>NC_058083.1:83041995-83641995 GCF_014858855.1 Bufo gargarizans
CCTGCCTCTGCTGTTGCCAAAACCTCCCTCTGAGTCACTTCGAAGAGACTGGCCTGAAAGTGCTAAAAATGACCCCTCTTCCTCCTCCTCCTCCTCCTCCTCCTCCTCCTCCTGGGCCACCTCCTCTTCCATCATCGCCCTAAGTGTTTTCTCAAGGAGACATAGAAGTGGTATTGTAACGCTGATAACGGCGTCATCGCCACTGGCCTGTTGGTGGAGTACTCGAAACAGCGCAACAGGGCACACAGGTCTCGCATGGAGGCCTAGTCATTGGTGGTGAAGTGGTGCTGTTCTGTAGTGCGACTGACCCGTGCGTGCTGCAGCTGAAACTCCACTATGGCCTGCTGCTGCTCGCACAGTCTGTCCAGCATGTGCAAGGTGGAGTTCCACCTGGTGGGCACGTCGCATATGAGGCGGTGAGCGGGAAGGCCGAAGTTACGCTGTAGCGCAGACAGGCGAGCAGCAGCAGGATGTGAACGCCGGAAGCGCGAACAGACGGCCCGCACTTTATGCAGCAGCTCTGACATGTCGGGGTAGTTGTGAATGAACTTCTGCACCACCAAATTCAGCACATGCGCCAAGCAAGGGATGTGCGTCAAACTGGCTAGTCCCAGAGCTGCAACGAGATTTCGCCCATTATCACACACCACCAGGCCGGGCTTGAGGCTCACCGGCAGCAACCACTCGTCGGTCTGTTGTTCAATACCCCGCCACAACTCCTGTGCGGTGTGGGGCCTGTCCCCCAAACATATGAGTTTCAGAATGGCCTGCTGACGTTTACCCCGGGCTGTGCTGAAGTTGGTGGTGAAGGTGTGTGGCTGACTAGATGAGCAGGTGGAAGAAGAGGAGGAGGAAGTTGAGTAGGAGGAGGTGGCAACAGGAGGCAAAGAATGTTGCCCTGCGATCCTTGGCGGCGGAAGGACGTGCGCCAAACAGCTCTCCGCCTGGGGCCCAGCTGCCACTACATTTACCCAGTGTGCGGTTAGGGAGATATAGCGTCCCTGGCCGTGCTTACTGGTCCACGTATCTGTGGTTAGGTGGACCTTGCCACAGATGGCGTTGCGCAATGCACACTTGATTTTATCGGATACTTGGTTGTGCAGGGAAGGCACGGCTCTCTTGGAGAAGTAGTGGCGGCTGGGAACAACATACTGTGGGACAGCAAGCGACATGAGCTGTTTGAAGCTGTCTGTGTCCACCAGCCTAAATGACAGCATTTCATAGGCCAGTAGTTTAGAAATGCTGGCATTCAGGGCCAGATATCGAGGGTGGCTAGGTGGGAATTTACGCTTTCTCTCAAATGTTTGTGAGATGGAGAGCTGAACGCTGCCGTGTGACATGGTTGAGATGCTTGGTGACGGAGGTGGTGGTGGTGTTGGTGGTACATCCCCTGTTTGCTGGGCGGCAGGTGCCAACGTTCCTCCAGAGGCGGAGGAAGAGGCCGAGGCGGCAGCAGCAGAAGAGGCCGATGCGGCAGCAGCAGAAGAGGCCGATGCGGCAGCAGCAGAAGAGGTAGCAGGGGGAGCCTGAGTGACTTCCTTGGTTTTAAGGTGTTTACTCCACTGCAGTTCATGCTTTGCATGCAGGTGCCTGGTCATGCAGGTTGTGCTCAGGTTCAGAATGTTAATGCCTCGCTTCAGGCTCTGATGGCACAGAGTGCAAACCACTCGGGTCTTGTCGTCAGCACATTGTTTGAAGAAGTGCCATGCCAGGGAACTCCTTGAAGCTGCCTTTGGGGTGCTCGGTCCCAGATGGCGGCGGTCAGTAGCAGACGGAGTCTCTTGGCGGCGGGTGTTCTGCTTTTGCCCACTGCTCCCTCTTTTGCTACGCTGTTG
This sequence comes from Bufo gargarizans, assembly GCF_014858855.1. Taxonomy (NCBI): domain Eukaryota; kingdom Metazoa; phylum Chordata; class Amphibia; order Anura; family Bufonidae; genus Bufo; species Bufo gargarizans. The sequence goes on from NC_058083.1 coordinate 83,043,831, forward strand.
GCTCGGTCTCACCACTGCCTCTTCCTCCGAACTGTGAAAGTCAGTGGCACGACCTTCATTCCATGTGGGGTCTAGGACCTCATCGTCCCCTGCATCGTCTTCCACCCAGTCTTGATCCCTGACCTCCTGTTCAGTCTGCACACTGCAGAAAGACGCAGCAGTTGGCACCTGTGTTTCGTCATCATCAGAGACATGCTGAGGTGGTATTCCCATGTCCTCATCATCAGGAAACATAAGTGGTTGTGCGTCAGTGCATTCTATGTCTTTCACCGCTGGGGAAGGGCTAGGTGGATGCCCTTAGGAAACCCTGCCAGCGGAGTCTTCAAACAGCATAAGAGACTGCTGCATAACTTGAGGCTCAGACAGTTTCCCTGGTATTCATGGGGGTGATGTGACAGACTGATGGGGTTGGTTTTCAGGCGCCATCTGTGCGCTTTCTGCAGAAGACTGGGTGGGAGATAATGTGAACGTGCTGGATCCACTGTCGGCCACCCAATTGACTAATGCCTGTACCTGCTCAGGCCTTACCATCCTTAGAACGGCATTGGGCCCCACCATATATCGCTGTAAATTCTGGCGGCTACTGGGACCTGAGGTAGTTGGTACACTAGGACGTGTGGATGTGGCAGAACGGCCACGTCCTCTCCCAGCACCAGAGGGTCCACTAACACCACCACGACCATGTCCACGTCCGCGTCCCTTACTAGATGTTTTCCTCATTGTTATGGTTCACCACAACAACAAAAATATTATTTGGCCCAATGTATTGTATTCAAATTCAGCTGAATATAAATTTGAGGCCTAGTATTTAGGCGCTGGGTGACCGCTATGGATTTACTGACAGAATTAAACTTGGAAATGCACAGTAGCGTGTGTGTGAAGTTATTCTGAATGACCCTATGTGCACCTTGAATATTATATACCCTTTTAGGGATAGATTTCAAATAGCTCTGATATAGCAGAAACCACTAAATTATGAAATTGCTAAATTGGGAATTGTATTTCAACCCAGAACAAAAAATGTGCTTTGACGGAGACAAAATAACTTGCCCAGCCACAACAGGACAGCGGTAACGACAGATTTAGCGGGATATAAATTTGAGGCCTAGTATTTAGGCGCTGGGTGACCGGTATGGATTTACTGACAGAATTAAACTTGGAAATGCACAGTAGCGTGTGTGTGAAGTTATTCTGAATGACCCTATGTGCACCTTGAATATTATATACCCTTTTAGGGATAGATTTCAAATAGCTCTGATATAGCAGAAACCACTAAATTATGAAATTGCTAAATTGGGAATTGTATTTCAACCCAGAACAAAAAATGTGCTTTGACGGACACTAAATAACTTGCCCAGCCAGAACAGTACAGTGGTAACGACAGATTTAGCGGGATATAAATTTGAGGCCTAGTATTTAGGCGCTGGGTGACCGCTATGGATTTACTGACAGAATTAAACTTGGAAATGCACAGTAGCGTGTGTGTGTGAAGTTATTCTGAATGACCCTATGTGCACCTTGAATATTATATACCCTTTTAGGGATAGATTTCAAATAGCTCTGATACAGCAGAAACCACTAAATTATGAAATTGCTAAATTGGGAATTGTATTTCAACCCAGAACAAAAAATGTGCTTTGACGAACACTAAATAACTTGCCCAGCCAGAACAGTACAGCGGTAACGACAGATTTAGCGGGATATAAATTTGAGGCCTAGTATTTAGGCGCTGGGTGACCGCTAGGGATTTACTGACAGAATTAGACTTGGAAATGCACAGTAGCGTGTGTGTGAAGTTATTCTGAATGACCCTATGTGCACCTTGAATATTATATACCCTTTTAGGGATAGATTTCAAATAGCTCTTATACAGCAGAAACCACTAAATTATGAAATTGCTAAATTGGGAATTGTATTTCAACCCAGAACAAAAAATGTGCTTTGACGGACACTAAATAACTTGCCCAGCCAGAACAGTACAGCGGTAACGACAGATTTAGCGGGATATAAATTTGAGGCCTAGTATTTAGCCGCTGGGTGACCGCTATGGATTTACTGACAGAATTAGACTGGGATATGGCCAAAAAATAACCACACTATTGCTGGTTAAATGCACTTGGTGTGACAGCTTGACCAACCACACTACTGAGGGTTAAATGCACTTGGTGACAGGCGCAGCTTGCCCCTGATGTAGTATATGGCCAAAAAATGAACAGACTATTGCTGGTTAAATGCACTTGGTGTGACAGCTTGACCAACCACACTACTGAGGGTTAAATGCACTTGGTGACAGGCGCAGCTTGCCCCTGATGTAGTATATGGCCAAAAAATAAACAGACTATTGCTGGTTAAATGCACTTGGTGTGACAGCTTCACCCTGATGTAGGCTTTAGCCAAAAAACAACCACACCATTGAGGGTTAAATGGCGCCCCACAAGACACAAAATGGCCGCCGATCACCCCAGAAAAAAAGTGACTGACAAACGGTCTGGGCAGCCTAAAAACAGTGAGCAATTGAATTTCAGCAGCTCAATGATGCACAGCTGCAGATCGATCGATTAATCAAGTCCTTTGGAGGAGTTAATCTGCCTAATCTCGCCCTACTGTCGCAGCCGCAACCTCTCCCTACGCTAATCAGAGCAGAGTGACGGGCGGCGCTATGTGACTCCAGCTTAAATAGAGGCTGGGTCACATGGTGCTCTGGCCAATCACAGCCATGCCAATAGTAGGCATGGCTGTGACGGCCTCTTGGGGCAAGTAGTATGACGCTTGTTGATTGGCTGCTTTGCAGCCTTTCAAAAAGCGCCAAGAAAGCGTCACAAAAGCGCCAAGAAAGCGACGAACACCGAACCCGAACCCGGACTTTTACGAAAATGTCCGGGTTCGGGTCCGTGTCACGGACACCCCAAAATTCGGTAGAACCCGAACTATACAGTTCGAGTTCGCTCATCCCTAGTTAAGACCTAAGAATGGACAATAGTTACAACAGTGACACCTACAGGTTATAATTTATACCAGAACGTCGACGTGGAAAACTTCACATAGCAACAGAAGATTAAGACCAATACAGATTATAAACCAAAACTAATCAAAATAAAAATAGTAGTGTGTGTTAGTTTGTTTAGAATATATATATATATATATATATATATATATATATATATGTATATATACACACACACACACACAGTACAGACCAAAAGTTTGGACACACCTTCTCATTCAAAGAGTTTTCTTTATTTTCATGACTATGAAATTTGTAGATTCACACTGAAGGCATCAAAACTATGAATTAACACATGTGGAATTATATACATAACAAAAAAGTGTGAAACTGAAAATATGTCATATTCTAGGTTCTTCAAAGTAGCCACCTTTTGCTTTGATTACTGCTTTGCACACTCTTGGCATTCTCTTGATGAGCTTCAAGAGGTAGTCACCTGAAATGGTTTTCACTTCACAGGTGTGCCCTGTCAGGTTTAATAAGTGGAATTTCCTGCCTTATAAATGGGGTTGGGACCATCAGTTGTGTTGTGGAGAAGTCAGGTGGATACACAGCTGATAGTCCTACAGAATAGACTGTTAGAATTTGTATTATGGCAAGAAAAAAGCAGCTAAGTAAAGAAAAAACGAGTGGCCATCATTACTTTAAGAAATGAAGGTCAGTCAGTCCGAAAAATTGGGAAAACTTTGAAAGTGTCCCCAAGTGCAGTCACAGAAACCATCAAGCGCTACAAAGAAACTGGCTCACATGCGGACCGCCCCAGGAAAGGAAGACCAAGAGTCACCTCTGCTGCGGAGGATAAGTTCACCCGAGTCACCAGCCTCAGAAATCGCAGGTTAACAGCAGCTCAGATTAGAGACCAGGTCAATGCCACACAGAGTTCTAGCAGCAGACACATCTCTAGAACAACTGTTAAGAGGAGACTGTGTGAATCAGGCCTTCATGGTACAATATCTGCTAGGAAACCACTGCTAAGGACAGGCAGCAAGCAGAAGAGACTTGTTTGGGCTAAAGAACACAAGGAATGGACATTAGACCAGTGGAAATTTGTGCTTTGGTCTGATGAGTCCAAATTTGAGATCTTTGTTTCCAACCACCGTGTCTTTGTGTGACGCAGAAAAGGTGAACGGATGGACTCTACATGCCTGCTTCCCATCGTGAAGCATGGAGGAGGAGGTGTGATGGTGTGGGGGTGCTTTGGTGGTGACACTGTTGGGGATTTATTCAAAATTGAAGGCATACTGAACCAGCATGGCTACCACAGCATCTTGCAGCGGCATGCTATTCCATCCGGTTTGCGTTTAGTTGGACCATCATTTATTTTTCAACAGGACAATGACCCCAAATGCACCTCCAGGCTGTGTAAGGGCTATTTGACCATGAAGGAGAGTGATGGGGTGCTGCGCCAGATGACCTGGCCTCCACAGTTACCGGACCTGAACCCAATCGAGATGGTTTGGGGTGAGCTGGACCGCAGAGTGAAGGCAAAAGAGCCAACAAGTGCTAAGCATCTCTGGGAACTCCTTCAAGACTGTTGGAAAACCATTTCAGGTGACTACCTCTTGAAGCTCATCAAGAGAATGCCAAGAGTGTGCAAAGCAGTAATCAAAGCAATAGGTGGCTACTTTGAAGAACCTAGAATATGACATATTTTCAGTTGTTTCACACTTTTTTGTTATGTATATAATTCCACATGTGTTAATTCATAGTTTTGATGCCTTCCATGTGTATCCATGTGGAGAAGTCAGCTGTGTATCCACCTGACTTCTCCACAACACAACTGATGGTCCCAACCCCATTTATAAGGCAGGAAATTCCACTTATTAAACCTGACAGGGCACACCTGTGAAGTGAAAACCATTTCAGGTGACTACCTCTTGAAGCTCATCAAGAGAATGCCAAGAGTGTGCAAAGCAGTAATCAAAGCAAAAGGTGGCTACTTTGAAGAACCTAGAATATGACATATTTTCAGTTTCACACTTTTTTGTTATGTATATAATTCCACATGTGTTAATTCATAGTTTTGATGCCTTCACTGTGAATCTACAATTTTCATAGTCATGAAAATAAAGAAAACTCTTTGAATGAGAAGGTGTGTCCAAACTTTTGGTCTGTACTGTATGTATATATATATATATATATAAATCCAGGAAATCCACGGCACTTCCTTCAGTAAAAACGTAAGTGTTTATTCACCAGTATTTGAAGCAGTGTGCGAACCGAAACGTTGTATTTCTGGTGAATAAACACTTATGTTTTTACTGAAGGAAGTGCCGTGGATTTCCTGGATTTATATTGTTTTTGAAGCCTGGATTGCTTCATCAGCTGCTGGCACCCGCCATCACAGACTAGTGTTGTGCTGTTCACAATTGCTGAACACTTGCTAGATATATATATATATATATATATATATATACACACATATACACACATATACACACACATACACATATACTATATCAGTATCTAAGTTCATTATGAAGGGGTTGGGGGTCTTTTCAACCATAGTGCATAACATTATCTCCTGACGAAAAACATGGGACCTCCAGCATCATATCCTCAGTTAGACTGTAAAAAGATACATTGTGAAATTATTCAGTACCAGAATTTTTAGAGTGTTTTAAATAAAGACAATCCTATTCTGAAGGCCCACATTGGGCCTCAAATGTACATGGTGCTCTATTACTCCTGAGCCCTGTTGTATGTTCAGCAAAAGATTAGGGCCACATGTAGGGTGTTTTCAAAATTTAGGAAGCATAGCATGATAATAAGAGGGCTGCGTTTTCACACTGGCACACACTGGGCACAATATATTGGGCACTGAAATGGCATATCTGTGTAAAAATTGCAACCAGCCAAATGTCTCTAAATTCTATGATAGGCCTCTGGTGTCAAAACACTCATTACACTCCTCGATAAATTCCTTGAGGGGTGTAGTTTCTATAATGGGGTCTCCTTTCATGGGTTTCAATGGTGCCCAAAAACCATTCCAGCAAAATCTGCTCTTCAAAAGCCAATTCGCACTCCTTCCCATCTGAGCCTTGCCATGTGCTCATACAGCAGTTAACAACGACATATGGGATGTTTCTGTAAACTGCAAAATCAAAGTAAAAAATAATGAGGTTCATTTAGCTGTTAACCCTTGCTGTGTTACAGGAAAAATGATTTAAAATGAAAAATCTGCACAAAAACTGAGATTAAATTTTACCTCCATTTTGCTTTAGTTCTTGTAGATCACGTAAATGGTTAAGAAAGTTAGTAAAATCATTTTTTTTTAATAACTTGAGGTGTGTCGTTTCTAAAATGGGGTAATTGATGGGTGATTTCTATCATGTAAGCCCCTCAAAGTCACTTCAGAATTGTCGGTTTGTCAAACTTTTTTTTAAAATTGTAAAAATTGCTTCAAAAAGTTCTAAACCCTCATATGTCCTAAAAAATAAAAAAAATACATTTATAAAAGAATGCCAACATAATGTAGGCATATGGTGAATATTAATAACTATTTTGTAAGATACCTCTATATGCAATGTAGGAAGACGCAAGGGTCCGTCATTGACGGTATGTGTCACCGAGATTCCTGGCCTCGGTGAGGTAAGAGCCGGTAATTTAACCACTTCAGCCCCGCTAGGTGAAACCCCCTTCATGACCAGAGCACTTTTTACACTTCGGCACTACACTACTTTCACCGTTTATCGCTCGGTCATGCAACTTACCATACAAATGAATTTTACCTCCTTTTCTTCTCACTAATAGAGCTTTCATTTGGTGGTATTTCATTGCTGCTGGCATTTTTACTTTTTTTGTTATTAATCAAAATGTAACGATTTTTTTGCCAAAAAATGACATTTTTCACTTTCAGCTGTAAAATTTTGCAAAGAAAAACGACATCCATATATAAATTTTTCGCCAAATTTATTGTTCTACAGGTCTTTGATAAAAAAAAAATGTTTGGGCAAAAAAAAAATGGTTTGGGTAAAAGTTATAGCATTTACAAACTATGGTACAAAAATGTGAATTTCCGCTTTTTGAAACAGCTCTGACTTTCTGAGCACCTGTCATGATTCCTGAGGTTCTACAATGCCCAAACAGTAGAAAACCCCCACAAATGACCCCATTTCGGAAAGTAGACACCCTAAGGTATTCGCTGATGGGCATAGTGAGTTCATAGAACTTTTTATTTTTTGTCACAAGTTAGCGGAAAATGATGATGATTTTATTTTTTTAATTTTTTCTTACAAAGTCTCATATTCCACTAACTTGCGACAAAAAATAAAAAATTCTAGGAACTCGCCATGCCCCTCACGGAATACCTTGGGGTGTCTTCTTTCCAAAATGGGGTCACTTGTGGCGTAGTTATACTGCCCTGGCAATTTAGGGGCCCATATGTGTGAGAAGTACTTTGCAATCAAAATCTGTAAAAAATGACCGGTGAAATCCGAAAGGTGCACTTTGGAATATGTGCCCCTTTGCCCACCTTGGCAGCAAAAAAGTGTGACACATCTGGTATCGCCGTACTCAGGAGAAGTTGGGCAATGTGTTTTGGGGTGTCATTTTACATATACCCATGCTGGGTGAGAAAAATATCTTGGTCAAATGCCAACTTTGTATAAAAAAATGGGAAAAGTTGTCTTTTGCCAAGATATTTCTCTCATCCAGCATGGGTATATGTAAAATGACACCCCAAAACACATTCCCCAACTTCTCCTGAGTACGGCGATACCAGATGTGTCGCACTTTTTTGCTGCCAAGGTGGGCAAAGGGGCACATATTCCAAAGTGCACCTTTCAGATTTTGCAGGCCATTTTTTACACATTTTGATTGCAAGGTACTTCTCACACATTTGGGCCCCTAAATTGCCAGGGCAGTATAACTACGCCACAAGTGACCCCATTTTGGAAAGAAGACACCCCAAGGTATTCCGTGAGGGGCACTGCGAGTTCCTAGAATTTTTTATTTTTTGTCACAAGTTAGCGGAAAATGATGATTTTTTTTTTTCTCTTTTTTCCTTACAAAGTCTCATATTCCACTAACTTGCGACAAAAAATAAAAAATTCTAGGAACTCGCCATGCCCCTCACGGAATACCTTGGGGTGTCTTCTTTCCAAAATGGGGTCACTTGTGGCGTAGTTATACTGCCCTGGCAATTTAGGGGCCCATATGTGTGAGAAGTACTTTGCAATCAAAATCTGTAAAAAATGACCGGTGAAATCCGAAAGGTGCACTTTGGAATATGTGCCCCTTTGCCCACCTTGGCATAAAAAAAGTGTCACACATCTGGTATCGCCGTACTCAGGAGAAGTTGGGGAATGTGTTTTGGGGTGTCATTTTACATATACCCATGCTGGGTGAGAGAAATATCTTGGCAAAAGACAACTTTTCCCATTTTTTTATACAAAGTTGGCATTTGACCAAGATATTTTTCTCACCCAGCATGGGTATATGTAAAATGACACCCCGAAACACATTCCCCAACTTCTCCTGAGTACGGCGATACCAGATGTGTGACACTTTTTTGCAGCCTAGATGCGCAAAGGGGCCCAAATTCCTTTTAGGAGGGCATTTTTAGACATTTGGATCCCAGACTTCTTCTCACGCTTTAGGGCCCCTAAAAAGCCAGGGCAGTATAAATACCCCACATGTGACCCCACTTTGGAAAGAAGACACCCCAAGGTATCCAATGAGGTGCCTGGCAAGTTCATAGAATTTTTTTATTTTTTGCATAAGTTAGCGGAAATTGATTCTTTTTTTTTTTTCTCACAAAGTCTCACTTTCCGCTAACTTAGGACAAAAATTTAAATCTTTCATGGACTCAATATGCCCCTCAGCAAATACCTTGGGGTGTCTTCTTTCCAAAATGGGGTCAGTTGTGGGGTGTTTGTACTGCCCTGGCATTTGAGGGTCTCCGCAATCATTACATGTATGGCCAGCATTAGGAGTTTCTGCTATTCTCCTTATATTGAGCATACAGGTAATGAGATTTTTTTTTCCGTTCAGCCTCTGGGCTGAAAGAAAAAAATGAACGGCACAGATTTCTTCATTCGCATCGATCAATGTGGATGAAAAAATCTCTGCCAAAAAAAAAAAAATGGAGGGGAAAGGCGTCTGCCAGGACATAGGAGCTCCGCCCTACATCCATACCCACTTAGCTTGTATGCCCTGGCAAACCAGATTTCTCCATTCACATCAATCGATGTGGATGAATAAATCATTGCCGGGATTTTTTTATTTATATATATATATACAAAGTGCTTGCCAAAGCATAGGAACGCCGCCTCCTCCTCAGCTCGTATGCCTTGGCAAACGTATCTGTCACTGCAGAGGAGAAAATCCCGTCTTGCAGCGCCGCATACACCGACTTGCGTGTAATCTGACAGCAGCGCAATGCTTCTGTCAGAATGCACATCGGTGCTGCAGCTAGTAGATCGGTTGGTCCACCTGGAAGGTAAAAAGACAAAAAAAGAAAAAAACAGGCCACAACGCAATAATTTTATTAACTTTGGAACAGAACATGTAACTTTAACTTTTGGAACTAAACATTAACCTGTTTGCTTACCTGTTTTTTTTTTTGTTTTTTTACCTTTATAGAACAAACCTCTCCTTCCCCATGGGTCAATGTGCAAAGCGCAAATCGCCCAAAGATGTGGCGAAGTGCGTTATGCACTTTGTCCCATGTGAAAGGAGACGTTTGCAGCAGCAGTGAGTGAATGGGCCCTAATAGCCCTGTGTGCCTGTCCTGTGAGATGTGGTCCCTATGCTAAGTGTACCTGTGTGTGGTACTTCCGGAAACACTCTCCAAAGCATAGGGCAGGGTGGTCCGGACAGTCAGGACAGAAATAGCGGGTGTCACGCCTTATTCCACTCCTGCTACAGACACGACATCTTTTTCGGGGTGACGGTTGGGTTGAGGTACCAGGAACGACATTGGGGAAATGTCGCTCGTGTAGACGGCTAACTACACTGGTGGTTGGGGCCACGGAACCTCCTGGATACAGGAGGTTCTCGATGATCTCTTCCTGAAATTTGAGGAAGGATCCAGTTCTCCCAGCCTTACTGTAGAGAACAAAACTATTGTACAGAGCCAATTGAATTAAATATACAGACACCTTCTTATACCAGCGTCTGGTGCGTCGGGAAACTAAATACGGAGACAACATCTGGTCATTGAAGTCGACCCCTCCCATGTGGAGGTTATAGTCGTGGACTGAGAGGGGCTTTTCAATGACACGGGTTGCTCGCTCAATTTGTATTGTCGTGTCTGCGTGAATGGAGGAGAGCATGTAAACGTCACGCTTGTCTCTCCATTTCACCGCGAGCAGTTCTTCGTTACACAGTGCGGCCCTCTGCCCCCTTGCAAGACGGGTGGTAACGAGCCGTTGGGGGAAGATAGACCCGAAATTTGTGGCTATAGCCTGTGGCCCTTTCACAGAGCTTATACAATTTGACCCCATACCGGGCGCGCTTGCTTGGGATGTATTGTTTGAAGCCAAGGCGCCCGGTAAAATGTATCAGGGACTCGTCTACGCAGATGTTTTGCTCTGGGGTATAAATATCTGCAAATTTCTGGTTGAAATGGTCTATGAGGGGCCGAATTTTGTGGAGTCGGTCAAAAGCAGGGTGGCCCCTGGGACGGGAGGCGGTGTTGTCACTAAAGTGCAGGAACCGCAGGATGGCCTCAAAACGTGCCCTGGACATGGCAGCAGAGAACATGGGCATGTGATGAATCGGGTTCGTGGACCAATATGACCGCAATTCATGCTTTTTTGTCAGGCCCATGTTGAGGAGGAGGCCCAGAAAAGTTTTAAGTTCGGAAACTTGGACTGGTTTCCACCGGAAAGGCTGGGCATAAAAGCTTCCCGGGTTAGCGGTGATAAATTGTGTGGCATACCTGTTTGTTTCGGCCACAACTATGTCTAAAAGCTCCGCAGTCAAGAACAGCTCAAAAAATCCCAGGGCCGAACCGATCTGAGCCGTCTCAACCCGAACTCCAGACTGGGCAGTGAAAGGGAAAACTACAGGTGCGGCTGAAGTTGGGGACTGCCAATCAGGGTTTGCCAGCACCTCTGGGATTCTAGGGGCTCTACGGGCACGTCTTTGCGGTGGCTGCGACGGGGTCACTACTGCACGTGCCACCGTACCAGCTTCAACTGCCCTTCTGGTGCTCGCTACTTCACCAGGTTGTACGGCAGTGCTGGTACTAGGTCCAGGGAGGGCTGGGCTGCTGGTGTATGCCTCACCACGTAATCCGACAGCACCAGCCCCACTCTGCTGCTCTTGAAGCGGATCCTGCGCAACCTGCGGTCTAGCGACACGGGGCCGGGTACGCCTGGTGGTATCAGGGACCTCAGCCTCCTCGTCCGAACTTTGGGTCAGAGAGCCACTGCTTTCTACAGGTTCGTATTCTGACCCGCTGGATTCATCAGATGAGGGTTCCCACTCCTCATCTGACTGGGTCAGAAGCCTGTAGGCCTCTTCAGAGGAATACCCCCTGTTAGACATGTGGGCAACTAAATTTAGGGGTATTCCCTGAGACTACCCAAGAAAAAAAAAGCAAGCCTGTCTTACAAAGGGGAGGCTAGCGAAGTACCGGAGGCCGCTGCGGTTGATAAAAAATATCAAAACTGATTTTTTTATCGCCGCAGTGCGTGTAAAGTGAATGTGCAGTGATCAAAAAAAAATTTTTTTTTTGTCACTGCGGTGGGGCGGGTGTGGGTGAACGCACGTGTGGGCGACCGATCAGGCCTGATCGGGCAAACACTGCGTTTTGGGTGGAGGGCGAACTAAAGTGACACTAGTACAATTATAGATCTGACCGTGATCAGTTTTGATCACTTCCAGATACTATAAAAGTACAAATGCTGATTAGCGATACGCTAATCAGCGAATAACGGACTGCGGTGCGGTGGGCTGGGCGCTAACTGATCGCTAACTACCTAACCAAGGGACCTAAACTATACCTAAAACCTAACGGTCAATAACAGTGAAAAAAAAAAGTGACAGTTTGCACTGATCACTTTTTTCTTTTCACTTGTGATTGACAGGGGTGATCAAAGGGGTGATCAAAGGGTTAATTGGGGTTCAGGGGGGTGATCAGGGGCTATAGTGTAGTGTTTGGTGTACTCACTGTGAAGCCTGCTCCTCTGCTGGATCCAACCGACGAAAAGAACCAGCAGAGGAGCAGGCAGCCATATAACAGATCATATTTACAAATATGATCTGCTATATGGCTCTGTGATTGGCTTTTTTAAAAATCAGCAACCTGCCAGCCATGATCATTGGCTGGCAGGTTGCTGACGAAATGGTCCTGAACGAAATGCCGGCGCGAACTGCGCACGCGCGGGCGCATACTCGCGTCATCTTGCGTCTCGCGAGATGACGCGTATATGCGTGACTGTGCGCAGCGCTGCCACCTCCGGAACGCACATGTGCGTTAGGCGGTCCGGAGGTGGTTAAAGAGTCAGCGGCAGCTAGTGCTGGCTGACACTATTTGTTATTTAGTATGGCTGTAGAGCCAATCTGGGCCGGCTCTTACTGGGAGCAGCAAAAGTGCAGGGTGGGTGGCTGCTCCCCACGTTCCAGGCCGGGTTTTGGTTTGGGATATAAAAACCCAGCTAGCAGTCTCAGCTGTGAGGATTATCCTCCACTTCACAGTGAAGCTGTGGAGATTCTGTGGTTTTGGGATCTGCATGAGGTGTGCCGTGCTACAGGTCTGAGAGCCGCATTGCTGGAAAACAGGCCCCCTAAAGCCTGCAGTGGATGGCTGATAAAAAAAACTGCTAACCAGGTGAACGTGGACGTGTTCTGTGGACTTTCAATGGTGTGAACATACACCAATACTGCGAACTGTTATTTTGTTTTGCCTTTTATGTGAATAAACACTGAACTATATAAGTTAAAGACTTCGTGATTGCCTCTATACTGCGTCCGCTAAGCTGCCTACCAGAGCAAATCACCACAACACTAAACACAGAAAAATTCTAATGTAGAAAATTGCACATTTTTCCAATTTGTAAATTCTGGATTTTTTTTATTAACTAAAGGTAAATCATATGAACCCAATTTACCACTAACATGAAGTATGATGCGTCATAAAAAAACACTCTGAATGGCTTGGATAAAGCTGAACGCTGATGTGAACTCAGCCTAAGGCTACATTCACACGTCAGTATTTTCCTATATCCCGATTTTCGGTCCGTTTTTTGCGGATCCGTTGTTCCTGAAAATGTTTCCGTATGTCATCCGTTTTTTGCGGATCCGCAAAAAACGGAAACATGTATAAATTTCAATAATCAAATAAAGTTTGGATTTCTTTGAAAAAAAATTGAAAGAAAAAAAAATTTGTTATGTGTTTCCAGGAACGGATTCCGCATAAAACGGATGACATACGGAATGACATCCGAATGTCTTCCGTTTTTGCGGATCCATTGACTTTGTATTGTACCAGGATCCGAATTTTGCGGAAAAGAATAGGACATATTTTTTATATTTAAACGGACCTGCGGAACGGAACAACGGAAACGGACAGCACACATTGTGCTGTCCGATTTTTTCCAGGACCCATTGAAAATGAATGGGTCCAGATCTGGTCCTGATCTGTTCCGCAAAAAATGGAACAGATCAGGAAAGAAAAAACGGACGTGTGAATGGACCCTAAGGGTCCATTAACACGTCCGTAGTGTATTGCAGATCCGCAATACACCTGACCGGCACCTCCATAGAACTGCCTATTCTTGTCCGCAATTGAAGATCAGGGCCGCACTCCGGAAATGTGGATGCGGAGAGCACATAGTGTGCTCTCCGCATCCATTCCTGCCCTATTGAGAATGAATGGGTTCGCATCCGTTCCAGATGCGGACCAATTCCACGAATGGACCCTAAGTAAAAGTATTCCAAAGTTATTACCACATAAAGTGACACATGTCAGTAGACTTGGTCAGGAAGGTGAAAACTGACTGTGTCTAGAGGGGGTTAAAGTGAATATGACCAACTGAAAATTCCTGGTCTCGTATCTGGAGTTCTCTTCTGTTTGCAATCTCAACACATTAGAAGTCTTCTATTTGCCTTGTATATAACAAAGTGACAAGGAACCTGTCTTCTAGCCAGCATCGAAAGTGCCTGTCATGGGAGATACTGCACTGTGTGTGTATGGGAAATTAAGTGACTGCAAGAAACATTTTACTGACAGCCCTCCACAAACTGGCACACAGACGAGCGTGAGAAAATTAGACCATACAGGCCATGGCGGTTCGTGTGCAGAAAATTGTCAGCAACTGTCAAGAGGTGACCACTCTCGGAAATCTAAGCTGTTACCGTCCTGTCAGTCAATATCATAATGGATCTAGTATTTTAAACAGATAGGAGAAGAATAAAATTCCTGACGTTTAATTAGCCAATGATAAATATGCAGGGCCGCCATCAGGACAGTACTGGTGGTCAGTGGCGTACATAGAGAAGTAAGGGCCCCATAGCAAGGACCAAACCAGGCCCACCACAGAGGACAGAAGGGTTTCTGCCTAAAGCCTTTTAAATGACCCATGGGCCATTTTTCCACTGCTTCATTTGCTAAAAGTTGTTCCTTTAGAGGGTAGAGTCCTGACCAAGTTTTCACCTCCAGTAGAAGAGAAGATGGTCCCAACTGGGCCCCCTCTTGCCCTGGGCCCCATTGCAGTCGCATGGTCTGCCGCTATGGTAGTTACGCCCCTGCTGTTGGTACTCCCGTCAGGGGTCCAATGAGAGTCCTAAGCTTTGAAGGAAGCCCCAGGCTACATAACACTCTTTAATTAATGTTGGGACAGGCACTTATGTATCTGGCCAGCGCACACATGCCCCCCTCCTGGATTCAACTGTATTACCTCTCAGGACGGTAATACAGTTGAATATTGTGGCAGGAAACGGGAATCGATGACCCCCTGCCCCGCTGTTCACCCACACAGGTCTCAAGTGCTATGGGGCTTTATTAATACTTAAAGGGGTATTCCCATTTCATACAATGGGGCATATCACTAGGCACATCAAGAACGGATCCCTAAAAGTTGTGGAGGGCACACTGTGCATGAGCAGCCGTCCTCCATTCATTTATATGCAGCCACCGAAAATAGCCGAACACTGATTCGGCTATTTCTGTCAGCCCCATAGAAACTAATGGAGGCCGGCTGCGCAAGCGCGGTGCGCTCCTATAAGGCAAGTGATCCAGCCACCGCCTTCCCGGCTCCGTTCTCGGCGTTGGTGCGGGTCCCAGAGGTGATATGCCCCCATTGTCTGAGATGGGAATACCCCTTTAAGGCAATTATGGGGACATTATTACTGGAAGCATGAATGGGGGCATGATTATTACTGAGAGCATAAAAGAGGCATTATGATTACTGGGTGCATGATATAGGAAATTTTTATGACTTTGGCACTATATCAACATTATTATTACTAGGGGAATTTTTGGAGGCACAGTAGGGGCATTATTACTACTGGGGGCCTTTTTCTGCTGTATAGTATTTGGGGCATTGGGGAGCACAGTGGGCACAGTGTAGGGGTGGCACCAGCATTGGGATGGCCTAACAACCCACCAGGCCATTCATGGGTGGGTTGTTAGGTGCGCATGCTGATATTCACTTACTACTATGTTGGGTCTCAAAGGGGGCATAACTACTGTGAGGGGGCACTAAGGGAGTGTCATTGTTCTGAGGGCACAGAAAAGAGCCACAACCACTGTGCGCAGACACTATTACAGTGTGTCATACAAATAGGGCACACTCAAAGTATGTGGGGCACAAAGGGACACTATTAGAGAGTGTACTGTCACGGCTGAGGATGGGGTAAACCCTCAGCCATGCGATGCCGGAAGATGTTAGTGGCTACTCGGCCAGGACGACAGAATTAGGGAGCAGGTCACCTCCTAACGCATCCCTAATCTGACCCTAACTCCTAGCTGCATGAGCCAACCTTGAAGGTAGGAGGGCCCATGCTCAGGAACCTCGGATCCCTACTCACCCTCCGCCGATCCCTGAACTAGGAGCTGGGTAGACCACCTGTTTCTCCTGGATGCGGAGAAACAGGAGTCTAAAACTGGCCGAGCTGCAATGGGATGTAACCATAAACAGACTATGGATATGGCAGGAGAGTGAAAGACTTCCACCTCTACCTGCCACAGACACACTGACTGGATCCCTGGACACCAGTGCTGGCTGTCCACACACAAACATAAAAGGACACAGCACACATAAACACACAGGGACCCAGAACCATAGCTGCAATAATAACAGACACCACATAGACATAAACTTAACATCACATAAACATATAGTATCACAATTTATGACCACAAGGGTGGCCCTCACTGGCAGATGGTATATGGGACCAGGAGAGTGCCTCCAGCTTACTACAAGGCTGGAGTACCCCTCAGAACTCAGGTCTCAACTGAGGTTAAATAGCCCATGTAGCCACACCCATGCAGACACACCCAGTGTTCACAGACTAGGAAGGGGATTAAAGGGACACTGACAGGCCTTCTGAGGATAATTAGCTCTTTATATGCCCCCCAGGTCCTGTTGGGGGACAGGAAAATACCGCCCAGCCAAGTGAATACTAATGAGATGGGCGTGTCTAAGGATCCGGTAGTTGGGGCGCGGGCTGGGCACAAATGCGGCACAAAGAACGCCCCTTGGGCAGAAAGGAGAGGTGATTATAAAGATAATTTTTCACGTTTAACAATGCGCACAGGGATAATACTTATATGAATTGGGAACTTATTATAAGACCTAGGGGGGCATATAAAGAGCTAATTATCCTCAGAAGGCCTGTCAGTGTCCCTTTAACTCTTCACACACCAGGGAAGGGAAGACAGCAACTAAAAGGGGAATACACACAATAAACCCCGTGCACATCAGACAAGGAAAGTGCACACATAAACACACGTTGCCAAAGACAACCGCATGCATGGACAGCGAGCCGCCCAGCAACCAGCTCAGGCTACTCCACTGCCCAACAACCACAAGTTGCCAGCGGCAACCACAAGTGAGACAAGATACTAGCCCTCACCTGTGGTTGACAACAATACCAGACCGCGGGCAAATGCATGCGGGTCCCAAGGAGTCACGACCATGACCATGGTCGAGACATGTACTGAGAGGGGGCACAAAGGAGAATAAGCAGGGTTAGGTGTATATGAAGAGAAATTAGGTGGGGTTAGAGGTGTAGATTAACATTAAAAAAAAATTGCTGCTTTGTGCCCCGCAAACTGTGTTCTCTTTCATTTCTTGAAAGTTGGGGGTTATGCCTATCCACACGAGTGTCTCATCATTGTGTGTCCCTCCACAGGACAAAATGGTGTCTCGTGTTCCCTATTTGAATGGACAAGATGGATTGCTGGCACTCCACTTTTCTTATTCTCACTCGGTGCTCTGTGATTGGATGATGTCCCAGACTTTTATAGAAGTAAATTCACGGCACTCGAAAATTGCAAAATGAAATTTGAATGTTTATTTGAGCCACCAATGGTTTTCAACTTTCTAGGGCCAATGTTTCGGTCCCTCCCGAACCTTGTTCCCGTCCTGTTAATTACAATTATAACAAATGAATATACAAATAAATAAGATAAAAAATGGAAAATGAAAAAGAAAATGAAAAAACCCAGGAGAGGAAACAAACATAGGAAATATTAATTATATATAGTATATACATCTAAGGGTCCTCTGCGTATAGATATAAACAGTACACAATGGCCTTGGGGCAGTGAACACAATAGTAAATAAATCCATGGTATATGTATTGTATAAACAATTTAGCCCAAAGTATTATATAGAAATATAGAACACAAACTCATCATATAAACTTCCTATGGAAAATTATCTAGTGCAAGGCAGGATCACGGTGGTGCCAGGATTAGCAGGCAGCATATACGTTAGAAGGTGGTATATAGTATAATATAGAAGCCTTAATGTGGTGTACATACAGTTGCAAGAAAAAGTATGTGAACCCTTTGGAATGATATGCTATCATCGAAGGAATAATGAATTCCCAAGTTTATCAAGACATTTTGCAGGAGAACTTAACCACCTCAGCCCCCCTAGCTTAAACCCCCTTAATGACCAGACCACTTTTTACAATTCTGCACTACACTACTTTCACCATTTATTGCTCGGTCATACAACTTACCACCCAAATGAATTTTACCTCCTTTTCTTCTCACTAATAGAGCTTTCATTTGGTGGTATTTCATTGCTGCTGACTACTTTTTTTGATATTAATCAAAATTGACCGAAACTTTTTCAAAAAAATGTCATTTTTCACTTTCGTTTGTAAAAATTTTCAATTAAAACTACATTTCTATATAAATTTTTCTCTAAATTTATTGTTCTACATGTCTTTGATAAAAAAAACTGCCTATAAGTGTATATTTATTGGTTTGGGTAAAAGTTATAGCGTTTACAAACTATGGTGCAAAAATGTGAGTTTCCGCATTTTGAAGCAGCTCTGACTTTCTGAGCACCTGTCATGTTTCCTGAGGTTCTACAATGCCCAGACAGTAGAAACACCCCACAAATGACCCCATTTAAGAAAGTAGACACCCTAAGGTATTTGCTGATGGGCATAGTGAGTTCATGGAATTTTTTATTTTTTGTCACAAGTTAGCGGGAAATGATTATTTTTTTTTTTTTACAAAGTCTCATATTCCACTAACTTGTGACAAAAAAAATAATTTTACATGAACTAACCATACCCCTCATGGAATACCTTGGGGTGTCTTCTTTCCAAAATGGGGTCACATGTGGGGTATTTATACTGCCCTGGCATTTTAGGGGCCCTAAGGCGTGAGAAGTAGTTTGGAATCAAAATGTGTAAAAATGCCCTGTGAAATCCTGAAAGTACTCATTGGAAATTGGGCCCCTTTGCGCATCTTGGCTGCAAAAAAGTGTCACACATGTGGTATCGCCGTACTCAGAAGAAGTAGGGCAATGTGTTTTGGGGTGTATTTTTACATATACCCATGCTGGGTGAGAGAAATATCTCTCTAAAAGACAACTTTTCTCATTTTTTTTATACAAAGTTGTCATTTGACAGAGATATTTCTCACACAAAGTTTGGGTATATGTAAAAATACACCCCAAAACACATTGCCCTACTTCTCCTGAGTACGGCGATACCACATGTGTGACACTTTTTTGCAGCCAAGATGTGCAAAGGTGCCCAAATTCCAATGAGTACCTTTTAGGAGGGCATTTTTAGGCATTTGGATTCCAGACTTCTTCTCACGCTTTAGGGCCCCTAAAATGCCAGGGCAGTATAAATACCCCACAAGTGACCCCATTTTGGAAAGAAGACACCCCAATGTATTCCGTGAGGGGCATGGCAAGTTCCTAGAATTTTTTTTTTTTTGCACAAGTTAGCGGAAAATGATTTTGTAAGAGAAAAAAAAAAACATTTTCCGCTAACTTGTGCAAAAAAAATAATATTCTAGGAACTCGCCATGCCCCTCACCTTGGGGTGTCTTCTGTCCAAAATGGGGTCACTTGTGGGGTATTTATACTACCCTGGCATTTTAGGGGCCCTAAAGCGTGAGAAGAAGTCTGGAATATAAATGTCTAAAACTTTTTACGCATTTGGATTCCGTGAGGGGTATGGTGAGTTCATGTGAGATTTTATTTTTTGTCACAAGTTAGTGGAATATGAGACTTTGTAAGAAAAAAAAGAAAAAATTTCCGCTAACTTGTGCCCAAAAAAAAATTTTCTTCTATGAACTTCCCATGCCCCTCAAAAGTGATCTTTTTATAGCGCCGCAGCGATTTTACGGTGTTTTTGCAGTGATCAGAAAAAAAAATTCTGTCACTGCGGTGGGGCGGACTGAACGCAAGTGTGCGTACAAGATCAGGCCTGATCGGGCGAACACTGCGTTTTTTGTAGAGTCTATAGAACATGTCCTATTCTTGTCTGCAATTGCGGACAAGAAAAGGTATTTTCTATATAGTTCTGGCAATGTGCGGATCCGCAAAATGCGGAAAGCACATTGCCGGTGTCCGTGTTTTGCAGATCCGCTGTGTCCATGTTTTGCGGATCTGCGGATCTGTGGATCCGCAAAACACATACGGACGTCTGAATGGAGCCTTACAAGGGGGTGATCAATGACAGGGGGGTGATCAGGGAGTCTATATGGGGTGATCAGGGGTTAATAAGGGGTTAATAAGTGGCAGGGGGTGGGGGGTGTAGTGTAGTGTGGTGTTTGGTGCTACTTACAGAGCTACCTGTGTCCTCTGGTGGTCGATCCAAGCAAAAGGGACCACCAGAGGACCAGGTAGCAGGTATATCAGACGCCGTTAACAAAACAGGGTCTGATATACCTTTTAAGGGTTAAAAAATCACATCTACAGCCTGCCAGCGAACGATCGCCGCTGGCAGGCTGTAGATGCTCTCGTTTACCTGCCGTTTCCTGTGAACGCGCGCTCCTGTGTGCACGCGTTCACAGGAAATCTCGCGTCTCGCGAGATGGCGCGCCGGCGCGTTGAGGAGGAATGAATCGATCGCCTCCGGACCCCAATCCTGCGTTAGGCGGTCCGGAGGCGATTAAGGAAATCTGTCCACCAGCTGAAGCTCAACAGAAGATGGGTGTTGCAACAGGACAACGACCCAAAGCGTAGAAGTAAATCAACAACAGAATGGCTTAAACAGAAGAAAATACGGCTTCTGGAGTGGCCCAGTCAGAGTCCTGACCTCAACCCGATTGAGATGCTGTGGCATGACCTCAAGAAAGCGATTCACACCAGACATCTCAAGAATATTGCTGAACTGAAACAGTTCTGTAAAGAGGAATGGTCAAGAATTACTCCTGACCGTTGTGCACGTCTGGTCTGCAACTACAGGAAATGTTTGGTTGAAGTTATTGCTGCCAAAGGAGGTTCAACCAGTTATTAAATCCAAGGGTTCACATACTTTTTCCACCTGCACTGTGAATGTTTACATGGTGTGTTCAATAAAAACATGGTAACATTTAATTCTTTGTGTGTTATTAGTTTAAGCAGACTGTGATTGTCTATTGTTGTGACTTAGATGAAGATCAGATCACATTTTATGACCAATTTGTGCAGAAATCCATATAATTCCAAAGGGTTCACATACTTTTTCTTGCAACTGTACCTCGATTCTAGTACTGACCGGAAGAAAGGTGGCGTTGTGCTAAGCTGACTGCGCATGTCCGGTATAAAAGGCATTCAAATAGCGCTAGATGTAATAGTGTGAGGTTCGTCTGACCTCATAGATGCGCACGCATGTGTAAAGGCCGATTCATTGGCCTGTATTTGTGGGAGGGGCTTGGCCACCTACTTCAACGGCCGGCGCCCTCCCACAAGCGTACGTAGTGCAGAGTCCTTGGAAGCGTGCGCTCGTACCTGGCAGTCCCTTCGGTGGATCGGGTAAGTGCACAGGCGGGCGTGCGGTGGTCGGCCCTTTGGTGTGTAGGGGCCGCCATACGCTGCGTCTGATTCACCCCTCCTGCCCGTTTCAACAAGCGGCACCTCGTCAGCCTCTGGGAGGGGGGGGGATGGAGCCACGCATACGGCACCCCCCTCCTCCGCCGCCCAGGCTCGTGCTCGGCACCGCTCTCCAGTGGTCACATGAGGGCCAAACTCCCCGCCAGCTTCCGCCCCCCTCTTCTCGGCCGGTACACAGCCTGCGCTGCCTCGCTCCCTCGCCTGGTGGGCAGCGCAGCCAGCTGTGGGTCGGTGACACACACACTTCCCCAAATTGCCAGGGGGCGCATTTTCTCCCCACGCGGTGGAGATGCCCAGCCGGCGGGGGGCGGCCCCTCGTGGAGTAGGGGGGCACCCCCGCACTGGGCACCCCATCAGGGAGTGGTGCGCCCCCCACGCTGCATTTTTCAGTCTCGGCAAGATGGGGCCCCCGTCGCCGGGGGCCCCCCTGAGCCGACCTCATGCCAGAGGGCTGTGCTGCTCCCCACGCGGCAGAAGTGCTCAGCCGGCGGACGGCGCCTCCCTGGGACAGAGAGGGCCCCGCACTGAGCACCCTGTCAGGGACACGCGTTAGCTCTCCACGTGGCACCCGTTTCATGTTTGCGGGGAGTGTCAGCCGTTGCCTAAAATCCATCCCCACGTGGTTCATGATACCAGGGAACTCCGCGTTCCCCACGCGGTTACCATGGAGCACGGCGGCGCACGCAACGGCTCGCTCCTCGCCCACATTAAAGTCTGGCACGGGCCGCCGTGCCGCCTAGATAGGTAGGGGTTTCATCGTCAACGTCAGGCACTGGTCAACGTCAAAAAAAAAAAAAACACCCACTCCCACCAGTCACCATACCTCACGAACACGTCCTAGTAATTGAGCCTCACGCATTGACCGGTTCTTTTTGCGTTGTTGTTTTCCAGGTTCCATACAGTGGTTAGTCAGAGAGAAGTTGGTGGAATCTCAATTGATTTTCCTTGGCTACCAAGGTAGTGGGGTACACGTCGGGGGATGGGAAGTGGCTGCCTTCAGACTGGGGTCTCATGGTTTGTTTTTAACGTACAGGTTGTTTCATTTCATTATATACTTCCGTGGAAGTCAGTGCATAGGGATTCTCAGTTGGTAAGTACGTCAGGTCCTTGCATGGACTTCCGGGTGGCGGTTCCTGGCCATTCCTTCACGGCTCTTCTGGTTCAGTGTGCATACCTCACGGGAATTGTTCACCTTTTTCATTACGTGGTTAGACAGCTGCACGGGTGCCAGCGACCATCCAGGCTAGCCGGTCATGTTACGTTACTCTTTCCACAGCCGCAATGTCACGTGCATCGGACATTGTCGACGCGTCGGTGGACGAGGTCGTAGCACAGACGTCCGAGAGGGGCAGTACACCGTCCCTACGTGCTTGGACAATTCCTAGGCTGATGGCGGAGTTGACAAAGTGGGGCGTTCCTTTCCCGGCAACCGCCAGGAAAGCAGAGCTATATCGGCTGTGGAGAGACTCCCTGGCACCCAGCGCCAATGATCCCCCTGCAACTACGATGCAAACATCGCTGACTCAGATACACGTCATGCTAAACAGTCTGACGTCGGCCGTCACATCCATGCAGGCGAGGTTGGAGTCCATCGAGGCTCGCAGCACAGTCGCACCAGTTTCCTCCCTCGAGGTTCCGGTCGCCTCCACCTCTGCCATAGCAGACATTCGTTCTGCCCAGTCCGTCCCTAACGTGACTCCCTCCCACTATGTCCCGCTCAACATCAGGAAGGACATCCTAGAGGGTAGGGATGTCAATCTTGCGTCTCTACTCATAGCCTCCAGGGACCTTTCTGACAACAAGATTATAGCTTGTGGAGAAGTGTCAGTGGTACTAAGGAGCCGCGACCACCGGCTCAACCGCAAATTGTCCATCCCAGAATTCGTCATGGCGTTTAGTCTTTTTAGGGATGTCATTTGCACTGCCAGGCCGGACAGGAGGGAGGAACTAGACCTTTATCTCTTCAGGGTCACAGAGTTGGGTCATAGGTATGGAGGAACCGCGTTCTACGACTACCACTGTTCGTTTGCAGCTAAGGCGGCAGCGGCTCTCTCCCAGTTCCAACACGTTACTGACTGGTCCAACCTGGACACTGAGATTTTCTGCAGACACTTTGCAGGTCTGAAGGCTCCCTCCTGTTCCGCCTGTCAGTCTATCTTCCACTCGGTCGAGTGGTGCGATAAGTCCGCCGTCAGCACGGCGTCCTACCCCTCCAGCTCGGCAGCTGGTCCTCTTGAGGTCTTCAGGCCCCCCAACTCAGTAGACAAGCTGGGCCGGCCCATCATTCAGCTAGGAAGGGCACAGATATGCAACAACTTTAATTACGCCTCTTGTAATTTTGGGCAGTGCCGGTTGTTGCATATCTGTACCAATTGTTTTAGGGCCCACCCCCGAGTAGCATGCTCATTAAAATCGGTAAAAAATTACGTGAGTGTGGTCAATATCAGCCGTCTACAAGAATTCTTGCAAGGTCACCACAACCCTGGGTTTGTACAGTTCCTGGTGACAGGATTTCACGAGGGCTTCCTCACGGGACTGATCACGACTCCAGAGTCCACACACGAGTGCAAAAACCTTCAGTCAGCCGAAAGAAATCCCGCCTCGGTAGACGCACTAATTGAAGCCGAGTTGAGCAAGGGGTTCCTAATCGGTCCCTTTGGTGTGCCCCTTTTCAACGCTGGAGAGTCAGTCCCGTGGGGGTAGTCACAGGCAAGTTCAGCGGGAAGGAGAGACTCATTATCGACTTGTCGGCCCCACACGGCTCCCAGGTCCCCAGCCTCAACTCCCTCATTCCTTCAGAGGAAGTGGGCATGAGATATGCTTCGATAGACCAGGCTATCGCCATCATCATGAAAACGGGCCCAGGGTCCTGGTTATCCAAAGCCGACATATCGGATGCCTTCAAGTTGCTTCCCATCATGCCAGCCCTCTGGCAGTGGCACGGCATCAAGTGGAAAGGCCTGTACTATTTCTCCACTAAGCTCACCTTCGGTTCCAAGAGTAGCCCCTGGCTCTTCGATCAGTTGGCTCAGGCACTCCACTGGATCTTGGAACACATAGTCCTCTGTGAGTTTGTCATCCACTACTTGGATGACTTCCTGCTGATTGAGAGGCCAGGGGCACTCCCCCTAGGGCTGGGCAAGTTACTCAGGTGCTTTTCCCAGTTAGATGTCCCGGTGTCCCCCAAGAAAGTAGAAGGCCCGGCCACAGTCATCACCTTTCTGGGCATCGAGTTAGACTCCCAGCATATGCTAGCTAGATTGCCGGCGGACAAGTTAACAAGGATCAGAGGAGTCATTCACAGGTTCACAGTCACGACCGTGGTCACTAAGGCTGACCTTCAGTCTCTACTGGGCATGTTGAACTTCGCCATGCGCATCATCCCGCAGGGCAGAGCGTTCATATCCCGCCTACTCGCGCTCTTGAGTTCCGCCCCAGAACAGGACAGCCCAGTGTGCTTGGACAGTCAAGCCCTAGCGGACCTCCACATGTGGGACCATTTCCTGAGCCAGTGGAACGGGGTCTCCTTATTTGTACCCGAGCTGTCGTGTCAGTCGCCTACAGTCTTTTCAGATGCAGCTGCGGGCTCAGGGTTTGCCGCCATTTTCGGCACCTACTGGGTGGCAGACGCATGGCCTGCCGAGGTGGGACAAATCCCGGGCTTCCTCCAGACCTCGGCGCTGTTCGAGCTGTACCCCATCGTGGTGGCCGCCCACATTTGGGGCAAGTTTTGGGCGCGTCAGTCTGTTCTGTTCGTAACTGACAACACAGCCGTAGTGGACATTCTCAACAGTGGGCTGTCGAAATCTAGCCCAGTCATGTGTTTTCTCAGACGGTTAGTGCAGCTCTCCCTACTACACCACTTTCATGTTTTTAGTGCGCATGTGCCAGGTGCGCAAAACGGGGCTGCTGACGCCTTGTCGAGGGCTAACTTCTCCCGTTTTTTCCAGATCATGCCAGAGGCAGATTCGACAGGCGCCACCATCCCTCCTCTCGAGTCCTTAAGGCTAGTGTAACCGACCACCTTGAGACGGCCCATGCTCTAATACGGACCACCCTCTCGCCTAACACGACCAGGGCGTACAACACCGGGTGGAAGACGTTCTGCAGGTTTCGAGGAGAATATCCTCAGGAGGACTCCAGTTTTCCAGAGTACATCCTGGCGTTCATCGGTTATTGCCACTCTGTACGCAAGCTCTCCCACGCTACAGTGAGGTCGTACCTGGCGGGAGTGCAACACTTCCTCTCTGTTAGCCATCCCGAGCTAGCATCAGTGTTCACCATACACACTGTCAAAGCCGCCCTCAAGGGTTTGAGCAAGTGCGGGCCTCAAAGCCAAGTACGCAGGCAGCCGGTCACCGGCCCTCTTTTCCGCAAACTGTCCGACGCCTTGGACGGTAATCCTTTCGGGGTTTTGGCCAGCTTGGTACTTAAATCCGCCATCTACTTAGCCTTCTACGGCTTCCTGAGACCTGGGGAGTTTACCTGTTCACCAGGCAGCAACAGTTTCCTCACGGTCAGCCAACTGGTCCAGAACTCCGACGGGTTTACATTACTGCTCAAGACGTCTAAGACCTCCCAGTTGGGACCCCCTGTCCAGGTATCCTACTTTCCCACAGCACATCAATGGTGTCCCGTCACGGTGCTTCGTCGGTTACGGTCCGCCTTGTCCGGGGCCGGACCGAACAGTCCATTGTTACCCTTCGGGGTGGTTCCGCTCACCGCCCAGCAGTTCATATCACATGTAAGGTCACTAGTGGCCAGCGCGGGCGGCGACCTTGCCACCATTTCGGGCCATTCGTTCCGCATAGGTGCGGCATCCGCGGCCTCCAAGAACCGAGTGCCTGCGCATGTCATTCAGAAACTGGGGCGTTGGCACTCGTCTTGTTTCAACCGTTACATACCACACCCCGAAACCGAAATGTCGGCAGCCGTTCAAACTTTAGCTTTGTAACGTCTTTGCAATAAAATACTTCTGCCTACCAGTATGTCTTTTGCCCTCTTTCAGGCGTCCCTCCACGACACGGTCACGGCACAACTCTGACCCCTTAGGGGTAGGGTAGCCCAGGTAGGACAGACACGTACTTGGTTGCCACGACCACAAGTGTAAAGGCCGATTCATTGGCCTGTATTTGTGGGAGGGGCTTGGCCACCTACTTCAACGGCCGGCGCCCTGCCACAAGCGTACGTAGTGCAGAGTCCTCCCTCCCACCCACCCTTTTCTCCTGTTACTCTCAAAGGGGATGCCCTCTTTCAGGCGTCCCTCCACGACACGGTCACGGCACAACTCTGACCGCTTAGGGGTAGGGTAGCCCAGGTAGGACAGACACGTACTTGGTTGCCACGACCACAAGCGTAATAATAAACTATGTGCAGTGAGGGAAGGCCTGGTAGAGAAGTCCCATCACGTGTGTCGGGGAATAGACCGGCGCTTGCGGCGGAAAACTGACATGTTATAGAATGGGGCATATAACACGCGATAAAAGCTGAGAGCGCACAGATGTAATACAAATTATAATAAGGCTAACATCAATGTGTAGAATGAAATAGGCATTACATTGCATCAGTATATGAAAAAGAGTCACGTAGTCTAAAGCTTATTCTGTACTGGATAAGTAATGTATGATGCCATTAGTAAAAAAAAAAAAACACGGTTGTTAGCATAAAAGGTAATACAAATCTAAACTGAAACAGAATTGTATAGCATGACATGGCATAGGAGGTGGGCATAATACAAGGTTAGTATGTTAGGGACAATACTTATTACATAAAAGCCATACCTGTATACCTATATCTGTATAACTATACCTGTATACCTATATCTGTATACCTATACCTGTATACCTATATCTGTATACCTATATTTGTATACCTATACCTGTATACCTATATCTGTATACCTATACCTGTATACCTATATTTGTATACCTATACCTGTATACCTATATCTGTATACCTATACCTGTATACCTATATCTGTATACCTATACCTGTATACCTATATCTGTATACCTATACCTGTATACCTATATCTGTATAACTATATCTGTATACCTATACCTGTATACCTATATCTGTATACCTATATTTGTATACCTATACCTGTATACCTATACCTGTATACCTATATCTGTATACCTATACCTGTATACCTATATCTGTATACCTATATCTGTATACCTATACCTGTATACCTATATCTGTATACCTATACCTGTATACCTATACCTGTATAACTATATCTGTATACCTATACCTGTATACCTATATCTGTATACCTATACCTGTATACCTATATCTGTATACCTATATCTGTATACCTATACCTGTATACCTATATCTGTATACCTATATCTGTATACCTATACCTGTATACCTATATCTGTATACCTATTTAAATGGAGCGGCAGTCACGCATGTGCACTGTTGCTCCACACTTAGGCAACATTCACACGACTGTGTTTTGCAGTCCGCAAATTGCGGATCCGCAAAACACAGATACCAGCCGCGTGCTTTCCACATTTTGCAGACGGCACACGACCAGCACTATATAGAAAATGCCTATTCTTGTACGCAATTGCGGACAATAATAGGACATGCTCTATATTTGTGGGGGCCGCGGAACAGAACTACAGATACGGTCAGCACACCGTGTTGCGGACCCATTCATACGGTCGTGTGAATGGACCCTCAGTCTATAGGACTGGCAACAACAGCCGAGCACAACCTTGGGCTATCCTCATCAGTTCCATGGACTTTGAATGTAGTGACAACACGCAAGTGCAACCTCTGCTCTATTCAAACAGGGGACCAGGATCCCATATCTGGTGATGGTGGGTAGGTGGTAAGTGTTTCTTATGGGATAACCCCTTTAGGCTACTTTCACACTAGCGTTTTCAATTCCGCTATTGAGATCTATCATAGGATCTCAATAGCGGGGGGGAAACGCTTCTGTTTTGTCCCCATTCATTGTCAATGGGGACAAAACTGTACTGAACGATACGGAATACACCAGAATGTTATCCGTTCCATTTGGTTGTGCTCCTATCGCGGACAGAATAACGCGGCAAGCAGCGTTTTCCTGTCTGCGATGTGGTGCAGAGCAAGACGGATCCGTCATAACACACAGTGTAAGTCAATGGGGAGGGATTCGTTTTCTCTGACACAATAGAAAACGGATCCGCTCCCTATTGACTTTCAATGGTGTTCATGACGTATCCGTCATGGCTATAGAAGATATAATACAACCGGATCCGTTCATGACGGATGCATGCGGTTGTATTATTGTAACAGAAGCTTTTTTGCAGATCCATGACGAATGTGCAAAAAAACGCTAATGTGAAAGTAGCCTAACCTTTTCTTAGCAATATGTAATATCTCCAAGCTGCAGATAATAAAAGTCTGACTTCTCTCTTCACCCTCGGCCGCGCTGTCAGGGTCCTGACCAGGCGTAAATAATACATCTGACAGGTACATTGTACTCCAGTACACGAGCGCTTGTCTGACATACCGCTCATTACTCAATTACCATGGAAACGCACAATAATTCTGAGCTTTCATTCTTGTATACGTCACTCGCTTCCATCGGCGGCAGCGGTTTACATAGGTAACAGGGAAGTAAACACGGGAAAACCTGCAGGGCGAGGAGGCTGTGTCTCTCCCATTGTGTGTCATGTAAACACAGGCGACTGTCCGCCCGGCCTCATGTAATAGGACTGTCCTGCACATGTCAATAGAAGCTCATTCAGATCTTCTCTTCTGAGTGATGGGAAAACTTGAAGGTATTGTCACACGAATAATTTTCTATAGTTTTCAAACCAGCCCCTGGATCTGAATTCTTTTGTAATTGCATTTAAGTAAAAATGTATAACAGCCACTGAGTTATTCAATGAAATCTATCTGTATAGCGCCACCTGCTGTTTGCTCTTTTTCTAATTTCTCTGTCCGGATCACTGAGGTGGACGCACATGCTCAGTGCCATTCTTCAACTGCCACCAGCTGCAGCAGACAGGACACATCCTCTGAGAAAGGACACGACCCCTTCCAAAGCGCCGAGAAAGGAGCCAGCGTAGAAGCAGTTATCGTTCAAAGTAATTTGCCATGATTGTCGCACAGAAAACAGTAAGAATCAAATACCAGCAAGGCACAAGATACCCACTAAGCTCTATCCGACTAGCAAAGCACATAAAAACGGCCACCGAATAACTGAGCAAGTGACTTTTCTACATTTGTTTCCTTGACAACTATGAATATATTATCATTTTTAAATCTTTTTTTTTTTCCCGTCCTTTTTTTGCGGACCGCAAAAAACGGATGATATACTGAAGCCATTCTTCCGCAAATTGCGGACATACGGTTCCGTTATTTGCAGACCGCAAAACGGAAAGGATAAAAAACGGTCGTGCGAATGTACACTAAGGCTCCATTCACACGTCCACAACGCATTTTGTGGATCCATGGAGCTGCGGATCCGCAAAACACGGACAGCGGCAATGTGCGTTCCGCATTTTGCGGACCGCACATGCCGGCACTATAGAATATGCTATTGCGGACAAGAATAGGACATGTTCTATTTTTTTCGGGAACGGAATTGCAGACCCGGAAGTGTGTGTCCGCAATTCCGTGTCCAAGCAGCACATCGTGCTATCCATAGGAATGAATAGGTCCGCAATTCCATTCCGCAAAATGCGGAATGAAATTGCAGACGTGTGAATAGACCCTTAGGGTCCATTCTCAGTTCAGTCTTTTTGACTGTTCAGGACGGAGATAATACCGCAGCATGCTACGGTTTTATCTCCGGCCAAAAATCCGGAACACTTGCCGGAATGCGGTATCTGGCATTTTTTTTCCATAGGAATCTATTAGTGCCGGATCTGGCATTCAAAATACCGCAATGCCGGATCCGTCCTTCCAGGCTGAAAAAAATGTGAAAAAAATAAATGCCGGATTCGTTTTTCCGGATGACACCAGACAGACAGGATCCGGCATTTCAATGCATTTGTCATACGGATCAGGATCCTGATCAGTCTTACAAAAGCCTGAGTGGGCATACGTTTTGACGGATCCGGCAGGCAGTTCCGGCGATGGAACTGATTGCCGGATTCCTCTGCCGCAAGTGTGAAAGTACCCTGAGCTGCCAGCTTGAAATAAATCTAGCAGAACAGTTGGAGCAATGAATGGGGAGATCTCTGGATCCGTGTGAGGTACAGGGCTGGTTCTAGCTTTTTTAGAAATAGGTCATGTACTAGATCAGGGGTCAGCAACCTTCGGTACTCCAAAAGCTATGAAACTACAATTCCCAGCATGCTCCATTCATTTCTATGAGAGTTCTTAGAAGAACAGAGCTAGTATGTATGCTGGGAGTTGTCCCCCTGTACTAGATTATGAATGATTTTTATTTTTTACATTAATCATGTGATAAACAATTTAACCCCTTCCTGACATCTGCCGTACATGTATAGCAGATGTCGGGTCTTTAAAGATGGGGCCTGCTCCAGAGGGAGCGAGGGCCATAGCTGTCCGGCATCCACGATCAGTGGTAATGCCGACCACGGACATTTAAACCCCTAAGATGCCGTGGTCAAATGTGACCACGGCATCTGAGAGGGCTAAAACCCAGAAGTGCGCACTTCCGGGTCAGGCGCGCTTCCCCCTTGCGGAGATCGGAAAAAGCACCCGATTCTAAAAATAAGCCGGAGCCTGCAATAGGCTTACAGGCTCATTATTAGTATATCCCAGTTCAGGCCAGCAGGTGGCAGCACCGGACTGGGATATAGGGATTTCTGTACAGAATAATGGAGCAAATTCCATTATTCTGTACAAGTTGCAATCTGATGACTGCAAGTTGTGGTCCACTTGGGGACCTGACAAAAATTTTAGAAAACTTTTGAAAAATATAATTAAAATCACCCCCTTTCCCCAAAAATAAGCAATAAAAAAAAATAACATCATGGACATCGCTGCGTGTGAAAATGCCTGTATCATTAAAATATCAAAAAGTTATCCCATACGGTGAATAGCTTAATGGAAAAAATAATAAAAATTGCCGATTCAAAGTTTTTTCATCAAAATGGTATTTAAAAAAAAAACTACAAATTGTCCCACAAAAACATCTCCGTAGACATAACTATAAAAAAGTTATGGGGGTCAGAATATGGCGATGAAAAGAAAAAAAAATAATTCAAAAGCTTTTAATTTTTTATTTTTTCAGTATTAAAATGCAAGAAAAACTATACATATGCGATATCGCTGGATTCATAATGACCTGGAGAATGAAGAGCTCAAGTCGGTTTTACCGTCTAGTAAACTCTGTAAAAAAAAAATCCGTAAAACTGCGTTTTTTTCCAATTTCACCCCACTTGGAATGTTCTTCCCACTACATACTATGCAATATTACATCGTGGCATTAGAAAGTACTTGTCCCTCAAAAAACAAGCCCTCATATGACTATGTGAATGGAAAAATAAAAAACTTATGGCTCTGGGGAGGTAGGGAGCGAAAAACAAAAACTACCGGAATACCCCTCAAATAATACAGCAAAATACTGAACATGGCTCTGACCTTATAACACCTCCATAGGTGGAGATATTATCTCTCCTATTATTCTCCATGCAGCTGCTATTGAGAATGGTATCAAGGGCCGCATGTGGCCCCCGGGCCGCAGGTTGTGCACCGCTGCTGTAGTGCCTTGTTTCTGTGGTGCAAAAAAAAAAATTGGTGTGTGGGCTTTCAGGGGTCAAGCTTTACACTTTTTGATGCATGTCAATTACAAGGATGGATTCATAAAATTTAAAGCAATCTCCCTGATTGAACAGAGATGTAGTGTACAGCATGGGGGAGAGACATAACACCAGCCTGATCTTCTGGATTTTAAACTATCTCAAAAAGTTCTGAGTGATTGACATATTTAAAGGCGTTTTCCCAGGAGTTCAATACCGATGCCCTATCCCCAGGATAGGGCATCCATATTTATTCAGTGGGGGTCTGACTCCTGGCACCCACACGACCAGTTGTTTAAAGAGGCCGTGCCACGCTGGTGAGTGCTGTGGCCTCTTACTAAGGGCTCATGCACATGAACGTATTTTAGTCCATGTCCATTCTGTTTTTTTGCAGCCCGTATTCGGAACCATTTACTTCAATGGGGCCGCAAAAAACAAAAATGACTCTGTGTGCGTTTCATGTCCGTATGTCCGTTCTGCAAAAAAATAGAACATGTCCTATTAATGTCCGCATTACGGACAAGTATAGGACTGTTCTATTATGGGCTGGTCGTTCCGTTCCTCAAAATGTGGAACTCACATGGCTGGTATCCCTGTTTTACACCGCGAAAGAGCAATGGTCGTGTGCATGAGCTCTAAGCCAGTGAATTCAGCTCTCATGGCCTATTTTGCAGTGAATATTTCAAGTGAATGGGCCGGAGCTGCAATACCAAGAGCAGCCACTATACAATGTACGGCGCTAGGCTTGGTGAGCTGAGAGGATTAGGCAGAACTCACCGGAGCTTTGTGGCCTCTTCAAACCACTGATCAGTGGGGGGCGGGGGCGGGAATCAGATTCCCAACAATCAGATAATGATGACCTATTGGTTATTGATATTGAACTCCCAGAAAACCCCTTTAATGCCCAAGTAACAATAGTATGGACAGTTATCGGAGTGGAATAAAGGCTGCTGTCCAATACAAGGCTTCACACGATGTATTCTCTGGTGTCCACTTACATCCCAGGAGGGTCAGATATGACCGTTCCACCCTCATCCATGGCTATACAATGATGTTTTAGTGTTTGCGGTTACATTGAGTCAGCCCTACCTGTGAATAAAGAGGGCCTTGTTTCTCACCAGATGTCTCCTGTACGGCACATATATCAGCTATGCAGGTGCTCAGGGCTCTAAAAATAGCTGGGCCTCTGTGATCTTCAGACAAAATGTCATCTAAGCGTTAAAGGAGCATAATAGAGTGCAGCAGGGTTTTGTTCTGAGCTATTATAGTCCTAGACAGTGTCAAGACTGTCTGCTTCCAAAAATGATTTGTACTTAAGAGGAATTGTCATCCTGATGGCGGCTTAAGAAAGCTTAGAAGAGCATAAACACACAAGTGAAAAGCTGAGATACATGTGGCTTCTGGATGTCACTTTCCTGGACAATCGGAAGATCTTCAGTAGACGGATACATATGCAGTTACCCATCGGAGCTGGCTGTATTTTTATGCTCATAGTTTGGACATATCTAAAAATAGTTGGTCATCCCTTCCCCCATAGTGATAAAACTACTACCAGTTCTGTCCAGTGCATATGAATGAACTGTGTTGACATTTTTATATACTCCCCAGACTACTGGCCCACCAGAGGAACCTCTAGTGGACACAATAAAGGACCCAGGGGTTTATTTGAGTGACAAAAACGTATTAGATCTTATTGATGATGTGTCCTGTATGTGCAATGATAACAACGTCCATGATGTCTTTAAAAATGTATGTTCACATGTTCTGCCCAGAGAGAGGTCGGGCTGGTCCTCTGGTGGGACCATGCAAGGATGCAATAAGGATGCAATAAACAAAATGCTTAAAGAAGGCTGTATCTGGCCAAAACGTTAAATATACTGGATTGTACTCTCATGAACTGAATTTTCTGGATGTTTCAGCTGCCTTCCCTCTTCGAGCTTTGGCATACAAGTATGTGCAGGTGGTGTACTTTGCATTTGAGTGACTTCTGGGTGGCATGGGTGCCACTATTTTGCAATGTAACCTACAGAAAAGGGCGAAGTAAATGGAGTGCAATTTCTGGGGAAAGAGTTATCTGATGGACTGTAAGAGCAAGGCAGTGCAATTGGTAGATCGTTGCATCATTGAAGAAGAGTGTAGTAAAGTGAAGGATGCTGGCCAAAAAGTACTCACTGGAGCAGCCTGAGAATGAAACCATGCCTTGAAAGAGAAGAGGCGGCCTTGTGGTTTTGGTGCAGTGTGCCAGCAGGACCACACCATAGATCCCAGATCTGACTTGTATCTGAGAAAGAGACAGCAATGGCACAGCTAAGCAACTCAGAAGAGCCACACAGCCTAAACTGGGCACCTGATGTACTGCATGATACTGACAGGAGGTGAAGACGGCGTGCATGAAGCAATGCAGAGATGGTTGGGAACATTTCTGAGTTCAGCTCCAGTCCTTACAAAAGAGACTGCTAATGACATACAGACAGTTAGCAAGAATCTCTGTATCCAGTTCCAGGCATTATTGAGAGAGACTGCTATATAGTCTGTTGTGAAGGCCATACCCTAATTACCATTAATGAAGTTTCTTCTAAATATCTTCAGTAAAGAGTCAGCGCTCGTTACACTCAGCTATAAGTGGTTGTAGGTTTGTGCTATGTGCATATACATCTCCATATAGTATTATGTTCTGGTGGCTCATTGGTGGCTTGTTGTTGGCTGCGTGTTACATTTGTATGTACTGGACTAGCATCCCTTGAATATTTTTAAAGCGGATGGATCCACATATATTGTGTAGAGAAGTTAGGGATCAGCCATCCCTGACTAAGCAGCAAGGAACCTTGTGTTAGGTGGGACCCAGGTGGGAATATAAAATCCTTATGGTCAAAATTTTGCACGATTATATAGAGTATTCAGCGAACCCTGGCCCAAAAAACTGATCCTAGGACCCATCTGGGCTCCCAACTCAAACATACTAAAAACCTGAAGTAGACAACCTGGTATGGACCTCATAATTCTGACTGACTCTTACAACAGACCTGATTATATTACCACCCGTATACATCAGAAATCAGGATGTCTATGTTGTTTCTTTATCTCCATGTGCTGTATATAAAGTGAAGTTGATCATTCAATGTAGTGAGATGGCCTGGTGTAGAGGAGAGGGCCTGGGGCATGTTATACAAGTAGACATAAGCCATTCGATTACCAGGACCTCAGGGAAGGTAACAGGAAGGACTAGAGGCCTGACTTATCACTTTGTATAAAACAAAGGTGATTCTTCTGCTCCTGGCAGCCGTTCACTGAAGAGATGACAAACAATTGGAAATGGCAGTTGTGTTTGTCCTTAGCGGATGTCTGTGGCTCATGTTACAGTGACTGATGAAATAATAGATTTGAGATGCATGAGGTCATTGCAGGACACATACATATCTTCCCTCATCCATGCTACTAAACACTAAACCGTGCTCATGCCTCCCAAATCTTACATAGCCAAATAGAAAAAAAAGTATATATATATATATATATATATATATATATATACACACACATATACAGTGGATATAAAAAGTCTACACACCCCTGTTAAAATGTCAGGTTTCTGTGATGTAAAAAAATTTGTAAAGATAAATCCATTTCAGAACTTTTTCCGCCTTTAATGTGATCTATAAACTGTACAACTCAATTGAAAAACAAACTAAAATCTTTTAGGTGGAGGGAA
Source organism: Bufo gargarizans (assembly GCF_014858855.1). NCBI lineage: Eukaryota > Metazoa > Chordata > Amphibia > Anura > Bufonidae > Bufo > Bufo gargarizans. Next base: position 83,079,729 of record NC_058083.1, read on the forward strand.
GAAAAGAAAAAAACTAAAATAATGTGGTTGCATACGTGTGCACGCCCTCTTATAACTGGGGATGTAGCTGTGTTCAGAATTAAGCAATCACATTCAAAATCCTGTTAAATAGGAGTCAGCATACACCTGCCATCATTTAAAGTGCCTCTGATTAACCCCAAATAAAGTTCAGCTGCTCTAGTTGGTCTTTCCTGAAATTTTCTTAGTTTCTTATCTTTCTTAGTCGCATCCCACAGCAAAAGCCATGGTCCACAGACAGCTTCCAAAGCATCAGAGGGATCTCATTGTTAAAAGGTATCAGTCAGGAGAAGGGTACAAAAGAATTTCCAAGGCATTAGATATACCATGGAACACAGTGAAGACAGTCATCATCAAGTGGAGAAAATATGGCACAACAGTAACATTACTAAGAACTGGACGTCCCTCCAAAATTGATGAAAAGACAAGAAGAAAACTGGTCTGGGAGGTTACCAAGAGGCCTACAGCAACATTAAGGGAGCTGCAGGAAAATCTGGCAAGTACTGGCTGTGTGGTACATGTGACAACAATCTCCCGTATTATTCATATGTCTGGGCTATGGGGTAGAGTGGCAAGACGAAAGCCTTTTCTTACAAAAAAAAAATCCAGGCCAGGCTACATTTTGCAAAAACACATCTGAAGTCTCCAAAAGATATGTTTGGCCCAAAAACAACACTGCACATCATCAAAAGAACACCATACCCACAGTGAAGCATGGTGGTGCCAGCATCATGCTTTGGGGCTGTTTTTCTTCAGCTGGAACTAGCTAGAGGGAATTATGAACAGTTCCAAATACCAGTCAATATTAGCACAAAATCTTCAGGCTTCTGCTAAAAAGCTGAACATGAAGAGGAACTTCATCTTTCAGCATGACAACGACCTGAAGCATACATCCAAATCAACAAAGGAATTGCTTCACCAGAAGAAGATTAAAGTTTTGGAATGGCCCAGCCAAAGCCCAGACCTGAATCCGATTGAAAATCTGTGGAGTGATCTGAAGAGGGCTGTGCACAGGAGATGCAATCTGACAGATTTGAAGTGTTTTTGCAAAGAAGAGTGGGCAAGTCTTGCCAAGGCAAAATGTGCCATGTTGATAGACTCATGCCCAAAAAGACTGAGTGCTGTAATAAAATCAAAAGGTGCTTTAACAAAGTATTCGTTTAAGGGTGTGCACACTTTTGGAACCATATTATTTTATTTCTATATTTTTTCTTCCCTCTACCTAAAATATTTCAGTTTGTTTTTCAATTGAGTGGTACAGTTTATAGGTCACATTAAAGGTGGTAAAAGTTCTGAAATGATTCATCTTTGTAATTTTTTTACATCACAGAAACCTGACATTTTATCAGGGGTGTGTAGACTTTTTATATCCACTGTATATATATATATAGATTGTGACAGTGAGGGGTTGAGTCTGGCAAGGCAGGTATTTTCCTCCCAGCATGTGCGGCTGGGCTGGTTTCCAGCCAGGTGAGGTCAAATACCGGACCGGAGTTTAAGTGCCGATCCGGGTTTTGGCAGCACCTGTCTGTCCTTAAATAGGAGGCAGCTGGGCCAGGTGGAGGTAGGAGACACTCTAGCGGAGGCTCTGCTGGACTCAGGGAGTCTGGTGTCCCTAGTAAGGGCTCCCCTGGTACAGTCAGCGGAGTATACTGGCTGGAAAGTCAGGGTCATGTGCATCCATGGAGAATTAAAAGACTATCTCGCCGCCCTGGTGTCTCTACCACAGGGGCTGGCAGATGGACTTTTGAAGTGGCAGTTGCCCCAAATTTACACTACGAACTTATAATAGGTAGAGACTTCCCGGCACTATGGCCCACTATGAGAGTGACTGATACCCATGAGACAGGGGTAACCCTAGCAGAGTGGCCCGGCTCAGGGGGGAGACCAAAACCCTAGGAACCTGAGACAGAAGGGCCAGTGGTAGAGGTGACTGCCACTTCGGTGGAAGAGGGGGAGACAACCCTGCTGAGTGTGATGGTGGGATACGTGAATGACTTGCCGCCGGGTGCTGAATTGGCAGACCTGAATGTCTCCAGGGATAATTTTAATACCGCCCAACGTCGGAACCCAACCCATGTGTTATTAGTAGATGGTGAACCACAACAGCCTGGGGCAGAGTCAGTGTTTCCCCGTTTTGTGGTTCATCATGATATGTTGTATCGGGTAAATCAACTATGGGGTGAGCCTATTGAACAGTTGGTGGTCCCCAAGGCTTATCGCAAGCTTGTGTTATATCTAGCCCACCAACATGTTCTCGGGGGTCACCTGGGGCTGCAGAAAACTCAGGATCGTATTCTACTTCGGTTTTACTGGCCCAGCATATTTAAAGAAATGGAAGAGTTTTGTAAGTCTTGCCCGACCTGCCAGATAACTAGCCCCCAGCCACACTTCCATAGTCCCCTAGTACCTCTCCCGATTATCAAAGTACCGTTTGACCGAATAGCTATGGAGCTCATAAGCCCAGTACTGAAGTCCGCCAGAGGGCATCAACACATCTTAGTCATTCTAGACTACGCCACTTGGTACTCGGAGGCGGTGCCACTGCGACATTCCTCGGCCAAACTCATAGCTAAGGAGTTAATGGAGATGTTTTCTCCCAAGTGGGACAACCTAAAGAGGTTCTGACCGACCAAGGTAATGAGGGGACGCTGTAAGTTGCTGCACATAAAACTACGGACATCCGTTTACCATCCGCAAACGGACGGTCTGGTAGAACGGTTTAACCAAACATTAAAAAATATGTTTAAACGGGTAGTGTCTAAAGATGGGAAGGACTGGGACCTCCTTCTGCCCTATCTCATGTTCGCAGTGCGAGAGGTACCCCATTCATCTACTGGGTTCTCGCCCTTCGAACTGCTATATAGCAGACACCCTCGTGGTCTCTTAGACGTGGCCAAAGAGGCGTTGGAAACAACCCACTCCACATAAAAGTGTCATTTAGTACGCTACCCAGATGCAAGATCGGATAGAGACAGTGTTGCCTCTTGTTAGGAAAAAAAAGGAGGCAGCTCAGCGAGCCCAGAGTCAGGTCTATAATCGGCAGGTTCGGGTCCGGATCTTTAACCCGGGTGATCGGGTTTTGGTTCTGGTGCCGACCGTGAACAGTAAGTTCCTGGCTAGGTGGCAGGGCCCTACGAGGTATTCGAGAAAATTGGAGATGTAAACTACAAGGTACACCAGCCAGGGCAGAGAAAGCCGGAGCAGGTTTACCATGTGAATTTACTCAACCCGTGGTAAGATAGGGAAACCTGTACAGAAGACAGCCCGTGGCTGGGTTTTCTAGAAGAAGAGGTACCGGCCTGTCTGTCTGATGCAAGAGAGGCGGCTCCCACAGTAAAAATTGCTGACAGCCTCTCCTCTAAACAGACTCAGGAGACCAGGGAGTTCATTAGTCGGAACACGGATGTGTTCTCGGACCTCCCTGGATGCACTTCCATAATCCAGCATAAATAATTGTCACTGAGCCTCAGGCAAAAGTCTGATTAAAACCATACCGGGTACCCGAGGCTCAGTGACAAGCCATATCGAAGGAGCTGCAGCTAATGTTGCAGCTAGACGTCATTGAGGAGTCAAAAAGTGAGTGGGCCAGTACAGTAGTATTGATACCCAAGTCGAACGGGACATTGCGGTTTTGCAACGACTTTCGAAAACTTAACGAGGTTTCAAAATTCAATGCATATCCCATGCCCCAGGTGGATGAGCTCGTCGAGAGGTTAGGACAAGCCCTGTATTTTTCTGTTTTGGACCTCACGAAAGGGTACTGGCAGGTGCCCTTAACGACGGCTACCAAAGAGAAAACTGCCTTCCTCACACCTGAGGGCCTGTATCAATATAAGGTCTTACCCTTTGGTCTGCATGGCGCCCCCGCCACTTTCCAGTCACTAATGGACATTGTGCTTCATCCACATTATTAGTACGCTTCGGCTTACCTGGACGTTATTGTCATCCCCGGTACCGACTGGTAAAGTCATCTACCCAAAGTGCAGGCTGTAGTGGACTCCCTTCGAAAAGCTGGCCTAACTGCTAACCCAAAAATGTGCGATAGGGTTAGAAGAGACTAAGTACCTGGGGTATGTCATTGGGCGCGGAGTCATCAAACCCCAAGTAAACAAAATAGAGGCGATACGGAATTGGCCCCGACCTGTCACCACTAGGAATGGTGGGCTATTACATGAAGTTTGTTCCCCACTTTACTACTCTAGCCCCGCCCTTTACAGGGCTTTTGAAGGGATGAAAATCAGTGATGGTTCGCTGGGATGATCGGGCGGAAGAGGCTTTTGTCGCTTTGAAGTCGGCCCTGTGTGGGTCACCGGTTCTGGTGACGCCCGACTACAATAGGGAGTTTGTGGTACAAACGGATGTCTCCGAAGTAGGCCTTGGTGCTGTACTGTCTCAGGAAGTCAACGGGGAGGAGCATCTTGTTGTCTTCCTAAGCCGCAAGCTCACCCCAGCCGAAACCAGGTACAGTATAGTGGAGAGAGTGTCTGGCTATCAACCGGGCACTCGAGTCTCTCCGCTACTATTTGTTGGGGAGAAAGTTCCGCCTCGTGACTGACCACTCCCCTCTCAAGTGGATGAACCAGGCCTAAGACAGGAATGCCCAGGTCACAAGATGTTTTTTTTTCTCTGAAGAACTTTAAGTTCTCGGTAGAACACAGAGAAGGCCGGTTGCAGGGAAACGCGGATGCCCTGCTCCGGATGCATTGTCTGGCATGTGTCCACCCCCCTGTGGCTCATGTTACAGTGACTGATGAAATAATAGATTTGAGATGCATGAGGTCATTGCAGGACACATACGTATCTTCCCTTATCCATGCTACTAAACACTAACCCGTGCTCATGCTTCCCAAATCTTACATAGCCAAATAGAAAAAAAGTATATATATATATACAACGTCTGACTGTGCTGCTGTGATATTTGTGATTTTATATATATATATATAATATATATATATATATATATATATATATATATATATGTATAGTACAGACCAAAAGTTTGGACACACCTTCTCATTCAAAGAGTTTTCTTTATTTTCATGACTATGAAAATCGTAGATTCACACCAAAGGCATCAAAACTATGAATTAACACATGTGGAATTATATACATAACAAAAAAGTGTGAAACAACTGAAAATATGTCATATTCTAGGTTCTTCAAAGTAGCCACCTTTTGCTTTGATTACTGCTTTGCACACTCTTGGCATTCTCTTGATGAGCTTCAAGAGGTAGTCACCTGAAATGGTTTTCACTTCACAGGTGTGCCCTGTCAGGTTTAATAAGTGGGATTTCTTGCCTTATAAATAGGGTTGGGACCATCAGTTGCGTTGTGGAGAAGTCAGGTAGATACACAGCTGATAATCCTACTGAATAGACTGTTAAAATTTGTTTTATGGCAAGAAAAAAGCAGCTTAGTAAAGAAAAATGAGTGGTCATCATTACTTTAAGAAATGAAGGTCAGTCAGTCCGAAAAATTGGGAAAACTTTGAAAGTGTCCCCAAGTGCAGTCACAAAAACCATCAAGCGCTACAAAGAAACTGGCTCACATGCAGACCGCCCCAGGAAAGGAAGACCAAGAGTCACCTCTGCTGCGGAGGATAAGGTCACCCGAGTCCCCAGCCTCAGAAATCGCAGGTTAACAGCAGCTCAGATTAGAGACCAGGTCAATGCCACACAGAGTTCTAGCAGCAGACACATCTCTAGAACAACTGTTAAGAGGAGACTGTGTGAATCAGGCCTTTTATGGTAGAATATCTGCTAGGAAACCACTGCTAAGGACAGGCAACAAGCATAAGAGACTTGTTTGGGCTAAAGAACACAAGGAATGGACATTAGACCAGTGGAAATCTGTGCTTTGGTCTGATGAGTCCAAATTTGAGATCTTTGGTTCCAACCACCGTGTCTTTGTGCGACGCAGAAAAGGTGAACGGATGGACTCTACATGCCTGGTTCCCACTGTGAAGCATGGAGGAGGAGGTGTGATGGTTTGGGGGTGCTTTGCTGGTGACACTGTTGGGGATTTATTCAAAATTGAAGGCACACTGAACCAGCATGGCTACCACAGCATCTTTCAGCGGCATGCTATTCCATCCGGTTTACGTTTAGTTGGACCATCATTTATTTTTCAACAGGACAATGACCCCAAACACACCTCCAGGCTGTGTAAGGGCTATTTGACCATGAAGGAGAGTGATGGGGTGCTGCGCCAGATGACCTGGCCTCCACAGTCACCGGACCTGAACCCAATCGAGATGGTTTGGGGTGAGCTGGACCGCAGAGTGAAGGCAAAAGGGGCAAACAAGTGCTAAGCATCTCTGGGAACTCCTTCAAGACTGTTGGAAGACCATTTCAGGTGACTACCTCTTGAAGCTCATCAAGAGAATGCCAAGAGTGTACAAAGCAGTAATCAAAGCAAAAGGTGGCTACTTTGAAGAACCTAGAATATGACATATTTTCAGTTGTTTCACACTTTTTTGTTATGTATATAAAGGAATACAGAATTGTGATGGCACACTCACATTTGGTTGGATAAATTCCACATGTGTTAATTCATAGTTTTGATGCCTTCAGTGTGAATCTACAATTTTCATAGTCATGAAAATAAAGAAAACTCTTTGAATGAGAAGGTGTGTCCAAACTTTTGGTCTGTACTGTATATTGTGACACAGTGAGGGGTTGAGTCTGGCAAGGAAGGTATTTTCCTCCTTGCGTGGGTTGGCCTCCTGGAAAACCGGTCATTGACATTCTACTTCCAAGAGTCTTCCTTCCACCAATGTCGCGTCCTTTACAAGGTTCCCAGGCTGGGCCAGGAATGGACGGACTGTGGACAGACATGTGTAACTCCTGAATCCACCTGATCTTCTCTCACGCCAGGAAGAGGATTAGTTCTGGCCCCATCCACAGCGGAAGAACACCCTGTATATAGTCCAGGCCAGAAACCTGGGAAAGGACGTGATGGTGGAAGCAGAGTATTCAGAAGAGGAGCATCACGTGACTTGATTCCAGATTGGATAATCCCTGCAACCTCAGGATGGTTGGTATATTACAAACTTTCTTCTACAGGCAGGTTACATGTAATGAAGAGGAGTTTGTTGGACCAGGAAAACCCCTTTAATATGTAATAGTATCCCATATCTAATTCCTATTATTCTCCCATACACTCTATATACCTCTTGATATTTTACGAGACAGATTTTATATGAAACAGTGGCATTACTATGTGAGAATTGTGTGGAGACATGTATCTGTGTTACGTATCACACCCAGCCACTTCTTTGATCTGTTGTGAAATTACTGAGAGGTTTCTTTTGGTACACATTAGAGCAGCCACATTCCTAGGCATTATCCAGGAAAGTTAATATGACCGTGTACACACCACACCTTCCCAAGCTATTGATACTATGTTAGTTTTGTATCTGGTCTCTCGCGGTTCCATGCCATTAACAACATTTATGTTGGATCATTCTTCATTAGTTACATGTTTTCTTTGCCTTTATTCTCTTATTTTCTTAATCAGTTTACTAGGATTAAAATGAAAATTCCATATTAAAAACAATGTGATCTAATTATACGGGCATCTGCACTGTCAGGCGGGGTTTGTCTTGCTTTATAAAAACTCTAGTAACATTTGGAGACATTCAAACTAAATAAAGTATGTCATGTTTAACTCTTTCCAGCGAAGTGTTGTACATTTATCAGGCGCTTGTGTTTCGGTCCGGATGGAGCTTTAGTGGTTGACAGCTGCCATTTAGAACCTGCCCATTTAAATGGGTATTCTGGTTATATTAACCACTTCAGCCCCGCTAGGTGAAACCCCCTTCATGACCAGAGCACTTTTTACACTTCGGCACTACACTACTTTCACCGTTTATCGCTCGGTCATGCAACTTACCATACAAATGAATTTTACCTCCTTTTCTTCTCACTAATAGAGCTTTCATTTGGTGGTATTTCATTGCTGCTGGCATTTTTACTTTTTTTGTTATTAATCAAAATGTAACGATTTTTTTGCAAAAAAATGACATTTTTCACTTTCAGCTGTAAAATTTTGCAAAAAAAACGACATCCATATATAAATTTTTCGCCAAATTTATTGTTCTACATGTCTTTGATAAAAAAAAAATGTTTGGGCAAAAAAAAAATGGTTTGGGTAAAAGTTATAGCATTTACAAACTATGGTACAAAAATGTGAATTTCCGCTTTTTGAAACAGCTCTGACTTTCTGAGCACCTGTCATGATTCCTGAGGTTCTACAATGCCCAAACAGTAGAAAACCCCCACAAATGACCCCATTTCGGAAAGTAGACACCCTAAGGTATTCGCTGATGGGCATAGTGAGTTCATAGAACTTTTTATTTTTTGTCACAAGTTAGCGGAAAATGATGATGATTTTATTTTTTTTATTTTTTCTTACAAAGTCTCATATTCCACTAACTTGCGACAAAAAATAAAAAATTCTAGGAACTCGCCATGCCCCTCACGGAATACCTTGGGGTGTCTTCTTTCCCAAATGGGGTCACTTGTGGGGTAGTTATACTGCCCTGGCAATTTAGGGGCCCAAATGTGTGAGAAGAACTTTGCAATCAAAATGTGTAAAAAATGGCCTGCGAAATCCGAAAGGTGCACTTTGGAATATGTGCCCCTTTGCCCACCTTGGCTGCAAAAAAGTGTCACACATCTGGTATCGCCGTACTCAGGAGAAGTTGGGCAATGTGTTTTGGGGTGTCATTTTACATATACCCATGCTGGGTGAGAGAAATATCCTGGCAAAAGACAACTTTTCCAATTTTTTTATACAAAGTTGGCATTTGATCAATGATGTTTATCTCACCCAGCATGGGTATATGTAAAATGACACCCCAAAACACATTGCCCAACTTCTCCTGAGTACGGCGATACCAGATGTGTGACACTTTTTTGCAGCCTAGATGCGCAAAGGGGCCCAAATTCCTTTTAGGAGGGCATTTTTAGACATTTGGATCCCAGACTTCTTCTCACGCTTTAGGGCCCCTAAAAAGCCAGGGCAGTATAAATACCCCACATGTGACCCCACTTTGGAAAGAAGACACCCCAAGGTATCCAATGAGGGGCCTGGCAAGTTCATAGAAATTTTTTTTTTTTTGCATAAGTTAGCGGAAATTGATTATTTATTTTTTTGGTCTCACAAAGTCTCACTTTCCGCTAACTTAGGACAAAAATTTAAATCTTTCATGGACTCAATATGCCCCTCAGCAAATACCTTGGGGTGTCTTCTTTCCAAAATGGGGTCAGTTGTGGGGTGTTTGTACTGCCCTGGCATTTGAGGGTCTCCGCAATCATTACATGTATGGCCAGCATTAGGAGTTTCTGCTATTCTCCTTATATTGAGCATACAGGTAATGAGATTTTTTTTTTCCGTTCAGCCTCTGGGCTGAAAGAAAAAAATGAACGGCACAGATTTCTTCATTCGCATCGATCAATGTGGATGAAAAAATCTCTGCCAAAAAAAAAAAATGGAGGGGAAAGGCGTCTGCCAGGACATAGGAGCTCCGCCCTACATCCATACCCACTTAGCTCGTATGCCCTGGCAAACCAGATTTCTCCATTCGCATCAATCGATGTGGATGAATAAATCATTGCCGGGATTTTATTTTTATTTTTTATATATATATATATATACAAAGTGCTTGCCAAAGCATAGGAACGCCGCCTCCTCCTCAGCTCGTATGCCTCGGCAAACGTATCTGTCACTGCAGAGGAGAAAATCCCGTCTTGCAGCGCCGCATACACCGACTTGCGTGTAATCTGACAGCAGCGCAATGCTTCTGTCAGAATGCACATCGGTGCTGCAGCTAGTCAATCGGTTGGTCCACCTGGAAGGTAAAAAAAGAAAAAAAAAAAAAAAAGAAAAAACCAGGCCGCAACGCAATAATTTTATTAACTTTGCAACAGAACATATAAACTTTAACTTTTTAAACTGAACATTAACGTGTTTGCTTACTGGTGTGTTTTTTTTTTTTTTTTACCTTTATAGAACAAACCTCTCCTTCCCCATGGGTCAATGTGCAAAGCGCAAATCGCCCAAAGATGTGGCGAAGTGCGTTATGCACTTTGTCCCATGTGAAAGGAGACGTTTGCAGCAGCAGTGAGTGAATGGGCCCTAATAGCCCTGTGTGCCTGTCCTGTGAGATGCAGTCCCTATGCTAATAGTGTACCTGTGAGTGGTACTTCCGGAAACACTCTCCAAAGCATAGGGCAGGGTGGTCCGGACAGTCAGGACAGAAATAGCGGGTGTCACGCCTTATTCCACTCCTGCTACAGACACGACATCTTTTTCGGGGTGACTGTTGGGTTGAGGTACCAGGAACGACATTGGGGAAATGTCGCTCGTGTAGACGGCTAACTACACTGGTGGTTGGGGCCACGGAACCTCCTGGATACAGGAGGTTCTCGATGATCTCTTCCTGAAATTTGAGGAAGGATCCAGTTCTCCCAGCCTTACTGTAGAGAACAAAACTATTGTACAGAGCCAATTGAATTAAATATACAGACACCTTCTTATACCAGCATCTGGTGCGTCGGGAAACTAAATACGGAGACAACATCTGGTCATTGAAGTCCACCCCTCCCATGTGGAGGTTATAGTCGTGGACTGAGAGGGGCTTTTCAATGACACGGGTTGCTCGCTCAATTTGTATTGTCGTGTCTGCGTGAATGGAGGAGAGCATGTAAACGTCACGCTTGTCTCTCCATTTCACCGCGAGCAGTTCTTCGTTACACAGTGCGGCCCTCTGCCCCCTTGCAAGACGGGTGGTAACGAGCCGTTGGGGGAAGCCCGCGCGACTAGTTCGCGCGGTACCACAGGCGCCAATCCGTTCTAGAAACAAATGCCTAAAGAGGGCCACACTTGTGTAAAAATTGTCCACATAAAGATGGTACCCCTTGCCGAATAAGGGTGACACCAAGTCCCAAACTGTCTTCCCACTGCTCCCCAGGTAGTCAGGGCAACCGACCGGCTCCAGGGTCTGATCTTTTCCCTCATAGACCCGAAATTTGTGGGTATAGCCTGTGGCCCTTTCACAGAGCTTATACAATTTGACCCCATACCGGGCGCGCTTGCTTGGGATGTATTGTTTGAAGCCAAGGCGCCCGGTAAAATGTATCAGGGACTCGTCTATGCAGATGTTTTGCTCTGGGGTATAAATATCTGCAAATTTCTGGTTGAAATGGTCTATGAGGGGCCGAATTTTGTGGAGCCGGTCAAAAGCAGGGTGGCCCCTGGGACGGGAGGCGGTGTTGTCACTAAAGTGCAGGAACCGCAGGATGGCCTCAAAACGTGCCCTGGACATGGCAGCAGAGAACATGGGCATGTGATGAATCGGGTTCGTGGACCAATATGACCGCAATTCATGCTTTTTTGTCAGGCCCATGTTGAGGAGGAGGCCCAGAAAAGTTTTAAGTTCGGAAACTTGGACTGGTTTCCACCGGAAAGGCTGGGCATAAAAGCTTCCCGGGTTAGCGGTGATAAATTGTGTGGCATACCTGTTTGTTTCGGCCACAACTATGTCTAAAAGCTCCGCAGTCAAGAACAGCTCAAAATATCCCAGGGCCGAACCGATCTGAGCTGTCTCAACCCGAACTCCAGACTGGGCAGTGAAAGGGAAAACTACGGGTGCGGCTGAAGTTGGGGACTGCCAATCAGGGTTTGCCAGCACCTCTGGGATTCTACGGGCACGTCTTTGCGGTGGCTGCGACGGGGTCACTACTGCACGTGCCACCGTACCAGCTTCAACTGCCCTTCTGGTGCTCGCTACTTCACCAGGTTGTACGGCAGTGCTGGTACTAGGTCCAGGGAGGGCTGGGCTGCTGGTGTATGCCTCACCACGTAATCCGACAGCACCAGCCCCACCCTGCTGCTCTTGAAGCGGATCCTGCGCAACCTGCGGTCTAGCGACACGGGGCCGGGTACGCCTGGTGGTATCAGGGACCTCAGCCTCCTCGTCCGAACTTTGGGTCAGAGAGCCACTGCTTTCTACAGGTTCGTATTCTGACCCGCTGGATTCATCAGATGAGGGTTCCCACTCCTCATCCGACTGGGTCAGAAGCCTGTAGGCCTCTTCAGAGGAATACCCCCTGTTTGACATGTGGGCAACTAAATTTAGGGGTATTCCCTGAGACTACCCAAGAAAAAAAAAGCAAGCCTGTCTTACAAAGGGGAGCCTAGCGAAGTACCGGAGGCCGCTGCGGTTGATAAAAAATATCAAAAAAAATTTTTTGTCACTGCGGTGGGGCGGGTGTGGGCGAACGCACGTGTGGGCGACCGATCAGGCCTGATCGGGCAAACACTGCGTTTTGGGTGGAGGGCGAACTAAAGTGACACTAGTACTATTATAGATCTGACCGTGATCAGTTTTGATCACTTCCAGATACTATAAAAGTACAAATGCTGATTAGCGATACGCTAATCAGCGAATAACGGACTGCGGTGCGGTGGGCTGGGCGCTAACTGATCGCTAACTACCTAACCAAGGGACCTAAACTATACCTAAAACCTAACGGTCAATAACAGTGAAAAAAAAAAGTGACAGTTTGCACTGATCACTTTTTCTTTTCACTTGTGATTGACAGGGGTGATCAAAGGGGTGATCAAAGGGTTAATTGGGGTTCAGGGGGGTGATCAGGGGCTATAGTGTAGTGTTGGTGGGTACTCACTGTGAAGCCTGCTCCTCTGCTGGATCCAACCGACGAAAAGAACCAGCAGAGGAGCAGGCAGCCATATAACAGATCATATTTACAAATATGATCTGCTATCTGGCACTTTGATTGGATTTTTTAAAAATCAGCAACCTGCCAGCCACGATCATTGGCTGGCAGGTTGCTGACGAAATACTCCTGTGCGAAATGCCGGCGCGAACTGCGCACGCGCGGGCGCATTCTCGCGTCATCTCGCGTCTCGCGAGATGACGCGTATATGCGTGACTGTGCGCAGCGCTGCCACCTCCGGACCGCACATCTGCGTTAGGCGGTCCGGAGGTGGTTAAAGGGGTTGTCCCACAAAAAAATATTCAACATTTTTCAAACCAGCCCCTGGATCTGAATACTTTTGTAATTGCATGTAATTAAAAATGTAGTATAGCCACTTAGTTATTCACTGAAATCTATCTATATAGCGCCACCTGCTGTTTGATCTTTTTCTAAATTCTCTGTCCAGCTCACTGAGGTGGACATACATGCTCAGTTCCATTCTTCAATTGCCACCAGCTGCTGCAGAAAGGACACATCCTCTGAGAAAGTGCACGCCCTCTGAGCTGCCAGCTTGAAATAAATCTAGCAGAGCCATTGCAGCAATGATTGCGGATCCCTGGATCCATGTGAGGTACAGGACTGGTACTGTTTATTAGAAAGAGACGGTCATGTACTATATGATGTCTGGTTTTCATTTTTTACATTAATCATGGGATAACCCCTTTAAGGCCGAATGCACACGGCCGTTTTTCACGGCTGTGAGCAGTCCGTGGAACCACCGGCTGGATTCCTGCTGAGAGCAGGAGCGCACGACGTCATTGGTTGCTATGACGCCGTGCGCTCCCTGCTGCCGCCGCAGTTTCTCACCAGGAATCCAGGCCGTGGTTCCACGGACTGCTCACGGCCGTGAAAAACGGCCGTGTGCATTCGGCCTAAGGCTGAGATCACACCACTGTTTTGTTTTCCTTTCTTCTAATCCATCAGAAGAACAAAAAAAAAGAACGGATCCTGTATTTTAAGCATTCATTATGCTCAGTTATGACATTTCTGTCTGAGATCTGTTATTTTAGAAAGGAAAAAAAGTCCTGCACAAAGTATATTTTTTCAATCTAAAATAGCAGATCTCAGACAGAAGTGGCTAAAACAGATGCAAAATATGTGCATAACTGAGAAAAAACGGATGCTTAAAATACAGGATCCGCTCTTTTTTTATGATGGCTCAGAAGAACGGAAAACGAAACGGTGATGTTAACCCGGCCTAAGTTATCCCCCATCCTGGGAGGCGAATACTCTCCGATCAGATACTGATGAGTAGAGATGAGCAAATTTTTCAAAAGTTCGATTCAGCTGATTCGCCAAATTTTCCCCAAAAAAATTGCTAATTACTTTGTCACGAAGCACATTTTTTTTGTTAGTGGGTGCAATGACAGGGGGCGGGAGCACCAGGGGAGAACTTGGAGGTCTGCTTTCACACTGGCGTTTTGGTTTCCGTTTCTGAGATCCGTTCAGGGCTCTCACAGGCGGTCCAAAACAGATTGTGCCCTTAATGCATTCTAAATGGATAAGGATCCGCTGAGAATGCACCAGTTTGGCTCCGTTCCGCCTCCATTCCGCTTAGGAGGCTGCCTGCTGCGTTTTGGTGTCCGTCTGACGAAACTGAGCCAAACGGATCCATTTTTACTGACACAATAGAAAATAGATCCGTCCTCCATTGACTTTCAATGGTGTTTAAGATGGATCCGTCTTGACTATGTTACAGATAATACAAACGGATCCGTTCTGAGCGGATGCAGACGGTTGTATTATCTGAACAGATTCGTCTGTGCAGATCAGTGACGGATCCGCGCCAAACGCGAGTGTGAAAGTAGCCTAAAGATATGCTGCATCTTGAAGATCAAAATTAGGTGCATCCCTAGGAGGCGTTCACAGTGACACAACCATGAAAAAAAGCGTACGTGTTTCATCCATGTAGATGTCCAGGAAGGATCCATGGTTGTTCCGTGTGTCCGTTTTTACCATCTGTGTGTCATCCATAATTCACCGACAGTGGCGTACATACAGGGGTCGCAGGGGTCGCACTTGCGACCGGGCCCGGCACTCCAGGGGGCCCGGCCGCCTGTGGACCCTCCCTGCAGTAGTACTGTGCCTGTATAACCCGAGCGGCTGGCCCGGGGCCCGTCCCCCAGTGTTGAGTTTCTCTGCTGCCAGCCCTACCCTCCCTTGAGTCTCCTCCCCCTAAGTCTCCTCCCTGCAGTAGTGCCGTGCCTGTATAACCCGGGCGGCCGGCCCGGGGCCCGCCCCCCCCAGTGTTGAGTTTCCTTGCTGCCAGCCCTACCCTCCCTTGAGTCTCCTCCCCCTGAGCAGTGGCTACCTACCATAAAGGCAGACGGGGCCCCGAAGTGGAGGAGAGGCCCCGCCCCCTAATTGCTCCTATTTATCTTTCTAAAGCTAAAGGACCTTTGATGATGTCATCAGAGGTCCTGTAAGGGAACTGCACAGTGTAAAGTGTAGTTCCCAGGTTAGAACAGTGCATCTGCCAGGACCTGTGATGACATCATATTCAACATCACAGGTCCTGCAGAATCTAGCAAAGGAACTGCACCAAAATTGGTGTAGTTCCTAGGTTTCAAAGGTATATCTGCCAGGACCTGTGATGACATCATCCCAGGTCCTTCAACCCCTAACAGCAAGTATTAGCAGTTCACAATCAGCTCTGCGTTAATTCATACAGACTGGACTGGAGTGGTAAGAGGAGGTCCTCCACTTTTCATCATTTACCCCCCCTCCATGCCCTGTTTTTACTCATTGCTCACTCATATATAATACTTCAGACAGTTACAGTGACCACTACCTCATGTACCTCACACACACAGTGACCATAATGTGTAACTGACCACATATATCTGTAAACACTGCAGCTACAGTATTATACCTTCTATGTCTCACATCAATACACTGCTCTCTGTGTGTGTGTGTGTGTGTGTGTATATATATATATATATATATATACACACACATACACACACACACTGCATATATTACACAGTATTATACATGCAATATGTACAGATATATAGTATATACCGCAGTGCACTGATATGTGAGGTACAAGGTATAATAGATGCTGTGTGTACAGATATCAGTACACTGCTGTATATACTATATATGTGAGGTACGAGGTATAATAGATGCAGTGTGTACAGATCTATAGTATATACAGCAGTGTACTGATATGTGAGGTATGAGGTGTCAATACACTGCTGTATTTACTATATACCTGTACACACTGCATCTATTATACCTCACATATTACACTACTGTATATACTGTATATGTGAGGTACAAGGTATAATAGATGCAGTGTGTACAGATATATAGTATATACAGCAGTGTACTGATATGTGAGGTATGAGGTGTCAATACACTGCTGTATTTATTATATACCTGTACACACTGCATCTATTATACCTCACATATTACACTACTGTATATACTGTATACACTGCATATATTATACCCCGTACCTCACATATCAGTACACTGATGGCATAAATTATAAAACGCAGCAGCAAGAATAGTTCATGGAACAAAGGGAGGGGCTATAAAAGGGGAATGGGGGCCCAATTTAGATTCC
This sequence comes from Bufo gargarizans, assembly GCF_014858855.1. Taxonomy (NCBI): domain Eukaryota; kingdom Metazoa; phylum Chordata; class Amphibia; order Anura; family Bufonidae; genus Bufo; species Bufo gargarizans. The sequence goes on from NC_058083.1 coordinate 83,096,109, forward strand.
TGCTATGGGGCCCAGTGATTTTTATGTACGCTCCTGCCCCTGAGTCTCCTCCCCGGCCGGCAGTGCGGTGTGCCGGACATGACGTTGAGATGCAGGGACAGGGAGAAGGTGCCGGAAAAGAAAGGGAGAGGGAGAGCGCTGCGCAAAGAAGCCGGTCCGGCTTTCAGAGTGAGGTCTGATGGGGGCTGAGAGTTGGGCAATGTATGTAAAGTTATGACTGGTGACTTGTGCTATGAAGTAATGGGTTTTTTGTTGTCTTGGGATGCAGCTCTTTTGTGTAGGCACTTCTATTGAGCTTCTAGTATATGCTTGGATGTAGCAGAGCTGGTTTTGTCATGCATTTCTTTTGCCTTCATATGGTAAAATACTTCATTGGCCTATCAATGGCTTTATAACTAACTCTGCTATATTTCTGTAGCCTAATGATCTTAAATCATTGCTAGTAGCTCAGAATATCATCCTGTTGTATATAGTAATATACAGTATATATATATATATATATATACACACACATGCATACACGCACGGCAGCGGGTTGGGGGGGGGCCTCGACGGAAGGGGGCCCCATGGATCAGTTTCGCACCGGGGCCCCGTGGATTGTGTGTACGCCACTGTTCACCGACGTTGCTCAGCTGAAAATGAATTTCCAAAGAATCTCCTATCAGTCTTCAGGGTAAAACGGACGTAACACGGATGCCATAATATTAATACAATATATCAATCGGCACTGCGGTTTGAAGTAGAGTAGCGGTGCACGTGTCTCAGGGCCGGCGTCCCTTGTAGATAAGAAGAAAAGAGACTGGCACTCGCTTGTTTAGATAATCTTGCTGTGATTTATTGTCACATTCCAGTGACAAAAGTCCGTGGCATAGTGAGAATACTTATAGTCCATAGAGGACTTCCATCTTATCGGTATGTAGTCATTAATTAATTTCATGTCGCTGTAAGAAAATCATATTTATATATATATATGGTCATTATCATCATCCAAAAAGTTTTTATAAAAAGCTATTTAATGCATAGTCCCGGTTTAGTCCTCTAGGTTCCAGTGTCTGAAGACGATGAATCCAAAAAGCCTCTCTTTTAAGCAGAAGTTTGTGCCTGTCGCCGCCACGTCGCGGTTGGGGGGCGCTATCAATGATCTGGAAGTGTAATTGAGCAATTGTATGTCTATGTAAGTGGAAATGGTGAGGAATGGGTAACATCTTTCCGTATGGTGGACTTGTGTTTTGAAAACCTGTCCTTCATCCTCGTAGGGGTCTCGCCTACATATACTAGACCACAAGGGCACTTCAGGATATATATGATGAATTGGCTGTTACACGTAAATATGCCCCGTATGGGTATCCTTTCCTTGTGTGTGGATGAGTGAGATGTGTGCCTTTAATGATGCTGGAGCAATGTATACAACTCACACAAGGAAAGGTTCCAGATCTTGGAGTGGAGAGCGTGCTGTGTCTGGAGAACCCTCTATTACTCCCAATGTCAGCTCTTCTTATTTTATACCTGATGTTGCTTGCCCTTTTGTAACAAACCATCGGTGGGCTTTGAAATTCTTCTACCTGCAAATAAGACTGGGCTATTACATTCCAATGTTTATAAATGACAGACCTGATTTTATTCATCCATGGGTGGTATTTTATGATTAGAGGAATGCGTGGTTTCTTTGGAATTTTTTCTACTCGTGTCTTATCTACCTTTCCTCGTTGTTCTATCAGCAAATTTTTGGGATAACCTCTGGCCAAGAACTTGTCAGTCATTTCATTAAGTCTGACCTCACGGTTTTCTGTGTCACTGACTATCCGTTTTACCCTCTGATATTGGCAATACGGGAGGGATTTTTTTGTGGAGTTTGGATGATTGCTTTGGAATGTGAGTTAACTATTCCTGTCCGTTTCTTTGACATATAGGTCGGTATGAACAGTTCCATCCACCCCCTTAATTACCCATGTGTCTAAGAAGGAAATTTTCTGTGGGTCATAGTGTATTGTGAATTGGAGTTCTGGCCAGATGGAATTGATGTAGGTAGTGAATTTTTGGAGGGTTTGCACGCTGCACCGCCACACGCTAAAGATATCATCTATAAAGCGTCGCCCAAAAATGCAATTTTGTTGATATATTTAGTTGGAATATATGTAGACATTCTCAAAATGGGCCATGTACAAATTTTCGTACGGCGGTGCCACGTGCGCACTCATCGCGGTCCCACGCCGCTGTTGGTAGAATGTGTCCTGGAACAAAAAATAATTCTGCTCCAGGACCACCCTGAGGAGTGAAAGAAAAAAAGTTTTTTCCAGTGTCACTATACATACTATGCATTAACAGTTGTTCCACCGCATGGATTCCTTTCTCATAAATGACGGATGTGTACAGGCTACATACATCTGTATCAATGTGTAGTGATCTGACTTCTTCAAGAAAGTGGGAAGTATCCCTCAGGTATGAAGGAGCAGATTTGGTAAGTGGTGTTAAAACCTTTTCTAGAAACATGGCTGGTGGAGAGAGAATTGAATCTGTCGATGCCACAATGGGTCTACCTGGAGGACAAGCCATGGATTTATGTACCTTGGGTAATGTATAAAATACAGGAGTGATCGGATGCTGATTTATCAAAAAGTCCCCCAGCCTGGCATCGACTGTTCCATTCTCCCTGGCACCGCTCACTATAGTCTGCAGAATATTCTTGATCTGAAAAACGGGATCAGTATTCAGTGGCTGATATGTTTCACTGTCTCTTAATTGTTCAAGAATCTCAGACACATAATAATCTTTATCCAGTACTACAAGGGCTCCCCCCTTGTCCGCTGGTAACACGGATGCCATCCATGGTGTGTCTGTGATTTTCACGGATCAAAGTAGTGCATGTCTCCATGATTTTTTTACTGACCCGCGGTCAGTAAAAAATATTGAAATGGGAACAGACACATTTAAATCAATGGGTACGTGTGCTGTCTGCAGAAAATGCGGAAGCACGCTTCAGTGAAAAACGGAAATGTGGACGAGGCCTTAAAGGGGTTGACTCACAACAAAACACTTATCACCAATTCACAGGGGTCTCTGACGCTGTCAGTTCAGGTCATCAGGTCTGCACACAGACTGGGACTTGCAGCCCTAATATGAATGCCTAAATGTGCCCATACCACGTGTGCAATAAACTGACCGAAGGACGAATTCATACATGGCAGATTGGTGGCAGAAGTTTCTGTGACTGTCCCACACATCATAACCTTGCCACCTAAACAACCCCATTCATAATTAATGGAGCTACAACATATCTGCCACGTGTGAAGGCGCCCCAATACAGATGGAGGCGCATGCTCAGCAGGATCTTAGCATCTGCTGCACTTTGTATCACTGCTAATGAATCTAATTTAATTGCAATATGAGCACAGCCCCGAGGGCTCGTGACCTATATCTCCAGTCAAGCAGATGGTATGTTAAATGTTAGGGCAGAGTTGTCTCTCGCAGGATGGTAAGTCTACATAGACCACTAAATCTTAGATAATTTAATTTTTATGTTCTGTTTTCTTAAATTGGAGCAACAAAAGAAGAAAACGAGGAGAAAGAGTTTGTATTTTCCCCATGCAGCTCATCTACAGATATGCTCATCTGTGGCTTTATCTAAATTATTAAAATTTCATGTAGCGTTGTGTTCACATTCGGCTCCCGATGGTGGTTTTACTGCTGCTGTATTTTTCCACAGTGGTCAATGTGATTGGCATTTATGAATTCCCATTTACATAATGCATTATTAACTGCTACAGTGCTGAGGTGGATTTAAAGCATGTGGCACTTAAAGGGGTAGTACAGTTTTGGCCACAAAAGCTTATACACCAGCCATAACACCTCCTTGTGCCACTAAAACACCTCTGACCCATTGGACCATGGACTCCACAAGAGAGTCAGCATCATCAGCAATTTGTGCTACAGTAACGTCTGTGGGATTAGACCCCACATGCATTAATGAGCCTCTGATGCCAATGACCTTGCCAGCAGCTCACTGGTTGTTTTTCCTTAGACCACTTTTCTAGGTACATGTAAGACGAGACAGAGCCCACCTAACTAAAACAGTGTTCTCAAGAAATGAACAGTGGGGTGATTTATCAAACTGGCATAAAGTAGAACTGGCTTAGTTGCACATAGCAACCAATCAGATTCCACCTTTCATCTTTCACAGCTCCTTTGGAAAATGAAAGGTGGAAACTGATTGGTTGTACTGGGCAACTAAGCCAGTTTTCCTTTACACCAGTATGGTAAACCTCCCCTCGTGTTTCTTCACCTGCAATAATCGGCAGAGATGTGATCCTTTTAATTGCTGGGTGGCACTGTTGCTCTGGACTGAGAGAATGCGAGTGTTCCTGAGGCTCCAGATCAGTCTGTCCCGCCTGGTTCCATCTTCCTGTAAGCTGCGCCTGCTCATGCTGTTAAGACCCTTCCCATCTCTGTCCTGTCCTTGTGTGCCCTGGATCAGGTACAGCCTATCTAGCTTGCTAGTTCCTAGTTAAGGTGTGCTGTTCTATTTCTCTGCATGTGTACCAACCTCTGCCTGTTTACTGACTCTGACCCTCCACTGCATGACCTGACCTTAGCCTGTTTACCATATTGACCCTTTGCCGCCTGCCCTGACCTCAGACTAGTTTTAGAGATTCACACAATCTCTACCTGTTTCGTAAATATGAATATTGTCTGATCCTTAGTGCTTTGCACCAGTGTCTTTGAGTCCAGTAGATCAGCTGGCAACCACACACTATTTCAAGGGGTAACAGCCTTGTGGCTCTCCTGGAGTGAAGTCCATATTCCTGTATAGGGTTTAAAGGGTGATAACCAGGGCACTGCCAAGATGATGTCCATAGAGATAACCCAAAGTTAAACCAGTTGTTTGGTGCAGTGGTTCCACATCCACTGCTTGTAACAGCCGTCACCATCCCACTGATGACCAAGTGGTGATTCATATCACCCGCCTGTGTAAGGAAGTCTGACCACTTTTGCTACATGAGTGGTGATGCTAGTCAGCACATCACTGTTCAGACCAGGCCTGAAGTCTAGACCCAAGATAGCGATGTGGATGTCACCGCCAGTTCTGTGAGGTCTGGCAGACGTCCTTCTCAACCTCTTGCATGATGCTCTTTGTTTTGGTTTCACTTTGTCATCTCCTTTCTGTCTGCCAGGTGTCACCTATTTAGACTAATTGTCTCCCTTTATATTCCCTCCCATACTGGCTCACTTTGCGGTTTATACTACTTCCTGGATGAAGTGTTCACTGCTGGAGGCTGCTGCTGCTGTTTACTCAGATAAGTCTTTTCATGTATTGTGTTTCCTTGCTGGCTTGATTCTAGGTGACCCTGACTCCATCCGTATTAGGTGCAGGGAGCCGGTGGTCGTGTCCCCTCACTATTATAGGGTTTTCAGGTGTCACACAGTCTTAGGTACGTGGGCATGCAATCGTCTACCATTGAGACCCTTGCATGGGCATAGCAGTCAGGGAGAGCTCTTAGGGTTTTATAGGGCTCCCCTACATGCTCCTTAGTTTAGAATGAATCAAGCCAGTCGGACGTTTATTCATAAGTTCCAGCTATCTGCAACATCATCCGTGACAGTGGAGCAGCAATCAATCAAGCTGAGGTTGCCCGAAGAGACCGTGTGTACTTTAATTGACAGCCACAGTGACACAGCAGCCTGTGATGTGGAGAGGCTGCAGGAGCTGTGGCTTGGGAGGAGCGAGAGAATCCCTTCCCACAAGTGTACCACTGAAGACGTCTGCAGCAAGGTGCAATGACCTGCAGATAAGACAACCTTGGAAGGTGATGGCTGCAAATTGGGCAATGACAATGTATCTGACCAAAGTGGTAGCTGCTGGGGAACACTGAAGATGTAAATGCCCAGACAAACATGACAACTGCAACAAGAATGGAGACCCCCAAGGCCTATAATCTCCCCTGAATCAGGCTGGTACCCCTGTAGGTATGGACTATATTTAGTTTAATGACTGTGTCTCTAGGTGAGAAACAATACACTTATGGTGCCTGTGGACTACAGGTGTGAAACTGCTAAGTATGGGCACTCCCTGAGAAACTGCCTCCAAAAGGTGTACTGTGTCTTTAAAAGACTGTAAGGCTCCTGCATAGTAATCTAACTGCCCTGTCAATCAAGGAAAAGAAGGTGCTGACAGAGGAAACAGAAGGAGCAAGGGTGCACAGAGAGGCTTGGGTCCGCCTTCAGTGCACTTAACTGCTTATTTGTATATGTAGCCTTCGTTATACAAAGAATAACATTTACTAGTAAAATCTGGAATTCCCCTTTAAACTTAAGAAACATATAAATTATAGTAATGCTCTTTTACCTACTTATACAAAACCTGAAGCAGATATGATCGCTATGTTTTTGATTATTGTTTCTAGCTCTGTCTCTTCAGAGAGGTTTGGGTGCACTGAGCTACTGGAAGTATTTCCAGGAAAGAATCAATGAGTCGCAGCAATGGCGTCAATATTTCTATTTTCAGAGATGCTTCACCTTTACTTAGAGCACGGCTGCAAGGAAATGTAATTGGCAGCCACCAGTAACGTTGGTATTCAAGGCACGAGTGCCCAACTGGTTAATATGCACAGTAAAACCTATGCTCCAAGAAGTTTGCTAATATCAGCAGCATCTCTCCCAGTTTACAGCAATATATCATAAACTGTCTGCCTCAAGGTTGTTTCATCCATTGTTGAGGTCAGGGCTGCCAACGACGTTCCATTGTTAAAGATCTGAGGGCAGGAGCTCATTGGTAAATGACAAGCTACAACTGGAGCAGCTCTTGTAAAATTATTACTGGGATAGACCTAATGCATCTGAACACAACACTCTCCTTACCTAGAAGATCCAATAATTTACTGCAGGGCTGAGGCTCCTTCATTCTCAGGATTGATGAGGGTCCTACAGGTCACCTAAGACACTTTATGATTCCACCGATCATAAAGTGACAGCATAGTGTAGCAATATGTCACCTTTGTAGGTGATGGGAGTACCGTTTTAACCCCCTGGTGATCAGCCATAAGCCTTTTTATGGCGATCACTAAGCGGTCTTAGGCCCCTGCAGGGGAGAGCATGATCTCAGCTCTTGCATGACAGCTGGACTCCAGCTCTAACAGCCATAGCACCGCGCAACAATGATTTTGCTACTGAGTGAAAAACATGTGATTTATACTAAAATGAGTGCACTGATTCCAAATATGAACTCTGAATTTGCCTGACACATCTAGATTTTAACCCTTTAAGGACCCTGGGATTTTTCATTTTTGCGTTTTCCACTCCCTGCCTTTCCATAGTCCTTTTTTATTTTTCCATTCACATAGCCTTATGAGGGTTTATTTTTTTGGGGACAAGTTGTACTTTCTTAATGGCACCTTTTACGGTTGCATACCATGTAGTAGGAAGCAGTGAAAAAATTCCAAATGGGGTAGAATTGGGAAAAAAACGCAATTCTGATAAAGGTTTTTATTTTAATTTTTTTACACTCACTGTACATTATGCGGTAAAATTGACCTGTTATCTTCATTCTTCAGGTCAGTACGGTTACAACTATAGCACACTTGTATAATTTTTCTTGCGTTTTAATACTGAAAAAAAATTAAAACCTTTGAGGAAAAAAACAAATAACTTTTGTGTAGTTATGTGTACAGGGCTGTGTGAGGGCTTTCCTGATGCCAGCTTCCTCACTGTGACGTAGTCGGCGCAGTGAGGAATCCGGCACCAGGAGCGCATCATTCACTCACTGCGCCTGCGCCGAAGCGAACGGCGCAGGCACGAGAATTCGTCCGATGGCTGAGATGGAGGCAGGCAATCAAGACGAGATGGGCGGGCTTGATGGGCGAGCGGGGCGGCATACAGTGTGAGTAGACCGAGCCTCTAGGTGCTGAAAAGACGCCCCCATAGCACCTAGAGGCTCATTTGCATAGGAATAAAAGTTAGTTTTTTTATGAAACGGCTCCACACAAAGGTCTGAGAATTGCATGGTTATGGAGATCAGACACTAGCAGATCGCTAGTGTCTGAAAGCTAATTCGGTCAAAATGAGGTGGTAGAAACCCTTTAAAAGTGCTTCAGGCATCTGCTTTTGCGTTTGTGAACGGTCATATTTTACCGTTGCAAAAACCAGCAGTAGTTCCCCATCATGTTGGGTGGGAAAAAGTCAAGATGGGAATGTAAGAAATGCACTTTCAATGACATTCGGCAGCTAAGTTGTTCATATGCTGTAAGCATGTTGTCTACTAATTCAGCATAGTTTGCAGCTCATCTGTTCCCAAGGAAGTTCTGCACTACTAGACAAATGCGTCCCAAGCTGCAAGACGCACTCGCTTTGTCAGATTCTTGAGCTGATCATAAGTAGTGTATTTGCCACATATGTAGCAGAAATTGTCTGGATCGTTAACACATTTGCGTTTATCCATCCTAAGTTTCAAAACTGATAGCACTATAACAGATCACTTTATCAAAATCTGTCCAGCTTGCCTTCTGTACTGTACTTACTGCTGACATCAGCCTGAGTGCGTCTGAACAGGTCTGGACATGTCCATTGGAATATCTCCAATATAATGCATTAATATTATAACTGAATAGGCTTTGCATGTATAACTTATCCCCTTTAAGGGCCGAATAGGATGCGGGTGCGTCGCGGGAAAATGCACGATTTTTCATGGTTATAAGGGAAATAGCATTCTTAATATAGAATGCTTAGTAAAATAGGGATGGAGGGGTTAAAAAATAATAATAATTAAACTCACCTCATCCACTTGTTCACGCAGCCCGGCTTCTCTTCTTTCTTCTCCTTTGATGACCTGGGAGGAAAAGGACCTTTGGTGACGTCACTGCGCTCATCACATGGTCCGTTACATGGCCCATGCCAGTTCCCCTGAAGACGCCAGGTCAGCTGGCAAAATATGTCGGGGCAGTGCATAAGGCGATTGTAATACAGAGGTGAAACCTATCAGAGCGTGTTATAAACAAAGTGAATAGACATATCCACCCAGGGAAAGATCTGGAGCCAGCGCGCGGCTACCAGCCTATGAGGTGTCATATCCAAATACAAGCATCATAGATAGGAGATCACCCTGAAGTTTTTAACCATTGATGGTCAATTAGGGAATTATTAGAATAATAATAAAAGCTAAGTTTTAAAGGTGTAAGTAAAACACATGGCAAGATGGGGCAATTAGAAGTCTATGACTAAATGTAAATAAATAATCTGCTCCCTGCTTCACCATTCCTCTCAGCTGCCAGCGCTCCACACTGCTGGTCTGTGTAGGAAGAGCTATGCATGCTGGGAATCAGCCTATGCTCCTCCTACACAGCCCAGCAGTGCGATGTGTATCCTGCCTACTGCTGGGGAGCTATTATCATCAGAGGAACTAGATCAGTATTTACTGTTTTGATTTTTGGTGGCACATATCTGGGCATAGCTATTATGAAGGGGCACATATCTGGGCATAACTCTTGTGGAGGCGTACATATCTTGGCATAACTACTGTGAAGGATGCACATCTGGACATAATTACTGTGAGGCGGACACATGTGGGCATTACTACTGTAAAGGGTACACATGTGGGCATTACTACTGTGAAGAAAGCACAGTGTGGGCATACAGTGGGGAACAGAAGTATTTGAACAAACTGCGATTTTGCAAGTTCTCCTACTTAGGGCTCTTTCACATCTGCGTTCCTTTCTTCCGGCATAGAGTTCCGTCGTCGGGGCTCTATGCCGGAAGAATACTGATCAGGATTATCCTAATGCATTCTTAATGGACAGTCCGTCCTTCAGGATGCATCAGGATGTCTTCCGTTCCGGAACGGAACGTTTTTTGGCCGCAGTAAATAGCGCAGCATGCTGCGCTTTTTGCTCCGGCCAAAAATTCGGAACACTTGCCGCAAGGCCGGATCCGGAATGAATGCCCATTGAAAGGCATTGATCCGGATCCGGCCTTAAGCTAAACGTCGTTTCGGCGCATTGCCGGATGCGACGTTTAGCTTTTTCTCAATGGTTACCATGGCTGCCGGGACGCTAAAGTCCTGGCAGCCATGGTAAAGTGTAGTGGGGAGCGGGGAGCAGCATACTTACCGTCCGTGCGGCTCCCGGGGCGCTCCAGAGTGACGTCAGGGCGCCCCAAGCGCATGGATGAAGTGATCGCATGGACCACATGATCCATGCGCATGGGGTGCTCTGACGTCATTCTGGAGCGCCCCGGGAGCCGCACGGACGGTAAGTATGCTGCTCCCCGCTCCCCACTACACTTTACCATGGCTGCCAGGACTTTAGCGTCCTGGGTGCCATAGTAACACTGAAAGCATTTTGAAGACGGATCCGTCTTCAAATGCTTTCAGTTCACTTGCGTTTTTCCGGATCCGGCGTGTAATTCCGGCAAGTGGAGTACACGCCGAATCCGGACAACGCAAGTGTGAAAGAGGCCTTAGAAATCATGAAGCATTGTATCGCAGATTCCAACGCTCTGGGCCCTCTGAAGCGTCTAGAATCAGTGGCGTTACAACTATAATTCCAAATGGGGTAGAATTGGGAAAAAAACGCAATTCTGATAAAGGTTTTTATTTCAATTTCTTTTACACTGTACATTATGCGGTAAAATTGACCTGTTATCTTCATTCTTCAGGTCAGTACGGTTACAACTATAGCACACTTGTATAATTTTTCTTGCGTTTTAATACTGAAAAAAAATTAAAACCTTTGAGGAAAAAAACATAAAACTTTTGTGTAGTTATGTGTACAGGGCTGTGTGAGGGCTTTCCTGATGCCAGCTTCCTCACAGCGCCTCTTCATTATTAAAATCTGTGGTGATCCAGGAATCCCAAAAGTCAAACCCCACTGAACAGAGAGCACCATCCCGCTCCCCTGTTTCCGGCCACCTAGTGGTCAGTGCTTAGTCCCATCCCGCCCGCGAGATGGGAAAACACAATTTAAGTCTAACTCTTCTGTCCTGAGATGTTAATTTACTTTCTACACCAATTCATTACTAAAGTAAGACAAGACAATTTTAGGGACTTAAAAAAAAAAAAGTTTTAGTTGATGAGCCCAGCTTAAATCTGCTCGACAGACTAACCATGCTTTCTTTCCCACCCTCTTTTCAAGACTGGAGTGAGTGGTGTAAAGAACGCAAAATGTCTCAAAATTTTCAGACTGTACTAAGTAGACTATTTTATGGACAATGTTGGGTGACATCCTCATGGTTTTCAGTTGGCAACAGATAATTTTTTTGGCAATTGTTAGCTGAACTTCAATGAAAATTCAGTGTATGACCTGATTAGCCTACAATTAATGAGCTCAGTATTTCTGTCCATATATGTTGTATAGTTATACCAAGTCCCTAAGTGAATGATTCATGAGTTGACTAGCGCCATCTAGTGTAAGGAAGCAAAAGAACATGCTTTGCTGATTGTAGCTTATGAAGTAGTATTGGAAAGTGATTAAAAGTCATTCAATAATCGTATATGAGGAGTTTGCTATAATACAGTGATTGCCATAATACATGTGGAAAACATGTACACAATATCCTTTCAATTTAAACATGGCGTCCTGCACTGCCATAGTACTGAACAGTATCAGTGTTCTGAAGATGCAGATACAACTGGAAGTGGCAAGCCATATGTATCCAAAAATGGTACCAGTAAAAGCTATGTTCCTCAAAAATGATCCCCTTTACAGAGTTACACCAATGATGTAAGAAAAACATAGTATGGCTTTTGGAATGTGACAACACAAAAGCAAATAATAAAATAAAATAAAGTAAAGTAGTAAAATGTTAAAGAAAGGACATAAATAAGTGACACTATTATCAAAAGGACCCACAGAATAAAGTTAGAGTAACAGTTATTTTCGAAGACTTCTAACGTGTCATTGTGACACGTCAGAAGTTTTGATTGGTGTATGTACAGGTGCTGAAACCCCGACTGCTGAAACGAAGGGGCCATAGCGCTGTACCCTTTGGCTGTGATCATATGTCAGACCTCCTTCAGCTGCATAGAATAGCTAGATTTTCCAGGATTTTCATATTGAGGCCTATCCTCAAGATGGGGCTGAGCTGTGATACCAAGCATGGCTACTATCAAATAGACATTGTTGTCCTTGGTAAGCTGAAAAGAGGCCGTGGTGCTCATCGGAGATCCGGTGAACGCCGCGGCTTCTGTTAAATATGTGATATAATATTAATTGGTATTTAATATAAAGGCTGTATTACACTACACACTGACACCATCTATAGTAATACACAAGGGTGATGGGAAGTCTGCATGGGAACGTCAAGACCTATATTTTAAGTCTCCATATATGAGAATGTAGAAGCCATACATTAGTTAGACAACTCTGTATCTATGGTATAAATGACCGACAGAGACAGACAAGGGGGTCGTCTTCTTAGACTCAGAAGATGATGGAAGAAACAGATGGAGCCTTAGAAGAAGATTCCTAACCTTTAACAATGATACTTTATGGACTTTCATATTCACACATGGACAATAGATTATGACTTCCTCAACTATTTTTGTAAGTAATAAACTAAATTTAAAAAAAAATCATTTTTTTTTATATAACTCTTGTTGAATCCTGGTGATGAGTCCTCCCGGGTGTTCCTTACTCCAAATAACGCATACACTATATTTGGAGAGGATTACCAAACCAGTTATATTTTTCATACATATTTATATTACATTTGGCGATATATTACAGCTTCCTGAAACAAGTGATCGGCGGGGATGCCGGGATACAGACCCTTGCTGATCTCATATTGATGGCCTATCCCGAGGACATCAATATAAGATCAGCAAGGGTCTGTATCCCCGCTGCTCGGCTGCTGCCAGGCAGGCCTGCCGGGGAGGCATGTGATGTAATCGGCGCAGGCGAAGTGAGGAAGCTGGCAGCAGCCGAGCGTCCTTCACTCACTGCGCCTGCGCCAAATACTAAACGGAACAGCGCAGGCACGGGATTATGAGGACGATGCTGAGAAGAAGGACGTCAATCAAGTGGACCTGGGCGTGCCAAAAGGAGAGTAGACCGAGCCTCTAGGTGGTGCAGCAACGCCCTCATAGCACCTACAGGCTTCATTAGCATATTATAAAAGTCTGTTTTTTAAGAGAACGGCGGCAGGCAGGGAGTTAACAAACATACTGTTATGTACTGCTGACACTAGCGCATCGCTCATGTCAGTCAGCTACATAACGATTTTTCCCATGACAGAAACCCTTTAATAAAGATCAACTGAATGCAATAATATAAATACAAGAGGCGTTAATAGCCTTCAACCCCTTCCTGCCCAGAGCTGTACATGTACGGTGCAGGGTGGGTCTTTAAATATAGCGCCGGCTCGCAAGTGCAAAACAACAACAGGTCCATTGAAGAGGTCAAATGTGGTGAACGGGTCACATCCAGGTTCTAAAGAAATTTTTCTTTCAGAATAGATCAGTCGATTTAGGTCAAGACCAAAACTGTACATTAAAAGGAAAAACAAAACATGATTTAAAACAAATAAAAGGAATATAAAGATGCTCTAAGAAGTGTAGTTAACACAGCCATATCAGAACGTATTCACTCACAAATATGAATTCCACCAAAATTTAGTAATGCTTAGTGCAGGATCTTGGGGTTTACAGTACATTGAGAAAGTCCTCAGACCTCTTCACTTTTTTCACATTTTATTATTTTGTGGCCTTGTGCTAAAATAAAAAATCACGTTTCCCTGCATCAATCTGTAGCCAATACTCCATAATGAGAAAGTGAAAACAGAATTTTAGACATTTTTGCAAATGTATTAAAAGGGAAAAACTCAAATTTCACATGGATATATGTATTCAGACCCTTTCCTATGACACTTGAATTTTAGCTCTGGGGGCCTCCCATTTCTCTTGATCATCTTTGAGATGTTTCTATACCTTGATTGGAGTACACCAATAGCAAATTCAGTTGAATAGACATGGTATGGAAAGACACAGACCTGTCTATATAAGGTCTCACAGCTGACAGTGCATATAGGAGCAAAAACCAAGCCATGAGGAGGAAAGAACTGCCCGTAGAGTTCAGAGACAGGATTGTGCGGAGGCACAGATCTACAGAAGGGTACCAAAAAATTATGCTGCACTGTAAGTTCCCAAGAGCACTGTGGCCTCCATAATTCTTAAACAGGAGACGTTTGGAAAAATCAGGACTCTTTCTAGAGCTGGCCGCCCAACCAAACTAAGTAATTTGGGGAGAAGGGCCTTGGTAAGAGAGTTAAGAAACCAATGGTAACTCCAGGTGAGCTTCAAAGATCCTGTGCACAGACTGGAGAAATGTCCAGAAGGTCAACCATTAATATAGCACTCCACCAATCTGGGCATTTTGGCAGAGTGGCCAGAAAAAAGCCTTTCCCCCGCAAAAGACACAAACATTTTCAAGAAAAAGAAACTAAAGAACTCTCAGACTGTGAGAAGCAAGATTCTCTAATCTGAAGAAACCAAGATTGAACTTTTTGGCCTCAATTCTAAGCATCATGTTTGGAGGAAACTGCTCATCACCTGCCAAATACCACCCCACAGTGAAGCATGTTGGTGGCAGCAAGTTCTGATATGGCCATGTTAACGCCACTTCTTAGAGCATCTTTATCTTCCTCTTTTTTACTAATTCATGTATTATTTTTCCTTTTAATGTACTGCTTTGGATTTGACCTGAAGGAAACATTTCTTGTTCACCAGATTTGACCCCTTTCTCCTTCTCTTTCTTCAATGACATGGCAAGGCGAGGTGTTTATGCAGGAACCTGGCCCTGTTAATCAAGAAGCTGAGGCTGGGGCTGGCAGTGGAACTGATATTAATTAATACGAATAAAAAAAAAAAAAAAATCTCCAGGATGAAGCAACAGATCGCTAAGTGAAACGTATCATTAAATTCAGATGAGCAAGACCTACAAGGCATTGTGCCTGGTTTATCAGTGGATTTCCTGGTGGCAGTAAGTATCATTTTATAATTATACTACACAGGCGCTTGCACTAATACTTTCTGGCGCTGTGGTACCGCAGCGGTATCGCCACCGCTGCTAGTCAAAAGTAATGTGTATAATCTCTGTAAAAGTACTGCGCAATGCGCTTCCTGCATGCCTCCACTAACTGTCAGTGCTCAAGAACCCGCAGTATACAGTGACTCAGATGCCCTCAGATTGGTAATTTACCTGATGAGTGTTCATCTGTTTTGACTGTCTGTCCTGCGTTTTCTTAGTCTTCTTTATGTTGTCACATCCAGAGTGAAGGGAATACAGGAGGCTGGACCCTACTGATTAAGCTGATATTGAGCTTGCCCCGGCCGGTGGCACAGCTCAGTTTGAAAGCGCTTCTTACTTGCGCTCACACGGAGCACTGTGTGACGTCACAGCAAGAGCTACGGGCGACTAGAAGGATCAAAGTTACTCCAACGCGTTTCGAATAGTACGCTATTCTTCGTCAGGGATGCTTGTTCAGGCTCCTAGTATTACTTTTAAAGGTCCGTATCGCCTCCCTTGTTTAACCCCTTCATACCTCCTGCATTGGGTTATTGATTATTCAAAAGCAAATAGTTCAATTTCTGAGTTTAACCCTGAAGGTACCAATGTGTTTAGGTTGAAAATCCAACGGCTCTCTGCTCTAGACATTTGTCTTTTTTAACCATTTCTATCCCACAAAATATGGTACCATTGCTGTTTCCCCCATGTTTGTCTTTATAGTGCCTAGAGAGAGGATGACCTTTATATTTTCTTCCATTATTATAAATATGCTCCCCTATCCTTTTACTTAGGGTTCTTTTTGTACCCCCTATGTATGTTTTTTTGCATGGCCATATTATGGCATATATTACCCCAGGGGTCAAGTCCTGGGAAAAAAAGTGTGGGAACTCACCCAAGATCCACTGCAACCCCCCCCCCCCCCCCCCTCCCCCTCCAACTAAAAAAAAAAAAGCACAGAAAATCTAGCACGCTGTAATTTGTGTAGCTGCGGACTGAGCCAAATGTACACATTGTGATCAAAACACAATATCATAGTGCCATCCTCTCCCCCTGTCCCCTAATGTGCCAGTATCAAGTTCCTCTCTCCTACCCCCTTCATGTGCCAGTATCATGGCGCCAATAGCCCGCCTCCCCCGTGGCAGTAAAGTAACAGTCCGGTATTTAAAAAAAAAAAAAAAAAACACTTTTAGAAAAGTTTGTCATGGGATTCAAACTCATGACCCCTACACATCAGAGGCAAGGCATATGCCCTCACAGCTATGAAAGCTGTCTAGCTAATAGCTTAAAAAAAATATATATAAGACTTCTACTGTAGGTAACTTTGCCCACTGTGTATGGATGTAGCAGAGCTGGGTGTGTTGGGGCAGCTGTCATGTGTATGGTTGTACACTAGGTATCAGTACACTAGGTATCAGTAGGAGTCTTAAAAAAAAAAAACACTTTTAGAAAAGTTTGTCCTGGGATTCGAACTCATGACCTCTACACATCAGAGGCAAGGCATTTACCCCCACAGCCATAAAAGCTGTCTAGGTAGTTGCTTAAAAAAAAAAAATAAGACTTCTACTTATACCTAGTGTACTGATACCTAGTGTACAACCATACACATGACAGCTGCCCCAACACACCCAGCTCTGCTACATCCATACACAGTGGGCAGCTGTCATGTGTATGGTTGTACACTAGGTATCAGTACACTAGGTATAAGTAGAAGTCTTATATATTTTTTTTTTTTTTTTTTTTTAAGCAACTACCTAGACAGCATTCATGGCTGTGAGGGTAAATGCCTTGCCTCTGATGTGTAGAGGTCGTGAGTTCGAATCCCAGGGACAAACTTTTCTTAAAGACATTCTAGTGACTGAACATACTCGCAGCGTATTAGGCCGACAGAAGAAGTGAAGGAGATGATGTCAGTAGGGGGCGGGGCGCCATGAGAGGAGTCACAGACAGCAGCAGCACCGCACAGACAGCTGTGAAGCCGCTTAGCCTGCCCTGCACAGTGCGCTTCACCCCCTGATTTCAGCCGCGTTCTCCTGGCTTGAGGCTTGAAAGGGAACGGTGTTCCTGCCATGAAAAAAGTGCAGGAACGCCGTTCCCACGCGTTCCCCCTCCACTCGACCCCTGTATTACCCCCTGACTTCTGCAGGTAATGTGGTCACGTATATTATATGCAGCTGTATCACCTGTCCATTTGTTTTTTATTTGCATATTTATGTGCTGTTTCCTGCTCGTTTTCAATTTTTTGCAAACCCCGAATGTGCCGCTCGGGAAGAAACCTCCCTGCAGTTTACATCTTGTGCCCCCACTTGTTATCGGACTCTCGTTCTTTTTACTCACACATTTATTCGTTGGGGCTACAAGGCTCCCCACATTTTTCGTCTTTCTATAAATAAATTTAAACCCTAAATGTATTTATAGAAAGGCGAAAAATGTGGGGAGCCTTGTGGCCCCGACACTTGGAACCGAAACCATGTTTGGTAAAAGGTTTTTAACAGTATAAATTAATTTCTGCTTTGCATATTGCTTCTATTTGGTCCCAGAAGCATTATAGATCATATTATTGCCATTCTGGCAGACGATGACAGAACATACCACTAGGTGGCGATCCCATACTTCCCAAAACAGGTAAATGTGTTTAATCCTTTCTGCCCAGGCCATTTTTAGCTAATCTGACATGTGCCACTTTATGTGGTAATAACTTAAAAACACCTTTACTTATCCAGGCCATTCTGAGATTGTTTTCTCGTCACATATTGTACTTCATGACAGTGGTAAAATTGAGTCAAAAAATTTCATTTTTATTTATTAAAAAAATACCAAATCTACCGCAAATTTTGCAAATTTCAATTTCTCTACTTTTATAATAGATAGTAATACCTCCAAAAATAATTACTACTTTACATTCCCCATATGTCTACTTCACGTTTGGATAATTTTGTGAATGCCATTTTATTTTTTGGGAACGTTAGAAGGCTTAGAAGTTTAAAAGCAAATCTTGAAATTTTTTACATTTTTCCAAAACCCACTTTTTAAGGACCAGTTCAGGTCTAAAGTCACTTACATAATAGAAACCACCCAAAAATGACCCCATTTTAGAAACTACACCCCTCAAGGTATTCAAAACTGATTTTACAAGCTTTGTTAACCCTTTAGGTGTTCCACAAGAATTAATGGAAAATGGAGATGAAATTTCAGAATTTCCCTTTTTTGGCAGATTTTTCATTTTAATAAAAAAAATTCCACTAACAAAGCAAGGGTTAACAGCCAAACAAAACTCAATATTTATTGCCCTGTTTCTGTAGTTTACAGAAACACCCCATATGTGGTCAAAAACTGCTGTACAGGCACACGGCAGGGCGTAGAAGGAAAGGAATGCCATATTGTTTTTGGAAGGCAGATTTCACTGGGATAATTTTAAGCTGCCATGTCACATTTGAAGACCTCCTGATGCACCCCTAGAGTAGAAACTCCAAAACAATGAACCCATTTTTGAAACTACGGGATAAGGTGGCAGTTTTGTTGGTACTATTTTAGGGTACATATGATTTTTGGCTGCTCTATATTACACTTTTTGAGGCAAGGTAACAAAAAATAGCTGTTTTTGCACCATTTTTATTTTTTGTTATTTGTTGTTTGTTTTAGTTTTAGATAATAAAGCATTTTTGAAAAAAAATATTTTTTTGTGTCTCCATATTCTGAAAGCCATATTTATTTTTATTTTTTGGGTGACTGTCTTATGTAGGGGCTAATTTTTTTCAGTATGAGATGACGCTTTGATTGGTACTATTTTAGGGTGCATATAACTTTTTGATCGCTTGCTATTACACTTTTTGTGATGTAAGGTGGCAGAAAATTGCTTTTTTGACACCGTTTTTATTTTAAAAAAATTACGGCGTTCACCTGAGGGGTTAGGTCATGTGATATTTTTATAGAGCAGGTCGTTAGGGACGTGGCAATATCTAATATGTATACTTTTTTTATTTATGTATTTTGAAACAAAAAAAAATCATGTTTTAGTGACTCCATAGTCTGAGAGCCATAGTTTTTGGGCTATTGTCTTAGGTAGGATATAATTTTAGCGGGATGAGATGACGGTTTGATTGGTATAATTTTGGGGTGCATATGACTTTTTGATCACTTGCTATTACACTTTTTGTGATGTAAGGTGACAAAAAATAGCTTTTTTGACAAATCCTTTTTTATTTTTTACGGTGTTCACCCAAAGGGGTTAGGTCATGTGGTATTTTTTATAGAGCAGGTTGTTACGGATGCGGCGATACTTCTAGACTTCTTTTAGCTGCTTCTTGCCTCTGCAGTTTGCCAGACATCTTAGATTCCTCACATTTCTATCATTGTCCTTCTCACCCTGATACCCCAACACTGTTATCCTGTTGCTACCCCCAATCCTGTGCCCACTGTGCTCCCAAATACCCCCAAATGCTATGCTTACAAAATAACAGTACCATACAGATAGCTCCACCATAGGAATACAAAAGTCCCACCAATAGAAATCATTTTCTCCCAGAGTTCCCTCATTAGAAATAGATTCCCTCTAAAATGCCCCCAGTGGAACCGACTTTGGGGGCCCACCCTATATATGCAAATATTGCAAATTCATTTTTTTTTCAGCCTTTAGAAAGCTGTTTGTTAGATTTTTCATCCTAGCATTTCAAGATCCATCTTTCTATTTTCCCACTTACTTTATTAGTACAATGTGGGGGTACATATCTTTTATTCATTAGCCTTTATTATTATTATTTTTTTTGTTGTTGGGGGGGGGGGGGGCGAGACAGTAAATCTGAAATAGTTTTTTATCTTTTTAATGATATGAACTGTACAGTATAAATAACTATATAACTTGTGGCAATACCAAATATGCCTACGGTACTTTATGTCACATTTGACCAATTTTGCACTGCAGAAGCATCCTTTATGGAAAAAAGGTTATTTTTGTGCATATCATTTTCATTTGTCCACCAATATTACCTAATGACGGCTTTTTGATTCCTCTGGTAATACTGCCGTATTGTGATAAGTCAGGTTACATGAGCACAACAGCAGAGCCAAGCCGCAGTGAATGGACGTCTATGTTACATGGACGGCCTGAGTCTTCCAGATTCACTCTTACAGGGCGGGTCTCCGCTCTTGCTGATGGAAAAATCACTTCCATATGCTCAAAAAGGGCATGTACAGAGATTGTTCCATTCCATTGTTTCTAATAGGCACGTGACATTTTGTTTTGTTTTTACACTATTTCCTGCTCACGTCCAAATTTCTTATAATTCTGCAGAATTTAGTTCCTTATATTACCACTGGAAATGAACAGTATTTTTACATAAATTTCACAATAATCAATCAAAAAAAAATATGAATGTATGTTACTAAATTGGTCACTACGCTATAGTCGGTATTGCTATGTGTATTTAGTAACCTTTACTTAGTGTAAAAATTTAAAAATTGAGGACTACTTTTTCATTAGGGTTGGCACTTTTCACAAAAAATAGCCAGGCTAAGGCCTCATGCGCACTACCGTGTTTAGCATCTGTGTCCAATCTGCAGTTTTTACAGATTGAACGTTCTTTCCATTTATTTCTATGGGGGTCCACACAAAAAAAAGGCAGCACACAGATGACATCCGTGTGCTGTCCATATCCATGTGGCTGTCCTGCAAATGATCTGTGGTTTGCAGACTGCAATATGGATGTGGCCTTGTGCGTGAGACCTTATACAGGATATAAAAGCTGAATAACACCATGTTTGTTAAAAAACGAATTGCTCGCCTTGCTGTGACACAGCAAGGAGAGCAATTTTGCGTTCAAAAAGTCTGCAGGCTGTAGATCTGCTGTGAACTGCCGGCATGTGCAACTTTTTGCCTGACTGAAAGCCAGCATCTCTGCCAGAAAGCAGCCGGATCCCGGTGGGATCCCATGAAATTCAATAGGGATCCAGTGGATCATGGTATTATCCATCTATGCCAGATATGGCGGATTTATGAACGTAATTTGAACTTAACTAAAAAAAGAAAGGAAACTCATCACCAAAGACCGGGCGGGGTGTTAGGCTGCTGTGTCAGGTCCAGGTCAGGGAGGTTATCTTCTATACAAGATGTTAAGGGGTGAAGAGACCCTGGGCTCAGGATCTATACTTTGTGCCCAGTGCCTCACTCACATCAGTGAGCACCTCAACTACTCAGAGTGCAAACTCACTGATCTCCCCACACCGGCAGAAAAAGAATCATGGAGCCCAGGGTCAGGAAGGTCTGGTAGTTTAACCTGTATAACATTAAGTTGTGTCTGTCCACCCAGGTAGGGACGCGTCTGCCTTTTCTTGACAGCGACTCCACCCTTGTGCTGCCACCACCATCACATGCTGGGGCTGAACCATAATGGAAGCGCTCACTAGTCTGCAGGAGGAGGGGGAGAGAAAAGCGCTGTGAGCGCTGTCCAGTACTTACCCCTCCTCCTGCTCACTCTTCTCAGGGCTCGTGCTGCTGTGTCCTGGCTGCCTGCAGCGTCAGGACGTACAGAGCGCACTGTGACCTGATGCCGCAGGAGGTCAGGTGACTGCAGCGCTGGCCCTGAGAAGAGAAGACAGCCAGGACAGGGAGAGTGGCGACAGGAGAGGTAAGTTACTTTATTATTTTACAGTCTGATATGGAGGTCTGGAGAGGTCTCACTGGGGGTCTGGAGTGGTTTTATGGGGGTCTGGGGGTCTAGAGAGGTCTGACTGGGGGTCTGGAGGTCTAATGGGGGTCTGATAGGTGGTATAGAGATCTAATGGGGGTCTGATTGGAGGTCTAATGGAGGTCAGATATGGGGGTCTGGAGGTCTAGTGGGAGTCTAGAAGTCTGATATGGGGGTCTGGAGGTCTGATATGGGGGTCTGGAGGTCTAATGGGGGTCTTATCTGAGGTCTGAGGATAGGTCATCAGTAGAGGACAACCCCTTTAACTGTAGGACTGGAGGGAAGGAAGGGGGCCATTTCAATATTTGCCTTGGGCAGTAGAAAAGCTAGCTGCACCAGCGCTGAGTGAAGGGAGGGCCCAAACTGAACTCTTGCACCAGGGCCCATGAGCCTTTAGCTACGCCCGGGTGGTGATGCCTGCAGACCACCTGCTGCGCTATCAATGGGGTGTTTGATGCGGCCCTGCTCTGCTTCCTGGTGTGCCCCCCAATAATGATACTGCTTCCCAAGAGTGGGCCCATAGCAGTGCCCTCCATAGTGTTCCCAATAATAATGTCCACCATAGTGCACCCAGCAGTAATAAGGCCTCTCTATAGTATTGCCAGTAGTAATAAAGCCCCCTCAGAGTACGCTCAGTAGATAAAGGGGTTGTCTGGGTTCAGAGCTGAACCAGGACGTCTCCACATTTTCACCCAGGCAGTTCTCCTGATATTAGCCTCACAGCATTTCATGCTTTGATGCTCTCTTTTGCCCTGCTTTTTCTGGAGATCCAGTGACGAATCGGGCTCTCCATGGGGACTGCTAGGCAGAGGCTTCTGCCAACCAGTGAGCCTGGTGATGTCACCGGCATTAATGGTCGGGATTTAGTGCTGCCCTAGCTTGTAAAATGACTAGGACAGCACTAAAGCCCACCCATCAGTGCCAGTGACGTCACCAAACACACTGCTGGGTGGAAGCCTCCGCTTAGCAGGGTAAAAAAAATAAACAAACAGCCCTTGCCCTGCGCAATACAGCGCAGGGCAAGGGAGAGCATGGGATCAGATCTGAACCCGGACAACCCCTTTAAGAACCCTCTACCGTGTCCCCAATAATAATAAAGCCCCATGTAGTGTCCCCCACTAGTTAAAATGCCCCTATAGTGCCCCAGTGGTTATACAGTCCCTGACTCCCATACTGCCCCAAGTTATGGAGCCCCTAACCCCTATAGCAGCCCATTAGTCATGAAGCCCCAATAGCGTCCCAGTAGTTATGCAGCCTAAAGCCTATAGTGCCCCCGGTAGCCATGTAGCCACAGTGACAAAACAAAAAATAAAATACTTACCTCACATCCCTCCACGCCGCCATCATCTGCGATGACACACAGACCTCTTCCTGCTGCAGTATGTGCCCTGAAGCAGGCGGCACGATTACATCATTGCGCCGCCTGCTATGTCCTCTAATAGGCTTCAAGCCTATCAGAGGATACCATAGGGCGGCATGCAATATTCAACTATATCGCTGTCTTGAGGATGGCAATACAGTTGAATGGGCCACACTTCGATGTCCAGGGCTCTGAGCAAAACATCTGGGGCCCTAGCCCCTGACCACTACACTGGGTATATAAATACATTAACTAAGGACAATATTACACGTGGTATATGAATACTACACTCGATATAATAATAAACAAGGTAAAACACACTGGAGTACACGTATCAAACTGGTGTAAAGGAAAACTGGCTTAGTTGCCCATAGCAACCAATCAGATTCCACCTTTTATTTTCCAAAGGAGCTCTGAAAAATGACAGGTGGAATCTGATTGGTTGCTGTGGGCAACTAAGCCAGTTTTCCTTTCACACCAGTCTGATATATCTCCCGCACTGCCGTGTAATATTACACTGGGTATAATAACGAGAAACCTGACTCCTGCAGATCAGGCAATCACATCACCGCAAAGTGCCCCATTCCGTCAGCCTCTGCAGAGCATTCTACATACTCCCGACCTGCAGATCATCACCCCTGAAAGAGCTCCTCCCCGTTGCAGAAAGACGTTTGCATTGAGCAGTAAAGACACCGGCAAAATGAAAACATAACCATGTGGTAAACGTCACATGACCCGCAGCCAATAACAGCCCGTGTAGAGGCGGTCTCCGAGAGTCAGCCAATTATCTGGCTAGTGGGCGGGGCCAGTGGCGCTATTTCCTTATATAGAGAGATTTGCGAAGACTTCCGTCAACAAGCGCTCTCTCCTCAGTGTAGAGCGGATAACGGAGTCTCCGGTAAGAGGCTGAGGCACGGTGTGGGGGGAGGGCCGGCTTATTGCGCTAACATACTGGGGGTAGTAGTTCCCCAGCGGAAGAGAGGCGCAGCATAGGTGTCCGTGTGTAGTATTATGCAGGTTTCTTATTGGTGACTGTTGTGGCTGTTATGTAATTATCTTTATGTTGCTAGATCCTGAGTCCATAATATTTACTGTAGAACTCTGAGCGCCTCCCCACCGCCGTCTGGGGCCAGCCTGCGCGGCGCCTCCCCACCGCCGTCTGGGGCCAGCCTGCGCGGCGCCTCCCCACCGCCGTCTGGGGCCAGCCTGCGCGGCGCCTCCCCACCGTCGTCTGGGGCCAGCCTGCGCGGCGCCTCCCCACCGTCGTCTGGGGCCAGCCTCCGCGGCGCCTCCCCTCCGCCGTCTGGGGCCAGCCTCCGCGGGGACCTCCCCTCCGCCGTCTTGGAGCTTTTTTAGGATTCTGGGTGACCTCAGAGATGCACTATTACACTAGACCAGGGATGCTCAACCTGGGGCCCTTCAGCTGTTGTAAAACTACAACTCCCAGGCTGATAGCTGTAGTCTGTCGGCATACTGGGAGTTGTAGTTTTGCAACATCTGGAGGGCCTCAGGTTGGGCACCCCTGCACTAGACCTTGGATCAGGTCCTGCTATCTTGTAGATCTCTACAGCTCTCCTATGGTTGTATCACACGGGGTCTCTGTCAGGTCCCACTGTCTTGTAGAGCTCTGCATTGTCTGACTACACAGCACAGCCTGATGGAGCAGTATGATGGTAGACCTGGGGACCATTCTTGATGACGTTCTGATGCCATATGGTCAGGAAAAAAAACAAAAAAAAAAAAACGTGCACACTAGACTCTGAAACGTCCAGATTCCACATAAGAGGAGAATTGTCTATCGCCCTACTCGTCTGAATAACCCAGTACTGGTAGGACTTGATACGTCAACAAGTTGAAGGCAAAATTGTGGTTACTGCACGGCGCGTGTGCTCCTGATGAAGTGCACCTTTTGTGCATGGAAACGCGTTGAGCATTGATTACATAGGACTGTGTCCAGGGAATCGGTGCTCTTGACACACCAGTCAGTCAGCGACTCTTACTCTGTCTCAGTCCTGCACCTGTATTGTTTCAGTGCAGTGGGTGTCTGCGCGCCGACATCCGCTGTTAGTGGGGATATCTGGTGCTACACATGGTACAGGTATCCAGTTGTACAGTACTTCACCGATCATTCTGCTCCAGTGCAGTTCCACCGTCGTCAGTGGTGTTATGATGGTTGGTCCCATAAATCGGTGACGTTTCAATCAGCTGCTTTGTGCAGTTTGGACACCCCTATATTTTATTCAGACATTATAATAAAGCCTTTTGTTATTTTGTTTTAGCGTCCTTCCATATATATTTAATTGATAGTTCAATAGGACGCATACCCATAATGCCACTCTCTCTAGCTGTTTCTTCTCCTCAGAAAGCTGCCCTAACACACAGCAGTTAGTAAAAAATAATGGCAGCGCTGCATTGACTGAAATACATCGGTTATGAGCAGTGGAGTAAATGAGATTTGAAAAATGGTCTAGTCCCAGGCCTGGTCTATAAAGAGTTAATGTGTGTGGCAATATCGGGCAGGTCTATTACATTTTATAACCAGTTATTAACAAGAGAAGGACAAACATAGCAACCAGTGTAATTCATACTGAGCTGGTGCAAAGTCCAGTGCTGCCTGTAGCGCCTGTTGTGTAACCTTAAAGGGGTTCTCCGGGAATGATTTTAAAATGGCCGCCCGCACCCTGTCCTGGAATGTGAGGAGTGGTTACCGCCACTTTCAGTGGTGGCGGGTAGTGTTGAGCGAACTTGTGTTTTTAAGTTCGGCGTCTAAAGTTTGGGTTATCGGAGTATCCCGTTATGGATTCCGCTACCACGGACCATAACGGAATTTAGAATCCAGAACGGGATACTTCGATAACCTGAACTTTAGACGCTGAACTTTAAAACACAAGTTTGTTCAACACTAGTGGCGGGTCCTCTCTACAATAGATGCCTATGATAGGCTGCTCAGCCATGATGGCATGACAGGAGCGCTCACCTATATGTAGTACTACAGAAGGACCCGGCTTCGCACGGATATATTTCATCTATTTCACTTAGTGTCTGTGTTTAAAAGATATTGACATATCCCCCATAACGGTGACCTCTACAGCACCCTGCCCCTTTAACAGTGAACTCCACAGTCCCCCACCTCTAACACTGACCCCTGCCACTTTAAAATGGGACCTCCACAGTGCCCTGCCCCTTTAAAGGGAGTCTGTCACCTCCATATGGCCATATACAGTGCTTACATGGCTCTGTAGCACACCTACACAGGATTGTAACGGTACCTTTGTTCTTTTCTTTAGACTTGCACAAGCAGGAAAAACAGAGTTTATTTCATATGCAAATGAGCACGTGTAGGTGCCCAGGGGCGGCGCAGTGTGTAGGTGCCCAGGGGCGGCGCAGTGTGTAGGTGCCCAGGGGCGGCGCGCAGTGTGTAGGTGCCCAGGGGCGGCGTTCAGTGTGTAGGTGCCCAGGGGCGGCGTTCAGTGTGTAGGTGCCCAGGGGCGGCGTTCAGTGTGTAGGTGCCCAGGGGCCGGCGTTCAGTGTGTAAGGTGCCCAGGGGGACGGGCGTTCAGTGTTTAAGGTGCCCAGGGGCGCGTTCAGTGTGTAAGTGCCCAGGGGCGGCGTTTCAGTGTGTAAGGTGCCCAGGGGGCGGCGTCAGTGTGTAAGGTGCCCAGGGCTGCCTCTGCCTTCTTTTCACGTACCTCACCAGCCTCTTCCTTTGCCATCGATGAGCCAAGAGACTTCGGATGGTGTGTGACAGGAAGAGGCTGGGAGGATAAATTGAGAAGAAGGCGAGCAGCCTGGTCACTTACACACTGAACTCATCCCTGGGCACTTACACACTGAACTCCTCCCTGGGCCCTTACACACTGAACTCCTCCCGGGCACTTACACACTGAACGCCTCCCTGGGCACTTACAACACTGAACTCCTCCCGGGGCACTTACCACTGAACTCCTCCCTGGGCACTTACACACTGAACTCCTCCCTGGGCACTTACACACTGAATCCTCCCTGGGCACTTACACACTGAACTCCTCCCTGGGCAACTTACACACGAACTCCTCCCTGGGCACTTTACACACTGAACTCCTCCCTGGGCACTTACACACTGAACTCCTCCCTGGGCACTTACACACTGAACTCCTCCCTGGGCACTTACACACTGAACTCCTCCCTGGGCACTTGCGAGTGCTCATTTGCATATTAATTAAACTCAGTTTTTCCTGCTGGTGAAAGTCTAAAGACAACGACAAAGGTACCGTTACAATCCTGTGTAGGTGTGCCACAGAGCCATGTAAGCACTGTATATGGCCATATGGAGGTGACAGACTCCCTTTAATGCTAGAGCTACACAATGACATGTTTTGGATGCATGTAGCAGCGTAGTTGTGCGACTTAGGCTAGGTCTACACAATGACATTTTGTCATGCGACAATTTTTATAATGATAGTCTATGGTGTCGCACTGTGATGTGACAGTCGCAAAAAAATCCATTTGAGATGGAATTTTCAATTATTTTTTTTTCTGTGACATCTCGCAGTGCGACACCATAGACTATCTTTTTAACAAATGTTGCAGTGTAGTTGCCCGATCTGTCGCGTGACACATGTCGTCGTGTAGACCTAGCCTTATTGTCATCCTGTAGCCCTAGCCTAAAGCTGACCTACAGCAGTGAAGAAAAAATGGCTGGGTTGTTATGGAAACAACTGGTGTAAAACTGTGTGTATAACCAACCAAAAGGAGTGGGACAAGTCTAATGCAAATAAAACTAGTAATACTAGAATAGTCCAAAAATCACATCATTTATTAGAAAATCACAAGAGGACACATGATCAGCACTGGTCACACAAAAACAATTGACACAGGTTACAATACATATTAAAAACCAAGGGGACCGATGGTGAACTGCCGGTACACACATATATAAATAAAGTGCATGTGCATAAACGTTTCCGATTGGTCATCGATTAAAGGATATGTGATATCCACAAACTATGGCTCATAAACTGCCATAAGTTACCTACATGCATTGGCCACAAGGTGAACATAATACACGCCACATTGGTCAGTGCTGAAGCAGTAGGATAAATAGTTATAACCAGCACATAAGGAGAAAGATACTGACCACTCGATTCTAATACACCGTGTTGCTTATATATATATATATATATATAATATATATATATATATATAACACAGAAAAAACTGCGGCACTCCTTGAAGTAGAAAAATGTGCAATTTATTCACACATGTCTCTGCTGACATGTGTGAATAAATTGCACATTTTTCTACTTCAAGGAGTGCCGCAGTTTTTTCTGTGTTATATTGCTGGTCCTGGATCGAGGGATCACTGCGGGCACCGCTACAGCTTCAGCTGCATATTAAGGAGTGCTGCCTGACCTTTTGTTATGGATATATATATATATATATATATATATATATGCAACACGGTGTATTAGAATCGAGTGGTCAGTATCTTTCTCCTTATGTGCTGGTTATAACTATTTATCCTACTGCTTCAGCACTGACCAATGTGGCGTGTATTATGTTCACCTTGTGGCCAATGCATGTAGGTAACTTATGGCAGTTTATGAGCCATAGTTTGTGGATATCACATATCCTTTAATCGATGACCAATCGGAAACGTTTATGCACATGCACTTTATTTATATATATATATGTGTACCGGCAGTTCACCATCGGTCCCCTTGGTTTTTAATATGTATTGTAACCTGTGTCAATTGTTTTTGTGTGACCAGTGCTGATCATGTGTCCTCTTGTGATTTTTCTAATAAATTCTGTGATTTTTGGACTATTCTAGTATTACTAGTTTTATTTGCATTAGACTTGTCTCACTCCTTTTTGGTTGGTTATATATGCTTTGATTAGGGGTGAGCCTTAAACCTTGTTTGGGCTACATATAGGTTTCGTAAAACTGTGTATGGCAGTTGGGATATGAAAAGAGAGGCTTGTATTTGCTAATGCAGGTTATTTTTTTGGGAATATCTCAGGAACGTACCGTCCTAGAGAGCGGAGGCCCAGTTTAAAACCTTTTCGGACACCTGATGTACCTGTGTGCCAAACTTGGTGAAGATCGGTTCAGTCGCGCATAAAGGACAGACAGACTCCTTTTTTATATAGTGAGGCCCTGTCAGCTTGCCCCTCTATACAGCTCTGCAAGTGGAGGCGAATTCGAGGACATGTGGCTGGTGGCCATTTTGAATCATTCCCAGAGAAACCCTTTAACTACATGTAGACAGCCAGATATCTCTGTATGTCCAGGAGCAGGAAGTCACAGCCGGGCTCCCCATAGAGAACACAGATGTGTGTGGGTTTTTTTTTACGGTGCGGAGGGATCCCAGACCCATTCAAGTTGAATGGGTCTCGTCCCGGGCACCACACGGATGTTGCTCGTGCAATTTGCGGTCCCCAGTGCACGGAACGGTCGCACAACGGCTGTGTGCATGAGGCCTAACTGGGAGTAATGTGTCGCGCCAGTTAGAGGAAAGCAGCAAAAAGAGAGGGGGGAAGTTGTTAAAATTCCTCTATGGAATTTGCTAACTGGGTGAGAGAAATATCTCTGTAAATTGACAACTTTGTATTAAAATATATATTATTATTTTTTTTTAAAGTTGTCATTTAGGCCTCCTGCACACGACCGTTGTGTGCACCCGTGGCCGTTGTCCCGTTTTCCGTTTTTTTTCGCGGACCCATTGACTTTCAATGGGTCCGTGGAAAAATCGGAAAATGCACCATTTTGCAGCCGAGGCCGTGATCCATGTATCCTGTCCGTCAAAAAAATATGACCTGTCCTATTTTTTTGACGGACAACGGTTCACGGACCCATTCAAGTCAATGGGTCCGTGAAAGAACACGGATGCACACAAGATTGGCATCCGTGATCCGTGGCCGTAGGTTGCTTTCATACAGACAGATCCGAAGATCCGTCTGCATAAAAGCTTTTTCTGATCTAAGTTTTCACTTCGTGAAAACTCATTTCCGACAGTATATTCTAACACAGAAGCGTTCCCATGGTGATGGGGACGCTTCTAGTTAGAATACACTGCAAACTTTGTACAAGACTGCCCCCTGCTGCCTGGCAGCACCCGATCTCTTACAGGGGGATATGATAGCACAATTAACCCCTTCAGGTGCGGCACCTAAAGGGGTTAATTGTACTATCATATTCCCCTGTAAGAGATCAGGGCTGCCAGGCAGCAGGGGGCAGACCCCCCCCCCCCCCTCCCCAGTTTGAATATCGTTGGTGGCACAGTGTGCGCCCACCATCGCCCCCCCCCCCTTCCTCCCTCTATAGTTAAAAATCGTTGGTGGCACAGTGTGCGCCCACCATCGCCCCCCCCTTCCTCCCTCTATAGTTAAAAATCGTTGGTGGCACAGTGTGCGCCCACCATCGGCCCCCCCTCTCTCTATAGTAGTAACAACCATTGGTGGCAGTGTGCGGCCTCCCATTCCCCCCCCCCCCCCATCATTGGTGGCAGCGGAGTTCCGATCGGAGTCCCAGTTTAATCGCTGGGGCTCCGATCGGTAACCATGGCAACCAGGAAGCTACTGCAGCCCTGGTTGCCATGGTTACTTAGCAATAGTACAACAGTAGAAGATTCATACTTACCTGCTTGCTGCTGCGATGTCTGTGAACGGCCGGGGGCTCCTCCTACTGGTAAGTGACAGTTCTTTAGCAATGCGCCGCACAGACCTTTCACTTACCAGTAGGTGGAGCTCCCGGCCGGTCACAGACATCGCAGCAGCAAGCAGGTAAGTATGAATCTTCTACAATTGTACTATTGCTAAGTAACCATGGCAACCAGGGATGCAGTAGCTTCCTGGTTGCCATGGTTACCGATCGGAGCCCCAGCGATTAAACTGGGACTCCGATCAGAACTCCGCTGCCACCAATGATGGGGGGGGGGGGGGGATGGGAGGCCGCACACTGCCACCAATGATTGTTACTACTATAGAGAGAGGGGGGGCCGATGGTGGGCGCACACTGTGCCACCAACGATTTAATACAATAGAGGGGGGGGGGCGATGGTGGGCGCACACTGCCACCAACGATTTATTACAATAGAGGGAGGGAGGGGGGCCCGATGGGGGGCGCACACTGTGCCACCAACAATATTCAAACTGGGGAGGGGGGGGGGGGGTCTGCCCCCTGCTGCCTGGCAGCCCTGATCTCTTACAGGGGAATATGATAGTACAATTAACCCCTTTAGGTGCCGCACCTGAAGGGGTTAATTGTGCTATCATATCCCCCTCTAAGAGATCGGGTGCTGCCAGGCAGCAGGGGGCAGTCTTGTACAAAGTTTGTAGTGTATTCTAACCTGAAGCGTCCCCATCACCATGGGAACGCCTCTGTGTTAGAATATACTGTCGGATCTGAGGTTCACGAAGTAGCTCATATCCGACAGTATATTCTAACATAGAGGCGTTCCCATGGTGATGGGGACGCTTCAAGTTAAAATATACCATCGGATTGGAGAAAACTCCAATCCGATGGTATAAAAGAACTCCAGACTTTACATTGAAAGTCAATGGGGACGGATCCGTTTGAAATGGCACCATATTGTGTCAACATCAAACGGATCCGTCCCTATTGACTTGCATTGTAATTCAGGACGGATCCGTTTGGCTCCGCACGGCCAGGCGGACACCAAAACGACTTTTTTTTCATGTCCGTGGATCCTCCAAAAATCGAAGGAAGACCCACGGACGAAAAAAACGGTCACAGATCACGGACCCCGTTTTTGCGGACCTGTGAAAAAAAACTGTCGTGTGCAGGAGGCCTTACAGAGAGATTTCTCACACACAGTATGGGTATATGTAAAAATACACCCCAAAACACATTTGCCTACTTCTTCTGAGTACGGCGATACCACATGTGTGACACTTTTTTTGCAGCCTAGATGCGCAAAGGGGCCCAAATTCCAATGAGTACCTTTAGGATTTCACAGGGCATTTTTACGCATTTGGATTCCAAACTACTTCTCACGCTTTAGGGCCCCTAAAATGCCAGGGCAGTATAAATACCCCACAAGTGACCCCATTTTGGGCCCCTTTGCGCACCTAGGCTGCAAAGAAGTGTCACACATGTGGTATCACCGTACTCAGAAGAAGTAGGGCAATGTGTTTTGGGGTGTCTTTTCACACATACCCATCCTGTGTGTGAGAAATATCTCTGTAAATGACAACTTTTTCCATTTATAATTTTTTTTTTTTTATACAACATTATCAATTTACAGAGCTATTTCTCTCACCCAGCATGGGTATATGTAAAAATACACCTCAAACCACATTGCCCTACTTCTCCTGAGTACGGCGATACCACGTGTGTGACACTTTTTTGCAGCCAAGATGCGCAAAGGGGCCCAAATTCCAATGAGTACCTTTAGGATTTCACAGGGCATTTTTATGCATTTGGATTCCGTGAGGGGTATGGTGAGTTCATGTAAGATTTTATTTTTTGTCACAAGTTAGTGGAATATGAGACTTTGTAAGAAAAAATAAATAAATAAATTTCCGCTAACTTGTGCCCAAAAAAAATATATCTTCTATGACCTCACCATGCCCCTCAAAAGTGATCTTTATAGCGCCGCAGCGATTTTACAGTGTTTTTGCAGTGATCAGAAAAAAAAACTGTCACTGCGATGGGGCGGACTGAACGCAAGTGTGGGCACAAGATCAGGCCTAATCGGGCGAACACTGCGTTTTTTGTAGAGCCTAAGTTTACCCTAATGTACTGATATAGATCTGATTGCGATCAGTCTTGATCACTTACAGATACTATATAGTACTAGTGCTGATTAGCGACAGCGATGACTCTAATCAGTGACTGCGGTGCAGTGGGCTGGGCGCTAACTACCTAACAAGTAGCTAACTAACTGGCGGTGATAAAGGACCCTTAGGCCCCATTCACACGTCCGCAATTCTGTTCTGCATTTTGCTGAACGGAATTGCGGACCCATTCATTTCTATGGGGACAGACTGTCCCGCTCAGATCCGGAATTGCGGCTCTGCACTTCCGTTCCGCAAAAATATAGAACATGTCCTATTCTTGTTCGCAATTGCGGACAAAAAAAGGCATTTTCTATATAGTTCTGGCAATGTGCGGATCCGCAAAATGCGGAAAGCAGATTGCTGGTGTCCGTGTTTTGCGGATCCGCAAAACACATACGGAAATCTGAATGGCGCCTTACAGGGGGGTGATCAGGGAGTCTATATGGGGTGATCAGGGGTTAATAAGTGACAAGGGGGGGGGGAGGGGAGAGTGTAGTGAGGTGATTGGTGCTACTTACAGAGCTGCCTGTGTCCTCTGGTGGTCGATCTAAGCAAAAGGGACCACCAGAGGACCAGGTAGCAGGTATATCAGACGCTGTTAACAAAACAGCGTCTAATATACCTTTCTGATGTTAAAAAATATCAATAAAAAAAATCGCATCTACAGCCTGCCAGCGAATGATCTGCGCTGGCAGGCTGTAATTTAACTTCTCAGCTGCGCGTCGCTGTGAACGCGCGTTAATGCGAAATCTCGGGTCTCACGAGATGACGCCAATAAGCGTCGCTGAGCCTGAGGCTGCCGCCGCCCGGACGCCTGTTGGCGTTATGTGTGCGACAAGTGGTTAAGTAAAAGGTGAGACACTACGGTAACCCTTTTTTCCCTTACGCCCATGACAGCACCCTTGAGAGACCCCCTCCATCCAGGGCAGGAAACAGGAACTTTCGTGGAGAGCTCTTAAGGGGGAGCATGGCCCCAAGACCACCAGTTCCTGTTTCCTGTCCTAGACAGAGGACGGTCCGTGGAGAGCAGAAGATTTAGGCTGCAGGGCCCCTGAGTTTTGGTTTGGAGAGGGGTTACCTTTCCCAGCATGAGTCTGGTGCTCGCTTCTGGCGTCCGGGTTACGCCGCGCTGCTGCTACTCTGCAGTTCCGGCCACACTGGGAAGTGCGTCTGGCACGCCGGCCCTTCCTGACAGTGGTCAGGCGGACCGGGGCCTCCCTCTTTCTTTCGTAGGGCATCGCAGAGGGACAAAATCTCGCGGGACAAGCGAGATCCGGATCTGGGCATTGGGATTTCCGGTGTTTGGAACACATGCAGCGTGCGTTCCGGAAGTAGGAAGCAGATTTCCTATTAAAGGCCGCAGATGGCTCCACAGGACCCGACCGAGGGAGTTCTCACCCACAGGAGGCGCGCGGTCAGAAGCAGCCCAGCCAGCCTACTAGGAAGCCGGATTTGGTTTCTGGAAATCCTTCTATCCTACAGCACCAAGGAGGAGGAGAGTGCCCAATGCGCCGATCAGCGGGAGGGTCATGAGAGCAGACCGGTACTCCTGGTGGGGTAAGGGGGATCATGCTAAATATCCTTTCCCTTTGTCTTGCCTTTTAGACTATAAAAGAGGGGCCTAGAAAGGCGGTCTCAAAAAACCAGAGGGAAGGAATGTGCCGTCTGTAAAAAGAAACTTGCACTCTCTTGGCCAAAGTTGTTATGTCAACGTTGCATTGAGAAAGTAGTGGAAGAAGAGTCCCCATCCCTACTGCAGAATATTAGGGATATGGTGAAGTCAGAGGTTTCAGATTCCTTGAGAAATTTCAAAAGGAGCCTCCCTTCTGTAGTCTCGGGCAGATCAGGCATGGCTAATAAAACATCTGATTCAGATTCATCAGAAGAAAGTGAACCAGGGGAGAGCCTAGATGGCTCAGACTCGTCGCAGGACGAAGAATCCACTGGCAGACGGATTGGAGGCGGTCTCTCAAGGGTGCTGTCATGGGCTTATAGAAAAGTGATTACCGGTGAGTGTAATCTTAAATTTTTATTTTTTTTTATTGTGGGGTTTCGCTCAGGATTAGCGGACACAGTATAGAGGCAACAAGAAGTTCTTTGGATCAAACAACGGTTCAGTGTTTTATTCCCACTTTAGACAAGTGACAAAACAAGAAGTCATAATCAAGCAAAAAGTCACCTTGCGGTGTTGGTGTTAATTCACACCATGCGGCAATTCTGCCTCAGAGTCCTTGCTGATAGCAGCTCCAACCTGTTTTCACGCCAAACAGGAAGCAAGCCTTCACCCAGACACAGACATCTGAGCAGTGATGGCCAGTTCGCATTGTTCGCCTGCGAACACATGCGGGGATGCCAACTTTTCTCACAAGTCCGGCGAGGCGCAGGTAAGTCCTTGCCTATGCGCGAGCCGGTCTGAAATCAAATGCGGTTACCGGTAGCAGGCAGTTCTGAGAACAGCCCGATGAAGGCCCCGGACGGCTGTTCTTGGAACTGCCTGCTCCCGGTGACCACATTTGATTTCAGACCGGCTCGCGCACAGGCACAGGTAAGGACTTGCCTGCGCCTCGCCGGACTTGTGAGAAAAGATGGCCAGTTCGCATACTAACACATGCGGGCTGCCATCACTGCATCTGAGCTCCACTGTCAGAGGGAGGTAAATCCACCACACATGGCAGTGCTGGCTTTTTTTTTTTTCCTTCTTGCCTGGCAAAACCCAGCCTGGAACATGGGGAGTAGTCACCCACCCAACACTTTGACTACTCCCAGCAAGAGCCGTCCCGGATCAGCTATGACAGCCATACTAACTTGAGCCTCGGTGACACATACCTTCCATCCTAAATATATACCATATTTTTCCCAAACTGGGGAAAAAATGCCCCTGCATCTTATGGGGCAAATGCTAATGAGCGATTCCATTATGGAGGCGCTCATTAGTACCGGAGGACCAGGAAGCGGTGAAGGCTCAGTACTCGCTGCTTCCAGGTCGTCAGCTGCGCACTGTGTGAGGGTGCTCTGTGACCTCATGTGCGCGTGCCAGTTCACAGCACAGCTTACAGCAGGAGGAAGAGGATCACGCTGGAGGAGAGGAGCTGCAGCATCCAGGAGTGGTGAGTGGTTTGTTTATTTTGTGATCTGAGGCTGGGGGGGCTTCTGAATAATGACTGGGCGCTGAGTATTTTTATATATTTTACATATGGCTGGGGGCTGATATGAGGCATGGAGGACTTTGAGCTGAGGTCTGATTTAATATTGTGGGTCTGATTGTTGGTCTGACCTGGGGGTCTAATGAAAAAATATTAAAACCTAGGTGCGTCTTATAAGGCAAAAAATACGATTCCCAGGTATAAAAAAAATAAAAGCTAAAATTGTCAAAATAACTGTAAAGCATCATATATTGTCTAGTTCACGTTGTCTGAATCTTAGACCAGATTAGTAAATCTGTGTTTTATATAAGGTGCTGTTCACATTAGAGTTATGGCTACTACCAAATGGGTTCTCCAGGAGTTCCATATGGATTAACCATCCTCAATCTTTGATCAGTGGGCGGAGCCCCGACAGCTGCTTGAAGAGGC
The DNA here is from genome assembly GCF_014858855.1 of Bufo gargarizans. NCBI lineage: Eukaryota > Metazoa > Chordata > Amphibia > Anura > Bufonidae > Bufo > Bufo gargarizans. The sequence continues at coordinate 83,132,488 of NC_058083.1, forward strand.
TGCGGTGCTTCAGTGAGCCCTGCAGCCTCTTCCTAGGGCAGTGATGTCACATGGCCTGTTTGCAGTTCTGGGCTGCAGTACCAAGCACGACCACTATACAGTGTACAGCGCTGTCCTGGCTGAGAGGCAGTGCTTATTCAAACAGCTGATCAGTGCTGGAAGTCTCAGTAGTGAGCTCTTGGGAAAACCCCTTTAATAATCCTGTTCTGAGCCATGTATCCTGACGTACCCCATTGACCTTAAATCTGCAAAGTCCAAGGGTTCCCTGAACGCATGTGTGATTAAAGCCTTATACCAGGGATCTCAAACTGCGGCCCTCCAGCTGTTGCAAAACTACAACTCCCAGCATGCCCGGACAGCCTACAGGTATCTGCCTACAGCAGGTCATCGTGGGAGTTGTAGTTTTGCAACAGCTGGAGGGCCGCAGTTTGAGATGCCTGCCTTATACGGTATTGAATGAGTAACCTGAACTAACAGGAGTACAATCCCCACAGGTCAGACATGCCTTTTCTCGGTCAAGATTGGCGTTCCCCAGGGTGGAGCTGGATAAAAACAGAGGATGGATGGAAAAGGTGTGAATACCCCTGTGATGACGCTGAAGGGAACAACCTTAATCTCCACCTGTGAGTACAGCATTATTACCGCCCCTCATTCATGGCGAACCTGGCTACAAACGGGTGTTCTCTCGCTGTGTCTAGGCAAAGCAGCATCTTAAAGGGAATGTGTCATCAGAAAATCATCTGCTGTTTAAATCAATATTTTATTTTTTAATTTTTGATATTTTTAATGTGTCACTCTTTATATTTAACCTAAAATTATAAAATCCTGCAGTTTTCGCACTGGCCACTATGTCTAATAATTGGGGCCACCTTCTTGGTCTATACAGATCACTTTACTGCAGTTATATACATTCTAGACCTGCCTGTGAAGGATCCACCCTTTACAACAGGTGATTGTCAGATCTCATCTAGTCTTTCCTTGTACAATGACCTCTGCATGGTGTCAATGAGGTCCCCTCCTGACCATTGTGTCTAGGGCCCAGAGGGCTGCCATAAAGCAATTTTTATTTATTTATTGCTTTGCGAACTGAGGCAAGATGACCGCCCCTATTCTAATTTTAACTTTATTACCTTTTATAATATCCTAATGCATGATTTTTACCGTCAAGGATTTTCTCAAATTCTGTTCATCTTTTCTTATCCTAGATTAAATATCAATGATGGCGAAAGCTTTGAGGATGAAAACTGCTCTCTACCCCCTACCAAAAGTGAAAAGGATCAATTCAACAACACTACAAAGTCGCAGTGTAAGAAGAGTATGCGTGCGTCTCGTGGTGTGGGGTGGAAGTCTCTTGTGAGCTCTACGTTGGAGCTGTCAGTAGGACAGGCTTCGAACAATTCTATCCAAATCTAGGAGCTGCCTACTAAAAGTTACCACCTTGTCTACGAATGCAGACCATATTACAGTTTAAAGGTTTTTTTTCTGAGATTTTTAATACTGATGACGTGTCCTCTAAATAGGTCAGAGGATCAAACAGTTGATCAGCGGGGGTCCCGCTAGTCAGACCTCCAGCAATCAGATACTGATGACCTATCCATCAATATTAAGATCTCTGAAACCCGTTTTTAACAGCACCTGTCCTCTGGACAGGTCATTAGTATCTGATCAGTGGGGGTCCGACACCCGGGACCCCTGCTGATCAGTTGTTTGAGAAGGCAGCGGCGCTCGCAATATCACTGTGTCCTTTTTCACAGCTTTCCCTAGGCAAGTGACGACACATTCATTAATCAAAGTTCCTGGCGCAGCTCAGTCCCATAGACGTGAATGGGGCGCCATAACGAGCACAGCTGCTATCCAATGTACGGCGCAGTGCTTGGTGAGCGCGGAGAAGGCCACAGCGCTGCCAGGAGTGATGCTGCCTTCAAAAAACAGCTGATTGTCAGGGATCCTTGGTATCAGACCCCCACCAATCTGATACTGATGGCCGATCCAGAGGACTGGTTATCAGTATTAAAATCTCTGTAGATGGCTCTTCTTCCCTTCACAGCCAAATGTGATCAGTCCATCTGCACAACCCTTTGTCTCAGGGAGGATCCGCTGATTGCAGTGGTCCATACCTTTTAAAGCTAGGATGGTACTGGTGACCTGTGGAGAAGAATTGTGGTATTACATAGCGCCCCCATATAATGTGCAACCGTGCAATACACGGTCAAACTGTGTTCTCCAGAGCCGCAGCTGTATTTTACAGCAGAGGGACCCCTTTCTATAGCATACAGGATCGTCCTAATAGTTGAGGCTACTATCACACTAGCGTTTTCTCCTGATCCAGCAGCGATCAGCAAAAACGCTTCCGTTACTGATAATACAACCATCTGCATCCGTTATGAACTGATCCAGTTGTATTATCTTTAACATTGCCAAGACGGATCCGTCATGAACGCTATTGAAAGTCAATGGGGGACGGATCAGTTTTTTTTTTTATTGTGTCAGAGTTAAAGAGGACCTTTCACCAGAATTAAACTTCTAAAGTAACTATACAGGCAGGTAGAGCGGCGCCCAGGGACCCCCCCTGCACTTACTGTTATACCTGGGCGCCGCTCCGTTCTCCCGTTATTGCCTCCGGTATCTTTGCAGTTAGGCTCCACCCAGGGGAACCTGCCGTCGGCTCATTCTCCCATGCTGCAGCGCTGGCCAATCACAGCGCTCAGCTCATAGCTTGAGAGGCTTTTTTCTCGCTCAGGCTATGAGCTGAGCGCTGTGATTGGCCAGCGCTACAGCATGGGAGAAGGAGGCGCCGGCAGGTTCCCCTGGGTGGAGCCTAACTATGAAGATACCGGAGGTGAGAATGGAGTGGCGCCCAGGTATAACAGTAAGTGCAGGGGGGTCCCTGGGCGCTGCTCTACCTGCCTGTATAGTTACTTTAGAAGTTTAATTCTGGTGAAAGGTCCTCTTTAAACAGATTCTTCCCCGTTGACTTGCATTGTGGGTCATGACGGATCCGTTTTGCTCCGCATCCCATGATGGAAAGAAAACTGCAGCATGCTGCGGTTTGCTCTCCGGTATGAGAACAGAACGGAATGCATTTTGGAGCACTCCGTTCTGTTCAGTTACGTTTTGTCCCCATTGACAATGAGTGGGGACAAAACTGAAGCGTTTTTCCCCGGTATTGAGATCCTATGACGGATCTCAATACTAGAAAAAAGAAAGGCCAGTGTGAAAGTCGCCTAAATGATAAAATTCTGACGGTCTGCATGATATTCTGCTCTGATGCAGATCGGGATTTGTCCCTGAAATAGTATTTATATCTTGATTCCTGATCACTGAGATCCTCCGCTCAGAAATGCTCCCATATGAAGTAACAGGGCTTACTGCTACAGGTTCACAAATCTCCAGTGGCCCATTAGCCGTCTACAGTCTTCTGTATGACGATGCAGCCTGTTATCTGTAATAAGTGGGCAATGCGCAAAATCTGTATACGTAATCCCTATAGACTGGGGGAGAGCAAAGTGACAAATGACTCAAACTTAACCCCGTGCAGCAGGTTAGAGGCTCCGCTGCGCTCGCTGAGGGACTGTGCATTGTGAGCATCCTATTAATGTTGAACCCTGTATGTAATTTTTATTTATTTTTTTCTTGATGCAGACTTTTACCAAGAGAAGTGGATTTATGTGCACAAAGAAAGTACAAGAGAAGTAAGTATCGTTACCTGAAGCATAAGGAGGGCCCTGTGTCAGCCGAAGTCAGGATTATCTGGTGCAAAAGGCCAAACCTATCCATAGGGCTCCATTAACCTGAAGAAAACCAAACCAGTTTCATTTTGGCCTTCTTGTTGTTCTACACAGAGGCATACCTTAAAGGGAACCTGTCGCCCAAAATCTTGCATGTGCGCCGTGTCTTCATTCCCAGGAATGACAAGGACACAGTGCAATCCGCGAGATTTCTGGCTCTAATCCGTCCTGAAAAGAATACAAGGTCGATCAATCAAACGGTAAGGGGCGGGAAAGGGGGCGCGGGAGCTTGGCTTGAACCGAGAAAGCCGCTGCCTGCTTGATTTCAAGACCCTAAGTTACATACCGCCTGCAGGGCATCAGACAGCAAGAACAAAACCAACGTTGGAATCAAGCTAAAGACTTCTGGTGAAGCTGACTGTTTAATATGCGTTTTGTAGGTGACAGGTTCCCATTAAAAAAAATATATAATAAATTGCCGCCTATATACATTTTTTACAGTAAGACCCTATGTATTGAACTGTGTGCATATGAAATGAGACTTATCACTTTGGCGTCTGATCGGTGGAGGTCTAATCTCTGGGACCCCCAGTAATTAGGAGAACAGGGGTCCTGTCTCCGACACATAAGTGGAACAGATCAGGCAATCTAATATCTATTCACATCTATGAGAATGACGGAGATAGCGGAGTGCTGTCCCATAGAGATAAGTGGAGCGGCAGTGTGCGTGCCCCACTAGTGCGAGACCCCTTTAATACTGTACAGTCGGTGATGAAAACCCTCTTGTTTTACCACAGAGACATGGGTATTGTACCTTGGGCGAAGCCTTCAATCGTTTAGACTTTTCAAGTGCAATCCAGGACATCCGAAGATTCAATTACGTTGCTAAAGTAAGTTGCAGGAGACTGTCATCACTTCTTACTCCAGGTTAGGTTGCGATTTGTTATTATGTACCTCCTTATAGGCAAAATGTCATATATGTGATTTTTAGGTATGCTTGAAATCCCCCTCCCTCCTTGGAATTCATAAGGGTAAAATGTTTGTCCACCACTGTAGAGTCCAAGCACACGAAGCTATTGCACGGCACCGTATTTTACAACTATACCGCACATCTGTACTTGTGGAAGTTAAAGGGGTTATCCAGGATTAGAAAAACATGTCCAGAAACAGCGCCACACCTGTCCATGGGTTGTCTGGTATTACTGTCCAGCTCTTTGAAGTGACTTGAGCTGCAATAACACACACAGCCTGTGGACAGGCATGGTGCTGTTTTTGGAAGAAAGTAGCCATATTTGTCCTGGAAAAGCACTTTAAGTGGCCCTCCTGGACTTTAAAGAGGAGCTCTCCCCCTTCCTGACACATCTGTTTTAGTAATTACTTGCATTTCCCATGTAAGCCTCTGTTATGATTGAGTTGTACTATTCTTTTTTTATTCCTGCTAGAAGTTATGAATGAATTGCTAGTAGTTGGCAAGGTTGAAGGTCCAGATGGGTGATACCAGTTGGGGGGAGGGGGGGGAAGCAGGAGGCTCCATTAAGATATGGAGCAGGGGGGGTTAGGAGGTGAGATGTGGGCCACAGCAGTTGAATCCAGGAGGGCATGTGTGGTGGTTGACTGAATGCCCGCTTCTTATGGCATTACCGCCGGGAACTCATTATGTACCCAGCCAGTGGCAGTGAGGAGGGCTTGAGCGGTCCCTTGGGCATCGGTCCACCGGGATATTTCCCTGTAAGGTGTATGGCCACCCTGGCTGCATACAGTGGAATTTTGTTATGCCTTTTATACCAAAATATGTTAAAAGAACCTCCGCCACAGATGTGACCCTAGCCTAAAGACCCCTTTACATGGCCCAATGTAACAAGAGATTGTCGGGCAGGAAGCATTCCTCCCGACAATCGCTTGCTCGTCGTTGAAGGTGACCACTGCACGTAAATGTATGGGAAGTGGCGATCATTAACTCCATCACTCATCCCCATACAGAATCATCGTTTGCCAGCAGCAGATACCTGTTTACACCACACGATCTGCTGCGGGCGAACAATGATTTGGGACACTACACCAACGATCCTTTCTATTATAGTGCCGGCGATGTGCGGTCCGCAAATTGCGGAATGCACATTGCCAGTGTCCGTGTTTTGTGGATCCGCAGAACACTTACGGACATGTGAATGGACCCTTACACTGTACCTCTGCTCTAAGCTAGATGGTGTGCAGGTAAACGCTGACGAGGACTCGGGAGGCCCCTTCAAAGAGCTGATCGGCGGGGGTACTAGGTGTTGGAACTGGCAATCTCGTATTGATGACCTATCCTGAGGATAGGTAATTGGTGTCTGACACTGCACAATCCCATTTCATTACATATGCAGGCTTGGCTTGTATGGGCAGATTGGGAGAGAGCGTTACTGTACGGGATCTGTGTCATGGAAGGCAGAATTGTAAGTGTAGGCCAGCGATCAGCAACCTTCAGCTCGCCAACTGCTGTGAAACTCATGCACACTTGCGTGGCTGTTCTGGTAACTCCCAGAGAAGTGAAAGGAGGATTCTGGGAGTTGTAGTTTCAGAACAGCTGGAGGTTGCTGATCCCTGGTGTAAGGTAACATTAGGCTACTTTCACACCTGCGTTTAGGTGCCTGGTATCTGCACAGACTGATCCGCACCTATAATGAAAACGCTTGTATCCGTTCAGAACGTATCAGTTTGCATTACCATGAGCAAAAAATAAATAACTTTTTTGTTTGTTTGTTTTGTTCATGATAATGCAAACGGATCCGTTTTGACTTGCATTGAAAGTCAATGGGAGGCGGGTCCATTTTCAATTGCACCATATTGTGTCAGTAAAAATTGATCCGTCCCCATTGACTTACATTGTAAGTCAGGACTGATCCGTTTGGCTCAGTTTCGTCAGATGGACATCAAAACGCTGCAAGCAGCGTTTTGGTGTCCGCCTCCAGAGCGAAATGGAGGCGGAACGGAGCCAAACTGATGTATTCTGAATGGATACTTATACATTCAGAATGCAATGGGGCTGAACTGATCCGTTTTGGGCAGCTTGTGAGAGCTCTAAAACGGATCTCGCAGGCGGACCCAGAAACGCCAGTGTGAAAGTAGCCTTAGACTGTTGTCTGTGTGTTTGCCTACATGAACAAGAGCTGACTATTTGCATCTGTAATCTGTTTGTCTTGTAGTTGCTGCAGCTGATTGCAAAATCTCAGCTCACATCCCTGAGTGGGGCGGCACAGAAGAATTATTTTAACATTTTGGAAATTATTGTAAGAAAAGGTAATTTTTTTATTTATTTCAAATATAGAAAAAAATGATCTGAAGTCTTCTGTCTGCAGAAATTAGATCATATTGGTGTGGTTTTCGGCAGTCATTCCTGTGTGATTTATAATGCTGTGTGTCTCTGTATGACCTTACTGCTACAGAATTATGCTCTGAATCGCACACTGACAGTGATTCCTGCACAGGACACTTGTCTGAAAGAGCCCATAAGGGACATCTGTCAGCAGATTTGTATCTATGACACTGGCCAAACTATTACATGTGCGCTTGGCAGCTGAAGACAACTGTGTTGGACCCATGTTCATATATTCCTGCATTGCTGAGAAAAATGATGTCTTAATATATGTAAATTAGCCTCTAGGAGCAACGAAGGCGTTGCCATTACACCTAGAGGCTCCACTCTCTCTGCAACTGCTGCGCCCTCTGCACTTTGACAGGGCTGGAGGGTGATAAAACGTCATCACACCTGGCTTTATCAAAGTGGAGAGGGCGCAGCAGTTGCAGAGAGAGAGGAGCCTCTAGGTGTAATGGTAACGCCCCCGTTGCTCCTTGAAGCTCTTTTGCATATAAAAAACATAAATGTTTCTCAGCAATGCAGGCACATATGAGCATGGGACCAACACAGTTGTCTTCACTGCCAAGTGCACATGTAACAGGTAAAATCTCTTCCGGTCATGTGGTGGTCTTACAAGTACACCCCATTCACATGTAGCAAAAAAAACTTCTGCATGGAAAAACGAGCACACTGTGGATTTGCAGATCCTCGGCACGTTATAATTTGCAAATGCTTCAGATTTTCATGTGTGTATTTTACACCTTCAATGTATGGAGGTGAATTCCGCATGAACATGTTCTCAGCCTAATTGCTTCTTATCTACTGGAAGGAAACTGAAGATTTCTATTGAATGACTGCAAGCAATGATATTGATTCATAAGAAATTACATTCTGTAATTATCATTCAAGATTGGATGTGGATGACACATGCTCCTTCAACACATTAACTGATAAGGAGAACTCTGAATACTTGTATAGACTTGGGGTGAATTAAATTGACACTGAAGGTGGGTTTACACGGGCTGATATTCGGGCAGATTATCCTGAACACTCGTTCCAAAAGAATTGCCCATCTGAACGTGCCGCCAATCACCTGATGAACGAGCAGAATACTCATTTTTCGGGTGATCCTGTCATTCGTGCAGACACGTAAATGATCATTTCTGGGCAGCAGATCGTGCCGTCTTCTGCCGAGAGACCAAGCAGCAGTATGAGGATGAGATCGCATTAGCCATCCCTTGTCCTCATTGCTGCGGAGGAGATCGCTGCATGGAAATACCGCTTTCTCCTTCACTGAATGAGCAGCAGGAACGCTTACTTTCTGACAATCTGCTGCTCCTCGGCCCATGTTAACCCACCCTTGCTGGTTTGCTGGTCAGAGTGACTGTCGCACAGTAAATAAGCCTGCGGCTGCGTTTAATTATGCCTTTGACTGGGCGGTCTTCGTGCAGCATCAGCAGTTCTACAAGAATTATAGACTGCAATTGATGCAAAGTGGTGTGAATGGGTCCCGATAAGCTGGATAACTGTAACATACAGTGCTGTGAAGTATTTGCCCCTCACCCAATTTGTCACATTTTATATGGTCACTGTCGTTTCATTAAACTTTGCATACATATGCATGATGGTCCGTGAAATTGCGGCACGGACAGCCTTTAATATAACTGCCTATTCTTGTCCGCAAAGCGCGGACAAGAATAGGACAGGTTAAATTTTTATTTTATTTTTTGCGGACCACGGAACGGAGCATCGGATGCGGACAGCACACAGAGTGCTATCAGCATCTTTTGCTGCCCCATTGAAGTGAATAGGTCCGCATCCGAGCTGCCAAAACTGCGGGTCTGATGCGGACCAAAACAATGGCCGTGTGCATGAGGTCCTTTTAGGCCATTCAGATGTGTGCTTTGGATAAAGTTTTGTAAAAAGGTTCCACCTTTTTGATTCATCAGTCCATAGAAAATTGGCTCAAAAGTCTTCGGTCATCTTGTTTTTTTTTATTTAATCAAATATGAGATGATCCTTTGTGTTTTTCTTTTTGGTCAGCAGTGGTTTGTAGCTTGCAGCTGTCCCATTGATGCAATTTTTGTTATGGGTGTAATTTATTGTGACATCATGTACATTGACCTTAAATGTTCTTTAGATGATGTTCTGGCTTCTCTTGTGACCTCCTGGATGAGTAGCCGATGTGCCCTTGGTGAAATTTTGGTATGCTGGCCATTCCTGTGAAGGTTTACCACTGTTTTCTCTTTGTGGATAGTAGCTTTTAGTATGGTTTCAGTGGCATCTGGATTTGAGTTTCTTAAGAACATGGCATCATGTGCTTCTTCTAGCCTGCTTCACATTCCCAAACAGGTTACATTTAAAGGGGTTGTCCCTTCTCGTTAGGATATGCCCCCATTGTCTGAAAGATGTGGGTCTCACCTCTGGGACCCGTACCCACAAGGAGAACTGAGCGGGGAAAGTGGTGGCCGGAGGTCCAGCCACTGCTCCCATTCATTTCAATGGGGCCAACGGAAATAGTGCTGGCTCGGCTATTTTTGGCGGCCCTATAGAAATGAATAGAGGGTGCATGTGCAGTTCGCCCTCCACAATCTTCAGGGGTCTGTTCTCGAGTTGTTTTAGATTCAACAGGTCTGGCAGTAATGATGCCTGGGTGGAGCTCTCTGCCAGAGAAGGTGGTGATGGTGACCTCGGACCACACTAGTGTTCCTACACACTTAAATTTTGCACTGGCAATTTTTTTTCCCCAGTAAGAAAATTCCACAATAAACCCCCCCCCCCCCAAAATTTTTTTTTTTTTAATATATTTTTTTTCTTATTGCAGATTTTTTGCTAGCACTTTCTTAATGCTGTTTCCACCTAAAGAGAAGATGTCAAAATTGCTTAAAGCAGTACAGCATGCAATGTTTTTTTTTTTTTTTAGGGTTGTGTTCACATGATCATTTGTGATGTACACGTAGCTCATACTTTGACAAAGCACCCAGTGTACACACTCTAATATGTATTTTATTTATCTTTTTCCAGTTCTTGAAGATCAGTACAATCCACAGTTAATTCGAGACCTTCTCCATGACCTGGGCTCCACCCTGATCAGGGAAGTCGGCCGATGTGTATTGATAGGCAACATCAACATCTGGATTTCTCGGCTGGAGATTATTCTTTCATGGCAAGAGCAGCTCATGAACCTGCAGATCAGTCCGGTATGACTGTGTTTAGTCTTTTTTGCTTGTCTACATTCATTATCTCCCTCAGTCTTTAGAGACATTATATATAATAATCCAAAAAATAGAGCAGCACTCCAGGATAATGTGGAAAATAGTGGTTTATTCATCCATTGGTGACGCAACGTTTCGGCTCCAACATGAATCCATCTCAAGGTTTGAGATGGATTCATGTTGGAGCCGAAACGTTGCGTCACCAATGGATGAATAAACCACTATTTTCCACATTATCCTGGAGTGCTGCTCTATTTTTGGGACTGGATTTTTGGGTAAGCTTGCACCTGCAGTATTGTTTGTTGGTGCTGCCTTACTTTTTACTTTTTCTGTGTGTAAAATATATATATATTTATTTTATTTCAGATACTTGGCAATGGTCTAACCCTATGCGATCTACCACAACAAATGAAAAGCAATATCCTCTTCAGATTTTCTGATGCCTGGGATATAATCAACCTGGGTCAAATGACCCCTTCATGGCATATGCTTAGCGAAGACCACTATCTCTGGAAAGAACTCTGCAAATACCACTTTTCGGAGAAAATGGTAACTGTTGTAGTCACTGCAATTTTCTTGCAGTTTTAAGGATTTTACAGGAAGAAATGATAATGTAGTCTTTCTCTGAACAAAAACGCATGTTGAGGAATACCAAGCCGCCTTAAGCCTTATCTGATTTAAACAGAGTGTCCCGTAAGATGAGACATCTAATACCCCAAAATAAAGATGTCTGCCTCCTTCCTAGATCCAAGACCATATGTAGTGCCTGGCATGTGGCAAGACATGCCTGTGATGTGGTGGAAAGCCCTGCTTTCAGGGGCGGACAGGCCATAGACCCTACAGGGAAACTTCCCAGTGGGCTGATGCCCAGGGATCCACCTAAGCCCTCCTTGCAGCCGGCCAGTGGCTGTTTTTTGGGATGTATTTTGTGTTACTGAGGCAGCATTTTGTAATGCACTGTGGTATCTGGCTCTGAGGTGGTATAATGTGCCGCAATATGGTATTGCTGACCCTGCCGACTTGTGTTGGGTTCCTATTGACAGAAGGCAGGGCCAACTACATAATAGTGCCACTTTTATATCTTTTTCCAGGGCCACTTTAAGTTCCCAGTCCGTCCTTGTCTGCTGTCATGTGGTGTCACTGTAAATTGACACCGCTTTTACATTGCTTGCTAAAAGGTGTGATCCTATGAATATACCAGAAACGTACAGATCGGAAATGTCATAAATGTCCAATAGGAGCAGATCTGTCTCAAGAACAGATCCCTGCCATGGATGGAGAACAGTCCACTCTGTTCACTTCTGTGGGACATCTGAAAATAGCCCAGTGCTGGCCTGGCAATATTAGGAAGTCCCATAGCCGTGAATGGAGCCGATGCAGTGCTAGCACCTCGCAGCAGGACCCCATGCAGGTCCCAGAGTTTGGCACCTATTGGACATTTATGGCATATCCTATTGATATGCCATGAATGTCCAGATGGAAATGCGTTTTTTTTTTTTTTTTTGGACTGTACCTTTTTGATGGTTAAAACTACTGTGTACCAGCATGCAGGTTCAGTTTTCAGTGATCTGGCGGCAATCTCCAGGCATATTATAGAGCAGGAGGAGCTGAGCAGATGGACAGCATGTGCGTAAACAGTCTGTATAAGGCCTCTTTAACACGACCGTATGGCTTTTTCAGTATTTTGCGGTCCGTTTTAAACGGATCCGTTGTTCCGTTTTTTGTTTCCGTTCCGTTTTTCCGTTCGGCATATACAGTATACAGTAATTTCATAGAAAAAATTGGTCTGGGCATAACATTTTCAAAAGATGGGTCCGCAAAAAACGGAACGGATACGGAAGACATACGGATGCATTTCCGTATGTGTTCCGTTTTTTTGCGGATCCATTGACTTGAATGGAGCCAAGGAACGTGATTTGCGGGCAATAATAGGACATGTTCTATCTTTGAACGGAAATGCGGAAACGGAATGCACACGGAGTACATTACGTTTTTTTTTTTTTTTTTTTTTGCGGAACCATTGAAATGAATGGTTCCGTATATGGACCGCAAAAAACGGCCTGCAAAACGGAAAAAAAAAAAGACTGTTGTGTGAAAGAGGCCTAAGGCTGTGTTTGATTAATGATTTCCATCAGTGATGATGAGCCAAAACCAGGAAGGGAGCCTCCACAGCTATAAGGTATAATGGAAATATCTGCTCCTCTGTGGAGACTCCCCTCCTGGTTTTGGCTCATTATCACTGATAGTTTGAAATCGGCCTAAAGGCCTTAGGCCGAATGCACACGGCCGTGTGCGGGCCGTGGAACCGCGGCCTGGATCCCTGCTGAGAGCAGGAGCGCACGGCGTCATTGGTTGCTATGACGCCGTGCGCTCCCTGCTGCCGCTACAATACAGTAATACACTGGTATGATCTATACCAGTGTATTACTGTACTGTGGCGGCAGCAGGGAGCGCACGGCGTCATAGCAACCAGTGACGCCGTGCGCTCCTGCTCTCAGCAGGGATCCAGGCCGCGGTTCCACGGCCCGCACACGGCCGTGTGCATTCGGCCTTATTCACGCCGTCAGTGATTTGTGAACCAGGTGTGGGTCTAAAAGACAGAACATTCATTATACCTTTTATCTCTGTGTAACTTCCTATGCTGTTTTGGCTTACAGTCGCTGATGGGAACCACTGACCAAACGCTGAGCGTGTGAAAAAGATCTTCCATGTCATTTGTTGATTTGAAATCTCTGCTTTCTATGCTTAGAGTCCAGTGGGACTCCTCTAGAATCCCTATTAGAGGAATAGGGATCCTATTTGGTAACATTTTTGGCACAGTCGCAAACCCTAGTAGCCGAACAGTTATAATTGTAGTAAAGAACTCGTTTTGTCTCGTCCTAAATACGCTGACGATGCTTGTAAATATTTAAAATAAGGCTACTTTCACACTGGCGTTTTGGTTTCCGTTTGTGAGATCCGTTCAGGGCTCTAACAAGCAGGTCCAAAATGGATCAGTTTTGCCCGAATGCATTCTGATTGGAAAAGGATCCGCTCAGAATGCATCAGTTTGCCTTTGTTCAGTCACCATTCTGCTCTGGAGGCGGACAAGCAGCGTTTTGCTGTCCACTTGACGAAACTGAGCCAAACGGATCCGTCCTGGCACACAATGTAAGTCAATGGAAACTGATCCGTTTTCTTTGACACAATCTGGCACCATAGAAAACTGATCCGTCTCCCATTGACTTTCAATGGAGTTCACGACAGTATCCATCTTGACTATGTTACAGATAGTACAAACGGATCCGTTCGTGACGGATGCATGCGGTTGTATTATTGTAACGGATCAGTTTTTGCAGATCCATGACGAATCTGCCCAAAACGCGAGTGTGAAAGTAGCCGAAGGTGTATAGCTGGTTAGGTAGCTGATCGTTCATTCGCTGTGTAAGGTGTGGTGACTGCTCCTGACCCAAAAGCTGGCAGTGTGACTGCAAACAGTTGTGTAATACATGATGTCATCTTGTTTGCAGACAGTGAGTCTTTGTATGGCCATATATGTGCATGGTGGTAGCGAGTGTTTATTACGTGTTCACATTCCAGCAATCACGTGACTGCTTATCACCTTAACAAAGGGTTTCCACGCTAACCTGAAAAATGGACATATAAGTTATGGCTTTTTATATGGGGTTTTTACATTTATAGATTTTTTTTACCATGGTCAGTGTCATTTTAGGTTCGTCCTTGATTTATTAATAATCTTGTTTTTTATTTCTCCTAGTTTTGTAAAGATTTGATCTTCACAGAAAATGGTCATATTGACTGGAAATTAATGTTCTTCACACTGGAGAAGTACTACCCAAAAAGAGAACAATACGGGGATACACTGCACTTCTGCCGTCATTGCAGCATTCTCTTTTGGAAGGTACTTTTTATTTTTTTTTTTGGGTAAATGTTTTATTTTTTTTCCATATGTACGATGGTGAAATAGTTCTGTGCTTGGAGAAGGGGTTTCCCAGACCGAACACAGCTCCTCTGACCTGAACGCATAGCATCATCATGATGCTATTGATTCCTGACTGACCACACATACTGCCAAGACTACAGTCAGGGCCGGTTCCAGCTCTTCTGCTGTCTGAGGCAAAAATTTAAATGGCGTCCCTTCCCATTAAAAAATTGTATAAAAGCCAAGTAGCAACCGAACTCCAAGACTGTCCTGACAGATCTGGGGTAGTACAAGTACAGATAATGTTATCACATGAAGTCCTATGTAACACCACAGGTAATACAGTGATAAATCTGAGTACAGATACTATAGTAGATGTTACCTGCAGTCTTATGTAACAGCACAGATAACACAGTGATGGCTATATGAGTACAGAAAATGTAGTAGTGTTACCTGCAGTCCTATGTAAAACCACAGATAGCACTAGTGTAGATCATGTGGTAGTGTTACTTACATCGTTAGTGTGACTCCATGCTGGCAGCGCTGCCTCTTCCTTTTTCTTGCCCCGCACAGAACGTCCTGATGCAGATGCGTCAAGACATGGGAACACTGTGGGCATGGTGATGGTGACAGAGGCACACAGTGACAGACACATCTGTGCCACCTTCAGTGGTAATACCCTCTTTGTGCTCCCTTCACAGTAGTAATGCCCTCTGTCCCCCTTATGGTAGTAATTCCCTCTGTGCCTGCTTTGTAGTAATGCCCTCTTTGTTAGGGCTACTTTCACATTTGTGTTTTCCAGTATTGAGATCCGTTTAATCCTTATGTATTCTGAATGGAAAAAGATCCGGTCAGGATGTCTTCTGTTCCGTCAGCATTCCGTTTTTGTGATCGGACACAACTGCTGCAAGCTGCGGTTTTGTGTCCGGTCAAAGAAACAGAAAAAAAAAATCCAGCACTGACAACAATGTACTGTATTTTTTGCCCCATAAGACACATTTTTCACCCCCGCCCCCAAAAGGGGAAAAAATGTCCCAGCATCTTATGGGGTGAATACTAATGAGCGCGCTCATTAGTACCATAGGACCAGGAAGCGGTAAAAGCTCTGTACTCACCGCTTCCTGGTCTTTGCCTGACGGTTGCGCACAGTATGAGGGCACTCTGTGACCTCGCGCTCTGCGCGCCAGTTCACAGCACAGCTGACAGCGGAAGGAAGATGATCGCGGGTGGTGAGGATTGGTTTATTTATTTTATAAAGCATGAGACTGCTGGGGGCTGATGTGAGGCATAGGGGATAAGGCTGATATGAGGCTGTTGAGAGGCTTGGGGGTCATTCACATTTCGGTCGGAGCTGAGGTCTGAATGGGGGGGGGGGTTCTGATCTGAGGTCTGATTAACATTGTGGGTCTGATAGGTAGTCAGTATAAAGGCAGGGAGTATAACAACAAACGGTAACGCAAAAATTGAAAATCCTCCAGGGCTGAAAGGGTTAAAAGAATTGACAACCATATAATGCATGGAGAGCTAGGGACATCCCTCTGTTATGTCGTATACCCTAGTAGGACAGCAGGCAGGGGTTGCAATGAGACAACCTGTCTCATAACTGCAGCTTACCCTCCAGGCCACCTTTTTGGTTACATTTTCCCCATTGACTTGGGGACATGTTTATTGATGACCAGTCCTTCTATCAGATTGGCTCCCACTTGAATGGGAGCAGTAACCAGGCCTGGCCGCTACACCATGGACGGAGCCATGTAGTTGTGGTGCCAGAGATTCTAAAAACAGCAGATCATGGCGGGTGTCATAAGCCAAATCTGATTAGTGATTACCTTCTGGGTTAAACCTATTTGAACACAGGAAAATGTATTTTTTGATTTCAAATTAACACATAAAAGATGTTTTAGGGTACTTTCACACTTGCGTTTTTCTTTTCCGGCATAGAGTTCCGTCACAGGAGCTCTATACCGGAAAAAAACTGATCAGTTTTATCACCATGCATTCTGAATGGAGAGTAATCCGTTCAGTTTGCATCAGGATGTCTTCAGTTCAGTCGTTTTGACTGATCAGGCAAAAGAGAAAACCGCAGCATGCTACGGTTTTCTCTCCGGCCAAAAAAACTGAATACATGCCTGAACGCCGAATCCGGCATTTTTTCCCATAGGAATGTATTAGCGCCGGATCCGGCATTCAGAATACCGGATCCGTCGTTCCGGCATGCGCATGCGCAGATCGGCAAAAATGTGAAAAAATGTACAAGACTGATCCGTCTGTCCGCATGACAAGTGGAGAGACGGATCCGTCCTTGCAATGCATTTGTGAGACGGATCCGCATCCGGATCCGTCTCACAAATGCTTTCAGTCAGCGGCAGATCGGCGGATCCGGCGGCCAGTTCCGACGACGGAACTGCCCGCCGGATCACACTGCCGCAAGTGTGAAAGTAGCCTTAACAGGAACACATGTTGAAGTGTCCGCCTTTTTTTTTTTTTTTTTTTTTTTTTTTTTTTTTGTGAAACTGAGGTATTGCCTTCAAAATGATATGGCCACAGCACTGCGAATACCTCCTTTTCAGTATGTTGCCCTGATAGTTATTAAAGGGGTTATCCTGGATAATATAATCTATCCTCCAGATGGACCCCACCGATGTGACAATGGTGACCTGCGTTCCAGCACCCCTGACGCTGATTTAGCTGTTTTACGGAGCCGCCACACTCGCTGAAGCTGTGGTGAGTGCTGCGGCCTCCCGGCAGTTTTACAAGCTCCGCCGCATACATTGTCTAGCGGCAGTGCTCGGTATTGCTGCTCCGCTCCATGGACTTGAAAGGAACTGAGCTGCAACTAGGCCATGTGAGCGCCCAGCCCAACCTCTTCTAACAGGGTCGGACCCCTGCAGATCTGATATTGACGGCCTAGCCTGAAGCTAGGTTATCAATATATTTTCTCAGAAACCCCTTCAAACATGGAGGTTTATGTACAATAATTTTTGTAACAGAAGGCAGTTTTTTTTTTTTTTCAAACCACTAGGTATTTGTCAAGAGGGGGCGTCACAATACATAAGCAGTGATAGGAACATTTCCACCTCCCCACCAGCTCCACAGGTCGATCAGTCAGGTCTGTGCATGGCACTGAATAGAGGAAAAATTAGCACCACCACAAATTGTAGCCCAAATGTCCTCCATACAGCAGAATTCAGGGTCCTGACATGCCTTCCGATTTTCTTCATCAGGGGGTGACATGTCTTAAGTTTTCTGTAGTAACTGTTTTGTAATGCTCAGTAGTCTGATACCTTGGACTTGACCTATGAAGGTTCTTATTGGTCTGCTTGTCTTCTTCTTCATTCCTCTTGTGAAGGATTATCAGCTTGCTCTTTTATTTAAGGTATTTGGTGCATGCTTTATATCTGGATAATGTCCCCTATGTGAGGCCTTTTATATTGTGTTTATGGTCAGTCATTACATGACTTCCTATAATGCTTGTCTTAATCAGCTGCATGTCAATCATCTGCCATCTGCACACCCATCTCACTGCGTGCGTGTGTGTGTGTATATATATTTATATTATAATGTGGAAATTTCTTTAACGGCTGCAGTACACCTTCTAGCTATATGTACCTGCCGTGTCTTACCACGTTCTGTGTGCGTCTATCCTTGCTAACATATCTTACAGGGACAGCTATATTTAGAATGGACTAACTGCCTTAACTGATGCCATATTTATTTATTTTTACTTCTGATATTGACCAGTTGTTTTAACACCAAGTATTTTGTGATCTAACAGAGGTTGCATCTGACACCGATCCTTTTAACTGATACTAAAAACTTAAAAAAATAAAAAAAAGTCCTCTGCCTACACATCCCTTGCCCAAAACAAATGAGCACACCATTTTTGCTATGTTTTGCATTGTTTCCATGTAAGGGTTATAATGGATGCACAGATCTTCAAGGCAATTGTCAGGAAGGAAGCTTTCCTTCTCGCCAATCACTTGCTCACTAGCGGAGGAGACTGATACTATGAAATGCAGCGATCTCCTCCACAGTATGAGGGGCGATCACTAATGCCGTTGCTTGCCCTCATACTGAATCGCTGTTTGCCTGCAGCAGATTGTTATTACACGACCCGATCTGCCGCCATAACCCGCTGAAAGATTCCAATTTGCTCATTCATCGGGTAATTGCTGGCAGTATTACACTGCCAGATCATTGCTAACTAGTGTTCATATGAACGCTTGTTATTGATGTGACCGATTATCTGTGCATGTAACATAACCTTAAGAATGAGAAACGGATCAGAAAAGTGGTGTGAAAGAGCAAAAAAACCTTAATGTGGAAGCATGAATATTTGTATTTTCATTGAATAAACATTGCAAATACAGTATATGGGTTTTGCTCACATTTCCATTTTTCTTATATAAATGCACCGATTTATTTTTTTTTTTTTTTTTTTTTTTTTAAATGGTGTACAGTTTTGTTTTTGGCTATGCAACACGTTCCGTCAGATTCATATTGGTACCTGTTTCACTGTATTAAAGGCAATGGGCTGAATGTAAAAATGCATGTTCCATGTATACAGTTTTCTTTACATCCGTATTTCGGCAACATTACAAGAACAAAAAAAGTTAGCTTTTGTTAAATCAAAATCTGGATTAAATAAATGGTACAACTTGTAGCAAAATACGAGGGGGGGGGGGATCTAATACAATACAGAACTAAAAACCCCTCATTTTTCACATCTGTATTTGATCAGAACTTTTATAACCAAGTGGGAGGAGCCTCTAGGAAACCTGACTAGGGGTATCAGCCGTACCAGAGACGCTCACACCTAGTAGTGATTTCCTGAGACCATATGACTGCATTGTTCCCCTATAGACAGCCACAGAAACGAGCTGTTACTGCGAGGGGCTCTCCTTACAGGGACCCCGCTGGAGTAAATGTCCCCAATAAATGATTGCAGTGCCTCCAGGGCACTGGCAGGAGTGGAACCAGAATATAATGTCCTATTCGCACTACCCCGGATGATGAAAAGGATTTTTGTACTGTTCTCCTCAGCCTCTTTTTAGTTCTGTCAGAAGTTTCCCATGGTCGAAACTGCTGACAGCCTCCTTTTTAATGTTTCAATTGATTACAGAGCCCTGTAATATTATTGTGCCATTGGAAGTGTTACTTTGCTTTGGTGACCTCTTGCATAGCCGCTTCCAGTGCTGGGATGGCTGTAACACCAGTGTTTTTCTTGTCAGGACTCGGGCCACCCCTGCACGGCCAACGATCCCCGGAGCTGCCTTACACCCGTCTCCCCGCAGCACTTTATTGACCTCTTCAGATTCTGAGGGCACCAGTCACTTTCTTGACGACAGGAACTTTCTTTGTTTTAATGAGGCAAATATGGAATTGTTTTAAAGCACTTGTTAAGAAAGAGATAAAAAAAATATATATTAATGTGTATGAAAATGTATTATGGTACAAATAGGAGAGACCAAATCTTTTAATGTTTTTATATGATAATGTCATTGTATGTTTTATCTTGTGTCCTGATTGCTTGGCCCACACAAAGGGGTTTAATGAGCAGGTCCCTCAGGATTAGAAAACCCCTTCTAAGAGTCCTTGAGTTGTCCCCAGCCAATCCTTGCACACTTTTGATTCTGGGCAAGCTAAGTGACACCCAGTATACCTGATTCTGCAGCTCCTGTCAGTTGTTGGGCTAGTCCTGCCAGCATGAATCCACTCTCCTGCAGTATTGCCATTCAGAACTGTACTGAGCGGCGAGCCCCATAGGAACAGTGGGCATGTATCTAATCCTCCAGCTCGCCCAGAGACTAGGTGTAGACACTCCACTTGTGTGAGGCTCTAGTTCAGGGATGGCCAACCTGAGGCTCTCCAGCTGTTGCAAAACTACAACTCCCAGCATGCCCAGACTGCCTACAGCAGGGCATGGTGGGAGTTGTAGTTTTACAACAGCTGGAGAGCCGCAGGTTGGCCATGCCTGCTCTAGCTTGTGTGCAAATTATTTTGTCCTTGCACTTTTATGTTTCATGAACAGCATTTGGCCTGTCTGACTGCAGAAATGTCAGATTTTTATTTATTTTTTCCCCTTCCCCATTGTGATGGCAATGAGCCTTCAAACATGTACAGCGGGTTATTTACACAAGGAAGCGATTGTTAGACGCAATTGAAACTCGTCCAGTTAGCCAAAGTCATAGTTGTGTAAACCTACCTTAAGGAATGGCATAATATAAATCCCCATGTCAAGGGTTTTTATCTGGCATGGAGTTACATGAGGTGACAAACACTCCTATACATACACCAGTTACTATAAATAAATATATACAGTTGTGTTCAAAATAATAGCAGTCAGACATCACTAACCTGATCAATCACTGGTTTTGGTAGAAATTATATTTCTACATGGCAAATAATTTACTAGCAGGTGTAGTAGAGTAATGACATTCATGCTGCTGATTCTGTGTAATTGAATCACTAATTGAAAGGGGCATGTTCAAAATAATAGCAGTGTGGAGTTCAATAATTGAGGTAATTCATTCTTTGAAAAACAGGTGGCAATTATTGCCCTTATTTAGGGAAGGAAGGCAGGCAGCAAATGTTGTACATGCTGGTTACAGTGCATTTTTCTCTGAAATTCTGAGGAAAATGGGTCGTTCCAGACATTGTTCAGAAGAACAGTGTACCTTGATTAAAAAGTTGATTGGAGAGGGGAAAACCTATATAAAGAAGTGCAGAAAATGATAGGCTTCTCAGCTAAAATGATCGCAAATGCTTTAAAATGGCAACCAAAACCTGAAAGATGTGGATGAAAGCGAAAAACTACCATTCAAATGAATAGAAGAATAGCCAAAATGACAAGGACACCGCCAACAATCAGCTCCAGGAAGATCAAAGAACCTGTGAGTACTGTTACAATTAGA
The DNA here is from genome assembly GCF_014858855.1 of Bufo gargarizans. NCBI lineage: Eukaryota > Metazoa > Chordata > Amphibia > Anura > Bufonidae > Bufo > Bufo gargarizans. The sequence goes on from NC_058083.1 coordinate 83,153,604, forward strand.
AGACGCCTACAGGGAGTGCAGAATTATTAGGCAAGTTGTATTTTTGAGGATTCATTTTATTATTGAACACAACCATGTTCTCAATGAACCCAAAAAACTCATTAATATCAAAGCTGAATATTTTTGGAAGTAGTTTTTAGTTTGTTTTTAGTTTTAGCTATTTTAGGGGGATATCTGTTTGTGCAGGTGACTATTACTGTGCATAATTATTAGGCAACTTAACAAAAAACAAATATATACCCATTTCAATTATTTATTTTTACCAGTGAAACCAATATAACATCTCAACATTCACAAATATACATTTCTGACATTCAAAAACAAATCGGTGACCAATATAGCCACCTTTCTTTGCAAGGACACTCAAAAGCCTGCCATCCATGGATTCTGTCAGTGTTTTGATCTGTTCACCATCAACATTGCGTGCAGCAGCAACCACAGCCTCCCAGACACTGTTCAGAGAGGTGTACTGTTTTCCCTCCTTGTAAATCTCACATTTGATGATGGACCACAGGTTCTCAATGGGGTTCAGATCAGGTGAACAAGGAGGCCATGTCATTAGATTTTCTTCTTTTATACCCTTTCTTGACAGCCACGCTGTGGAGTACTTGGACGCGTGTGATGGAGCATTGTCCTGCATGAAAATCATGTTTTTCTTGAAGGATGCAGACTTCTTCCTGTACCACTGCTTGAAGAAGGTGTCTTCCAGAAACTGGCAGTAGGACTGGGAGTTGAGCTTGACTCCATCCTCAACCCGAAAAGGCCCCACAAGCTCATCTTTGATGATACCAGCCCAAACCAGTACTCCACCTCCACCTTGCTGGCGTCTGAGTCGGACTGGAGCTCTCTGCCCTTTACCAATCCAGCCACGGGCCCATCCATCTGGCCCATCAAGACTCACTCTCATTTCATCAGTCCATAAAACCTTAGAAAAATCTGTCTTGAGATATTTCTTGGCCCAGTCTTGACGTTTCAGCTTGTGTGTCTTGTTCAGTGGTGGTCGTCTTTCAGCCTTTCTTACCTTGGCCATGTCTCTGAGTATTGCACACCTTGTGCTTTTGGGCACTCCAGTGATGTTGCAGCTCTGAAATATGGCCAAACTGGTGGCAAGTGGCATCTTGGCAGCTGCACGCTTGACTTTTCTCAGTTCATGGGCAGTTATTTTGTGCCTTGGTTTTTCCACACACTTCTTGCGACCCTGTTGACTATTTTGAATGAAATGCTTGATTGTTCGATGATCACGCTTCAGAAGCTTTGCAATTTTAAGAGTGCTGCATCCCTCTGCAAGATCTCACTATTTTTGACTTTTCTGAGCCTGTCAAGTCCTTCTTTTGACCCATTTTGCCAAAGGAAAGGAAGTTGCCTAATAATTATGCACACCTGATATAGGGTGTTGATGTCATTAGACCACACCCCTTCTCATTACAGAGATGCACAGCACCTAATATGCTTAATTGGTAGTAGGCTTTCGAGCCTATACAGCTTGGAGTAAGACAACATGCATAAAGAGGATGATGTGGTCAAAATACTCATTTGCCTAATAATTCTGCACTCCTTGTATGTGAAGCCAAGCTATCTGCAAGAATCCCCCGCAAAGTCCCACTGTTGAAAAAGACATGTGCTGAAGAGGTTACAATTTGCCAAAGAGCACATTGACTGGCCTAAAGAGACATTTTGTGGACTGATGAAAGAAGGACTGTTCTTTTTGGGTCTAGTGGCCGGACACAGTTTGTCAGACGACCCCCCAAACACTGAATTCAAGCCACAGTACACTGTGAGGACAGTGAAGCATGGTGGCGCAAGCATCATAATATGGGGATGTTTCTCATACTACGGTGTTGGGCCTATTTATCGCATACCAGGGATCATGGATCAGTTTGAATACATCAGAATACTTGGAGGTCATGTTGCCTTATGCTGAAGAGGAAATGCCCTTGAAATGGGTGTTCCAACAAGACAACGACCCCAAACACACCAGTAAACGTGCAATATCTTGGTTCCAGACCAACAAGATTGACGTTATGGAGTGGTCAGCCCAGTCCCCGGATCTTAATCCAATAGAAAACTTGTGGGGTGACATAAAAAATGCAGTTTCTGAGGCAAAACTAAGAAATGGAGAAGAACTGTGGAATGTAGTCCAATCATCCTGGGCTGGAATACCTGTTCACAGGGGCCAGAAGTTGGTTGATTCCATGCAACTCGGATGTACAGCAGTTCTCAGAAACAGTGGTTATGCAACTAAATAGTAGTTAAAGGGGTTGGCCACTATATAACCACTTTTCAACTATATAGTGGGAGGTAGGGTAAAAAGTTACTTTATTTTTTTAAAAAATCTGAATGGTAATGGTTTTATAATTAGCTTAGCCCCGCTCTGCATGCAGCCAGTTCATCCATGGCTGCACGTGCGCTGATTTTCCTAATGAGGGCAGCACATGCCAATGCCAAGCCTGCCACTGGCGCGCTCCCGGCTCCGACTCTGTCTCCACAACCGGCTTATTCCTGTCAAAGTTCGGAGCGGGAAGAAAAGTAAGATTGCGTCTGATCCCCGTTTTGTAAAGAAGAATACAAACACTGCTATTTTTTTTTTTTTTTGTTAAAAAAAAAATTTCTTCATGTTTTGATTTGGAACAGAATGTGTAGTGTTCCTAATGCATTTGTGTGTATGGAAATAAAAGCTATTAGAAGGATTTTGAGCTTTATTCACTTTTTTAAAAACAGTTATTATTTTGAACACAATATGTTACATTTTTATTTATTTTTAAAGGCAGATTTTGCGTTATTTGCTTATAAATACCAAGGCTGTGTGTAACTACATCAGAGAACTAGAATTGCACATACATTTGTTTTGCACTTTCCTAATTGATCCTTTTATATGCTGCTGATACTGTACTTTTTATATGTGAAAGTGCTATTGTTTAACTATTTGAAGCCCACATTCTCAATGAATGTCAATGTCATGACTCAGTCTAAAAGAGAAACCTGTTTTTTTTTACCTCCCAGGCTGATTACTTGGTGGGGCTGTCAGTGCATCATGTAAGTACATAGCCCTATGGAAGGAATGCATGACGACACTGCACCTCCTGCATGCTTCCACTTGCAATGGATGTCCCAAGATGCAAACTTCTTTCCTACCCACAGGATGGGGTCCTTATTGGTGGGGGTCCATCCTGTGACCTCTCAAGATGGGCAGTCTGAGTTCTTGCCAGGACTGTTGCAGATAGCCGAGTATAACCCTTGGCTACCTGAAGAGTCAGTGTGCTACTCCATTCAAGTTGGGGCTCAGAGGACCCCTGTTTCTTGTGATTAGACCCCACCAATTAATTAGATACTTATCCTCTATTCTATGGATAGGGGAGGAGTATGGTTCTTGGGACAACCCCTTTAAGACCTTCTTGTACTTTACATGGACACCATATGGCAGCACATTGAATGGTAATAATGCTGTGTGTTCTCTTTGCACCACAATGTACAGTATTGCAGAATTATTACTGCAGTGCTTTTATAGGAGAATACCGAGGTATTATACTATTCAGGAGGCCTCTGGAAGGACAGTGGGACTATGGATATCGGTGAAGTTAGAAGACGCACATGTAAATTAGTTAACTTGCTGGTAATTTACTTTACTATCTCCCCACAATTTACGTAAAGGGGGTTGTCTCACTTCAGTAAGTGGCATTTATCATGTAGAGAAAATACAAGCTACTTGATAATATATTGTGATCGTCCATATTGCCTCCTTTGCTGTCTAGATTCATTTTTCCATGGTTACAACCACCTTGTACTCGAGCAGCGGTGGTCATGCTTGCACACTATAGAAAAAAAGTGCTGGGCTATGCCCACTCTCAGTCCCAGCCTCCAGAGAGCCTGGCACTTTTTCCTATGGTGTGCAAACACTGCCACCACTGCTGGATTGCAGGGTGGTCGTAATGCCTGGATACAAACAGTATAATGTGGTGGGAAAATGAATCCAGCCAGTAAAGGCAATATGGACAATCACAATACATTAGTAAGTGCCTTGTATTAAACCACATGACAAATGCCAGTTGCGGAAGTTTGACAACCAATAACTCCGTACAGGGGTAATCCATACCAGGCAGCATCTTTTACTGTCCATAATTTCTCCCCCAGTTTGTTCCAGAGCCAAGGACAAGGAAAAGGACCAGATTACTACACTTTTCTCTTTTTAATGGCAAGTGTGTTTGTGTGTGTGTGTGTAGCCCCTCCTTCTCAGTAGTTTCAGAAACTGATAGAAAATATCTGTGTGGAAAATTTGGAGGCCTGCAGATCACACCTGATCACAATGCAAAAGCTAATGGACCAATTGATGTGATGCTAATTACTACCATCTAGTGGACAGAGGTGGTAGTGTTATAACTTCTCGTATGTTATTCTGGAGCATGCATTGCTCCAGTTGTGCTGGTATTAAGTTCGTATTGTTTTGTTTATTGATTTTGAGTTAAAAGGATTTTCTACAATAAATATTGATGGCCTATCCCTTTTGAGATACCATGAATGAGCGCTACAACACTTTCAAAACTACGGGGAGTGAACGTGGAAAAAAGAGCAGAAGATGTCACAGCATTCAGACTTTCACTAATAAAGAGGTGGTGATATATCCGACCCATATGCCATGATTTCCTATTGTGTGGAAGCTTGTTTTTTTATAGTGGGAACAAGTATGTTCGTTACGTAATATCTTGATAATTCAATGTATCAATGTGATTGACTCATGAACTGCATTTCTGGAGGTTATGCAAGTAAATGTTCAGGAGAGTTCCAGGTCAAAGTTTAACTTTTTACAGGGTAAAAGTGCTTGTCTTGTATCTTAATCTGTGTAATTCAGGAATGTACTGAATGAGACTGTCTCTCCAAGGAAAAATTAATAAAAAAAAAAAAAGTAATAAAGCATCCTAACGTGTTTTAATTATATTATCCTATGACCACACGTAATCCATTCTATTCTGATACAGCCGGCAGTAGTTGAAGGGTGGTAGTGGGGGGGTCACATGGCATAACCATGCTTTTATATTGGGCCTCTTTCACACGAGCAATATGAGAAACTTTTTTTTTTTTTTTTCCTGCAATTGTGTTCAGCGTGTGGTGTGTGTTGTTGTTGTTTTTTTTGTTTTTTTCGTCTGGGTTAGGCCACATTCACACTGCAGTTATTTCCATCAGTTTGGGTCCATTCACACGTCCACAAAATGGATCCACATCCATTCTGCAATTTTGCAGGACGGGTGCAGACCCATTCATTCTCAATGGGGCCGGAATGTGCTGTCCGCATTTGAGGATCCGCACTTCTGCATCTGTGCTTCCGTTTCCGCAAAAAAAATAGAACATGTCCTATTCTTGTCCGCAATTGCAGACAAGATTAGGCATTTTCTATTATAGTGCCGGCGATGTGCAGTCCGTAAATTGCGGAATGCACATTGCCGGTGTCCGTGTTTTGTGGATCCGCAGAACACTTACGGACGTGTGAATGGACCCTTATTGTTAACCAAAACAAGGTGAGGGTCAAAAACACAGAACAGGTGAATATCCTTCCATTCTTCCAGATCTCTGAGTAGGCTTCAATAACTGGTGGAAATAACTGACAAAAAAACTGAAGTGTGAATGTGGCCTTAAATGTGTGAAGAATAACACTCAACACCTCTTGGTAACCATCAGTGAAAAACGCATTTCAGTTTTTCACACAAGCTCCATTCACTACTGCGTGAAAAATGTACAATATAGAACAGGCTGCAAATTTAGTATTTTTTGTGGGCATGATGCTGGCCACCAAAGAGGGGCAGTTTTGGGGGAGGTATTTTATGCTGCAGGGGCATTATTTTGTCAAGAACTGGGGTATTTGGCTCTGCCAAGGTGGTATAATGTGTTGCCATATACCACCTCAGGTATAATGTGTTGCAATATAGTATTGCTGGCCCCTACTTGTGTTGGCTCTGCCTTCTGTCAATATGAGCCCAACTACAAAATGGGGATACTTTTTAACTTCCTAGTCCGCCCCTGTTTTCTGCCATTCTTCTCTGCAGATTCTCTCAAACTGTCACCGCCAGACATCTGAGAAGCTCTGACAGACGTTCTTCAGAACCTCCTGCTTGAGGTTCTTTTGTTTTGCTTTCGTTTTGTCATCTCGTTTCCCTCTCTCAGCTGTCCATCTAGTTGCACTGATTGCATCCCTTTAAATCCCCTCCCATACTGCATCACTTTGCAGTTTATACAACTTCCTGGAGTGTGTACATGCTGGATGCTACAACTGATGCTTCTACAGATAAGTCTCTTCATTTATTTGTGTTTTCCTGTTTGCTTGATCCTAGGTGACCCTGACTCCCTCCATATTAAGTGTAGGGAGCCAGTGGTCGTGTCCCCTCACTATTTTAGGGTATTCAGGTGTCATACAGTCGAGGCACGAGGGCATGCAATTTTCTATCATAGAGATCTTTGCATGGGCTGAGAAGACAGGGAGAGTTTCAGGGCTTAAATAGGGGTCACCCTTTTGTTCCTTAGTTTCGGATCAAGCCAGTCGGATCCTTATTTGTAACTTCTTGTTTTCTGTTACACCATCCGTGACCCAAACGCTGTCATGTTGGATGAGGGCTTTCAGTGGACAGCCATTTTCAGGTCTCTCCAGATGTACAAGTCAGGGCTGTGGCTTGGCCACTCAAGGACGTTCACAGAGCTGTCCCTAAGACACTCCTGCGTGGTCTTGGCTGGATGCTTAGGGTCATTTTCTTGTACGGTAAACCCAGTCAGAGGTCCAGAGCACTCTGGATCAGGTTTCCATTAAGAATATCTGTAGCTTTCTCTTAACGCTGACTCGCCAACCTATCCCAGCCACTGGTTTTCTCCATACATGACTGAATTGAGACCAAAAAGTTTAATCTTGGTTCTATCAGACCAAGAGTCCTTTTTTATTATTTTTTTATTTAAAAAAAATAACGTGTGTGTGTTTTTTATTTTTTATTTTTATATATTTTACTGAGGAAAGGCTTCTTTCTGGCATAAAGCCCAGTTTGGTGGAGCGTTGTAGTGATGGTTGACCATCTGGAAATTTCTCAAATATGCACACTGGATCTTTAGACCTCAGGTCAACCTCTCACCAAGGCCTTTTTTGCCCATGATTACTTTGGAGGAGCAGCCAGCTCTAGGAAGAGTCCTGGTTGTGCCAGATGTCTTCCATTGAGGAATTATGGAGGCCACTGTGCTGGGGAATACTATATCTCCTTACAAGAGCCTACACAGTGTGAGGAGTCTTATAGGCTCCTCTGGAATTCTGTGAAGAGGGTATGTAAATGAGCTCTTAGCAAGCTCCGCCTCTAATGCCAGCAGATGTAAGATATTCAACCTTTTAAACAGGCATTGAGATATGACTTGAATAATTAAGCCAGCATCTCATCTGCAGACAGCTGTTTTGGGGCGATTGCCTCTCATCGGAGCAGAGATAACTGGGTGAGATGCCTAGGTAAGGATTTGGGGAATACTATATCACTTTATGGAGAGTGCCTAAACAGCATGAGGAGGCTTATAGGCCAGGCAATGCTATTCTGGGAAGAGGGCATGGAAATGAGCTCTTTGGAAGCTCTGTAAAGCCACCAAATGTAAGGTAGCTATCTTATAAGTCAATGTTTGACCTTTTTAAAGAGGCTTTGGGACATGACTTGGATAATAATTAAGACCGCATCTCATCTGCAGACTCCTTATTGGTGCAGAGAAAGCCCTCTTACAAATCAATTCGCTCATCTCTAGCCAGGACATATAGACTACAAGTCACATGCGCTTGTATGCATGGTCGCTCTGGGGTTCCTGGGACCACAGAGGTAATTATTCTCACAACCCAACCCCAGTATCATCAGTAAAGTCTAATAGATTTGGATTAAAAGAAATAGACCCTAGTGGCAAGTTATTGGTTCCAAATTCAGCTCCAAATGTTTTTTGTTTCATCTGGATCTTTGGGGCCCACTGCAGGATCTTCTGGTACTCTAGTGGGCAAGTCTGAGTCTTCTGCATTGACATTCATGCAAATAAACACATGCATAAGATATAACCAAAATCAACAGGATTACTTTTCTTCCTACAGTACCCTATTATGTGGGGGGGATCTACGCAGATTTGTGTATATGCAGTGGAATATTTGAGTTATTTAATCTGTAGTGCCAAATCTAACCAGTGGAGGGCAGTCCTAATTCATAAAGCTGAGTTGTATTAAAGATGTATATACACACAGTTGTGCATCTACTATTGCCTTATAATATCTGTAAGAAAATTATCTCATCCAACCATTAGACCCAATATATTTGAAAGGGATTCTCCGTGCTACAAATATGGATGACTTTTCTCAGGATAGGTCATCAATAAAAGAATGGTTAGTGTCTTATACCCGGCAGACTTACCCCCTCCACTGATCAGCTGTGTTTCGGGCTGCTGCACTGCCGGATAATATACAGCTCTGTACACTGTAGTGGTCATGCCAGGTTACTACAGCTCAGCTCCCATTCAAATGAATGGAGTCTGAGTTGCAGTGCGCCTACACTGAAAATTACATTGTACAAAGCCTTCTACTTCCGTTCTGTACACTGTTAGCTTCCGGCCCAAAACAGCTGATCAGTGGGGGTGCCGGATATCAGACTCCCTGATCTGATATTGATGACCTAGCCTGAGGATAGATCATCAATATTTGTAGCCCAGAGAACCCTTTTAAAGGTGTTGTCCAACTTATTTTAATAATTCACCAAAATGATAAAATAATCTATGCTCACCTGTTTTATCGCCTTACAGTGCCACTGCTCCAATCCTCCCCACGTCTGCAATCCTGATCTCCTGCAGAAGTGATATGCACATATGCACCAGACACCTTTGCAACCATTCGCTGTCCTTCACAGTATATGGGACATGACCAGGGGTGGGATTCAAATTTTAACAGGTTCCCTACTCAACGGTGGACATGCGGTGTCACAACACGTTTACATGTAAAAACACAATATATGTATATATACACAACATACATACTCATAAATACACCATATAGACTTACACACACATAGCACCCAACTAAGGAGCTAAACTATCAGCGGAGCATGAAGCAATGGAAGCAAACATGTCCAGCTGCGCTGCCGCCGCCAGAGCACCGGATGGGGACTCAGCCGGTAACACGGTTCTCCAATCCAGTTGTAATTTGGATCTGGATGACTGGAGGGAACTGGTTGAATCCCATGCCTGGACATGACCACTGAGGCCAGTGATTGGCAGCCACATGGAGTATACAAACAAAGCCCAGAGGGAAGGATCCGCACAAAATGCTGGAGTGGCAATAATAAACGGCCTGCAAAAACTATTCCATAAAACAGCACACGCTGACACTTGTGCTTTTTCAAGCAAAAAAAATAAATACCAGACAATGAGGGGAAAAAACAGAACCAAAGCATGTTGCAATCTTCAAAAAAAAAAATCATTAAGGCAAAAAACGCAACCCAAGGGTCAATAAAGTCTGTTTGCTCCCTGTTTAATAACTCCTGTAGACATTCATGTAGCATGTTTTTTGACTGGCTAACAGCTACAGGTCAATGTGCAGAAGAAGCAGAATTTCTATGCAGATTTCTGCACTCAAAATCACAATTTCTAACAGCAGTTTTTGGTGCGAAGTTGATGTGAATTTGCTGCACCTTTCTCCTCACCTCTCATTTAGATTTCTAAAGTCTGCACAGCAGGCCAATTTCCGCATGGAAAACATCTGCAAAGTGTACATGAGAGTTATATGACGTCATACACTTTGCTGGTACTGTACCACGCTGCAGTTTTTCTGCATAGGAATCTGGGCTGAAAAAACGCCTGTATTCCACTACTTGTTTAGGTACCCATAGTTATGTCTGTTAGGAGGTGTGCAGTGAGCCCCCGAGGAGCCAGTGCAGAGGATGGGAGTGGTAGTGGCCCTAATGAGAGGTGTCACGGTGTACTCCCTCAGGCCCTGGGGTTCGTGCAGTGAAAAGGTGGTGTGAAGGAGTTGGGCAAACGTAGGAGAACATCAAACCGCTTTCTTTACTGCATGCGAAGAATAACTTGCTGTACATCCAGCAGTATAAAGGACAGGATTAAAGTTTTTGTCACCAGATGATGAAATATGGTGGCTGGTTAGATGGCACTCAGAAGTATGCCAGGTGACAAAGTCTCTCTCTCCTAATTCCACTTCACTACACCTATTAAGCTGCCACCTGTGGTTGTAGGGGTCCACTACATAATGCAGGCTTTAGGCCCCTTTCACACGAGCGAGTTTTCCACGTGGGTGCAATGAGTGACGTGAATGCAGTGCACCCGCACTGAATCCTGACCAATGGGTCTGTGTACATAAGGTTTTTGTTTTTTCACGCATCAGTTCTGCATTGCGTGAAAAACGCTGCATGTTCTATATTCTGCGTTTTTCACGCAGCCCTGGCCCCAAAGAAGTGAATAGGGCTTCAGTGAAAAACGCATTGCATCCAGAAGCAGGTGCGGGTGCAATGCGTTTTTCACTGATGGTTGCTAAGAGATGTTTGTAAACCTTCAGTTTTTTATCACGCGCGTGAAAAACGCATCAAAACGCATTGCACTCGTGTGGAAAAAACTGAACAACTAAACGCAATTGCAGACAAAATTGACTGAACTTGTTTGCAAAATGGTGAGAGTTTCACTGAACGCATCCGGAGCCAATCCGTCATGCTTGTGTGAAAGAGGCCTTAGGCCTCTTTCACACGGGCGTTGCGGGTGTGTTGCGGAACATGCACGATTTTTCTGCGCGAGTGCAAAACATTGTAAGGCCCCTTTCACACGAGCGAGTTTTCCGCGCCGGTGAAATGCGTGACATGAATGCATAGCACCCGCACTGAATCCTGACCCATTCATTTCAATGAGTCTGTGTACATGAGCTCTGTTTTTCAAGCATCAGTTCTGCGTTGCGTGAAAATCGCAGCATGTTCTATATTCTGCGTTTTTCACGCAGCCCTGGCCCCATAGAAGTGAATGGGGCTGCTTGAAAAACGCATTGCATCCGCAAGCAAGTGCGGGTGCGATGCGTTTTTCACTGATGGTTGCTAAGAGATGTTGTTTGTAAACCTTCAGTTTTTTTATCACTCGCGTGAAAAATGCATCAAAACGCATTGCACCCGCGCAGGAAAAAATTGAACAACTGAACGCAATCGCAGACAAAACTGACTGAACTTACTTGCAAAGTGGTGCGAGTTTCACTGAACGCACCCTGAACGCATCCGGCCCCAATCCGCAATGCCCGTGTGAAAGGGGCCTAATGCGTTTTGCACTCGCGTGAGAGAAATCGGCATGTTTGGTACCCAAACCCGAACTTCTTCACAGAAGTTCAGGTTTGGGTTAGGTGTTCTGTAGATTGTATTATTTTCCCTTATAACATGGTTATAAGGGAAAATAATAGCATTCTGAATACAGAATGCATAATAAAATAGCACTGGAGGGGTTAAAAAAAAGAAAAAAGTTAACTCACCTTAATCCACTTGATCGCGCAGCCCGGCTTCTCTTCTGTCTTCTTTCTTTGCTGTGTGCAGGAACAGGACCTGTGGTGACGTCACTCCGGTCATCACATGATCCATCACCATGGTAAAAGATCATGTGATGGATTATGTGATGATCGGAGTGACGTCACCACAGGTCCTGTTCCTGCACACAGCAAAGACAGAAGAGATGCCGGCTGCGCGATCAAGTGGATTAAGATGAGTTAAATTATTATTATTATTTTTTTAACCCCTCCAGCGCTATTTTACTATGCATTCTGTATTCAGAATGCTATTATTTTCCCTTATAACCATGTTAATAGGGAAAAATAATAATGATCGGGTCTCCATCCCGATTGTCTCCTAGCAACCGTGCGTGAAAATCGCACCGCATCAGCACTCTCTTGCGGATGCTTGCGAATTTCACGCAACCCAATTCATTTCTATGGGGCCTGCGTTACGTGAAAAACGCACAAAAAAGAGCATACTGCGATTTTCACGCAACGCACAAGTGATGCGTGAAAATCACCGCTCATGTGAACAGCCCCATAGAAATGAATGGATCGGGATTCAGTGTGGGTGCAATGCGTTTAACTCACCATCGCATCCGCGCGGAATACTTGCCCGTGTGAAAGGGGCCTTAGGATTTGCCTGTGGTGATGGGTGTCTTAACTAGGTATCCCCTCACCTTGCAGCAGAGTCTGTAAAGCTGTGGTAGCTGGTCACTCTGCTGTCTGTAACGCTTTGATGGGTTTCTGCAGCCCTTGGATCTTCATTTCTCTCTGGAGCAGTGTTCTTCACAGACGAGTTGGATTTCTGGTCCTAAGGCCCTGTGGAGCTGGAGCTGATGGACTTGCTCACTGTCTGGTCACTAGCCGAGCCTACAGAATACAGCCAAGAAGCAGGTGCATTAACGGGTGGTAGTATATCAGACACATTTACAGGAGAAATCAGCAATAAAAAATGCAATGTTAAATGCCCCCCCAAGGTCTTGTACAACCTTTATGGAGGGCAGGTGGTGTTTGGGGGTAAAATAAAAATAAAAAAAAGGTAAATAAAATATCCCATACATTCCCTTATGGAGGATGGAAAGAAAGAAAATATTTAAAAGAAAAATTAGAAAAACTGGCTATTTTTGCCTTTTTCTAACATTTTCTTGGGTTTAAAAACGCTGAAGCAAATGTGACAAAACAATAAATCCCTATATCACAAAATAAAGGCATAAAAAGTATTTACATAACCGACTGGATACAAAATGACTTTCAAAGATGCATGTACTTAAAAAAAATATGAAAATGTGGCTGGTCAGGAGGGTAGGTAAATGGCCGGTCTTGAACTGGTTAAAGGGGTTTTCTGTTTTCTCATATTGATGACCTATCCTCGGCATAGGTCATTAATATTAAATGGGCAGGGTCCGATTCCCAGCATAGGGAGGTCATTAATATGGGGAAAGCAGAAAATTCCTTTAACCAGGACCACATATGCCTGGTGTAATGGAGCATGGGAAAAGTGGGGCTCCATATACAGTAAGTCCTGTGGTTATAAGTTACATGAACTTGTAGTTCACCAGCGACTAGAGGTCTTTGATTGCCTGACCAAATAAAAACAGGATATTCGAAGCACCATATGTGAATTGTAGCATAGAGGACATGCCGAGCAGAACAAAGCAACTTGCTTATTAAGTAAATAAAGTGACTTCCATCCAGGAAAAGTCTGGCTGACACTTGCACCTATTAAATTGTGGTTTTTGGCTGGATGGTTTAGAGAGCGTTGTACCGCCAGCAGGAGACACATAAATCTCTCAATAAATTACATATTCTTTGTAAACACGCCAATAAACAGCACAAAATGTCTCTTCTGCTGGGGCTGTGCAGTCGGGCGCACGGAAAGGGTTCCCTTAAAGTACATGTTTGTCGTGACGCCAGTTGCAGTGAAGCAACAAGGGCACTGGGCCCCTTTTAGTGATGTAGTAGATGGTACCCAGGTGTAGGAATGGTGTAGGGTAGCCTAAATGTCCCTTAAGGTGTTGTGCACGTGTCATGGTGCTCCTACATGGATATGCTGGACCCCAAGCATTGTCCTCCGAAAGCTGAAAAACAGCGGGAATAATTGAGGGATTTGAAGAAATAACTTGAGTTCAGACCTTGTGATGAAATTCAATAACCGCTTTACTTGAGTAAACATTTTTCCAAACAATTTCAGGCTTTATCTTGTTTCCAGCAGGCTTTGACATTAACTGTGGCAGGCAAACTCCTCTCTGCTACATCTGTTGCTCTCTGGCTCTGCTGTGCTGCCAGGATAGCTGTATAACTTAGTTTTAGCTGAAGTCTGCAACTTCTTTCTGTAGTCTGACTCTTAATTATGCCCACGGAATCTCTCTCTCCTGGCTCCTGAGGCTTCTAGCTTCTGCCTTCATATCCAGCTGAGCTGAAGGTGCTCCAGCTGGCCTAGGCAAGGCCATGTCCAACAGGGACGTGCACCTGCTTCCTTCCCCTAGCAGGGGGTAAGCTAGACTGACCTCTAAACTAAACTCCTCCCTCCCTGCAGCAAGTGGGGAAAACGCCCACCACACCACAGAGGGGGGTTAGAATGGAAAGGTAGGTTCCACTCTAGGTCCCTGTAGCTCTGCCATTTATGCTGCCTCCTGCTGGTGTACCAGGCATATTACACGTGAACATAACAGTTACAAATTAGGAAATATAAATACACATCTTTCAGGACCCAGGAATTAATACATAGGATGACATGTGGTTAACTATAGGAGACAGTAGCAAGGTGCAGAAGTGGTAATGCACCTCTGGGGCGTTACAGCTGGAGAGCTGAGGCTTCTGGAAATATCCACTTTGATTGGAGATAAATGGGGAGATTTATCAAATAGCAACCAACCAGATTCCACCTTTCATTTTTAAGAGCTTCTTTGGAAAATTAAAGGTGGAATCTGATTGGTCGCTATGGTTTCCTTTACACCAGTTTTGATAAATCTCTCCCCCAAAAATTATGACTTTACTTTATCTGCCAATTTTTGGGGTATTAAAGCTCATAATTGCATTCCATCCTCAGCTACTACTGACACTATTTTCTTTATCATCTGATAAAGTGATTGTGAGCCAAAACCAGGATTGAAGCCTCAACAGACATGAGGTATAAGGGAAAGATCTGCACCTGTTCTGTGTTCACTGACCAAACACTGACGTGTGAATGAAGCCTCAGTGTTTGGTCATTGTTTGATCAGTAATTTTCATCAGTGATTGTGAGCAAAAACCAGGTAAGGGTCGAAATCACAGAACAAGTGTAGATCTTTTCATTTTATCTTATCTCTGTGGAGTCTCCAATCTTGATTTTGGCTCATAATTTGGGCTCATGCACACAACCGTTGGATGTTTTGCGGTCTGCAAATTGCAGATCCACAAAACACGGATACCTGCCGTGTTCATTCCTCATTTTGCCGAACGGAACAGCCGGACCCTAATAGAACAATCCTATCCTTGTCCATAATGCAGAGAATAATAGGACATGTTTTAATTTTTAGCGGAACGGACTCGGAATGCACACTGAGTCATTTCAGTTTTTTGCGGAAACACTGAAGTGAATGGTTCCGCATATGGACCGCAAAATAGCGAAACGAACATGGAAAAAAAATGTGTGCGCGGGAGCCCTAACTGGTGGAAATCACTGATCAATCACAGACTATGTGAAAGTGGCCTAACTCTTTGTACATGAAGACTGGTGATGCTGTTATTTACAAAAGGACTTGTTAGACAGTGGCATGGGGTTACACACAGAGTCCAGTTCCTTGGTGCCCAATATTATTCACTGTAGCCTTGCTATATAACCTGTGCCTAGTCCCTGGTGGCATACCGTACTAGCCCAGCATTGTGCCTTATGCTGTGTGCTATGGTCAGTCCTCTATGACTTAATGGTATACATAGATCATAGGCAATTCCAGCTGTCTGGTGCCTCCTGAGAAATCTCTGTGTCCAGAAACTGGTAATATAATGGTAAATGTCTCTTGGTACATATATGGCTAATGAAAGCACTTATAATAATATATTACCTAATGTACTTTTAGAAGTGTAACATGCAGCCCCCCAGGACCGATCGTGTCCCAGGTTTATTGGAATGCCGAGTGGTGTGGGGTGGCCTCAATAGTCTCTGTCTGTCACGGTGCTCCTACCTGGATACTGTAGCCCCCCAGCCTTGGGCTCAGGAGCAATAAAGGGGAGAGTAATGGTGGAGGTGGAGAAATAGTCGAGTCCAGACTTTTATAAAGTTCAACAGCTTTACTTGAGTAAACTTGCATCCTTACAAGAAGTGGTGTTTCTCTTGGCTCCAGCAGGTTTTTGCATAAACTGGCAGGCAAACTTAAATATCCTGCTTTAACTCTCTGCTGTGCTAAACTCGGCTTTAGTCTAGCCGCTGGACTTTAGGGCTGTTCTGGTACCTTTGGAGTGGGGTGCCTTTGGCTGTTGACCCCCTCGCAATACTCTGTCTGTTAATCTGTAAGGAGTCAGGGTGATTCTCCTCTCCTTTCAACTCTATACTAGACTAATGGTCAACCAATATTAACCGGACAGAATAAATATTGAATAAATCGAAAAAACTGACCCCCCAAGGAGTCATAATAATCACCAAAAAATGAAACTGACTTTTGTATATATGAAAATCCAAAAGACTTTATTATAAATATATATATAAACAATACATACATGCATGATAAAAGAAGGCAGCACAAGGCAGGACACACAGATGAGGAGCAGGACCCAAGGAGAGGCCGGGAGATCGGTGCACGAAAATAACAACAGGGAAAAAAAAGAATGCTAGCTAAAAAAGCATACCTCAAAACCTCATGACCGCAACGCCCCAAACAAAGTGCAAAGGAGGCAATTGTAGAGATTGAGGTTAAAGTACAAGGACAAGATTAAACATACCCTGAGTGGTGCAAAGATCTCTCCCTGGCATCCCCACCAATCAGCTGCCTTCTCTGTCCTGTTTACCTGCTCTTCAAACAGCTGATCGGTGTCGGACCCCCGCCGATCTGATGTTAAAGACCTATTCTGAGGATGTCATCAATAGTCGAAAGTGGACAACCCCTTTAAGTGATGAGCCACCAGGTGACTGTCAGTGGCCCAGATAGATAGACCAAAGAATCCTGAGTCCCTGAGAGGTGCTGCACAAGTAATTCTGAGTGTGGTCTCTGAAAAGAGAAGCCGGTGAACGAAAAGATAGAGAGATTGTGTCAACTTAGGAGCCATTGCTGGGTTCAGCGTTAGAGACCAGCTAATAGCGAGGGCTGGCTGCCCTGAGACCTTGTGAGAGTCCTGCTCATCCAAGTCCAGTGGAGTGAGTGAACCCAAAGTATGAAGCTGAAGATAAGCCAGGTGTTGGAGAGTGTTCACGCCTCCTTTGTGTAACACCACTCCTTCACCCGGCTACTGTCTTTAATGGGCTAACACAGTGTCATCTTATGTATTTTTGTCCAGGTCCTCCACACTGTGTATTCCTCATCTTTTTGCAACTGTTATGTTCATGTAATATGCCTGGTTCACCAGCAGGTGGCAGCAAACACGGCAGAGCTATCTTAGATAGAATGGAACTTTACATTGCATTCTAAACAACGCCCCCCCCCCCCCCCCCCCCGCCCCTTCCCTGGAGAGAAGTGGGCTAATACTACTTGCTGCAGGAAGGGTGGGGACCAGTTAGTTCAGTTTAGGTCTCCCCCAGACAGGGGAAGAATGTGCAGGGGCACGTCTCTGCTGGACGTGCCCACGCCAGCCAGAGCACCTTAAGCTCTGCTGGCCACGGAGGCTAAAGCCAGAAGTCTTTAGAAGCCAGGAGATTAGTTCCTTGGCTGAAGTTAAGTCTGACTAAAGAGAGAAGTGCAGCATACAGAAGAAGCCGATTTATACAGCCAGCCTGTCAGTACAGCAAAGTGAGAGAAAGATATAGCAGAGTTGAGTTTGCCTGCCATTTTAATGCTAAAGCCTGCTGGAACCAAGACAAAGCCTGAAACCTTTTGAAGAAACGTTTATTCAAAGTAAAGCTGCCATTGATCTTCATCTCAAGGTCTGGACTCAAGTTATTCTTTCAAATCCCTCAATTATTCCCCCTATTATTGCTTCGGAGCCAAAGCCTAGGGTCCAGCTGTATCCAGGTAGGAGCACAGTGACACACATAAAGAGACATTTTAGGCCACAACCTACCACTCGGCATTTCCTACACCTGGGTCACGCGATAGGAGGGCCCTGGGGTGAAGCCGCCCGTTGTATATGTAATGTGAAGGTTCAAGTGTACACTGTATACTGCAAGTTAAGGTTGATCTGTGTAAAGTTATCTTTGCTATCACTGCTGAAGGCAGTGGTGCAGGACCCACAGACGTGCCTGGCAAATTCACACAGTGACTGGTGCAACACTATGTGAAATGCATGGCAGGCTACGGAAGGGAGAAGCCTCTCAGAGATTCTTGGCAGCACGGTAGGATGGGTAAAAGGTGTGTACTTTAGAAGCAGCCTGACTCTGGTGGACCTGATAGTGTACCACAGGGTCCCACTCAGAAAATAGTTGTGCCCTTGTACACAAGGTTTGCATAGAGAAGATACCGATCATGTCTGGTAGCTATCTTCTGCTCCTGCATACACTTTTAATTGGCCACCCCTTCCTGGGCAGATTCCAGGTCCATGCTGTGTACTCATGTCTTACTAGCAATATTCCAGACTAAATGACATTCCTGCACATAGCCATCTCTGGGCATATTCTTCTATGATGCATCTGACAAGCCTTAGCACATTTCCAAAGCAGTTGTTGTGAAATGCCAGCGGGCAAAGCCAGCTGCGGTTTATAGTCTTCTACCAGTCAGCTCCTCACAAACAATGAATAGAGTCACGTTCCTCAGGTTACCAAAGGGCAGTAACTGAATCTTTGTAACCACAGATCAGGGTGTGGAATGATGAGAAAGTAAATCTGTAGATAACTCCTATCATCTCTGTATCTCTGCATGTAATGGAAACCTATGTAAAGTCCTCAATGTTATTAAAAAAAGAAACAAATACATTTTGCACTTTGAAGAGAAATGTTCTCAGTGTTGTAGTATAAGGGCACCAATAAGGGGTTGTATGTCTATGTATTAAGCAGAGGCACACGTGACTCCCACCCATGCTGGAAGTTGATAAGCAGGGAACTGGAGTGCAGTAACCCAAAGGAGCCGGAACCGAGCGACAGGCAGAAGGTACAGTATGTCTCCCTCCACAGGTCCACCAGGGAGCAGGTACTGCATATCTCCTTCCACAGGTCCAACGGGGAGGCCATGCTTTCATAAATAGTTTCAAAGCTGGGCGACACCTTTTAGTATTACATGTTTACCCAATTTATTTAGATGGACAGCATGTAAAACTACACTTGTGAATGCTCTCAGCGTCCTCTCATGACGAGTTATCTGCACTCCATACAGGCCATTGACCTCTGCAATCCCTCCTCTCTGCTGTGAGTGATGACTGTAGTGGTCTACTGGTTGGATGTGTAACACCCCAGAGTTGTGTTACTAAACTATTCTACCCTGCTACAACCTGTTAAGGGCATTAACATTGTCATCTTGTGTAATTTCATGTAATTTACTCACAATTGTGCATTCTAAGCCTTGTAAATGTATATTGCTGTAATTTTCATGTTCACCAGCAGGTGGCAGCAATGTGTTCAGCAAGGACTTAGTTACAGTTTAGTGTTTCTGAACTGAAATAGTTCATTCCAGTTCAGCTCCCCCTCAATGAGCAGAAGTGGGCTGTCCCGTATCCTGCCTCATGGGTGGGGAAGGAAGTTAGATTTAGTGTGCCAGCCACCCCGGCTAGGGGAAGGCTGTGCATGTAGGAGCTCCCAGATATAGGGATCCAAAGCCAGGATCTTGTCTCTGCTAAGACAATTGATCATCATCCCCAACCTGAGCCTTGCAGCCTCAGCTGGAAGAAAGCAAGCAGCCACCTCCAGTTACAGGAAGAAGCATACCCTGAGACAATAACTGTGAGTAACGTCCAGAGACCCAGTAGAAGCCAAATTCCTCCTCAGCAAGTCAGTCCCCAAGACAGCAGAAGATAGTCAGTGCAGAAGATAAATTCCTGCCACATTACAGAGCTACAAAGCAGACGTCCTTTTCCTGCAAAAGCAATAGGCACATGATAGAGCAGAAGATAATTTCCTGCCACACATTGCCAATACCTGCTGGGACCAAAGACTATTGCTTTATCTCGCTTGGATGAAAGCTGCAACTAGTAAAGACAAGTTTAATCTTTACCAAAGGTCTGGATCTCAATTACTGCTGCAAATTCCTCTATTACTCCTACTAGCCCCACACAAATTTTAATGCAAGTGAGCCAGGATCCAGGAGTCCAGCCGTACCCAGCTAGGAGACACTGTTGACACTATTACTACTACCATACAGAGACATTACACCACTCTGGAATTCCTAACCTCGTACGTGAGTTACAACACCTTAAAGGGCCCTGTGTTAGTACCCTGCGCACGCTGCAATTGGCGTCACAAAACAAACAATAGACTATTATACACATATCCTGACCCACTGCATAATTTGGCATCCGTGTAACCGTACCACGGTCCAGCTCATTGCAGATGCTATAGCGCCTCCTAGTGTTTTTTTATTCCATTTCAAACCATCCACTTAATGTGTACAGTTCTGGTGAGAAGAAGCTGCTTCTAGTGCACCAATTCCTATTTACTGGCCTGTACAATAGCAGGAATCACTCTGCTACCAATGTACTACAGGATGGGATCTGCATCTCCAAATCAGAGATGCTCTGACTCCAGACCTGTCTGGGCCCTGGCAATTTATGTGTGCAACCACATCCATTCAATTTTATGGGAGTCATGGAAACAGCTGGGCACACTTGCTAGGCTTACTCCCACAGTATCAAATGCATATGCAGTACCCCAGAGCAGGGGGCATCTGCAAATGGGTTAATTAATGTTATGTAATGTTATGCCATGTATTATGCCCAGTATAGCTGTGTTTGGATGGCAGACCCAGGGTTAACAATTCAGGCTCTACCCTTGTAGAAGGCTAAGTGGTGGCTGGCTCCATCCCTAGCTTGGGGTCATTCTAGGGAGAGTTCAGAGAGATAGAAATCTGTTGCCTCATGTTCCCTCTCCTTAGGCCGAGAAGGCTTCATAGACTAACAGATCTCTGCAAGTTCTACAGAAAGAGAGGAAGATAAAGGAGACCTTGAAATCTGCATGACCAAGCATAGAGTCAGCAAGGTAACCTGCTACTACAACCATTGTTTGCTGCTGTGAGGGACACCATTAAGTCATCCTTAACACCTGGACACATCCTGCCAAGATGTGCCTTCAAAACCCTGTATCCCACAGGGAAGACTACAGCCATTATTGCCAGGGAATTGTTGCCAGCCATAGATTCCACTGAGAGAGACTTTAGTATATTAATGTACAAAGACTGCCATAACTCCCTGCTTTGACAGTCCCCATACCTCCATACAACTGGGGAAAGATTTGCACTATGTACAGATAAAAACTGTGCCTTATTGTTGTTGGGTATACTACAACTCCCATTTTGCAATTGAGTAACGTAAAATGTTTATTCTACTTCTGGTCTGGTTTTTGGACTCCTGCACCATGTGTAACGCCCCCGAGTGGCATTACCACTCCTACACCCTGCTTATATTTGTGAATGCTAATATAATGTTATCTTATGCATTTATTTCCAGGTCCCTAGGTAATGTGCATTTATAATAATGTTATGTAATTGTTCATGTAATGTGCCTGGTTCACCAGCACGTGGCAGCAACTATGGCAGAGATACACTTAGAGAAAACGGAACTTACCATTCCATTCTCCCCTCCTTTCTTGGTCAGAAGTGGGCCAGTCCTGTTTGCTACCAGGAGGTAGGGAGTTCTGGTGTGTTCTGGTTGAGACTCCATGTTGGAGCTGGCAGGATTCTAACCTATTCCCTGGCATAATCCAGAGTCAGACTACACAGAGAAGTTGCAGCATCCTGCAGAAGCAGATATTCCATTTAGGTCTGTTAGTACAGCAGAGCCAAAAAGAAACCGATGTAGCAGAGTTTAGATTGTTTGCCTGCCAGAGTTAATGCTAAAGCCTGCTGGAACCAAGAGTCTGTAAACCGTTTGGAGAAACATTTATGCAAAGTAAAGCTGCCATTGAACTTCATCGTTGTTGCTTCAGTGCAACTGGCATCACAAAACACTTATCTCATCTTAAAGGGACCCCTTGAGAACCACTGTTGTTGCATATGCGATGGCTATTGCACTCTAGACAACATGCCTTGCACCCATACAAACACCTAAAATCAATGGCACCCCAACTGCCATCAGGCTGGAGCCCCAGAACCAGGGTGTGCCCTGAGGGAAGAAAGAGTGTGGACTCTTTTCATTGCACAGCCCTAGGGAGCAATGGTGTGAGGAAAGCCAGTGTGATTGACTGTGACAGAGGTTACATGTGAGCCACGGTAGCAGATGATCAAGTGTTGATGAGGAGCCCATAGCCATAGGACATTTTCTGTTCCTATTTACAGTAAAATAAGTGGTAAAAAAGTATTAAACACATTTGAGATACCCAGATGTTGAATAAAATCCATCCCTGGAGCTCTCATTGCTGAAACAGTATTAATTGTAAAGTCACAAACACAAAGTGACATCTCCATGACTATGAAAAGTCAGAGCAGGAATCTGCAGACGCATTCCTCCGCCAGATCTGTGCACTTGTGTGCGTCCAATCTGATATAGAGTTAATGAGTTCCAGTGGAGAAAACACATCAAATCAGATTTACTGAGATGTCCTTCATCTGGTAGAGGTTAAAAACAAAATCTGGGGCCTCCTAAGCCTATGGACTGAGACATGGAGTGGCCAGCACTACGTATATTCACTAAGCTCCCCTTTCTGCATACCCTTCTGAAAAAATAGAATAGGTCCTCTCCATGTTACATATAGACAGAGCCCAATAAGCCTGTGCCCACAATAAAGACACCCAATATTTATCCCCATAAGAGACGGCCAGCCACATTGCCCCACGTGTACAATTGTTGAAAATGTCAGCTGAAGCCCTCATATGTTTCATTCACCGTCTCCATAAGCACCATCATAGCTCCTCCACCATGCCCCTAATGGCGGACTTACACCTCATAATTATCAGGAATAAACGTTACTACGAACACTCGTTCCCAATAAGCGGACCGTGTAAACGTGCCGCCATTCACCCGATGAACGATCTTTCGAGCAGTAGATTAAATCATCATTTTTGGGCAGCAGATCGTCCTGAGTAAACAGTGATCTGCTCCCAGGAAACAATGAATCTGAATGTGATTGCAGTAGCCAGCTATTACCTCCACTGATGAGTGGTCAATTATCGGGAAGGAACGGTTCCTTCCAGATAATTGACCGCCTGCCCGGAGAATGTAAATGTGCCTTTAGAATGGCGAGTATTCTCCATAACAGTGTCTACATAACCTTCATAATGGTATTACAGTACTGAAATCCTCTTAGCAGACCTGAACCAGTCTCTTTCTACTCTATACTTATTTATACAGATGTGGCATCAACTTTCATTCATTGCTGCCTAAAGTAAAACACATTTTTTAAGATAAAGGATTAGAAAGACTTGGGGCACATTGAAGGCTCTTGAGGAACTCATTTGTGGATTCATCCTGGTTATAGCCCCTGAAATATACCCATTGACTATAGAAGTACATGACACCCACCAGAACTCCCAAGTGCCCCTTTTTTCGAGGGACAATCTTTACTTTTGACCAAGTACCTCTTTCCCTCTTTTCAATTTCAATTTTAGCACTTTATTGCTGGAGCATTATGCATAAAGCAATCTTTAGTTTCTTCACATAGCACTGTTTTCCTTGAGCTGTTCCCTTAGTTATGGCTATTTTTTAACCCTACAATATAAGAATCTTCTCAACATGGCTCCTCTGCCAGTTCTCTGAGGCCAAAACTGCCTTCCCTCACTTCACATGCACACTTGTTTTAGCCAGCAGCTTCCTGCCAGCCAATCAGATTGAATTATTGAGACACACCTCCTCATTCTGAAGCCTAATGCAGGCATGCAGTGTGGAGGACCGCCCCTCTGTCTTCTGTATATACTAAAAGGAAGACAGAAAAGCCCTAGCAACTGTATTTTAAGGGACCAGTGGAAAGGGACAGGGGACAATAATGAAAGCTGTTATAAGGTATTTACAGATCTTTTGGCAATCTTTGACCGACTAACTCAGGTATACATGAGACAGTTACACAAATAATGTCCCTCTTTTTGGATCAGAGGTATAGATTTGCATTATTACATTTACAGTATTGATCCAAAAAGTGTTTTTCTGGTTCTTATCTGTATAATAGAGTGCCTTGTATATTATTTTATTATTTCATCCAATTTGGATTTTTAGAAATTTCTATATTCAGGTAATTTTTGCGCTATTGTGTAAAAGAAAACTATTGAAGTGTATAAATATGCAGGGGAAAAGGATCTTTAACACAATTAACCATAAGGGTATGACCACATGGAGCGGCTGTGATACGGTCAGGTTGCGGCCATACTGCGGTCAAGAACCACGCAGCCAATTAGCCTGAAGCTACCTTTCATTTAACTATTGAAGAATGCACTGTATAGTTGGTCTTTATTTTTAATGGCCACACGGTATTGAAGGTGCCGCAAGGCCAATACCAGTGAAGACCAACTATACAGCGCAGTCTTGATTAGTTAAATGAAAGGCAGCTGTGGGCCAATTGGCCGCGCAGTTCTTGACCACTGCACAGCCGCGACCAAACCGTACACCGCCGCTCCGTATTGCCATATCCTAAGTGTCCCTCTTTGAAAGTCCAAAAACTTTCAAGGTATGACCTACTTTCACAACGCATTTGGATCTGAACATATCTTTAGTCTCACCTGAAAGTTTCTATCGATTATATATATGATTAAGAAAAAGTAATATTTCATTTAATACAGAAAAAAATGTGTATTTTTCAGTATATGTTTTTTTAACAGTGAACGCCAATATGAGAAGTATGTAACTGCTGAGAGGTATAACTGCAGACGTTTGCATAGTCAGGATGGTCTGACACCGATCTGAGCCCCCTGGGCTGTAAAGGTTATAGGCCCCTTATAAAGCACTAAAGTCATTATAGACTTGGCTCAGGTTCAAAGTTGCATTATGACTGACCCCTACCTGACATTGGGTCATGGATCTCCTTTCTCAGGCAGGTGTGGGGTAGAGGTGTAACTTGCAGCTCCTAGGCCCCAGAGCAAAATCTGTTGCAGGGGCCCTACCTAATATTCTCTGTTTGTTATTTTAGTGTAATTGTATGTGGCAGAGGAGCCTTTGGCCCTTGCAGGAGCAGCTACTTCTGCATCTCCTATAGCTACAGCAGTGTGCTAGATGACAGATAGATAGATAGATAGATAGATAGATAGATAGATAAAAATAGTGTGAGCAGCACAGCGTTCAAGTAGTTGCGGTGTGCCAGCAGTTGTAGAAGCGATCCACCATCCAAAAGAGAATGAAAAAATTCTGCGGCACTAACAGAAGAAGTCAATCCAAAGTAGTGTTCTTTAATCACCAGACAGCGACGTTTCAGTCCTCTTACTGGGACTTTTCTCAAGCAGTGACAATATACAATGGTGCCATGTGCAAATATATATCCAGAGAGTAATTGGTCATTAAACATAATTAGAAAGTAAAACATGATTTGTGCACAAATGATCATAATCAAAAAACTATTCATCATCACATTTCATCATATATCTAAAGTGAAACGTATATGATCCATATTTTCCCTTGTGTTGTACATAATTGACACTAATTAAAATAACCCACAAATGTGTTGACACAGGTGTACCCTAAAAACATAAAAATAGGAAGGAGAAACCCTAACCAGCATGGACCCCCACCATATGCCATGTAATACGCATGTGTCAGGGCTATCAGTGTTTCCGAAAGGAGCGCATCAATCTGCAATCCGATGGAACGCGCACGTCACTGGGTCACATCATCGCGCCCCAGATGGAACGCACCGTGAGCCGCAAGCATAACCACAGTGATGCACTCATTTGAAATCTAAAGAGGTTTCACCAACATATAATAAATTGCAAGGACTTCTAGAGGAAATGGGGCTTAGTACAGATACATGGTTTAAATATGCTAGACTAAAACACACATTTGACTCAACTGAGAATAGAGAATATTTAATTACGAAACACTCAGAATTTGCAGAATTCTGCTATCAGGGTATTGGGAGTAAAGTATCAATTTCACAGATATATAAAAAAATAAAGAAGGGGTTAGGAGGTGTGATCAAATTTAATAGTGAAAATAAATGGGCACTAGAGGTGGAGCCTAATATTTTGGATTGGAGAAGCATTTATAAAAGTATAAAAAGGAGCACCATCTCGAGTAATTTCCGGCTGACGCAGTTTATTATCCTCCATCGGACCTATATAACTCCCTGGGCATTGAGTAAGATATACAAAACAAGGGACGCAAAATGCTGGAAGTGCAGAAAGGAGAATGCGGATTTTATTCATCTGATCTGGTATTGTCCTCTTGTGCAGGGCTACTGGACCCAAGTTTTCCAGGACCTTACCAGAGTAACTGGGTGCTACGCCCCACTGGAGATTACGATAGCAGTGTTGGGAGATATAAGAAAAATCGGGGTGGACAGAGATAGTGAAAGGAAATGGGAAAAAGGATTAATGCTCGCGCGGGTGGTGCTGGCTAGAGGGTGGGGATTGGAAAGACCGCCAAGTGTTGCAGAGTGGAAAAATTTATGTGAGAGGGTAGAGATATGAGTATGCCTGTTAGGTGGAAAGAGGGGTAACAAGGAGTGCAAAAAATTAAATAGGTGGGAAAAAGGACGACACAAATTCCTGAAAAGTGATTATGGAAGTAAATTGTCTTATAGATACTCCCAAGACAACCGAGGGTGGAGGGGAGGGAGGGGGGTATATGGCTTCTTTTTGATGTTTTCTTTTTTCTCTTGTGAAATGAAATTAATCCAGATAAGGATAGAATTTTGAAGCCATTTAGTAATTATGTAATATATGTTTGCGCATATTTCTATATCTGTAATGTCTATCCCTTGTGTTTTTCCTGGGTTTTCTTTTTTTTTTTTGTTTCTGTGTTTTGTAAGAAGAAAATGATAAATAAATAAAAAAAAATAAAAAAATTGCAAGGACTTCATAGAACGTACACTACAAATGTAGAGTCACAAGTTAGATAATGGTTAATTCTGTATTTTTTGGTCGTACTGGGGTGAATAAATAGGCTTCCCTTTTGCATATAGCGACAATTAATTCACTTCAAGCATGGAAAGCAACCCATTTTCTGGCTCAGTAAAAAACTTTGACCCAAAGTTCTCTGGGGGCCTATAACAGCGTGGACCAGTTTATGCCTTTGATTCTTGGGCCTCCTATAAGACATGAGGGGGAGTGGTTTAAATTCCGGAATTTCGCTATGTCCACTTTTTATGATCAACCAGTGTTTGTTGACTATCTTTTTCACATTGTAGCTATTCTCAGTATAAGTTGTCGCTAAAGGGATCCTTTCAATTGTCTTTTCTTGTTTTAAGTAACTCTAGCCTAGTAAAATCTTGGGTTGCTGTTAAATGTGTGTGTAACACTGCCTTGGGGAAACCTCTATCTTGAAAGGCGTTGGTCATTTTTTTAAAAG
This sequence comes from Bufo gargarizans, assembly GCF_014858855.1. Taxonomy (NCBI): domain Eukaryota; kingdom Metazoa; phylum Chordata; class Amphibia; order Anura; family Bufonidae; genus Bufo; species Bufo gargarizans. Next base: position 83,180,794 of record NC_058083.1, read on the forward strand.
TCAGATCCAATTGTTTATCATCATTCACAATGCGCTTGGCCCCGTAAGAACTGGCTAAATGGAAAAGATTTAACCATTGCCCTAGGGTGGACACTATCGTATCGAAGGACAGTGTGTCTTTTCCCTTCCTTCTTGTTGTTTTTTGGTGTTCTCCCGTACTACATCCCTGACATTATCCAGAGCCCATACCGCCATTTTCTGTTCTGATCTGTGCAGCTATGGATGCTATGACTGCACTGGTCGAACAGCTGCAGAATCTGACTTTGGAGGTAGCAGACCTCCGTGCGATGGTTTTGCAGATTCAGAGTCCACAGGCTGCTGGTTCCTGTGGTGGGTTCCAGGCCTGCCCTGAACCGAAGGTAGCTCTCCCGGACAGGTTTACCGGGAGTAGTGACAATTTCATCCGGTTCAGGGAGTCATGTAAATTATACTTTAGGCTGCATCCATACTCTTCTGATGATGAGTGTCAACGTGTGGGTATGATTATTTCATTGCTTAAAGAGGACGCCCAATCTTGGGCTTTTTCTCTGCCAACCGGATCACCGTCCCTCCTGTCGGTAGATGAATTTTTTAGAGCCTTGGGTCTTAACTATGATGACCCGGATCGGATCTCTCAGGCCGAGACCAAGTTACGGGGTTTGCGGCAGGGAGAACATTCTGCGGAGACCTATTGCTCTGAATTTAGAGGATGGGCTACGGATACAGAGTGGAACGATTCTGCTCTCCGTAGTCAATTCTGCCAGGGTCTCTCTGAGAGACTGCAGGACGCATTGGCTTTTCATGAAAATCCTGAGTCATTGGAAGCAGCTATGTCCCTTGCTGTACGTCTTTATAGACGCTTGAGGGAGAGATCTAGGGGTCCTCACCTTCAGGACGTACTGTCCAAAAAGGGTACTGCTTCCTTTGACACTTATGGTGGAGAGACATGGGTGGTTGTGCCTTGTGATGAGCCTATGCAGTTAGGAGGAGCTACTCCTGGAACTACTGGCAAAAGCTTGGGTCATGTGAAAGGAGTCTGTTTTTGTTGTGGCAAGAAGGGACATTTTGTGAATATTTGTCCGTACTTGCAGCATCAAGGTGTAAACAAAAAGAAAAAAAAGTTTAATCCCCAAATTACTATTGGTAGTGTGGGTGGGGAGCAAGAAAACCTACTTTTGTCTTTTACTGGTAGTACCCGTTTTCTCCTGTCTGCTGAGGTGGCGCTAGAGTCCAAAACTGTGAAAATCGAAGCATTTATCGACAGTGGGGCAGGAGTTAACTTGATTGATGGACAGTTTGTACGCATTCACGGGTTGAGAATTAGAGAATAGTATTTCTGTCTTTGCAATTGACTCAGCACCTCTCGCCCAAAAATGCCTGTCGCAGGTAGTGAATAACATTCATTTAAGAGTGGGTGATTTGCATCAGGAATCTATCTCCTGTTATGTGTTGGAGGGTCTGCCTGCTCCATTGGTGTTGGGCTTACCATGGTTAAGCAAACATAACCCTAACATCGATTGGCAAGCGAGACAGATTCTCGATTGGAGTGATTTTTGCATGGACAACTGTCTTAATGCATCATTCTCTATAGTTACCACTAAAACTGTACCCTCGTTCATTTCTGAATTTTCTGATGTGTTTTCTGAGAGTGGTAATCAGGAGTTGCCTCCGCAACAGGAGTATGACTGTCCCGTCAATTTATTCCCGGAGCTAAATTGCCCAAATCTCAGGTTGTATAATCTTTCGGAACCCGAAAAAAAGGCTATGCGAGAGTATATCACCGAGAGTTTGACAAAGGGACATATTAGACCATCCAAGTCCCCAGTGGCGGCTGGATTTTTCTTTGTAAAGAAAAAGGATGGTACCCTGAGACCATGTCTGGACTTCCGTGAGCTCAATCGTATTACCGTCCATGATCCTTACCCCCTTCCTTTGATTCTGGATTTGTTTAGTCAGATTGTCGGTGCCAAGGTGTTCTCTAAATTGGATCTGAGGGGGGCATATAATCTGGTAAGAATCAAGGAGGGGGATGAGTGGAAGACCGCATTTAATACCCCTGAGGGTCATTTTGAAAACCTGGTCATGCCCTTTGGGTTAACCAATGCTCCTGCGGTTTTTAAACACTTTGTCAATGACATATTTCATCATCTGGTGGGGAGGTTTGTCGTTGTATACCTTGATGACATACTAATTTATTCGCCTAATATGGAGACTCATCAGGATCATGTGAGATAGGTGTTACAGATCCTAAGAGAGAATAAGTTGTATGCTAAGATGGAAAAGTGTGTATTTGCTGTACAGGAAGTGCAATTTCTGGGTTACCTGCTCTCATCCTCAGGTTTTCGTATGGATCCCGAGAAGGTCCGTGCCGTGTTGGACTGGGATCGACCCGAAAATCTGAAAGCGCTTATGCGGTTTTTGAGGTTTACCAACTACTACCGTAAATTTATTTTGAACTATTCATCGGTAGTTAAACCTTTAACAGACATGACTAGGAAGGGTGCTGATATTTCTATCTGGTCTGATGCGGCATTACAGGCCTTTTCTGCTGTGAGAGAATGTTTTGCTTCGGCCCCTATTCTGGTGCAACCGGACGTGTCTCAGCCATTTATTGTTGAGGTTGACGCAGCTGAGGTAGGGGTAGGAGCAATATTGTCGCAGGGTCCTTCACCCAGTAAATGGCGCCCATGTGCATTTTTCTCTAAAAAACTCTCGACTGCTGAAAAGAATTATGATGTGGGGAATAGGGAATTGCTGGCCATTAAGTTGGCGTTCGAGGAATGGCGGCATTGGTTGGAAGCAGGGGTGTAGCGGGGAGGGGGGGGGGGGCGTTGCCCCGGGCGCAAAATTGCTGGGGGCGCCAGGCAGCAAACACTTCAATGAGGGTCATGGGAGCCAATGGCTCCCGTCCCCTCCGTTCTTCCTCATAGGTTTCAGGCTAGTGGCAGGGAAGTGATGTGTCTTACATGGGACTGTATGCTGGAGGGGCTGAAGGCAGAGGGGGGGTTGTATCTTACATGGGACTGTATGCTGGAGGAGCTGAAGGCAGGGGGAGTGATGTATTTTACATGGGACTGTATGCTGGAGGGGCTGAAGGCAGGGGGAATGATGTATTTTACATAGGACTGTATGCTGGAGAGGCTAAGGCAGGGAAGTGATGTATCTTACATGGGACTGTATGCTGGAGGGGCTGAAGGCAGAGGGGGGGTTGTATCTTACATGGGACTGTATGCTGGAGGAGCTGAAGGCAAAGGGAGTGATGTATTTTACATTGGACTGTATGCTGGAGGGGCTGAAGGCAGGACGAGTGATACATTTTACATGGGACTGTGCAAAAAGGGCTGGAAGGCAGGGGTGTGATGTATCTTACATGGGACTGTATGCTGGAGGGGCTGAAGGCAGACGTCAAAGAGAGGGAGTGTGATATTATTTACATAGGACTGTATGTTGGAGGGGCCGAAGGCGGGGAGTGATGTATTTTACATGAGACTGTATGCTGGAGGTGCTGAAGGCAGGAGAGTGATGTGTCTTACATGGGACTGTATGCTGTAGGGGCTGAATGGGGGGCATAATTATTACTATAATACTACAGAGGGGGCCATTATAATATTAATAATATTAATACAGAGGAGGAAATAATAATAATATAGAGGGGCCAGTATATATTATAATTATACAGAGGGCATTATAGTTATGGGCACTACGGGGGAGGGGAGGTCTGTTATCTGAGGATGATAGTAAAGTGAAAAAATCCAAAAAATGTTCTGTGAAACTCTACAGAGATGAGACGCGGCTGAAAGAAGTTATCATGACGGTCCTATCTCCGAATGAAGATGCTGAGGAAAGTGTACATCACAGGAGAGGTCACTGGATGTAACAGGTATGGTGCGGTATTCTCCTGTATATCTCATAGCAATGTATGTTATGTCCATCCAAATATCTGTTTGGGGGGGGGGGGGATATAGAATTAGGGCCACACTGCCGAAGCCTGGCCCCAGACTTCAGGTCACATTGTGTGTGTTCTGAATTCTAGGGCCTCACACCTATCTACTACTTTATCTGTACTCAGAGTTATCCATGTGTTATCTGTGGTGTTACATAGGACTGCAGATGACATCTACTGCATTATTTGTAAAAATGGGCGTGGTCACAGGTTGGGGACGCAATACTTGGCTTGCCCCGGGTGCTGGCAACCTACGCTACGCCACTGGTTGGAAGGAGCAATTCATCCTATTACGGTAATTACAGATCACAAGAATCTGGCCTACTTGGAGTCGGCTAAGCGACTGAACCCAAGGCAGGCCAGATGGTCATTGTTTTTCACCAGATTTAACTTTATCGTCACTTACCGCCCTGGGGTTAAGAACGTCAAGGCGGATGCTTTGTCACGTAGCTTTCCTGGGGGGAAGGTGAGTCTATTGACCCTAGTCCCACTTTATCTGAAGGGGTGGTTATATCCGCTCTTTATCCTGATCTCAAGGCCAGGGTGTTGGAGGCACAGGACTCTTGTCCTCAGGGGAAGTTGTTTGTTCCCTCCGAATTACGTCACAAGGTGTTCGAGGAACATCACTGTACTCTTCGGGAAAGACGTGATTCTAGTGGTTGTCGATCACTTTAGTAAAATGGCACACTTTATTGAATTACCTAGTCTACCCAATGCTAAAACTCTTGCGCAGGTGTTTGTCGACAACATCGTGAAACTACATGGCATTCCCTTTGATGTGGTGTCCCATAGAGGGACTCAATTTGTTTCCAGATTCTGGAGAGCGTTCTGTACTCGTCTGGGTGTACAATTGTCCTTCTCTTTGGCTTTTCATCCTCAGTCGAACGGACAGACAGAGCGCACTAATCAGAATCTGGAGACTTACTTGAGATGTTTTGTTTTAGAGAATCAGGAAGAGTGGTCTTCATTTTTGTCGTTAGCTGAGTTTGCTATAAATAACCGTAGACAGGAATCCACTGATAAGTCGCAGTTTTTTGGGGCATATGGGTTCCATCCACAGTTTGATACATTTTCTGGTGCTTATAATTCTGGCATTCCTGAGGAGGAACGATTTTCCTCTTCTTTGTCTTTTATTTGGCGGAAAATCCCAAATAACCTGGAAAAGATGGGCAACAGGTATAAGCGTGTGGCTGACAGGAAACGTATGAGTGGTCCGGACCTGAGAGTGGGTTATTCTGTGTGACTGTCTACAAGAAACATTAAACTTAAGGTACCTTCTTGGAAGTTGGGACCAAGATTTATTTATTGGTCCATATAAGATCACTGCCATTGTTAACCCTGTAGCCTTCCGTCTTGAACTTCCTCAGGCATTGAAAATCCATAACATTTTCATAAATCGTTGTTAAAGAAATGTGTCAAACCTGTTGAGCCGCCCTCCTTACCTTCCGCTCCTGTCATGGTGGACGGCAATTTAGAATTTCAGATCAGCAGGATTCTGGACTCCTGAGTTCTCCGGAGATCCCTCCAGTATCTCGTTCATTGGAGAGGGTACGGACCAGAGGAGAGGATGTGGGTTCCAGCGACCGATGTTAATGCTAGTCGTCTGGTGAGATTGGATGGAAGGATTGTCTCAGATAGTTTATTTAAAAATTCTATAGTATCTTGAACATATGATTTTGGTGTGGTCACATATGTGCGTAGCATTTTATCAAGAAAAATCTAGCTATTGCTCCACAAGGAGCCTTTACCTGAGACAATTGGTCTCCCTGGTGGCCTGTTAAAGTTTTTGTGTATTTTAGGCAATATATATAACATTCCTTCAGTTTAATATCTATATATCCTGCCTGAAGGTCTTTTTTCGGGATATTATTTATTTTCCTTTCAATATCCTATTTTGGATCACCACTTAGTTGTTGGTATACAGAACTATCATGTAATTGTCTATGAGCCTCTTCTACATATTTATAAGTGTCCATAACCACAACAGCACCACCCTTTATATAGAAACAGTATGATATAGATAATAGATAGATAGATAGTAGAAGACGATATTATATTTCCTGTAGATTTGTTCTGCTCATGAGGAAATGTTCCTTTTCATTACATCATATGATAACTTGTCATGTATTACAACAACACATCTTCATAAATCGTTTCTTTACATGTCAGTCTTGTGCTTACACACAACGCACCAATTAAGCTGTCATGTTCTGATCACTGAAACTGTGCCAATGTGTTGTTATTTTTCTAACCATTTGATATCTTTAATCTAAAATTTCAGACAACTTCTACAATGTCTTAAAATAAAAAAGCAAAATATTATAAATAGAAAGGCTGGGCACACCTAGGATATGAGGTCAAATGCTTTAATTAGTAGTGAAATAGAATAAAATTACAATAGGGTATAGACCACAATATATGTTAATTTATGGCATTCAACATTAATGCTCTAAAATATGTAAAAAGTAGCAGCAATATAAAAAACAAAATACATTAATGACAGTGGAAGTAATAACGGTTGATATTAATACAATCTATAGCTTCCGCAATAATAATGTGTCCACCTAGGAAAAATATATATATGTGTGGAGACTCTGTTGCTTTGGAGCATACACAATGTTTGTGGATCCACCTGTGGAGAATAAAATAGTTTGTGGCCAACACAGTCCTCAGTTAGCCCTCGATGTGTCCAGAGAGGGGGGATTTAAAGTGCCGTCAATAGAGTCCTTCTGTAGAGTATTTACTGGGTGCAAATAGCCCGTACACTGTGCAATTAATGATCAATGAATGTTTGCATTAAACACTTTGTGCAAACATGCTGTCTACAATATATACACACTGTGTGCCTAACCCGGCGGCGTCCCGCTAGCTATCAGGGTTTAGGTTAAAGTGGTGTGCCGTCTTTGACTAGATTACTGTACCGGTTTTACAAGTAGGAACAGTCTTACCGGTATGATGGATCTCCGGTCTTATCTGCGGATTATTTCTTCTGTCCGGGGGAAGCTTGCTCAAGTTCGTTCTTTCAGTTAAGGAGGTACCGTTTATACAGCGTTAGATGTTTGCTCCACGTGGATGAGCTTGTGCGAGCAATGACGCTGTACTCCCTTCACCTTACGAGCTAGAACTTCTTACTTGATTACCGCGATGTCCTTAGATAGATCCGACGATGTGGTGCACTCACATAGGTTCGGGGGTCTGACCAGACGCGTTTCGGAGTTGGGGTATCCCCTTCCTCAGTGGTAACCAGACCACCCGAACCGGCTCTCTTTTATACCTCAAAAGGTATTGGTTGCAAGACCCGAAGTGGACTCCGTTCCGGAAGTCAACTGATTTTCTTCATCGTATATAATTGTTTGAGTTTTCGTTTTATTTAATCTAGCTAAAATAGTTATTTGCACAGTTCATTGCACTAGTGTTTTCACCATGTCAATTATAATAAATTTGTAATTGTCCTCTTGCTGGAAAAAGCGCAGTTGTGTACAATTTTTAATGTTGTTGCGTTTCTGTTGCATTATAATATACAGCTTCAACTTCCACAGTTTATTGGGATATAGTTTATGCTATTAATTAGCAGTCATACATTTTCGTTCACTGGTCACAGAATTTAACTAATAAATAAAAATTTTTAAATAATAACAATGTTAAAAATAGTGACAAATAAAATATTTTAAGTAAAAGTCATGTTTTTAGAGGTAGTGTATATTGACGACGATGTATTTTTTATTTGGCGGTCAGGACGCGAACAATTAGATATATTTTTAAAATCTATTAATCAGAATAATCAAAATCTTAAATTTTCGGGCATAACTAGCAAAGAAAATATAGAATTTTTAGATTTAAAGATTTATGTTGAAGAAAATAAACTCAAAACTTGCACATATATCAAGCCCTCAACACGCAATAGTTACATTCTTTTCAATAGTTGCCACTTGCCGAGCTGGCTTTCAAATATTCCTCAAGGCCAATTTCAACGCTTAAGACGCAACTGTACAACTATGGAAAAATTTGAATTGGAGGCTGATAATATGAAAACTGAATTTTTAACAAAAAAATACCCAGAAGAAATTTTAGACGTAGCTCTAAATAAAGTGAAAAATATGGAAAGAACAGATATTTTTAAAGAAAAACAGAAGATTTCTAAAGAACAGGGAGAGAACCTAATAAAATTAATATTACCATACAATGCAGATCACAAGAAAATAAGGAATATTATATACAAACATTGGGAAATAATAAAAAAAGAAAAAATGATTGGCACTATAATTCCTCCAAAACCCCTGATTATTTTCACTAAGGCACCAAATCTAGGGAATAAGATAGCCCCCACAGTCAAAGAAGACAAAACAGATAAGAATTCATCACTATGTAGATGGATGGACTTAAAGGGGTTCTTTTGATGTGGTCAATGTAATATCTGTAAATTAACTTCCTTTGGGAGACACACTAAGGAAATAACATCTACTACCAATGGACACAAACACATTATAAAAGAATTTTTAACATGCAGTACAGAGAGTGTTATTTACATTGTAGAATGCCCCTGTAAAAGGCAATACATTGGTAGGACTAAAAGGACACTAAAAAAGCGCCTAGCGGAACACGTATCTAATATTAAAAAAGGAGTGGAGACCCACTCGTTATCACAACATTTTAAAAATGTGCACAATAGTGATCCATCTGGTCTGAAATTCGCTGCGATAGACAAAATACCCAAAAGTTGGAGGAAGGGTAACCATATAAGTAAAATGTCAAGGATGGAGACCCAAAGAATATTTGAATTGGAAACCATGATTCCAGAAGGTCTCAATGCGGAATATGAAATATTTGGTTTCCTTTAGAGTACTCGAGGGGTGGGGGCCCGCTGTGGAGTATGGATCCCGCCGTAGAAAACCTTTTGCGGCGGGCTCCGTCCTCGACGGTGGGCCCCCACTCACAAACACCACTTGACTGTCTCCACAGATTTATACATCTTAATTTTATGAATAAAAATAATAAATATATAGAAACATTTTTGCTGATAATATACTTATATATATTTTTATTGACAATATAATATCTTTATTTACAAACTTAGAACAAAAATTTAAAAAGAAAAAATAACAAACACTTCATAATCAAATACCTTAAGATGAGACCCATTATTGCAATTCGATATTGTGTGAATTTCCCGACGCTTTTCGCTGCATATCCTTTTGTTCATTTATATTTTAACATTTATATTTTAACATTATTGATGTCTTTGTAACTGTGGCCTATAAGTCACTATATGCCTATTTGCATTATTCATGATCCCGCGCTATATTAAATGGAACCAAAAATTATTATTGCTTATATTTTATCTTGAATATTGGATAACATTAATATTTTTATGATATATTTTTAATATTCTAAATATATATTATCTGCAATATACACTACCTCTAAAAACATGACTTTTACTTAAAATATTTTATTTGTCACTATTTTTAACATTGTTATTATTTAAAAAAAAATTATTTATTAGTTAAATTCTGTGACCAGTGAACGAAAATGTATGACTGCTAATTAATAGCATAAACTATATCCCAATAAACTGTGGAAGTTGAAGCTGTATATTATAATGCAACAGAAACGCAACAACATTAAAAATTGTACACAACTGCGCTTTTTCCAGCAAGAGGACAATTACAAATTTATTATAATTGACATGGTGAAAACACTAGTGCAATGAACTGTGCAAATAACTATTTTAGCTAGATTAAATAAAACGAAAACTCAAACAATTATATACGATGAAGAAAATCAGTTGACTTCCGGAACGGAGACCACTTCGGGTCTTGCAACCAATACCTTTTGAGGTATAAAAGAGAGCCGGTTCGGGTGGTCTGGTTACCACTGAGGAAGGGGATACCCCAACCCCGAAACGCGTCTGGTCAGACCCCCGAACCTATGTGAGTGCACCACATCGTCGGATCTATCTAAGGACATCGCGGTAATCAAGTAAGAAGTTCTAGCTCGTAAGGTGAAGGGAGTACAGCGTCATTGCTCGCACAAGCTCATCCACGTGGAGCAAACATCTAACGCTGTATAAACGGTACCTCCTTAACTGAAAGAACGAACTTGAGCAAGCTTCCCCCGGACAGAAGAAATAATCCGCAGATAAGACCGGAGATCCATCATACCGGTAAGACTGTTCCTACTTGTAAAACCGGTACAGTAATCTAGTCAAAGACGGCACACCACTTTAACCTAAACCCTGATAGCTAGCGGGACGCCGCCGGGTTAGGCACACGGTGTGTATATATTGTAGACAGCATGTTTGCACAAAGTGTTTAATGCAAACATTCATTGATCATTAATTGCACAGTGTACGGGCTATTTGCACCCAGTTAATACTCTACAGAAGGACTCTATTGACGGCACTTTAAATCCCCCCTCTCTGGACACATCGAGGGCTAACTGAGGACTGTGTTGGCCACAAACTATTTTATTCTCCACAGGTGGATCCACAAACATTGTGTATGCTCCAAAGCAACAGAGTCTCCACACATATATATATTTTTCCTAGGTGGACACATTATTATTGCGGAAGCTATAGATTGTATTAATATCAACCGTTATTACTTCCACTGTCATTAATGTATTTTGTTTTTTATATTGCTGCTACTTTTTACATATTTTAGAGCATTAATGTTGAATGCCATAAATTAACATATATTGTGGTCTATACCCTATTGTAATTTTATTCTATTTCACTACTAATTAAAGCATTTGACCTCATATCCTAGGTGTGCCCAGCCTTTCTATTTATAATATTTTGCTTTATCTAACAGTGGGGTGACACTGTGGGACTGTGAGCACCCTATTTTGGAGGATCAGCATTCCTGTGCATCTTCATTACTATTGTTAAAATAAAAAAGCATGACATACACCTATCTCTCCAGTGCTGGTGCTAAACTCTTGCCGCTGTTTGTTTACAGACAGCAGTGTTGACGTGCCTGGATCCAGCTTGTGACTGCTGCAGCCAATCTCTGTCCTCAGTTGTAGACCAGTGGGTTGTCCTAGACAGTGTTGGACTGGGCTGCCTAAGCTACATGCAAATCTTACCTTCTCACTCAGCAACAGTCAGCAGCAAGAGGTTACGAGATGATTGATTATAGGTGTCCTCGCACCAACTTCGAGATGGCATGTCCCTGGGGAAAGATGACACTAGCTGGTCTGCCTTCTTATACCTAGAAGTCATCTCAACCACCTAATGCATCTATAATAATAAACTGAGTATTTTCTGTCAGCAAAGGCTGGTTGAAGTGCTGTCTGCTGCCCTTGGTCTACTCTATTGTAAGGGTCAGCCTCTAGAATAACTGTTCTTTGCCCAGATATCTGGAATATGGTGCTACATAGACTGTAATGACTTATTTCAGACACTAGAGGCCACTGTGGCTCTGAGTAAGAGGAAGCTGAACTGTTTCTGAGATGCACAAGAGGTAGGAGGAGCCAGAAGTTCCCGGGGTTTGAGTCCTGGCTAGAGGTGGGAGTGCCCTGAGAGCTGTGAGAGGATGGCTGCCATGTTAGGAGGCAAGTAAAGGCTAGTGATGGGACATGGAGCCTGACTGATGGAGTCCTGAGAAGCTGGCTGTGCTGGAGACAGGCCAAGATAGACTCTGAACTGAAGTGCTGCAGCTGTGACCCAGAGAAAGAGACTGCACAGTGTATTACAGAGGAGTAGGACCGTGTGTCAGAGACCATTACAAGCCGGATCCTTCCTGCCAGAGCTGAAGAAGATCTGCATCTGCTGTAACCAGAGAGAGAAAGACAGACAAGCAAGCGACCGGACCTGGATCCAGACTGCATCTTATTGGATCCAAGAGAATCTGCAGAACTGTGAGTGGCACCGGTGCTTATCTGTGATAGGTTATAGAGTCAGGGACTTAGTCAGTGCGCTGTAGAAGCGTCCCCTGGGTAGCAGGGCTAGATAGGAGTATACTAGCTGAGTGTAGCCTGGACTCTGATGTATATACTGTGGAACGCATTTATTCTAACTCGCGTTCATGTAATCTGTGTAAACCTGTTTATACTGTTAATCCGATTTTCCGGCAGTTACATCTGGTTCTTTAATAAAGCCAGTTTTTGCTTCAGTCTCCTTGTCTGCTGTACTGTACTTGAATCCTGCTTTGCGGTCTCTCCCTCCTCTGACCGCTACACTATCATGTGCCACTTGGGAGTGGAGGGCTAGGGGCCCACCTTGCTCAGGGGCCCACCAGGGGATTGACCTGTTCCCCTGCGGGCCAGTCCGAGCCTGTACAGCACTGTGCTTGGTGAGCTGCAAGAAGGTGGTGGCGCTTACAGAAGCACCAGTGCCTTCTCAAATAGCTAATTAGTGGGGGTCCTAGTATCGGACCCCCACTGAGCAGACGCTGATGAGCTATTTAGAGGTTTAAGTAAGTAAGGAAAGGAAAATAAATGCTGCAGTAAGATTTTTAGGGGATTTTTTAAATTATTATTTATAAGGAAGTAAGGGGAAAAAATGGGGAAGGAAAGAATATTTTCTTTTTTTTTGGGGGGGGGGGGAAGTAGGGTTGTGAATTTTTTATATTTTTATGGAGGGGGATTGGTTGTTTTTTTTTTCATTGCAGGTCGGGGAAAGGAATGTTTTGGGGGAAGTTTCCGTTTTTTGGGGGGGTTTGCTGACAGGTGACACAGTATAGGATGGTGCTTGACTCTTCGCCTTTCTACCGTCTCTTTTTCCAGAGAATCTTTAGATTTCATGTTTTTCCTCCGGATCCTGAAATTAAAAAGAAGACGTATCAGTGATCTGGTGTCTTCTACTGACATGTCAGCCTTGGATGGAGTTTGCTCTTAGATCCTGACATTATAACCTGATAGTGTTTTACACGCTGCCCTTAAGCTGATAATTGTGGGTGTTATTTGTCTGCCCCCCCTTGATCTGATACTGATTTCCTATCCCGAGGATAGACCATCAATGTCTAAGTCCTGGAGTACCCCTTTAACATTAGTGCCAGTGATAATAAGTCCTGCCAGATTGTAGATGATTTTGCTGACTGGCGCCTCAGAGTCCAGGATGGTGGTATACGTGTACTGGTTGGAGTCCTCCATCTGGATGCCCAGTGATCTCCAGACAGGGCTCCTGGGTGACTTTGGGTACATTTTGATGATGCTGGACAGAGAATATGGAAAATTGTTAGAATCTGATATGTCAGGAAGATTTCTAATCTGGATTATTTGTATCATTGTCATAATTACTGAGGGCAACAAACACCTTAAGGGGGTTTTCTGGGATTACTATGGTGTTTAACAGACATGTTCATGTAGTTGCTTACCTTATGTACATCTTCGCCATGCTCTCAATCGGGAGTCTCCTGACCCGTTTCCACCATGTAAACCAATCAGTCCGGTTTCCATCCTGTATGTAGAATTTTCTGTTGCTTTGTCCAACCAAACCCATGATGCAGGTGATTGATGTTTCTCCACCTGTTCTGGCTGTGATCTCCTCCACTGGGATCTTGTCTCTATGATCTCATATAGAGAATGTTCTTATCAGGAAAGGCTTTTCATGATGTCTCTATGGCAGGTGATTGATGTTTCTCCACCTGTTCTGACCATAAGTTTATTCTTCAAGAGGATGTTGTCTCTCCAAATATAACATTCTGAGAGCATGAAGGCATGTACAAGATAACATGCCGAAGACTGCCAATCCAATCTTTACAAAATTCATCATTGACCTGCGATAGATGCCCTTCTGGTTGAAGTCGCTGTACATGATAATTTTGTCTTTCTGTTTGGTTGTTGGCATCTCCTTAGGGGAAGCGGTGCTCCCTTCCATCTTTCTTACCCTGGGTATATATGGATGGCGGGTGAAGTATCCTCTGTCCCTGTTCTTCTTCCGGTTCATGATGACTTTGAATCTTGGTCTTGACAGCGGAACTGTGGGCCATCCATATTTTCCTCCTCATATCCAGAGCTAAGCTGTTCCTGTGGCTCATCGTTCTCCTGCTTATTTGGAAGCGGCCTGGCCTCTAGGTGACCTTCGAGGAGCAGGCAGAGAACGAGCAGAAAGCAGGCAGTATACATATTTTCTATACTCCGCTCTAGTCAGGAACTGCTGTGCACTCCGGAGAGTTTTTTTTGCTTTAAAGCAGTAGCACGTAGACTGCAGCGGCAGTAATGCCAAACTCCAAAAATTTGCTTGAAGGCAAGTGAGATGCTGGACACTGGAACTTTAGAAGAGGCAGCGAACAACTGAGAAGATTATGGCGCGCCAACACCTACATGCTAGTTTCTTGTGACATCACCTCATTATAATATGTCTATGACATCCCCTCATTAGCATATTTATGTGACCACCTCATTATAATATTTATATTGATTATTATAGTTCACTATCACTTACCTTCTGCTTGCTGGCTGTGACATCACAATGGCCCATTGGATATTACATTTAGGTCTAATAGGTCTGGATAGAAATTTTCACATAAGCTAAATGTAAGCAACAGCCTGAGGCCACCAGTACGATTCCAGCTTTCAGATTCTTTAGCCAGGAAAGAAAATTAAAGCTGGAATCTGATAAAGAAATGCTGCAATTTAGTTTTTGGTAGATTTTGGCCCATTACAAAGAAGAAGGTTATGATTATGAAGGGTTATAAAGTCTATTCTCTAAATCTAAACTACCCGCAGAGAAGAAAACATATTGTGTAAATTACCAGGTGGTTTTCCCACTGAAATCAATGGGAGGTGGATGCATGCGCTTTCGGTGCAGATTTTATGAGTCTGCCAAAAAATCTACATAGAAAAATCACAGTCTGAACATACCCTTACTGTGCCTGAAAATCAGTTCCATTCATCTAAATGGGGTTGTTTTGCAGGAAGCACATGGATTTCTGCAAGCCCCAGTCAGATGAATGGAACTGATTTTCAGTCACAGAAACTTTCTGTAATAAAATCTGTGGCGTGCGCTCCTAGAGTGCGGCCACGCGTTCAGGTTTCCTGATGCGGTTTTAGAAGCCAGAACCAAGAGTAAATTCAAATATATTCCCAATGTTGGCTTTATAAACTGCATCAAACACCTGAACATGTGGATATACCCTAATAGTGTCACCTGTGCATGTGTCACGTCTGCTCCTGATACCAGCCTGGCTGGTCACCTGCTACATCAAGTCTTGTGTACAGTCGTGGCCAAAAGTTTTGAGAATGACACAAATATTAGTTTTCACAAAGTTTGCTGCTAAACTGCTTTTAGATCTTTGTTTCAGTTGTTTCTGTGATGTAGTGAAATATAATTACACGCACTTCATACGTTTCAAAGGCTTTTATCGACAATTACATGACATTTATGCAAAGAGTCAGTATTTGCAGTGTTGGCCCTTCTTTTTCAGGACCTCTGCAATTCGACTGGGCATGCTCTCAATCAACTTCTGGGCCAATTCCTGACTGATAGCAACCAATTCTTTCATAATCACTTCTTGGAGTTTGTCAGAATTAGTGGGTTTTTGTTTGTCCACCCGCCTCTTGAGGATTGACCACAAGTTCTCAATGGGATTAAGATCTGGGGAGTTTCCAGGCCATGGACCCAAAATGTCAACGTTTTGCTCCCCGAGCCACTTAGTTATCACTTTTTTCTTATGGTACGGTGCTCCATTGTGCTGGAAAATGCATTGTTCTTCACCAAACTGTTGTTGGATTGTTGGAAGAAGTTGCTGTTGGAGGGTGTTTTGATAACATTCTTTATTCATGGATGTGTTTTTGGGCAAAATTGTGAGTGAGCCCACTCCCTTGGATGAGAAGCAACCCCACACATGAATGGTCTCAGGATGCTTTACTGTTGGCATGACACAGGACGGATGGTAGCGCTCACCTTTTCTTCTCTGTCCAAGCCTTTTTCCTGATGCCCCAAACAATCGGAAAGAGGCTTCATCGGAGAATATGACTTTGCCCCAGTCCTCAGCAGTCCATTCACCATATTTTCTGCAGAAGATCAATCTGTCCCTGATGTTTTTTTTGGAGAGAAGTGGCGTCTTTGCTGCCCTTCTTGACACCAGGCCATCTTCCAAAAGTCTTCGCCTCACTGTGCGTGCAGATGCGCTCACACCTGCCTGCTGCCATTCCTGAGCAAGCTCTGCACTGGTGGCACTCCGATCCCGCAGCTGAATCCTCTTTAGGAAACGATCCTGGCGCTTGCTGGACTTTCTTGGACGCCCTGAAGCCTTCTTAACAAGAATTGAACCTCTTTCCTTGAAGTTCTTGATGATCCTATAAATTGTTGATTGAGGTGCAATCTTAGTAGCCACAATATCCTTGCCTGTGAAGCCATTTTTATGCAACGCAATGATTGCTGCACGCGTTTCTTTGCAGGTCACCATGGTTAACAATGGAAGAACAATGATTTCAAGCATCACCCTCCTTTTAACAGGTCAAGTCTGCCATTTTAACCCAATCAGCCTGACATAATGATCTCCAGCCTTGTGCTCGTCAACATTCTCACCTGAGTTAACAAGACAATTACTGATATGATCTCAGCAGGTCCTTTAATGACAGCAATGAAATGCAGTGGAAATTTTTTTGGGGGATTAAGTTAATTTTCATGGCAAAGAAGGACTATGCAATTCATCTGATCACTCTTCATAATATTCTTGAGTATATGCAAATTGCTGAACCCTGACATATCTCCTTCTTCACCCAGGCAGACCATCTGAGATGAGCATCGGAACATTTCATGCTCTGATGCTCTCCCTTGCCCTGCACTAAATCAAGCAGGTCAAGGGCTTTTTCATTAGATCTGGTGATATACCGGGTCTCTGCTATGCAGAGGCTTCCGCCTAGCAGTGTTCCCAGTAACATCACTGGCACTAATGGGTGGGTTTCAGCGCTGCGCTGCCTTCGCCTAGCAGTGTAAGTTTGTAAACAAAAAAGCCCTTGCCCTGCAATATACAGCTCAGGGCAAGGGAGAGCATCGGAGCATGAGGGTCTGCCTGGGTGAAGAAGGGGATATGTCCAGGTTCAGCTCTAAACCCGGACAACTCCTTTAATTGTCTTGGACAACCCCTTTAATTTCTGACTCACAATACTATAAAGTATGTGGACACCTGACCATCATACCTATATGAGCTTGTTAGACATCTCATTCAAAACGAGGGGTATCTATATAGAGTTTGGCCCTTTTTTGCAGTTGTAACAATCTCCATAAAATAAGGCTCCATAAGATTTGGGAGGGTATATTTGTGCACATTCAACCGAAAGAGCATTTGTGCAGTCAGGCACTGATGTAGGAATAGAAGGCTTGGCTCACAGGTGGATTTACAATTCATCACAGAGGTGTTTGATGGGGTGGAGGAGGTCAGGACTCTGTGCAGCCACTCAGGTTCCTCCACACTGATCTTATCACACTTTGGGCCAGATTTATCATTAGCTCAGGTCAGAATAATGGAGTGGAAAAGTCCCCAAAAAAGCCCCAAACGCTAAAACTGCGCACAATTTTTTTCTGCTCTGCACTATGCTCGCCAGTTTTCTGAAAGTGGGCGTGTTTTCTTATGTAAATGAATCTCTAGACAGATTTACTATTGGGACTATTTAAAAAGTCGCAAAAAAGTCGCAATTTCACTCCAGTGAGGACCATGCTTATCTTATGAGACTTTTTAATAGAACATGCGACTTTTTCATAAAAACTTGCGACTTTTTCATAAAAACTTGCGACTTGTGTAAAGCTGCTTACTGACGGATAAACTGCTACCGTCAAACCACATTTATCATTGTCTTAAAGGGCCGATTATAAATCTGACTTGGCTAAAACTGACTTTAGTCATATGTTAAAGTGGAGTGAGCTGTCAGAGTCATGATAAATCTGGCCCTATGTCTTTATGGGACTCATTTAGACGGAGGTAAGAAAAAAATAATCTGTCTCGCTCACTTTTCTCAACCTCTATGCAGCAGAAAGGACACGCCCCCTGAGCTGAACCTGGACATATCCCCTTCTTCCTCCCATATAATATATGATAAAACTGCCTTCCTGCAGCCACCACTAGGGGGAGCTCAGTGCAAAGGAATTTATATGGTTACTATTAAACTCCATGGCAGCTGATCTCCACCTTCAGTGGTGGATTTAGGAAAATGTCATGGATTTATCAGAAAGCAGAAGTAGTTCATTGTCAGGTCTTTGCAGTCAAGATAAAATTTCTTCATCTATGATATGTTTGTAGTCAGTCCTCCTGGAGACACAAAGGTCTGCAGCAGAGTTGTATACACGATATAGAAGAATTTGCTTTAAAACATTATCCAACCCCTGAAATGTCCCCTTATATGCCCAGGCCCCTCACACACAACGTACTTACCTTGCTCCCCGCTCCCTGTGCCGCTCCTGGTCCCCACACAGCCGCCTATGCTTCTCCCCATACGCAGATGAAAACATCCGGAGTGGGAGGGGGGGGGGGATGCAGCCAATGGCAGGTGGTGACGGGGACAAGTCTCCCTAGCATCGCAGGTGACGCTAGGGAGGCTCGTCCCCGTCACCTCCTTCTATTGGCTGTCCACCACTCACAACCCCCCCTCCCTCGACATCGGATGTTTTCATCCGTGCACGGGGAGAAGACCAGGAGCGATGCGAATGCTAGGGAGCGGTTGTGTGTGAGGAACCCAGGCACATGGGGGGGATTTCAGGGATTGGCTAACCCCTTTAAACAATTAAACAAGAATATTTGCTAAATTGATTCCAATGAGACCAATTCTCTTATTTCTCTGACCCAAGGAATACCTAGCATTGCCTTGTCCTGTGTGTATCAAGTTATCTAATACAGTTGCATCTATCTAGAAAAAAAAAGTGTAATTGTAACGCTCCATGGATCTCCATTATCATCAGATCTTGACTACCACAGAACCTAAATGGGGTTATGCCATGACAGATGTAAAAAAATGAAAATCAGGCATCATATAGTACATGGCAAAACCTGTACCAGAACCAGCCCCATACTGCACATGGATCCAGAGATCTCCCCATTCATTGCTCTAATTGTTCTGCTAGATAAACTTCAGCCTGGCAGCTCAGGGGGCGTGTCCTTTCTGCTGCACCTCTCCCTATCACAGCTCGGGGGGAGTGTCCTTTCTGCTGCACCTCTCCCATCACAGCTCAGGGGGCGTGTCCTTTCTGCTGCACCTCTCCCCACCACAGCTCAGGGGGCGTGTCCTCTCTGCTGCAGATATCTCCCTGTAACTGTTACAGCTTCTAACAGAACGTATGGCTGGTGACAGTTAAAGATTTAAATTGAACACGTGTGACCAGCTCAGTGAGGCGAACAAGAAAATAAGGGAAAGAACAAACCGCAGGTAGCGCTATACAGATACATTTTGTTGAATAGCTAACTGGCTATACAACATTTTTAATTACATGCAATTATAAAGTAATCAGATCAAGGGGCTGGTTTGAAAAATGTAGAAAATGTTTTGCGACACAACCCCTTTAAAGGGGTTCTGTCAGCCCACTAAACCGTTTTTTTTTTTTTTTGTTTAGTAATAATCCCTGTACTGCGAGCTCTGCATACATAAGTTAAATAATCTTTTTGGTTCAGTAGAATTTGATAAAAAGCTATTTTTAAAATATGCAAATTACCTTGCTACCATCAAGTAGGGCGGCTACTTGCTGGTAGCAGCCGCATTCTCCGATCCTAATGACGCCCCCTCCGCATTGTGATTGACAGGGCCAGGGAACGGAATCGTTCTCTGCTGGCCCTGCCTGTTTGCATTCAAAATCCGGCGCCTGCGCCGCGGCCGTACCTATCTTCAATCTGCGCAGGCGCACTGAGAGGCGGCCGCTCGCTTGGCCGCTCCATCCTCAATGCGCCTGCGCCGATGACGTCACATCTACACCCGGCGCAGGCGCATTGAGGATGGAGCGGCCGAGCGAGCGGCCGCCTCTCAGTGCGCCTGCGCAGATTGAAGATAGGTACGGCCGCGGCGCAGGCGCCGGATTTTGATTGCAAACAGGCAGGGCCAGCAGAGAACGATTCCGTTCCCTGGCCCTGTCAATCACAATGCGGAGGGGGCGTCATTAGGATCGGAGGATGCGGCTGCTACCAGCAAGTAGCCGCCCTACTTGCTGGTAGCAAGGTAATTTGCATATTTTAAAAATAGCTTTTTATCTAATTCTACTGAACCAAAATGATTATTTAACTTATGTATGCAGAGCTCGCAGTACAGGGATTATTAGTAAACAAAAAACAAAAATAAACGGTTTAGTGGGCTGACAGAACCCCTTTAAGATGGCCTTCAGTAGCTGTTTGCCAAATGCTTGTTTCGCTGACTTCCCTATACACTTGTACACTCGATTCGGATGGGCATGCATGTATTCTCAGTGACAAGAGAGGAGACATCTCTGGCAGCAGCTTATCTCCTGGCAGAACAAAAGGATCGGGCGTTGAAATTCTAAACACCCAATCCTTTTCTCCCCTGAGATTCTCTGTCACATTAAATTATCAGTGGGAGACTTTAGTCCTAGTGGATATTTCAATTTTTGGTTCAGACAGGGGGCCGGGGTCCACATATGGGAGCTGTGTATACTACAGTCACTCATGTCCTCCTCCCTGACAGCAGAATCTGATTACAATAGATGTTCTTGTACTAATTCAGATAAAGGAATGCAATGGATGAAACTAATGAGATTTCCTTAATTACACAGTCCCCCGGGGTTGTGGGTATTTTCTATTTAAAATTTTTTTCTGACCTGTAACAGTGGAAGATTTTCCTGGAAAATGTAATCATGGGCAATCAATGTAGATTTTGTTCTTGCATGAAATATTTGCAAATTATTGCTGAATGTGGCTGCACCTGATAAGTTTCTTCCGCACACTGCTTGCCTCACATCTTATTGAAGTATGTAAATTAATAAGTATCCAGCGGGGAGAGTTAACCCTTATGTGTTACTTTCACATTCCCAGCATTACTGAAATGCGTTGTGAAGATACCAGCAGTAATCTGCATCTATTGTTTTATTTCCTCCAAATAGGTCCAGCCACCCCTAGGGGGAGCTTAGAAGTTTATGAAGGATGGGTCCTTTATTTACACACGAGGCGAACAACCTTTTTCTGGTTTGAGGACCACATTGTCAGATTTTACCACTCCTAATGACCGCAATATAACTTTAGGATTGCTCTGGATAAGTGCAGTGGCTGAGAGGGTGGTGCATGACACAGGGATTTAAAAAGCACCAAATAAAGAATGCCCTCAGATCTGCACTGGGCATAACAAAGAACTAGTTTTATTTCATTGCTCCTTGGTTACTTATATGGAATTCATAAAGCCCCAGTGCCCCCTATAATAGTACCAACCACATAGTGCTGCCCATAGCAGTTCCAGCCACACAGTACCCCCTATTAAGGCCAGCAACACAGCACTCCTCAAAAACGTGCCACCCACACAGCGCCACCCCATATCACATTTGATCCCCAGGTTGTAGGCTTTACATCCCTGAACTGTATACATTCATCTTTAGTAAGCTCCCCCTAGTGGTGGCTGGAAACAGCTAGAATTCAATCAACTCTTTGGCTGTTTCGAAGGAAGGAGGGAATCTGGAGTTGTGTAACAAAGAAAATGGATCCTCAACTTACCTCTGTTTATTAACCCGATTTCTAAGTCTGTTTATTGATCTGCATGAACTGCTTGCTCTGCTTACTACCTTGACCAACTACAACCTTCAGCCTGCTCATCAGCTGTCAACGGGAGGGCTATTCCAGGGGCAGTAACATAGACATGTGACTAGGAAAGTATAAAATGTGTTGGGGTGTCAAGGGGAAAGGATGAAGTTAAGTATCCCATACAAATTAGTGTATTGCTGGCCAAACAAACTGAGAATTGCTGTTTCAGCAAACAATTTCTTATTTGCTGCTCAAAAAAGTCCTTATTTCTGTGGCAATTACATAACAGGGCTCAAGATTCTATTCTCCAGTATTCATGGTAAGGAAATCAAATGATTATCAACCTAAAGGAATTAAACTAATTTGTTAAAGGGGTTGTGCAGGGGTTTTATATTGATGACCTAACGTCAGGATAAGTCATCAATACCTGATCGGTGGGGTGCGACACTCTACATTGCATTCACTTGAATGGAGTGAGTACTTGTAAATACACTACGCCGCCACTGCAAGGGAGATGGCGAGTAGAGTAATGAACAGGAAGCAGTGCTTACATAGAAAGCTGCCTCCTCTTCAAACAGCTGATCAGTGGGGGTGTCAGGTCTCGGACCACCTCCGATCTGATATTGATGACCTATCTTGTGGATAGGTCATCAATATAAAACCCCTGCACAACCCCTTTAAATTTAAGGAAATTCAAGATGAAAACTGTCAAACCGACCATAGATTTGCTAGAGAAAGATTATTTTATGGCTACTATAGATTTATCTGATGTCTACTATCATTCTCCGATCCATAAAGACTCCCCAAAGTACCTGAGAATTGCATTTTTTTTTCCCCAAAAAATATTTTATGCCACTTTCAATTTCAGGTGCTTCCATTCGTGCTCTCGAGTACTCCAAGAATCTTCACCAAGATAATGGCGGAAGTTTCCAGTCACCTACATTAACAGTTCTTTATTTGTATGATTTGTTGGCTGTAGACAACTCAAAAAATGCTTTTTCAGTCACATTTTAGACCACTTTGAAGACATTCAACATGTTGGGATGGCTTACAAGTCTGGAAAAGTTGGAACTAACTCCTAGCCAACAAAAACATTTTTGGGCCAACCAACTAAATTCTCATCTACTTACGTCCTTTCTTCCTACAGACCAATCAGAGTGGTCTCTTCCTTTTGCTACATCATTGTAGAGACATACAGAGACATCACGACCATCCTGGGTCTATTAACATCCACCATCCCAACTGTCAGATTGGCTCAGGCTCATTCAAGGGTCCTTCAGAGCCTTCACTTTCTGCTTAGCAAATGGGACTGATTGAAATCTTCACTGGACAAGAAGGTGAGAATTCCCTTTTCTGCAGAAACATCCCTGCGCTGGTGGCTGGTCAGGCAAAATCTCCCGTGGCATCATCAGAATCCTTGTGTAATTGCCACAGACTCTAGTACACTAGGATGGGGAGCTCGCTCATCATATAACATTTTTCAAGGATGATGGAATAATGAGGTGCCCAATTTGTCTTCTAAATTAACTTCTAATTTAAGATAATTGTCATCTGTATAGGATGCCCTGAAAGCATTTAGCCCAGTAGCAAAATACAGGCATTTAAAAATTCTATCTGACACACCATCACGGTGGCTTGAATAAACAGGCTGGCACAAGAAGCCAAGGCCTCTCCAAGGAAGCAGCAGAAATTGGGAAGAAGTTAAAATATTATTTTTATCGGCAGTCCACCTAAAGGGCTCAGATAATTTAGTCACGGACTCTGTGAGGGAGAATGGAAGCTAAATCCTAATATTTTCCAGAGGATATCAGGGGTTGTCTAGAAGAGGACCTGTTTATTTCAATAGCTATCAGGTTGAAAGTTTCTGTTCTCACTCCTTTCAGGATAAATTGTATATCGTCTCCCTCCCCTGGGGATAAAAGTATTTTGTATGCGTTTCCACTGTTCTCCCTAATCCCCAGGGTCCTGATGAAGACAAAGCTCAACTTATCATCATCAGCTCCATACTGACCAAACAGATCATGGTTCCCTCTTTTTCTCAACATGGAAATGGCATCCAATTTATGGATTCTCCCCAAGGGCAGCAAGGTGGCTCAGTGGTTAGCACTGATGCCTTGCAGTGCTGAGGTCCTAGGGTTGAATCCAACCAAGGACTACATCTGCATGGAGTTTGTATGTTCTCCCTGTGTTTGCATGGGTTTACTCCCAACAACATACTGATAGAGAACTTAGATCATGAGCTCCATTGTGGACTGCAAGTGATGATAACTGTAAAGAGCTGCAGAATATGTCAGCACTATAAAAGTGAGTAAAATAAACATTCTCTTTCAAGGACTGGTATTCCATCCAAACGTTTGCCAGGTATGTGTGAATGCTAAACACATCATAAGTGATGGCCAGTTCGCAGTGTTCACCGACGAACACATGCGATCTGCCATCTTCACTCACAAGTCTGGCAATGCAGAGGTAAGCCCTTACCTGTGCCTGTGCCGCGAGCTGCTCTGAAACACATGCGGTCACCGGGAGCAGGCAGTTCCGAGAACGGCCTTCATCGCGGAGCAGGCGCAGGTAAGGACTTACTTCTGCATCGCTGGGCTGGCCATCACTGCACACCATTACTGAAAAGGAAAGGTTTGCCTATTTCTGTAGTTTCCATACTCCTCATGAGCAGAAGATGACCTCCAACATATGAAAAGCTGTCCTTCAATAAGGATGAATGGGATATTACTCAGCCACCCAATCTACTCTTAAAGGGGTTGTCCCCCCCAAAAATATTCTACAGTTTTCAGACCAGCACCTGGATATGAATACTTTTGCAATTGCAAGTAATTAAAAATGTAGCTGCTATGACGCCGATCTATACGAGTGTATGATCTATACGAGTGTATCACTGTACAGCAGCGGCAGCACGAAGCGCACAGCGTCAGAGCAACCAATGACGCTGTGCGCTCCTGCACTAAGCAGGATGCCAGTCTGGTATCTCACAGACTGTGTTCCACAGATGTCTGCATGAGGCTTTATTCAATAAAATGTATCTGTACAGCGCCACCTCCTCTTTGTTTTGTTTTTTATTTCTTTGACCTGCTCACTGAGAAGGCCACACATGCTCAGTTACATCCTTCAACTGCCTCCTGAGCTGTGATAGGGAGAGCTGAGACACGCCCCCCTGAGCTGTGATAGGGAGAGCTGAGACACGCCTCCTGAGCTGTGATAGGGAGAGCTGAGACACGCCCCCTGAGTTGTGATAGGGAGAGCTGAGACACGCCCCCTTAGCTGTGATAGGGAGCGCTGAGGCACGCCCCCTTAGTTGTGATAGGGAGAGCTGGGGCACGCCCCTTAGCTGTGATAGGGAGAGCTGAGACACGCCCCCTTAGCTGTGATAGGAGAGCTGAGGCACGCCTCCTGAGCTGTGATAGGGAGAGCTGAGGCACGCTCCCTTAGCTGCAGCTGAAAAAACACTCCCCTTGAGCTTTGTTAGAAAGGTATTGTCATGTATTATATGATGTGTTATTTTCATTTTTTACATTAGTCATGGGATACCCCTTTAATAAGTTAGGATAAAGGATTACATTTTTTTACTCCAAAGTACAAATTTCAAGTGTAAAGAAGCATATAGGATAAAACCGTTGTCCCTCCCTGGGATATATGGTAAATTGAGTACTATCTACACTGATGAAAAGCCCCGTTGGAACCCATTGAGAAAATTTTGCTATGGCTTTTACCTGTAAAGACCACCTTCTAGCCATCACGACAGCTAGAAGAGTAGGAAAAATCCAAGCTTTTTCTTGGAAACAACCATATTTAGAGTCCATTCACACGTCCGTACTGTATTGCGGATCCGCAATACACCCGGCCGGCACCCCCATAGAACTGCCTATTCTTGTCCGCAATTGCGGACAAGAATAGGACATGTTCTATTTTTTTCCGGAGCCGCAGACCAGAAGTTCGGGGGTGCGCTCCGGAAATGCGGATGCGTCCGCATCCATTCCTGCCCCATAGAGAATGAATGGATCCGCACCCGTTCCGCAATTTGCGGAAAAGGTGCGGACACATTCACGGACGTGAATGGACCCTTATCTAGATGCTTATAGGCCCTGATACATGATAATACAGGTGTACACCCATGGCCCAGGTGCACATGGATCCTCCATACCTCTGACAGCTATGCCTTCGATCTGTATAATTACGGCAGCTGGAATTTTTATCGTCTTTTTATATAAATGAATATAATAGCAACTGGATACCGTTCCCCAGCAGTGTTTGCATAATCTTGCCTGCAACAACTGGGTTACTGACAAGGATATCCACTGCTATTAATATTAAAGCCTACTGAGGATATCCTTTTGAATCCCACCTGAGCTTAATCATTCCTACACCTATCCTGATTATTTTTAGGAATATCTGTTTTAGCACTAATAATGATAAGAATACAGGGACACAAAAAATATAGCTATAGGGTAGGGTCCTGTTTGTATGTGTCACGGACGGTGTACAGGAAACAAGGCAAAGCAACATGTATAAATGACTCGCTGGATCCAAAAGCTAAGGAACCAAGGGAGACCCCTGCAGGAGACCTGGCACTTTCCCTGGCTGCTCAGCCTATGCAAAGATCCTAATGGTGGAGGTTTGCATATCCACGAACCTTGACTATAAAGCCCTGAGCACCCTACAATAGTGAGGGGACATGACCACCGGCTCCCTACACAAGATACGGAGGGAGTCAGGGTCACCTGGAATCCAGCAAACAGAAAATAAACGATAAAGGTACAACACTTAGCTTTGTAGCAGACAGGAGAACAAGGTCAGCATGCACACACACTCCAGGAAGTAGTATAAGCCGTCCAGAAAAGCCTTCTGGGGAGGAATTTAAAGGGAAGCAATTAGTCCAACACATGACAGCTGAGAGAGGCTAACGAGAGGAGGAGCTGAATACCACAACACAGAAACTCAAGGAGGAGGTTCTGAAAGGCCTCTGTCAGAGCTTCTCAGCTGTCTGGTTGTGACAGTACCCCTCCTTCTACGAGTGGACTCCGGACACTCAGAACCCACCTTCTCAGGATGGGACCTATGGAAAGCCCTGATGAGACGAGAGGCCTTAATGTCCATCACTGGGACCCACATCCTCTCCTCAGGACCATAACCCTCCCAATGAACAAGGTACTGAAGAGAACCGCGGACAAGACGAGAATTCACAATCCTAGAGACCTGAAATTCAAGATTCCCATCAACCATAATCGGAGGAGGAGGCAAAGGCGAGGGTACAATGGGTTGAACATAAGGTTTCAATAAGGACTTATGAAAAACATTATGGATCTTCCAAGTCTGAGGAAGATCAAGACGGTATGCAACAGGATTGATGACAGACAGGATTTTGTAAGGCCCAATAAACCTAGGACCCAACTTCCAGGAGGGAACCTTCAATTTGATATTCTTGGTAGACAACCACACCAGATCACCAACATTCAGGTCCGGACCAAGCACACGTCTCTTATCTGCCACACGCTTATATCTCTCACTCATGCTCTTTAGATTATCCTGAATCTTTTGCCAAATAGATGACAAAGACGAGGAGAATCTGTCCTCATCAGGTAAACCAGAAGACCCCTCTCCCGAGAAAGTCCCAAACTGTGGATGAAACCCATATGCACCAAAAAATGGTGACTTATCAGAGGACTCCTGACGACGGTTATTTAAAGCAAACTCAGCAAGGGACAAAAAAGAACACCAATCCTCTTGATTCTCCGCCACAAAACAGCGCAGATATGTCTCCAGATTCTGATTGACGCGCTCTGTCTGGCCATTCGACTGCGGGTGGAAAGCAGAAGAGAATGACAACCGAACCCCCAAGCGAGAACAGAAAGCCTTCCAGAATCTGGAAACAAACTGCGTGCCCCTATCAGAGACTATGTCTGAAGGAATACCGTGCAATTTGACAATGTGATCAACAAATGCCTGCGCCAGCGTCTTAGCATTGGGCAAACCAGGAAAAGGGATGAAATGCACCATTTTGCTAAAACGGTCCACCACCACCAGAATCACAGTCTTCCCCGAGGAACGAGGCAGGTCCGTTATGAAGTCCATGGACAGATGTGTCCAAGGACGGGAAGGAATGGGTAAGGGAAGGAGAGGACCTGATGGCCGTGAATGAGGGACTTTGGCACGAGCGCAAGTCTCGCAGGCTGCCACAAAACCCTCAACCGACTTACGAAGCGCAGGCCACCAGAATCTCCGAGCGATGAGATCCAGTGTGGCTCTTACCCCCGGGTGCCCAGCAAGGACCGTATCGTGGTGTTCTTTAAAAATCTTGTGTCTTAAAGCGAGAGGCACAAACAACCTCCCAGGAGGACAAAGATCAGGAGCCTCTGACTGGGCTGCCTGCACCTTTGCCTCCAATTCAGGAAAAAGAGCAGAGACCACCACACCTTCAGCCAAAATGGGACCCGGGTCTTCAAAATTCCCGCCTCCCGGAAAACAACGTGACAGGGCATCTGCCTTCACATTCTTAACTCCAGGGCGGAACGTGACAACAAAATTAAACCTAGAAAAGAACAACGACCATCTGGCCTGTCTCGGGTTCAGACGCTTGGCTGACTCCAAGTAGGCCAGATTTTTATGGTCAGTAAATACGGTAATAGGGTGTCTGGCTCCCTCTAGCCAATGGCGCCATTCCTCAAAAGCCAACTTGATGGCCAACAATTCCCTATCTCCCACATCGTAATTTCTCTCTGCGGAGGAGAGTTTTCTTGAGAAAAAGGCACACGGTCGCCAATTGGCAGGAGAGGAACCCTGAGACAAGACCGCCCCCACACCCACCTCAGAAGCATCAACCTCAACTATGAAGGGTAAAGAAACATCAGGTTGCACCAAGATGGGAGCGGAAGCAAAACTCTCCTTGATATCAGAAAAAGCCTTACGCGCATCTACTGACCAAGAAGAAAAATCTACCCCCTTTCTGGTCATATCAGTGAGTGGTTTAACAATAGAAGAATAATTCAAAATGAACTTCCTGTAATAATTGGCAAAGCCCAAAAAACGCATCAGCGCCTTCTGATTCTCAGGAAGCTCCCACTCAAGCACAGCGCGGACCTTCTCGGGGTCCATGCGAAAACCAGAAGCGGAGAGAAGAAACCCCAGAAATTGAATTTCTGGAACCGCAAACACACATTTTTCCAGTTTTGCATATAATTTATTCTCCCGCAGGATGAGCAAGACCTGACGTAAATGTTCCTTATGAGTTTTGAAATCGGGGAAAAAAAATAAAAATGTCATCCAAATACACTAATACAAATTTTCCCATCAAATGATAAAAAATGCTGTTCATGAAATGCTGAAAAACGGCTGGGGCATTCATCAAACCAAAAGGCATAACCAAATTTTCAAAATGGCCCTCAGGGGTATTAAAGGCCGTCTTCCATTCGTCCCCTTCTCTGACCCTGACCAGGTTGTATGCCCCTCTTAAATCTAATTTGGAAAAGACTTTAGCCCCAACAACCTGGTTAAATAGGTCCGGGATCAGAGGAAGCGGATAAGGGTCACGAATTGTGATATTGTTCAGCTCCCTGAAATCCAGACAAGGTCTTAAAGAACCATCTTTTTTCTTAACAAAGAAAAAACCAGCGGCAACAGGTGACTTCGAGGGTCGTATGTGTCCCTTTCTCAGACTCCCAGAGATATAAGCACGCATAGCGATCCTCTCAGGTTGGGAAAGATTGTATAAACGAGATTTAGGCAGCTTGGCGTCTGGGATGAGATTAATAGGGCAATCGTACTCCCTGTGCGGGGGCAA
Organism: Bufo gargarizans; assembly: GCF_014858855.1. Taxonomy (NCBI): domain Eukaryota; kingdom Metazoa; phylum Chordata; class Amphibia; order Anura; family Bufonidae; genus Bufo; species Bufo gargarizans. The sequence goes on from NC_058083.1 coordinate 83,210,111, forward strand.
ATCCTGAACTCCACTCTCAGAGAAGACATCCGAGAATTCAGAGAGAAAAGATAGTACAGTCTTAGTAGCAACCTCAGAAACAGTGTCATGAGGCAATTCTCTCTGCAAAAGTCACTCCAACCATTTATTTGCCTCGCTTGCCAATCAATGGTGGGGTTATGCTTAGTGAGCCAGGGCAGCCCCAACACCAGAGAGGTAGGTAAACCGCTAAGGACGAAACATGACACATCCTCAACATGAGCATCACTCTCAATTAAACGGATATTGTGAACTATGCCCTTTAATGATTTTTGAGAAAGTGGAGCGGAATCGATAGAAAAAACAGGAATATCCTTTCCCAAAGTGCGCACCTGGAAACCATGAGTTATCGCAAATTGATTATCAATGAGATTAACCGCTGCTCCACTATCCACAAAAATCTCACAAAAAATGTTCTTGCTCTTTAGCGCCACCCTAGCCGGCAGGACAAAACAGGAACTACAAGCAAATGGAAAACCTTCAATTTCCGCCTCAACCCTGCCAATAGTAACAGACGGAACATTTTTAAAAGATTTTTTCCTGTTTGTTTCTTTATTACTCCCAGAAAACTGCCTGAATCTCCTAGAGGGACAAATATTTGCCAAATGATTTATACCTCCACAACAAAAACAAACCCTCCCATGCGAGCTGAATCTTCTATTGTCAGAAGCAATCAACCCCAGCTGCATGGGCTCCTGCTCAGAAGGGGCTGACGGCGACTGAGACCCCTGCGCACAGAACGGGACCGCTGCACTGTCCTGGGACTGAGTATGACAGGAAGGGGACATCTCTCCTCTCTCTCTAAGACGCCTGTCAATACGAACGGCCTGAGACATAGCAGAGTCCAAAGAAATAGGCCTCTCATGAAAGGCAAATGCATCTTTCAATCCCTCTGAAAGACCATGGCAAAATTGACTTCGGAGTGCAGCATCATTCCAACCAGTATCAACTGCCCATCTCCGAAATTCTGAGCAATATATTTCTGCGGATTGTTTACCCTGGCATAATAGACGTAGTTTAGACTCAGCCAGAGCAATACGATCCGGATCATCATATATCTGACCCAGGGCTAAAAAGAATTCATCCACTGAACGGAGAGGCCGTGCCCCCTCCGGCAGCGAAAAGGCCCAGGACTGAGCGTTACCTCTGAGCAGCGATATAATGATCCCCACCCTCCGTTCCTCATCACCAGAGGAGTGGGGAAGAAGGCGAAAATGGAGTTTGCAAGCCTCTCTAAAACGCACAAAATTCTCACTACCCCCGGAGAACGTATCCCGGAGCGAGATCTTAGGCTCAGAACAAACTCCATGAACGCAAGCTGAACCGGTCACTTGAAGCTGAGAAAAAGTCTTACGGAGATCAGCTACCTCCAATGAAAGACCCTGGAAGCGTTCAGCCAAAAGTGAAACTGGATCCATGCTTGAGACGGTTACGGCGGCTTATAATGTCACGGACGGTGTACAGGAAACAAGGCAAAGCAACATGTATAAATGACTCGCTGGATCCAAAAGCTAAGGAACCAAGGGAGACCCCTGCAGGAGACCTGGCACTTTCCCTGGCTGCTCAGCCTATGCAAAGATCCTAATGGTGGAGGTTTGCATATCCACGAACCTTGACTATAAAGCCCTGAGCACCCTACAATAGTGAGGGGACACGACCACCGGCTCCCTACACAAGATACGGAGGGAGTCAGGGTCACCTGGAATCCAGCAAACAGAAAATAAACGATAAAGGTACAACACTTAGCTTTGTAGCAGACAGGAGAACAAGGTCAGCATGAACACACACTCCAGGAAGTAGTATAAGCCGTCCAGAAAAGCCTTCTGGGGAGGAATTTAAAGGGAAGCAATTAGTCCAACACATGACAGCTGAGAGAGGCTAACGAGAGGAGGAGCTGAATACCACAACACAGAAACTCAAGGAGGAGGTTCTGAAAAGCCTCTGTCAGAGCTTCTCAGCTGTCTGGTTGTGACAGTATGATACAGTTCTCCTTGTTAGGTCTATATAATTCTCATGACATTGAAGCCTAACAGTCCACTTATGCAATTTTTAGGGTACAGCCAGACGGGGCGGCCAGAGTGTGGAGGAGATGTCGGCTCGATTTGGCCAAAAACTAGCGTTTCATGCAAGCTGCAGCTGTTTGGTATTAGACTATTAAAAACCGATTGACAGTCACTAGGTTTTGTTAACGGCTTTGTGGGACCTACGTGGCCATTAATAATAAGCAATGAATAATAATGATAATAATGAACATGTACAAACAAAGTGCACATTACAGATTGATTCTTGAGGGATCACTGTATATATATATATATATATATATATATATATATACAGTACAGGCCAAAAGTTTGGACACACCTTCTCATTCAAAGAGTTTTCTTTATTTTCATGACTATGAAAATTGTAGATGCACACTGAAGGCATCAAAACTATGAATTAACACATGTGGAATTATATACATAACAAAAAAGTGTGAAACAACTGAAAATATGTCATATTCTAGGTTCTTCAAAGTAGCCACTTTTTGCTTTGATTACTGCTTTGCACACTCTTGGCATTCTCTTGATGAGCTTCAAGAGGTAGTCACCTGAAATGGTTTTCACTTCACAGGTGTGCCCTGTCAGGTTTAATAAGTGGGATTTCTTGCCTTATAAATGGGGTTGGGACCATCAGTTGTGGAGAAGTCAGGTGGATACACAGCTGATAGTCCTACTGAATAGACTGTTAGAATTTGTATTATGGCAAGAAAAAAGCAGCTAAGTAAAGAAAAACGAGTGGCCATCATTACTTTAAGAAATGAAGGTCAGTCAGTCCGAAAAATTGGGAAAACTTTGAAAGTGTCCCCAAGTGCAGTCACAAAAACCATCAAGCGCTACAAAGAAACTGGCTCACATGCGGAAGGAAGACCAAGAGTCACCTCTGCTGCGGAGGATAAGTTCATCCGAGTCACCAGCCTCAGAAATCACAGGTTAACAGCGGCTCAGATTAGAGACCAGGTCAATGCCACACAGAGTTCTAGCAGCAGACACATCTCTAGAACAACTGTTAAGAGGAGACTGTGTGAATCAGGCCTTCATGGTAGAATATCTGCTAGGAAACCACTGCTAAGGACAGGCAACAAGCAGAAGAGACTTGTTTGGGCTAAAGAACACAAGGAATGGACATTAGACCAGTGGAAATCTGTGCTTTGGTCTGATGAGTCCAAATTTGAGATCTTTGGTTCCAACCACCGTGTCTTTGTGCGACGCAGAAAAGGTGAACGGGTGGACTCTACATGCCTGGTTCCCACCGTGAAGCATGGAGGAGGAGGTGTGATGGTGTGGGGGTGCTTTGCTGGTGACACTGTTGGGGATTTATTAAAAATTGAAGGCATACCGAACCAACATGGCTACCACAGCATCTTGCCGCGGCATGCTATTCTATCCGGTTTGCGTTTAGTTGGACCATCATTTATTTTATAACAGGACAATGACACCAAACACACCTCCAGGCTGTGTAAGGGCTATTTGACCATGAAGGCGAGTGATGGGGAGAGTGATGGGGTGCTGCGCCAGATGACCTGGCCGCCACAGTCACCGGACCTGAACCCAATCAGGATGGTTTGGGGTGAGCTGGACAGCAGAGTGAAGACAAAAGGGCCAACAAGTGCTAAGCATCTCTGGGAACTCCTTCAAGACTATTGGAAGACCATTTCAGGTGACTACCTCTTGAAGCTCATCAAGAGAATGTCAAGAGTGTGCAAAGCAGTAATCAAAGCAAAAGGTGGCTACATTGAAGAACCTAGAATATGACATATTTTCAGTTGTTTCACACTTTTTTGTTATGTATATAATTCCACATGTGTTAATTCATAGTTTTGATGCCTTCAGTGTGAATCTACAATTTTCATAGTCATGAAAATAAAGAAAACTCTTTTAATGAGAAGGTGTGTCCAAACTTTTGGTCTGTACTGTATATATATCTGTTTTCTATTTATTATTATTACAATTGCTGTATGGCCTATTTAAAGCTGTTCAAACTGCTTCAATGGAAATTGCCCAAACATCCCTAATTTTGCAGGACTGGATGAAAATCTAATGTCTACTGATGGGTGGTACTGGCAAGATAGCTTAGGCATGCTGAAGTTCAATATAAACCTGTGTTATTTGCTGGGAGGAGAAATGGTTTAGGAGTCAGAGGTGAGGAGAAATTCTGAGGTCACCATCTGGAACCACTGCTAGCAAACTCAAACTCTGCCAGCTATCTTCCTTCACCACTCCAGTTATTAGATTCAAGGCTACCCCTAAGTGTTCCCCATCCTGCAAGGCAGGTTGTATTTGGCTGGTAGGGACAAAGTTGCATCTACAATCAGGCATCAGAAAACAGGTATGAGCTACCTATTAGACACAAAGGAGTAGTAGTAGAGAAGTACAAGTCAGAGTTAAAGCCAGGAAATTCAGTGAAAGCCAAATCAGAAGACAATTGGTTAATCCAGAGACAAGCCAAAGTCAGTTCAACAGAATTTCTAAGCAGAAGTTCTAATTAGCACAATGCAGAATTGAAGAAATAGAAGCTAGGGTGCATATGAATCACAGGCACTGACAAACAGCAAATGCCACTCTTCAATCCCCTCCTAGCTCTGGGTTTGGATGCAAAGCTAGGAACCCGATTATCTCAGTGTTCAGGCTCACTCACCAGCTGGGGCTTTGTTGATCAGTATGGTAACTCTCCTACAACAGATATGCACTGGTTTGGGCAAGGTAAGTTCCTGACAGGATTGGACATGCTCAAATTCAACATGCCCTATCCTTCTTATCCTCAAATACAGTTTATAGGAACTTTGCAAGAAATCGTTGTCAATCGAATTAATGTATGGCCGACTTTAAAGGGTTGTTTCATGAAGATAACCTATGCCCTGTTTTAGCAGATGAAGGTCATAAAGGAAGTGGGTCATCCATTCAGGTCTTCCCTATATAAGCAAGAACAAAGAGGCCACACTCTTTTGCCAGCACTGCAAGTGTCTGGCCAGAGAAGGCTCAAAGGGCCTCCAAGGTTTAGCAGAAGAGCAGATTTTGGAGCCAATCACTCACACTATGAGATGATTAACAAATAACCCATTAGACCTTATTGATGTTATCCTGGGTGTACAATGATAAAGTTTACCATGCAACTAAAATTGAATGTACCCATTTGGTTTCCGTCCCTGAGACGCATTTCCTCTGGTGGGTCCAAGAATCCCATGCCTGACACTAACCACCATCATATCTAATTCCATAGATGATTATATATTTCTCATCCTTTAGTATCCACATAGACGTTACACAATATTATGTCCCCTTCAAAAGGGGTCTGAGATATGTCTCGGGCTATGACCAAAAAATAAAAATAAGTACCATAGTGGTGCCATTGATATACAACACAATGCATAAGGCTGAGAAACAAATGGAATATGCCAACTCCAAACCACTGAACCAAGAATGAAAGAACAACGATCGTTAATGATGGCGATCTGAAGACGGCTATTCTAGGATTGGCAGTGGTGAAATAATAGGCCATTTAACTGGTACCGTAGGAGGGAAGTGGTGGACGACCAATTATACTTATTTATATTCTGCGGAGGAATGCTGTTTCCTTTACACGCCATAAGCCACGCATTAATAATGGTGGAGGATATCCAAATGTAGTTATTTCAGACATTCCACGAAACATACATCGAGAGGGAGGGGAAACGAGTACAGAGGGAAGAAAGGAAAAGCCAGAAACAAACAGATCAAAAGTTCTTTTTATTTTTGTGTTGGGGAATAATAGTAGCTAAACATCTGTTGTGTGCGCTCCATCTGGTGCTGTATGGATGCTCTATTTTCACATACGCTGGAAGCTATTAGAAAATGCCAGGATGAAGGCTGATTAAAGCTACGGAGAACAAGGACTGTGTGTCTTAAAGGCCCATTGAACTGGCAGCCCACTAATAAAAGGCAGTTTGTGGTTATGAGCAGTTATGCAGTGAAAGTTAAGTGTCTTCTATAGTCTGATGGAAAGTTTCCTGTAAGAACATTGCTTGTATATCGAGACATGAAAGATCTGAGGTAGTGAGTTTATCGCTAGATTAGATTATCACTTCCAAACACGAGACGTCTTGAAACCGTTACGAATGTGAAAAGATTGTTATCCGCCACAATGAGTCCTCTTTCTTCTCCATCACTGGCGGCTGTCGTCACTGGATTCGAGAAATGCCAAAGATCCAACCGTCACTCAGACCAGTGAAAGAAGACAATTATTGTGGTTAGGTATCCCAGACTAATTAAGCAGTTTTTACATTAGGAGCAGACAAATACACAGCTAATAGGGTCTACGAATCACTTTAACCTCTACATTTAACATAGGGAAGGGGTTAAATGGCCAGGACCAGATGGTTCCCTGACAATGGGTGTCAATTACAACACTGGTGATCACTCTGTCACAGATGCTGCATATATGTGATCATCATCACGTACAGGTATGTCCGTTTACAGGAAAGAGTTAAATTAAATTAGCGTTCCCATAAAAATTATTTTAATATTTTGATATGAAACTACCTTTATTTTTTCTTAGAAGTCAAAAACTGTTATTTTTTTCTAATATACTTAATTATCAGATTATAACTTTTTTATTCTATTTTCTGTAGATGATTACAGAGGGGTGGGGGGGAGACATTTTGCATGAGCTGCTATTAACAACATTCAGAGAGAGGTTTTATGACAACCACATGGACCATGGGAACCTGTACTCTGTTGAAATAATTTTCTAGACTTGCTGTGTGCAGCATGTGTGCAGAAGTCATTGTGCTGAGAGGGGGAGTAGATAAGCTGTGAGCTTGAGATGAGCTAAAAGATTCTACGAATGATTTTGTCCAGTCAGCAGGGCTTCCTTATTTGCATAGCTCTGCTGATTGGACAAAATTATTCTAACAGTCCTGCTGATTGGACAAAATGATTCTGTAGAATCTTTTAGCTCATCTCTAGCGCCTGTCACCATCACCTATTGTAAATGGTGGATCCTGTTTTATGTATCTATCTATATTTGTGTGTGCAGCCAGCTTTAGGGGGGGTAGAGAGAAAGGACGGGAGTGTCCTTGGGCTGTGAAGTGAGATAAGGGTCACGCCCTTTCTTCCTCTCAGGGCACAACCTTGTTTGGGGTCTCCTGTCTGATGGTAAGTGGGGTGCCCATGGTGTCAGTGATTTAGAGATGCAAGTCAGGGCTTTTTTGGAGGACAAAGCGATACAGTACTGTGGCGGTGCAGATGATGATGCAGTGAAATTAATGATTTGAGAGTGACAAATGCACAGTTTTACTGGAAACATTTGCAGTTCATAGATACTCGTACGTGCAAGAGTCTTTACATATTGCATCAAGTAGTTTTCCCAAAGCTATATTTACTAATAGTGCTACGCCAGATTTTGGTTTAACCAAAAAATTCACAAGTTCTCTTTTTCGAACCTTTAAATGCCCCAGCAAAATGTTGTCACATGCAGTGTTTTTACATTGCTCTTGACAGTTGGGAGGGACCTCGTCATAAATTAGGTGCTTCCCCTAGCTGCGCGGGGACTATCAAAGACCGGAGTAAAAGCTGGCCTTTGATAAATGACCCCACTTGGATCAGAACAGAATATTGAGGGTGTAATCTGCAGGTCACAAGGTACATGGGTGCGTTGGTGCAGTCTTTTCACACATTTTACATCATTTTCCAGGCAGACCGATTTCCAATCTTCTCTTCATCTTATGTTTCTACTGAGGATTTCCTAGCAGATGCTTACATGGTGCTATCTTTTTACTCCTCAGAAAATTGCCATTTCCATGCGCAGTTTCACAGGACATGAGCTCCTCAGCACACATTTTCCAGCGTGATGGTAATTTTCTTCTGTTTTAGAGATGTTCATTGTAGAGAGACTTTTACTTGCAATCTTTGTTGCAAAAAAGAAAAATGTTCAGTTTAAGGCCTCCTGCACACGAACGTGTGCTGTTTATTGCCGTATTGCGGACCATATTTGCGGATCCGCAATACACGGGCGCCATTCCGTGGGCATTCTGCATCACGGATGCGGACTCATTCACTTCAGTGGGTCCGCAAATCCGGAGATGTGGAATGGTGCGGAACATGAGCACGGAACGGAACCCTACGGAAGCACTACAGAGTGCTTCCGTGCAGTTTCGTCCCGTACCTCCGTTCTGCAAAAAGATAGAACATGTCCTATCTTTTTGCGGAACGGGCGGATCGCGGACCCATTAAAGTAAATGGGTCCACCATCCGCTGAAGCTGCCCCATGGTCGGTGCAATTTGCGGGCCACAGCACGGCCACGGGGCGCACACGTTCATGTGCAGGAGGCCTAAGGAACATTTTAATTGTGATCTTATCCAATGATAAAACTTTACATATCAGTGTTTGATCAGTGATTTCCATCCGTAATTATGAGCCAAAACCAGGGGCGGGTCAGAAACACAGAACAGGGGCAGATCTTTCCATTTTGCCGTATCTCAGTGTAGACTCCACTGCTGGCTTTGGCTCACAGTCACTGATGGTGGCTAAGGCAGGATATCAAAACACTACCTCCCCGTTGATGACTATAGGAGTCCTCCCTTTGCTGTCAGAAGCCGTGGTGAATTTACATTTCCATGGAAGAAGGTAATGCCTACCTGTAGGGCTGAAACGATTACTTGATTAAATCGAGTAACTCGACAAAAATTCTCAATGCGGATTTGTTTGTGCCATGTGACCACGGAGCGTGAGTGAAGCGCTTGCTATTACTCACCGCCACGTGGTCACCCGCTGGCCCACACAACGCTGCACTGTATCCTGACACATCGTCAGGACATAGTGCACATAAGCGCGCACTATGACCTGACGCTGTGTGATGACAGGTCCAGAAGAAGATAGAAGACGTCTGGAGTGTCGGCAGTGCCCCCACAGGAAAGATAAGCATTTTATTTCACTGGTGCTGGGGGTGTGCAGCTGAAGGCACTGGGGGGTGTGCAGCTGAAGGCAGGGGGGGTGCAGCTGATGGCACAGGGGCGGTTCAGCTGATGGCACTGGGGGGGGTGCAGCTGATGGCACAGGGGGGGTGCAGCTGATGGCACTGGGGGGTGCAGCTGATGGCACTGGGGGGTGCAGCTGAAGGCACTGGGGGGTGTGCAGCTGATGGCAGGGGGGTGCAGCTGATGGCACAGGGGCGGTTCAGCTGATGGCACTGGGGGGGTGCAGCTGATGGCACAGGGGCGGTTCAGCTGATGGCACTGTGGGGGTGCAGCTGATGGCACTGTGGGGGTGCAACTGATGGCACTGGGGCGGTTCAGCTGATGGCACTGCGGGGCACAGCTGATGGCACTGGGGGGGAGCTGATGGCACTGGGAGGGCATCTAATGGCACTGGGGGGAGCCTGATGGCATTGCACCAACACTTAATTCTGACCCATTCATTTCTATAGGTCTGTGTAAATGAGCGTTGTTCTTCACGCATCATCTCTGCGTTATGTGAAAATCGCATGATGTTCTATATTCTGAGTTTTGCACGCAGCCCTGGCCCTGGCCCCATAGAAGTTAATGGGGCTTACATGAAAAGCGCATCGCATCTGGATGTAATCTGGATGCAGTCCGGATACAAAGAGTTTTTCACTGATGGTTGCTAGGAGATGTTTTTTGTAATTCTTCAGGATTTTTTTTCATGCACGTGGAAAACGCATCATAACTGATAGCATATGCGTGAAAAAAAAACAACCACTAAACGCAATCGCAGACAAAACTGAATATGTGCAAAACCATTAGGTTTTTCCAGAACAGATCTGGACACAATCCATATTGTTTGTGTGAAAGAGGACTTAGGGCTCATGCATACGGCTGTCGATTGGCCGTTCCTTGCATTGGGGACCGTAATTTGTAGTCCCCAAAGCACGGGCAACATCTGTGTCGATTCTGAAGACGGATCCAGACCCATTCAACTTGAATGGGTCCGTGGTCCATCCGCACCGAAAAAAAGTAGTGCATGGACAACTTTTTTACGTTGCAGAGGCACGGGCAGAAACCGCAGGGAAGCACTCCGTGATGCTTCCGGGAGGTTCCGGGCCTCCGTTTCGCACTGACTTTCCAGATTGAGCACCCATTCAAGTGAATGTGTGTGCATCCATGAAGTGGGGTGCACACGGCCAGTGCCCGTGTATTGCGGACCCGCTGTTTGCGGGTCGCAATACGGCCACGCCCGGGTAACGGCCGTGTGCATGAACTCCCACCATGCCCTGCTGTAGGCTGATAGCTGTAGGCTGTCCGGGCATGTTGGAAGTTGTAGTTTTTCAACAGCTGGAGGGCCACAGGTTCAGCATCCGTGACTTAGAGGTTCGGACCTTGTGCCATGACTCACGTGGCTTCTCCCAATGCATGGCAGGTCATGAAAACGTTTTTAGAACTGTTCTCTAGGTGGTACAAAACCTCGGTTTTCTTAAGAAAAAGCTAACCTTTTCTCCTCTGATGCATGTTGGAGACTCGAGAGGTACTTATGTTCACCTTTGGTTAGATTGATCTTTAATCAAAAGAATCTATGATAAAACACTCTCGGTACCACCATCTTACTCTGGCACCTTTCACAAGATTTGAAGCCTGCCAAACGCTGCCTTATTACTTGGGTTATACAAGCGCCTACACTTTTAATCCCGCTACATGGGAGGTCTACAGAACCACCACCAATCAGACAGTGGAGAGAGAAGATTGACCAACTCTTCCACCTAGAAGAACTCTATGGCTGGGAATTGAACTCTAGACGCTGTGTTTTGAAAACCTGGAGCCCCTGGATAACCTATAAGAATTATTAACCACCACTGTACTTGCCCTCCTTCACTCCCACAGAACGGACCCACATTCCTTTCCCGCTGGTGCTGTATGGTTGTATTCCTCCTCCTAGACAGGTGTGACTGCTAAGGGCATTAGTTACAGGTTCTTTTATGTTATTTTAGATATTTTGTTACCACTTTTCTCCCTTACGATACAGACTACTGTACATGTCTCAGAATAGTCTTTGTGAAACTCACTTTTGCACATTTCTTTGTCTTCATTATATGCTATGTAATGTTAACCCATTCATTTCACAATATGTCTGTAGATATGATCTGGACATGATGTTGTCATTTCCATGTATTATTCATTTTATGAAATATAAACAGAATTGATAAAAAAGAGATCACTGACCAAACTCTGAGCAAAACACTGGTATGTGAACTAGGCCTAAAAGGTCCACCACTGCCTCCTCATTCACTACCATGTCCTCAGCCTCCACTACAGGGACAATTCACAGTGCTCCTCCAGCATACCATATGTGCAGGGCACGGTGGTGTCACGCTGTTCTACACCTCGCTTGCCTGGGTGAACAGAGTCACACAGGGGAGCAACTGCTCCGTGTCCTTCATCAAGAAACCGTATCCTGGCTTTCTCCGCAACAACTCAAAATCTGAACCATGGTGACCAAAAACAGGAAGAACATGGTGTCGGCACTACGTCAAGGAGCACTGAGCCATGTGCCCTGCATGGTGCACGTGTTCAATCTAGTTGTCAAGCGGGTCCTGAAGTCTTCCACCCATCTGCAGGACATCCTAAAAATGGCCAGGAAACTTTGCATGCACTTAGCCACTCGAACACCACCAAGCACACATTCCTTGAGCTGCAGCAGCAGAACAGCGCCCCCCAACATAGGCTGATATGCGACGTTTCCACCCCTTGGAATTCCACCCTCCATATGTTGGACCGACTATATGAACAGAGAAAGGCCATAAACGATTTCTTGATGATCCAAGCAGACAGGAGTACTCCCCTGTGTAACTTTGATGTCAGACATTGTCAGCTCATGCATGACACCTGCCGTTTGCTCAGGCCCTTTGAGGATGCCTCGTTATTTTTCAGTTGCCAGGACTACGGGATGAACAACGTCATTCCACTGCTTCATATCCTGGAACAAAGGCTGGTAAATCTGGCTGGTCAGGGGACTGGAGACGTGGCCACGGCCACATGAACCCTGTGGGGGCTGAACTGGAGGATGAGGAGGATATTGGGTGGTTTTTCTACACAGGTGACAGGAGAGGAGGAGCAGGAGCAGCCAGAGGAGCAAGAGGGAGATGAGGAAGACAAGGCAGATGACCCAGGCACACTGTAGCGGTATGCGGTGGAGATAGAGGCAGGGAGTCCCTCCAAGTCACTTGCACAAATGGCCCGCTGCATGCTCACTTGCTTGGGTAGTGACAGCTGAATTGTCAGCATTCGGCAGAGGGATGACTTCTGGCTCTACACATTGTTGGACCCTCGCTACCGTGCCAAAAGGGGGGACAAACTGAACTACTATAGAGACATCCTATGTAGTCAGTTGGCCGCCAGTCATCTGCGCCATTGTCCATCCTCTCGCAGGTCTGACTGGGGGGCCCTCTGCGCTGTCATTCCACTACCATGGCTGCTGTGGCGGGTTGGGGGGATAGAACCAGTACCAGCTCCATCAGCAGTAGCTTGAGTCTAGAGTCGATGATGAGCAGCTTTTTTAACCCGCCTAGTGAAGAAACTACTCCTCACCAGCAGCAGCAGCTAGACCTGGAGCAGAACCTGAACCAGCAGGTGGTAGCATACTTGGACATCACCCTGCCACCCCACATTGAAGATCCGCTGGACTACTGGGCAGCCAAACTGGATTTGTGACCGCAACTGGCCAAGTTTGTCCTGCAAAAGCTGTCCTGCCCGGCCAGTAGTGTGGCATCAGAGCAGGTGTTTAGTGCGGCGGAGGCCATAGTTACCCCAAGTAAAACTTGCCTGTCCACCCAAAATTTGGAGAGACTGACCTTTGTTCAGGCATAGATCAGCTAGGATTTCCACCCACCAATGCCTGATTTATCAGATTAGATCATCCATGCTGCCTCACCAAAACCTTGACAAAAGAGACCGGTTTCTTCTAGCTACCTGCCTCAGCTACTATTCTGATGCTGCCACCCGCCTGAAGCCACACATCTGATGCCAAGTGCTCCTTCTTACACCGACCATTATCAGATGGTACTGTTATTGCCACCAACCTCCCCACTCTGTCACCGGGTCACTCTGTGGTCTCCTGATGCTGCTGCCACCTCACCATTCAGGTCTCCTCATGCTGCTGCTGCCACCTCCACACTCTGTCATTGTGACACTGTGTGGCCTTCTCATGCTGCTGCTGCAGTCACCTCCACACTACAGTGGATATAAAAAGTCTACACACCCCTTTTAAAATGTCAGGTTTCTGTGATGTAAAAAAAAATGAGACAAAGATAAATCATTTCCGAACTTTTTCCACCTTTTAATGTGACCTATTAACTGTACTACTCAATTAAAAAACAAACTGAAATCTTTTAGGTGGAGGGAAGAAAACAAAAAACTAAAATAATGTGGTTGCATACGTGTGCACACCCTCTTATAACTGGGGATGTAGCTGTGTTCAGAATTAAGCAATCACATTCAAAATTATGTTAAATAGGAGTCAGCATACACCTGCCATCATTTAAAGTGCCTCTGATTAACCCCAAATAAAGTTCAGCTGCTCTAGTTGGTCTTTCCTGAAATTTTCTTAGTCGCATCCCACAGCAAAAGCCATGGTCCACAGAGAGCTTCCAAAGCATCAGAGCGATCTCATTGTTAAAAGGTATCAGTCAGGAGAAGGGTACAAAATAATTTCCAAGGCATTTGATATACCATGGAACACAGTGAAGACAAGTGGAGAAAATATGGCACAACAGTGACATTACCAAGAACTTGACGTCCCTCCAAAATTTATGAAAGGGCGAGAAGAAAACTGGTCTGGGAGGCTACCAAGAGGCCTACAGCAACATTAAAGGAGCTGCATATCTGGCAATTACTGGCTGTGTGGTACATGTGAAGACAATCTCCCGTATTCTTCATATGTCTGGGCTATGGGGTAGAGGGGCAAGATAAAAGCCTTTTCTTACGAAGAAAAACATCCAAGCCAGGCTACATTTGGAAAAAAAAAACACATCTGAAGTCTCCCAAAAGCATGTGGGAAAAGGTTTTATGATCTGACGAAACCAAGGTTGAACTTTTTGGTCATAATTCCAAGATATGTTTGGCGCAAAAACAACACTGCATATCACCAAAAGAACACCATACCCACAATGAAGCATGGTGGTGGCAGCATCATGCTTTGGGGCTGTTTTTCTTCAGCTGGAACTGGGGCCTTAGTTAAGCTATAGGGAATTATGAACGGTTCCAAATACCAGTCAATATTGGCACAAAACCTTCAGGCTTCTGCTAGAAAGCTGAACATGAAGAGGAACTTCATCTTTCAGCATGGCAACGACCCAAAGCATACATCCAGATCAACAAAGGAATGACTTCACCAGAAGATTAAAGTTTTGGAATGGCCCAGCCAGAGCCCAGACCTGAATCCGATTAAAAATCTGTGGGTTGATCTGAAGAGGGCTGTGCACAGGAGATGCCCTCCCAATCTGACAGATTTGGAGTGTTTTTGCAAAGAAGAGTGGCCAAATCTTGCCAAGTCAAAATGTGCCATGCTGATAGACTCATACCCACAAAGATTGAGTGCGGTAATAAAATCAAAAGGTGCTTCAACAAAGTATTAGGTTAAGGGTGTGCACACTTATGCAACCATATTATTTTATTTTTATATTTTTTCTTCCCTCTACCTAAAAGATTTCAGTTTGTTTTTCAATTGAGTGGTACAGTTTATAGGTCACATTAAAGGTGGAAAAAGTTCTGAAATAATTTATCTTTGTCACAGAAACCTGACATTTTAACAGAGATGTGTAGACTTTTTATATCCACTGTATATTCTTATTATTATAGCCAAATTTACCACCCCAACTCATCCCACAGTTTTTACACTACATAGACAGTAATAAACCGAAACATGCGGATTGTTCCCAATTGGTGTGCTATTACTTTGTGGAACGTTTTGCCAAATGGTTCACGAAATATCAGCGTTTTTGTGGCGAAATTGGTCCCATCGGAATGAATGGTGGAAAGTTCAATACTAGAGTGGGAGCTGACAAAAGCTAGAGTGTGAGCTGATAAATCAGGACATGATTTCTAAACTGCCACCACTCCCTCATTTTCAAGCCCACCTACACAAATATTATATCAAAACGTTCAGCTATCCCTGCTGCCACTAAAAATGTCCATGGCTAAGCCATAGTCCTGATAGTTTTCACAATATGACCATCTGTTTGCAACACACACTGCCCATTGACATTCATTGAAACTCCACTCTAGCCACCTCAAATTTGAAGGGCAATTTTCTAAACTGCGACTGTGCCTTTTTTTTTAATATTTCAGAGACATTCTATGCATTAACATGTAGGTCTGGGTCTTGTGATTCTCACAATATAAAGCTCTTTGCTGTAAGATCTAACATTTTTAAACTACAACCGTTTGAAGATGGCAACCGCCAAGTGAGCAAGTTGGAGCAGTTTGTTTTTAACTGTTCTTCTCTGCCCTTGCTGTAGAGTGAGTTGTCATAGGAACCCAGGTGTGATGAAAAATCAGGACATGATTTCTAAACTGCCACCACTCCCTCATTTTCAAGTCCACCTATACAAATCGGCTGCTAATGTTTTTATAAATGTTTTTATAAAAGTTTTAATGTAACTGTGAAGCACTTTGGGCAACAACATTGCGATTAAATGTGCTATATAAATAAATAAAAGTTGAAATGCATTTCTCACTCTATCAAGCTTGCCATGTGCACTTTTTAAATTTGATCAATTGGTTAGTGTAATGTTTACTATCTTTACTCACTCCAAACACTCCACACAGTTACTCTGCCCACTCCATAAAGTTACTCTGGCCAGTCCAACCTTTCCATAGTTACTCCAGCCACTCAAACAACAGTTACTGAAGCCACTCCACCCAGTTACTCCGCCCACTCCATTTGTAGACTACTGGTGGAGGCAAGAACACTTCACACAATTTCCCCAGAAATTGTAGCTTTTCTAGTTAGTAATACTGCACCCTACAGTGCCCCCAACTGTGATAATGCTCCCCAAGAGTGCCCAAATTAGTTGAAGAGCCCTCCAGTATTAATAATGCCCTTACAGAGTACAAATAAGGCCCCTCTATTGTTCCCCCAGTGGTAATAAAGCTATCTACTGACCCCTCAGTAGTAATATGAACCTCACAGTGCTCTTAATAGAAATAATGCAGATCTATATGTCCCTCCTATAGAACCCCCAGTAGTAACAAGAACGCCTAATGTCTCCTGGATTTAAAATGCCCCCACAGTGCCCCCAGTATTTATAATGCCCCCTAATGTTATAATGCTCACCCTGAAGTGCCCCAATATTTATATTGCCCCCTACTGTTATAATGCTCGCCCTGAAGCCCTCCCAGTATTTATAATGCCCCCTGCAATGCCCCCTGTAGTTATATTCCTCTGTTTACTGTCCTCAAAATGTATAATTCCTGGGCCCCTCCACCAAACAGTCCCATGCAAATAACATTATTTCCATTCTCCGCCATAGAGTGCCATGCAAATACTATCACACCATCTCTCCTGCCCCCTCAATATACAGTCCCACGTAAATAACATTACCCCCTACCCAGCCGCCTTCAACATACAGTCTCATGTAAAGAACATGAACACCTTTTCAGCTACTGCATTTAGCACTGATCACATGATCTGTGATGTCATCACAGGTCATTCAGCTCTTTCAGGGCATTAGATTCAATTGAATTGCCGTCCTGAGGATGGCAATACAGCTGGATCTAGCAGGCAGGCAGTACATTCGGGGCCTGGGACAAAACATCAGAAGCCC
This sequence comes from Bufo gargarizans, assembly GCF_014858855.1. Lineage (NCBI taxonomy): Eukaryota > Metazoa > Chordata > Amphibia > Anura > Bufonidae > Bufo > Bufo gargarizans. The sequence goes on from NC_058083.1 coordinate 83,226,918, forward strand.
AGGCCCCAAATGTTTTAGCCTAGCAATGCCCCTGTGCAGCACTATATATATAAGTGGGATATGAGTAAAATTGATGGGAGGAAGGGGTGCAAATGAAAAGAATGGAGGAGGACCTCCCCTTACCACTCCATTCTAGTCTCAGTGGAGAGCTCATCCTGCATTTCTTCTCCATGCAGTTCCGTTACTAAATGTACAGGACCTGTGATGACATCATTACAGGTCCTTTAGCTTTCTCCACTGATGATATAAATAATATATTGGAGCTGGACAGTAATGAGTGTAATTAGGTGGTGGGGCCTTTGGTTGACTGCAGGCACCTATACATGGGCCGCATAGCAGCTGCGTGGTCTGCCTCTATTGGACGTACGCCACTGGTTTCTACTGTAGGCATACCTCAGGGTTTCTACAAATGTGACATGGCGCCTAAAAAGCATTCCAGAAAAATCTGCCCTCCAAAAACCATATGGTGCTCTTTCCCTTCTGAGCCCTGTGGTGTGCCCATACAGAAGTTTACGAACACATATGGAGTGTTTCTGCAAACTGCTGATAAATATATAATAAATATTGAGGTTTGTTTTGCTGCTAACCCTTATTTTGCTACAAGGAAAAATTGATAAAAATGGAAAATCTGCACAAAAATGAAATTTCTGCTCCATTTTGCTATAATTCCTATGGAACACCTAGAGGGTTAACAAAGTTCCTAAAATCCATTTTAAATAATTTTTGTTTCTAAAATGTCGTCATTTAAGGGTAGTTTTTATTATGCAAGCACCTCAAAGTTACTTCAGAACTAAATTTGTTCTTAAAATAACCAGTTTTGGAAATGTTGTTTCTAAAATTCTAAGCCTTCTAACGTCAATCACTGGCTGCAGCAGTGTATGGCACGAGACATTCATTTGTATGGCTGTGTAACACCCCGGAGGGTTGTTACCATTCCTGCACCCTGCTACTGTCTCTAATGGGCTAACCTAAATGTCATCCTTTGTATTTCTGTCCAGGTCCTCTACATTGTGCAATACTATGATTACTATGAAACTGTTAATACATGTAATGTGCCTGGTTCACCAGCAGGTGGCAGTGTATATGGCAGAGCTATAGTTAGAGAGAATGAAACTCACCATTCCTTTTTCCCCCCTCTGGGGAGAAGTGGGCCAGTCCTGCTTCCTACCAGCAGGGAGGGGCAGCAGTTTCCAGTTAGTTCTAGTTCTAGTGTAGTCTGGACAAGACAGGATTAAAGTGTAGCATGCCCACAGCCTGAGGTGCCTATGTCAGCCAGAGCAGCCTAAGCTCTGCTGGCTATGGAAGAAGATGTCTGGAAGCAATAGGGGCCAGAGGAATAGTTCTTCAGCTGAAAATAAGTTATTTGCTAAGTGTCAGGAGGGGAATAACTGCCCAAGACACCCCATCCAAGGATACCAGAACAGACCTAAAGTACAGAAACCAGACCTAAGCAGAGTTTAGCGCAGCACAGAGCAAGAAAGTGAAGTATGTAAGCAAGCCTGGCAGTACAGCACAGAAAGAAAGAAAGAAAGTAAAGCTATCAAGTTTGCCTGCCAGTTTATGCCAAAGCCTGCTGGAACCAAGACAAATCCTGCAAATCATTTGGATGGAAGTTTATTCAAGTAAAGCTGAGGTTGAACTGCATATCAAGGTCTGGACTCAATTTATTTTCCTTCTTCTCTCAATTATTCCCCTTTTTAAAGCCAAAGCCTGGGTTCCCACTGTATCCAGGTAGGAGCACGGTGACGCATAAAGAGACATATAGGCCACCACACCGCTTGGCATTCCACTAAAACCTGGGATGCAATAAGGCCCCGGCGCATTGCACCTGACCACCACCACTCTGTTCAAATTTCATCTTGCTGTGGTGGAGCATCTGGGTCAACACAAGACCCAGGGCCATTCTAGGGATTGGTATTAGCAATCATACCTCCACCAATCTTTTATTGTCTGTCCAGTTTTTGGCCAGAATATCCCTTTAGGAATATGGCCTGTTTTTATTTTTCCAGTATAGGGCTTGTTTTTCTGTTCGTAAAATGTATTGAGTAACTTCCATACTTTTTTTTTGGGGGGGGGGGGGGGGTGGATTTAAAAAAAAAGAAACTCTGCCATTTTTTGGGGGAGAATTGTGTTTATGCCATGTTAGATGAGGTTCCAGAAGGAGTCTATATCACAGATTCTGGCAAAAAAAAGGAAAAAAATACGGCTGCATGCAGAAAACAGAAATCCATATTGGACACCCCTTTATAGTAAATTTAATTTTACTTTTAACAAGCCATTCGTTCTTATCCACATTCACATCACAAGGGTGCCTAGGGGAGACCCCTTTCTTTCATGTCACTTAGGTGCCTGGGTCGCTTTTTTACAGTAGTCTCTAAAGCCAGCCATAACTGTTGGACTAGTTTTCAGGGGAAAGGTGGACTGCATCTTTGAATTCAGCATGCCTTTGAATTAAGCTGTCACTGCAAACACACTCTGAGCTAATGGGGAGGGAAAGGGGGTTGAGAGGGATAGCTGTCAGCCAAAAGGTATTTTAAGGGAGTTCAATATTGATAGCCTATCGTCGGGATAGGTCATCAATATCTTATTGGTGAGGTTCAGAGCCCCGACAATCAGATGGATCATCACAGCCACTTCCTGGGTCACTGACATCACAGTCATTAATCTAATGATCTATTTGTAGTTCAGTCCCATTCAAGTGAATGGGGCTGAGCTGCGATACCAATCACAGCCACTATACAATGTATGGCGCTGTGCTTGATATGGTGTGATTAGGTCACTGCTCACATCGGAGTGCCACGGCCTCTTTGAACAGCGGTTTGGTGGGGATGTTGGGAATTGGAACGCCCTTTAAAGTATATTGTCAGCCTAAGGGATTAACAGCCAGCATGACAGTTAACTAAGAACCTGGCGAGGCCAGCACAATGTCACCTGTGTGTTACAAATTATAAAAGCTTACACTGCTGTAGAATATGTTGGCGCTGTGTAAGCAACAATAAATTAATTATAATTTATAAAATGTAAAGTGTAATAAAATTAATTTCACATTAAAAGCCTTACATTTTGATCCCAGATTCTGTCAGATGCCAGCACTCACAGAAAGCTGAATACTGCAGGGAGGCGGTGACGAGAAACGCACACACAAGATTCCTTTTGATTGTTTTTTTTTAGAACCTAGAGGAACTCATCTGATAAACCGCTGCAATACGGCGTAAGATAAGAGAGAAATCCGTTAGAAGATAAAAATGAGTCTTTCAGCTTCTGAGCTTAATCTCGCTCATCATCTTTTCCTGTATGTAATCGTACTTATATAATGATTAATTGAACTATCGCTCTTATTTTTACATCAGTTATATGGCATATGCCTTGGGGCTAGAGATGAGCAAATCAGTTTGAAACAAATCGAGTTGCTACAAATTTCACAAAAAGTCCAAAGTTTTGGCAATTTGCTTTGGACAAATCATGCAAATTGGAGCTTACCATCTTACATTCAGTATATTAGTTGGTCCAGGGTAAGACTGACCATAGACCCTACAGGGAAATTTCGCAGAGATCTGATGCTCTCAACATTAATTAATGCTAGGAGCATCAGGTATGGGGCTTGCTCCACCTAGCTAACATGGAGAGGGAAGGGGTAGGGGATGTGACTACTGCAGAGAAAACAGTGTGGCAGAAGTAGAAAACTATGATAAACATTACAGAGCAAAGCAGGCTGGGTTTGGTTAGAAAATCAAGCAGGAAGCTGCTGTAAACAGGAAGTTCTGCATGTAAACCTCCTGCTAGGATGCAGTTATGCTGAAAACAGGAAGTTCTTCATGTAGACATCCTGCCATTGAGAAGTGCTGATGCTGAATAAAGATAAAAGTCAATGAGGAAAACTCACACATTTTTAAAATCCTAGTAGAAATTTAAGAGTATATGGATTAGATTTCTTCAAATCGCATTCACTTTGCTGGTACTTAGTGATGATCGAGCATGCTCGGCCGAATACCGCGTGTGCTTGAGCTCCACGCTCGAGTCTCCTCCCTGCACGTTTGTTGTCTGCTACGCAGCCAATAAACGTGCAAGTAAGTGCTGCCACTCACTGTAATGGACTAGCCATGTTGGTTACTGGCATTACAGTGATTGGCTGGCCGGAAAACATAATCGGGTGCTATAAAGCACCCGATGACACGTGGTTCGGCCAGTCTTAGTCAGGGAGAGCTGTGCTGCAGAAGGGACAGATAGTGTAGGGAATTAAATTGTATTTTTTGGTTAGGCAGGGTTGGTGTTAGAGACCCAAAAGTCCTTTTAAGGACTATTGTTATATCTGGCAGCAATATATATTATTAGCGCAACCTGCGCTAAATTGCATGCAATTGTTAGAGACCCAAAAGTCCTTTTAAGGACTATTGTTATATCTGGCTGCAATATATATTTTTAGCGCAACCTGCACTAAAAAGCTTGCAATTGTTTGGCCGCTGCAGACAGCGACATTATCTGCACTACATCTCCTGTGTAACGTGTGCGCAGCCTAAAAATATCTTGACATCCAGTGTACTTTTTCCATAGACGGTGTCCGCTGCGGACAGTTACATTACCTGCACTACATCTCCTGTATAACGTTTATGCATCCTAAAAATATCTGTGACATACAGTGTACTTTTTCCGTAGACACTGCGGACAGCAACATTATTTGCACTACATCTCCTGTTTAACGTGTGCGCATACTAAAAGTATCTGTGACATCCAGTGTACTTTTTACGTAGACAGTGTCCACTGTGGACAGTTACATTACCTGCGCTACATCTCCTGTATAACGTTTGCGCATCATAAATATCTGTGACATTCCCTGTAGTTTTTTTATTAGCCGCTGGTGACATCTACATTACCTGCGCTACATCTCCTGTATAACGTTTGCGCATCATAAATATCAGTGACATTCAGTTTAATTTTTTCTCTGCTGATGGCAGCGATATTACCTGCGCTACATCTCCTGTATAACGTTTGCACATCCTAAATATCAGTGACATTCAGTTTAATTTATTTGTGCATAATTTTATAAAACCTGTGCTACTGTACGTGTGACATACTTGCAAGCATATATACCATTTAATATGCAGAAGGCGAGCAGTAAGGGATGGGGAAGTGGCCGTGCTGCTGATGGTGCATGCAGAGGCTGTGGCTTTGGGCACGGTGAAACTGTGCCTACTGCCAGGGCGCAAGAAACACACTCATCTACAATACCTAGCTTCATGTCCCAGTTTGCAGGGCGGCGCAGGACACCACTCTCGAAGTCACACCAGTGCGACTAGGTGGTCGGTTGGATTGCAGCAGATAATGCTTCTCAGTAGCCAAGAGTCTGGCGAATAGAATCCTCACCCTGATCCTCCTTCCTCCCACCATGGAGAGTCTTGGCAAACAAGTGATCCTACACTCGAATAATCCGAGGAGCTCTTTTCATCGCCATTCCTTGATTTGAGCCTCTCGCCAAGCCCGCTTGAAGAGGGACATGAGGAGATCGTGTGCACTGATGCCCAAACTCTTGAGCATCCACAGTCACAAGAAGATGATGGTGGGGAACGGCAATTAGTGTTTCACGAGGTGGATGATGATGATGAGACACAGTTGCCAATAAGTCAACGGTAATTAGTGTCTCAAGAGGTTGATGATGAGGATGAGACACAGTTGTCAATAAGTGATGTTGTTAGGTCAACAAGTCAGGAGGATGACCAGAGTGAGGAAGTGGAAGAGGAGGTGGTGGATGATGAAATCACTGACCCAACCTGGGAAGGTGGCAAGCCAAGTGAGGGCAGCAATCCAGAGGGGGAGGGATCCGCAGCACCGCAACAGGCTGGAAGAGGCAGTGGGGTGGCAAAAGGGAGAAGGCGGGCCACACCAAACAGGCCCGCAACTGTTCCCCAGAGTACCCCCTTGCGGCAATCTCCCTTGCCAAGGGCTAGGTGTTCCAGTCTGGCGCTTTTTTGAGGAAAGTGCGGACGATAAAAGAATTGTCATTTGCAACCTGTGCAGTACCAAAATGAGCAAGGGCGTGAACACTAGCATCCTCACCACCAGCATGATCCGCCACATGGCAACAAAGCACCCTAATAGGTGGGCCGAACGCCTGGGTCCACAATCAGTGTCTGCAGGTCACACCACTGCCTCCTCTTCCCCTGTGTTATGTGCTGGCCAATACCCTGTACAAGATGCAGGCCCGGATGGCGGTCCCTCGTTACTCAGTCCCCAGCCGCCACTATCTTTCCCAGTGTGCCGTGCCCGCCTTACATCAGCATGTGTCCCCTAACATAACCTGTGCCCTGACCAACGCAGTTATTGGGAAGGTCCACTTAATGACTGACACATGGACAAGTGCTTGTGGCCAGGGACGCTACACTGGGTGAACGTTGTGGGGGCGGGAGTGAGTCGCAACCTGGGATGGCACAGGTGCAACCGACGACAAGTATTGCGGACCCTACTTCCATCAGGATTTCTGCCACCACCTACATTAGTGGCTGCAACCCCCCTTCTCCTCCTCCACCTCCTCCTTTACTTTCAGCCATCAGTCAGTAGCTGGAAGCAGTGTAGCACTGCAGTGGGGAAGCGGCAACAGGCCGTGCTTAAACCAATATGTTTAGGTGACAAACAGCACACCGCCGCAGAGCTATGGCAGTGTATAAGGGACCAGACTGAGCTGTGGCTCTCGCCACTCAAGCTTAGAACCAGGCATGGTTGAGTCTGATAATGGCCGTAACTTGGTGGTGGCTTTGGACCTCAGCAAGCTCACACACATACCATGCCTAGCCCACGTGTTCAACTTAGTGGTTCAGCGGTTTCTCAAAACCTACCCCAATTTGCCTGAGCTACTGGTGAAGGTGCGCAGCGTGTATGCCCGTTTCTGAAAGTCATCTACAGCTGCCACCTGTCTGGCAACACTTCAGCAGCACTTGAAATTGCCAGCTCACCGACTGTTTTGCAACGTGAGCACGTTCTGGAACGCCACGTTCCACATGTTTGCCAGGCTTTGTGAGCAGCAGAGGGCAGTAGTCAAATACCATCTGCAACATGGTCGTCGCCTTTCCAGTCAGCTTCAGCTCTTCACAAGTGACGAGTGGGCATGGATGTCTGACCTCTGTGAGGTTTTACGCAACTTTAAGGAATCAACACAGATGGTGAGCGGCGATGCCGCTATCAGCGTAACCATCCCACTTCTGTGTCTACTGAAACGATGAAGGCAGGCGTTTTGCATGTGGAAGAGGTGGAAATGGGGGAAGACAGTACCCAGGGTGATAGCCACACCACCCTCCGTTCATCTTCTCAGAGCGAATTACATAGATGATGATGATGATCCCTCTGTGCCTTACAACTCTTGGGTGTCCAAGCTGGACACATGGCATGAACTAGCGCTCTACGCCTTGGAGGTGCTGGCCTGCACTTCCGCCAGAGTTTTGTCAGAGCGGGTATTTAGTGCTGCTGGGGGCATAGTAACTGATAGGCGCATCCGCCTGTCAACTGAAAATGCTGACAGGTTGACTCTTATCATAATGAACAAGGCCTGGCTTGCCCCTGACTTTTCTACTTCACCAGAGGAAAGCGGCTGAACATAAAGGCACTTTAAATGTGGCTTTTATGGTGTATTGAATACACTGTATTCCCATGCACCCCTTCCACCACAAAAAAGGGTATATGGTTCAATCTTCCTTTTCTCGTCCTTCTCCTCCATCATATCAACATGCTTATTAGGCTGCCCTCGCTCCTAATGTTTTAGAGGGTCAGCTCAGCAGCAGGCCTTCAACCGTAATTTCTTCGATGGTGAGCTCAGCAGCAGGCCTACCATAATTCTTTCGATGTTCAGCTCAGCAGCAGGCCCTTAACCATAATTTTTTCGATGGTCAGCTCAGCAGAATGCCCTCACCCATAATGTTTTAGATGGTCATCTCAGCAGCAGGCCCTTGCCCATAATTTTTTCCATGGTCAGATCAGCAGCAGGCCCTTGCCCCTAATGTTTTAGAGAGTCAGCTAACCAGCAGGTCCTTAACCATAATTTTTTCGATGGTCAGCTCAGCAGCAGGCCCTCAACCATAGTTTTTTCGATGGTCAGCTCAGCAGCAGGCCCTCAACCATAATTATTTTGATGGTCAGCTCAGCAGAAGGCCCTCAACCATAATTTTTCGATGGTCAGCTCAGCAGCAGGCCCTTAACCATAATTTTTTCAATGGTCAGCTCAGCAGAAGGCCGTCACCCATAATATTTTAGATGGTCATCTCAGCAGCAGGCCCTCGCCCATATTTTTTTCCATGGTCAGATCAGCAGCAGGCCCTTGCCTCTAATGTTTTAGAGAGTCAGCTAACCAGCAGGTCCTTAACCATAATTTTTTCGATGGTCAGCTCAGCAGCAGGCCCTCAACCATAATTTTTTCGATGGTCAGCTCAGCAGCAGGCCCTCAAACATAATTATTTTGATGTTCAGCTCAGCAGAAGGCCCTCAACCATAATTTTTTCGATGGTCAGCTCAGCAGCAGGCACTCGCCTCTAATGTTTTACAGAGTCAGCTCAGCAGCAGGCTCTCGCCAATAATGTTTTAAATGGTCAGATCAGCAGCAGGTCCTCGCCCCTAATGTTTTAGATGGTCAGCTCGGCAGCAGACCCTCGCGACTAATGTTTTAGATGGTCAGCTCGGCAGCAGGCCCTCGCCACTTATGTTTTAGATGGTCAGCTCAGCAGCAGGCCCTCGCCCATAATGTTTTAGATGGTCAGCTCAGCAGAAGGCCCTCACCCATAATGTTTTAGATGGTCATCTCAGCAGCAGGCCCTCGCCCATAATTTTTTCCATGGTCAGATCAGCAGCAGGCCCTTGTCCCTAATGTTTTAGAGAGTCAGCTAACCAGCAGACCCTCAACCATAATTTTATTGATGGTTAGCTCAGCATCAGGCCCTTAATGTTATTTTTTTAGATGATCAGATCAGCAGCAGGCCCTCACCCCTAATGTTTTAGAGGGTCACCAGCAGGCCCTTGCTCCTAATGTTTTTGAGGGTCACCAGCAGGCCATCAATCATAATTTTTCAAGGGTGTGTATGATGCCCTCCTTTATGTGTAATAAAGTGTGTATTGTAGTGCTGGTTCCTTGTAATTTTAGGCAGCCCTTTCCCTTAGTGCATAGACTTTATGAGTGTAGAAGTCCCACTACCTGAACAATTGTACCACAATGTGAATGAGGCCCTCCTTTATGTGATATACAGGTTGTATCGGAAGTGCCTTTTCCTTGTAATTTTTGGCAGCGCTTGATCTTTATATACAAGTAAATATAAAGGAAACAATGTTTCCTAACAATTTTCCCTCTAAAATCGATTTTATCTTCGGTTTTGTGTATATTATTGTCAGTCTGTAAAAGTGGCGTACTACTTGGAGAACATCGTTCCCAGCAGCGACCTGGGAGTCCAAGATGTATCCAGACATCCTTCCCATGCTGTTCCCGAACCATTTCAGTGGTGTTTCCATCAATTTCTGACCTTTTCCTGTGAACCAGACACCCTCCCCTCTTCAGAGCAGGGGGTGCCTGGTTTAATGCTCGGGTTCTTCCATTGACTTCTATTGTGCTCAGGCGCTCGATAGAGCACCCGAGCATGCCAAAGTGTTCTACTCGAGCACCTGAGCACTTTGGTGCTCGATCAACACTACTGGTACTATAATCTGTTGCACATTTTCTTTTTGCAAATCGAGACGGAAAATCCACACCAAGCCCGTAATGGGCGGACAAACTCTAGAGCTGCCTCCTTTATTTTTGCATTTGCCTTTCTGTTGTCACATTGTGGTTGTTCTCTGCCTTGTATACCTGTCCGTGCTACAGTCGGGCCTCCATAAGCATAGACAAGCTCACGTATCTGAATACAATAGAATTATTTTGGTGCACTATTTTAGGCTGTCTTGTCACACTGTGCATCATAATTCAATTACATGCACATCCTGCACAGATTTAAGCATTGTTCCCTGAGATTGCCCATAGTGGCGATGTGCAGACCATGTAGTGCTGATTAATAGACTGTGTAACTCGTTGCCTCATGCACGTTTCCCTCATGCAATAATCACATAGCTGAGTGGAACAAGTATGACATACACTAAGACCTCATGCTGCCAGCTTAATAAATATTTGATGACCCCAGTGACAAAGGCCTACAGGAGGCTGACATTTGCAGTCCCTGCTGTCACTTCTCTGTGATATCATAGATAATTTTGCAATATCTCCTGACCTTTCCTCTGACAGGACGGATCCTGACAACAGACCTTTTTGATTTTATTAAAGAACAACAAGATATAGAAAAGTAGCTCGACGATAATGTCACCTGCGGTTATCAGAGGGAATGGTTCCTAGGCCTTCATAGTGATGGTGTTTAGGTGGGGATAATAATCACCCGCTATGGTAAACTCATTGTTCAGTTATGAAACGCCAAAAAATCCTATTAGAAATCCGAGATTTGTGGCATGTCAAGCCTATCTGTATTAACAGGTATGCCTATAGAGCGCCTCCATTTTATTATTACCAGTAGGGGTTGTACCAAGAAAAATATTCTACAGTTTTCAAACCAGCAACTGGATTAGAATTATTTTGTAATTGCATGATTGCATGATGAATGGGGAGATCTCTGGATCCATGTCAGGTACAGGGCTGATATTGTCATGTACTATGATGTCTGATTTTCATTTTTTTAATTAGTCATGGGATACCCCTTTAATATATCTGCAGTAGCCCAGTTCAAAATGTTTGCTCTTAACTGTTACCTTTAGGGGATTTCTAGGGAAAGTTCAGAAAAAAATTCCATGTCCTCCCTCTACTCAGGCCCAAGTGAGCTACAGAGAATAACAGATCTCTGCAAGATCTACAGAAAGAGAAGGAGAGAAAGATAAAGGAGAGAATTAGAGAACTTGGAATTTGCATGGCCAAGCATATGAGACATCAAGGTTATCTGCTACTAGAAACATTCAGACTTTGCTGCAAGTGAGGGACACCGTTATGACAACCTTCACACTTGAACACGTCCTGGCCAGACGTGCCATCAGAACCTTGTATTCTGCAGTGGACCATCACTGCCAGAGTACTATTGTCTGCCATAGATTCTACTGAGAGAGACTTTAGCAGTATAGAGAGAAAAGAGGGACATAATTCCCACCCTTGCCTAAATCCATATACTGCTGTCTGGCAGAGAATTGCACTGTGTAAAGTTGTCCTGTGTTTCGCTATAGTCGGGTGTACTACTACTCTTATTTTGCACCACAGTAAAGAGAGATGTTTATTCTTCTAACTCTGGCCTGATTTCTGACTCCTACACCATACGTTGGCCATTGCACTCTACACACCTTGCCTTGCACCCATCCAAACACCGAACATCAAGGGCACCCTAGCTGCCATAATACAGGAGGACCAGAATCAGGGTGTGCCCCAAGGGAAGAAAGGATATTCTCTTCTTATACTGCACTGGCCCTAGGTAGCAATGGTGTGAAGACAGCTGCCGTGATTGACTGGAACAGCCATATCCACTACCACTCCCATCCTTCACTTCCCCCGGATCGCTGCATATCATTAACTAAATCTGAAAATAGAGCCGGACGGATTGGGGAATTAAAAAATAATAATTTTACAAAAATCTTTTAACATGGCAGAAAAATGAAGAACCTCATTATTCCGAACTTGCCCAAACTTTAGTAGCCATCTGGAGGTGAACATCAGCCAAGAATAATAGATATGGTAAAATCAGGAAAAATAGATGCTTTGGTGACTGTTGTCCTAGGTCTATGCTGAGGAATTATGTTTGTTGCATTGAAATTGGGATCGCCCCATACAAGAGAATCAGATTTTAGTGAGGACTATCGAAGGGGGTTGCCCCATGGTTGCCCCTGCAATGTGCATGCCTTCTACTCTGCAGACATTTGCATTATTCCTGTGCTGTGACATCACTCAATTATTCTTGATACTGTGACATCATGTGGGTATTATACACTGTACCTGCATATGACATTGTTAGGGTCGGTTCACACAGAGTTTTTAGAGGAGGTTTTAAGTCATATTTTCCAGCAAGTTTTTCACCCAAAGCTGGAATTGAAATAGGAAATCCAAAGGAAGGACTTATAGTTCTTGTATCTGCTGGATCCACTTCTGGCTTTGGCTGAGAAACCGGATCCTCCTAATATTGTATTCATTTTGATGTTTTAACCCCTTAAGGACTCGGCCCTATTTCACCTTAAAGGGAACCTGTCACCGGGATTTTGGTTGGGTATAGAGCTGAGGACATGGGTTGCTAGATGGCCGCTAGCACATCCGCAATACCCAGTCCCCATAGTTCTGTGTGCTTTTATGGTGTAAAAAACCCGATTTGATACATATGCAAATTATCCTGAAATGAGTCCTGGCCATGAGATGAGTCAGGGACAGGACTCATCTCAGGTTAATTTGCATATGTATCAAATAGTTTTTTCCCCACAATAAAAGCACACAGAGCTATGGGGACTGGGTATTACAGATGTGCTAGCGGCCATCTAGCAACCCATGTCCTCAGCTCTATACCCAAAATCCAGGTGACAGGTTCCCTTTAAGGACTTGGCCATTTTTTGCAGTGTCACTTTAAGTGGTGATAACTTTCAAACGCTTTGACTTATCCAGGCCATTCTGAGATAGTTTTTTCGTCACATATTGTACTTCATGACACAGGTAAAATGAAGTAAAAAAAAATCATTTTATTTATAAAAAATTACCAAAATTTCCAAGTTTCAATTTCTCTACTTCTATAATACATAGTAATACCTCCAAAAATAGTTATTACTTTACATTTCCCATATGTCTACTTCATGTTTGGATCATTTTAGGAATGATATTTTATTTTTTGGCTTAGAAGTTTAGAAGCAAATCTTGAAATTTTTCAGAAATTTTAAAAAAAACTATTTTTAGGGACCAGTTCAGGTCTGAAGTCACTTTGCGAGGCTTACATAATAGAAACCACCCAGAAATGACCCCATTCTATAAACAACACCCTTCGAGGTATTCAAAACTGATTTTACAAACTTTGTTAACCCTTTAGGTGTTCCACAAAAATTAATGGAAAATAGAGATACAATTTCAAAATTTCCCTTTTTTGGCAGATTTTCCATTTTAATAATTTTTTTGCAGTTACAAATCAAGGGTTAACAGCCAAACCAAACTCAATATTTATGGCCCTGATTCTGTAGTTTACAGAAACCCCCTATATGTGGTCGTAAACAGCTGTACGGGCACACGGCAGGGGGCAGAAGGGTAGGAATGCCATACGGTTTTTGGAAGGCAGATTTTGCTGGACTGTTTTTTTTTACATCATGTGCATCCCTAGAGTAGAAACTCCAAAAAAGTGGCCCCATTTTAGAAACTATGGGATAGAGTGGCAGTTTTGTTGGTACTTGTTTAGGGTACATATGATTTTTGGTTGCTCTATATTACACTTTTTGTGAGGTAAGATAACAAGAAATAGCTGTTTTTGCACTGTTTTTATTTTTTGTTATTTACAGTTTTTGCCATAATTTTTTAAGTTTTTGGGCGATTACCTTGGGTAGGGTATGATTTTTGCAGGATAAGATGACTGTTTTATTGGCACCATAAATTTTTTTTTTTTTAAACGGTGCTAAATAAAAAAAAATTGTCACCTTACATCACAAAAAGTGTAATAGCAAGCGACCAAAAAGTCACACGCACCCCAATAGTACCAATCTAACCGTCAGCTCATCCCGCAAAAAATGAGCCCCTACCTGAGACAATCGCCCAACAAATAAAAAAAACTATGGCTCAGAATATAGAGACACTAAAACATCATTGTGTTTGTTTTAAAAAAGCTGTTATTGTGTAAAACTTACATAAATAAAGAAAAAGCATACATATTTGGTAAGTTTTACACAATAACAGCTTTTTTAAAACAAACACAATGATGTTTTAGTGTCTCTATATTCTGAGCCATAGTTTCTTTATTTGTTGGGCGATTGTCTCAGGTAGGGGCTCATTTTTTGCGGGATGAGCTGACGGTTAGATTGGTACTATTTTGGGGGGCAAACGCCTTTTTGATCGCTTGTTGTTGTACTTCTTGTGATGTAAGGTGACAATTTCTTTTTTATTTAGCACAGTTTTTATTTTCTATTTTTTACGGTGTTCATCTGAGGGGTTAGGTAATGTGATATGTTTATAAAGCCGGTTGATACGAACGCAGCGATACCTAATATGTATACTTCCCCCCCCTATTTTTTACCAATTTTTTTTATCTTTATTTGGGGAAAATTACGTTTTTGTTTATTTTTACTTGAAACTTTTAATTTTTTGGGGGGGGGGAAGCCGTAAAAGCACAGGTCTGAATTGACGGGACCTTCCCGCACATTTAGCCGAGGTGCCTGCTCAATGATTTGAGCAAGCACCGGCTTCTGATCACCGCCCGCCGGGCGGCGGTGATCGGAACTATACATGATGTACCGCTACGTCATGGGTCCTTAAGGGGTTAAAGGGGTTGTCAAGGTTCAGAGCTGAACCCGATCATACCCAGAATTTCGGGTATTTAGCGCAGGGCAAAGGAGAGCAAAGGAGAGCAGGGCCCCTTTTAGTGATGTAGTAGATGGATGGTAGGTGTAGGAATGCCAGAGTGGTGTAGGGTGGGCTCTATGTACCTTAATGTTGGTGCATGTGTAACGGTGCTCATACCTGGATACGCTGGACCCTAGGCGTTGTCGTCCAAAGCAGACAAAGGGGGTTGGTTGAATTAGGGGATGAAGAATAAATTTGAGTCCAGACCTTGTATATAGCTGAACACAGCTTAACTTGAATAAACTTTCCTCCAAACGATTTACAGGCATTGTCTTGATTTCCAGCAGGCTTGGGCATTAACTGTGGCAGGCAACTTCCTCTCTACTACAGCTGTTGCTCTCTGGCTCTGCTGTGCTGACAGGATAGCCATATAACTTAGCTTTCTCGGTGTGCTGCAACTTCTCTTTGTAGTCCGACTCTAGTTTGTCCAGGGAACTTTACTCCTGGCTTCAGAGGCTTCAAGCTTCTGCCTCCACATCCAGCAGAGCTGAAGGTGCTGTAGCTGTCCTGGGCAAGGCACGTCCAACAGGGATGTGCACCTGCTGCACACCCTACCTTGGCAGGGGGTGAACTAGACTGACTCTCACTGGGAATCCACCCTCTCTGCAGGAAGTGGGACATGCCCACCACACCACAGAGTGGGGGTTAGAATGGAAAAGAAGGTTCCACTCTATGTAAGTACAGCTCTGCCATCCTTGCTGCCACCCTCTGGTGAACCAGGCAGATTACATGAAAACATAACATTTGCAAAATAGGAAATGCACATTGTGAAGGACTTGGAAATAAATACAGAGGATGACATTTGGTTAACCATAGGAGATAGTGTTGGGGTGCAGAAGTGGTAATGCACCTCTGGGACGTTACACATGAAATGCCCTGATGTGCTGCCTGAGTGAAATGGGGGGCTGCCTGAGTGAAATTTTGGGCATGTCCAGGTTCAGCTCTGAACCCGGACAACCCCTTTAATATTAGCTAATAAAAGTATTATTATATGGGAAGATTATGGCTACATTTTTTTCTTGGCTTAGCAATATATTTGGCTGAGAAACCTGCAGGAAAATCTGTCTCAAAACTTCCTCTAAAAAACTCTGTGTGATCCTCCCCTAATAGGATTCTTTGCCATATTATCAGGTCACAGGTACATGGTGAACTTCCTTGTGTGCTTTTTTTCCATGTCATATGCAACGGGTCTACTAGGCCACACCTGGGGTATCCCTTGCCCCTTAGGAGGTTTCTACGAAATATGTTCCTCTAATAGAGCAAGTAAACGTGACGCCAGCTGCGGTTAAGCAGCGGAAACACAAGGCTCCCTTTGTAGATGGTAATGTTGGTACCCAGAGGTAGGATTGCCAGAGTGGTCCAGGGTGGCCTACAGTCTCTGTAGATGTTATGTACACGTGTCATGTGTTTCTACCTGGATATCCGTGGATCCCAGACGTGATGTGGTACGAAGCAGTGCAAAAGGGTAGGTGAACGTGGATGGTGGATGAGTAGAATAAAAGTCCAGACTTTGTAGTAACATTGAACAGTTGCTTTTACTTGGCATAAATTGGTAATCCAAACAGCTTCCAAATGATATCTTGGTCATCAGCAGGTATTGGCTTAACTTTGGCAGGCAAATACTTCTCTGCAACAATCTCAGCTCTGCTATGCGGTAGCTCACTCAGCTCTGCTATGATTGGCTGGAAACTCTTCCTCTTCTGCTGGAATTTAAGTCAGCTGTAGTCTGTCTCTTACTTATAGTCCTAGGAACTTCTTGTCCTGCCTTTAGAGTACCTCAAACTTCAGCTCAGCTTGGAAGGAAGTAATGCAAGCCCAGGAGGGGACAAGCAACCATGTAGACTTCAGAGGCAGGGCCACTGGGCCTAGCAGAGCAGGCAGTGCTCTGCTATCCAGCACACAACCTCTCCCTAAGATGGGTGGACTAGAACTGCTCTGTAACTAACTAACTAAACTCCTCCCTCTAGCTACAGAGGGCTGGAAGGAAACAGAAGATTTCTCTACAGGGAAGCTAATACTGCCAATGTTGCTGCCGCCATCTGCTGGTGGACCAGGTTATTACACTTGAACATAATAGTTGTTGGAATAAATGTGCATGTTATTAGGCGATGACATAAAATACATTAGATGTTATACATTAGCACATAGGAGATGATAGCAAGGTGCCAAAAGAAGTGGTAGTGGCACTCCAGGTCATTACACATATCCTGGTGTGTACCTGTACTGTGACATCACTGCACGCATTATCCTATGCTGTCACATCACTAAGAATTTCCCTTTACTATGACACATTATCCCTGTGCTATAATTTAATTATCCCAATACTGTAATATCACTGTGCACATCAGTCATGTACTGTGCCGTTACTGCAATTTATCACTGTGCTGTGACATCACAGTGCTAATTATCTCTGTAGTGTGACATCGCTGTACTGTGACATTGTTGCGTTTATTATCTCTGTACTATGACATCACTTTGTTTATTATATAATCCCTGTGCTTTGACATCACTGTGTTTATTATCGCTGTACTGTGACATCACTGTGTTTATTATATCTGTCCTGTGACATCACTGTGTACTGTACATAATCCCTGTACTGTGACATCGCTGTGTACATTATCCCTTTATTGCTGTGTACATTATCCCTGTATTGTGACATCACTGTGTTTATTATCCCTATACTGTGACATCACTGTGTTTATTCTCTCTATATTGTGACATCACTGTGTTTATTATATCTGTCCTGTGACATCACTGTGTACATAATCCCTTTATTGCTATGTACATTATCCCTGTATTGTGACATGACTGTGTTTATTCTCTCTGTATTGTGACATCACTGTGTTCATTCTCTGTATTGTGACATCACTGTGTTTATTTTCTCTGTCCTGTGATATCACTGTAGACATTATCCCTTTACCATACCTCCCAACCATCCCAGTACCGACGGGGCAGTCCCAGATATCAGCGGCTGTCCCGGAGTCCCAGAACGGCTGCGGTATGTCCTTCTCTCAGCTGTCTCTGTGTCCATAGGACACAGAGACAGCTGATTGTAATGGTGAAGAAGAGGGCCATCTGCTCCCTACTTCACCATTCAGCTGCCAACGCTCCCCAGCAGCAGCATGACACCGTCACACATCGCACTGTTGGTCTGTGTAAGAGGAGTGGTGCTGGCTAGGAATCAGCCTCTACTCCTCCTACACAGTAAGGCCTTATGCACACGACAGTGTTTTTTCACTGTCAGTGATTTGGCTTCAGTGGTCCGTGTCCGATTTGGCTTCAGTTGTGTTTCCTTGTGTCTTCCTTTTTTTTTGTCTGATGAGGGAAAAAAAAAGGAAGGTTAATGAAAAGTGTAATTTTATTGCACCATGGTCTTGTAGAAAAAAAACGGACACGGACGACATACCAGTTGTGCATCAGTTTTTTTTGACGGACCCATTGACTTGAATGGGTCCGTCCTCTGACAAGAATAGGACAGGTTATTGTCACGGCGGACATACACTTTGTACCAAAGATAACACACCAACCAGGCTCTGGACAAGAGACAGGTCCCCTGTCCCGGGTCACCTCCTAGCTTATCCCTGACCTCTTTCCCTGCACTGCTCAGCCCACAGCAGACCCTGAAGGTAGGTGTACTAGTGTCCTCCAGCCTGGGCTAACAAAACCCTGAACTCCCTAAGATGGTGAAGTGGGGAGATAGGAGCAGTCTGCTGGCACAGAACCTGGATGGACAAGAAGACACAAACAACCGAACAAGCAATGACACTTATCTCTGAGAGCAGGAACTGACAGCCAACCTTCTCTCCAAACTTCCCAGACAGAATGAACAGTATAATCCGCTCAGGGCACTGGGCAGTGTGCTATTTAACCTAAAGACCCCACCCAGTGCACCTGAGAGAGGCGGATCCAGCACGGCTCCAAAGCAATCACTAAACTCGTGCTGCTATCCTGGCTGACCTCCGCACATCGTCAGAGTGGGGCATGACAGTTATATTTTTTTGACTGACTGGAATCACAGATCACGGACGCAGAGAAAAAACAGAGGACTATCATTTTTTTTTCACAGCTTCATAGAAATGAATGGGTCCTCCGCTAAACTGTGAAAAATGACGGAATGGACGCGGATGCACACAACGGTCGTGTGCATGAGGCCTAAGTATGATGTGTATCAGTATCCCGCTGTTGGGGAGTGATCATCGGAGGAACTAGGTAAGTATTTACTTTTTTTTTTTTACTTCCTCTGAAAGGGGCACATATCTGGCCATAACTACTGTGAGGGAAACATATCTGGAATAACTATAGTGAGGGGAAACATATCTGGCATAACTTCTGTGAGGGGTCACATATCTGGGCATAAGGGGCACATAGCTGGCATAACTACTGTGAGGGGGCATATATCTCTCATAACTACTGTGAGGGGGCACATATCGGGGCATAGCAACTGTGAAGAAGGCATATTTGGGCATAGATACTGTGTAGGGGGGCCTCTGGGCATAACAAATGTGGAGGAGGCACATCTGGCCATAGCAACTGTGTAGGGGGCACATCTCGGCATAGCTACTGTGAGGGATACATATGGGCATAACTACTGTGAAGGGGGTACATCTGAGCATTACTGCTGTGAAGGTGGGACATTTAGGGATTACTATTGTGTGCTGGCAAAAAAGGGGGAATAATTACTATGTGGGGGCATTAAGAAGACTGGGTTTGTATAGTTATGTTTTTGGGGAAATAAGAGGCGTGGCCGAGTATGAAAACTATCACCGCACATATTGTCCCTCTGTGTTTTTCAAAAGTTTATAGGTATGCCTTTACTGTGACATCACTGTTTATTATTCCTGTACTGTGATATCAGTGTTTATTATCCCTTAGGCTACTTTCACACTAGCGTTCGTCGGTCCGTTCGTGAGCTCCGTTTGAAGGAGCTCACGAGCGGACCCAAACGCCTCCGTCCAGCCCTGATGCAGTCTGAATGGAGCGGATCCGCTCAGACTGCATCAGTCTGGCGGCGTTCAGCCTCCGCTCCGCTCGCCTCCGCACGGACAGGCGGACAGCTGAACGCTGCTTGCAGCGTTCAGCTGTCCGCCTGGCCGTGCGGAGGCGAGCGGATCCGTTCAGACTTACAATGTAAGTCAATGGGAACGGATCCGCTTGAAGATGAGCCCATATGGCTCAATCTTCAAGCGGATCCGTCCCCCATTGACTTTACATTGAAAGTCTGAACGGATCCGCTCAGGCTACTTGCGCACTTGCGAAATTTTTCTAAGTTATTAATGCAGACGGATCCGTACTGAACGGAGCCTCCGTCTGCATTAATATGATCGGATCCGTTCAGAACGGATCCGATCAAGCGCAAGTGTGAAAGTAGCCTTACTCTGTGACATCACTGTGTGTTTTATTTTTGTACTGTGACATCACAGGGTGTCTTATTTATTTACCGTGACATCACAGTGTACAGTATTCTTGTGAAAGTCATACAATTTGTTTGGTCTTCCCAGACCATAGTAACCGTATGCCTTTCATTTTCTTAACTTGCTGGTCAAGGTAGTCATTGGGGAGTGGGGCCCCTTTCCAAGTTATACTATGGAGCCCCATGATTACGTCCCTGACTATAATTGATCCCAAGATTTATCCTGATATTTAAAGCTGATTTTATATTAAAGCTGAATTTTAAAACCAAAATAGACCTGAGCTCTACATTATAAAGCCACCAAGAATCTGGGAAATGCAGTGTATAGACATTGTAACTAGTGATGAGCGACAGGTGTCATATTCTAATTTGCGATATTTAGCAAATATTTCATAGAATATTCGTTAAATATTCGCGAATTCGAATATTCGTAAGGGTACTTTCACACTAACGTTTTTCTTTTCCACCATAGAGTTCCATCACAGGGGCTCTATACCGGAAAAGAACTGATCAGGCATATCCCCATGCATTCTGAATGGAGAGTAATCCGTTCAGGATGCATCAGGATGTCTTCAGTTCAGTCATTTTGACTGATCAGGCAAAAGAAAAAAACGTAGCATGCTACGGTTTTATCTCCGGCGGAAAAAAAATGAAGACTTGCCTGAATGCCGGATCCAGCATTTTTTCCCATAGGAATGTATTAGTGCCATTCAGAATACCGGAATGCTGGATCCGTCCTTCCGGTCTGCACATGCACAGACTGAAAAAAAGGTGAAAAAAATAAATGCCGGATCCGTTTTGCCGGATGACACCGGAAAGACGGATCCAGCATTTCAATGCATTTTTTCGACTGATCAGGCATTTTTAAGACTGATAAGGATCCTGATCAGTCTTACTAATGCCATCAGTCGGCATACGTTTTGCCTGATCCGGCAGGCAGTTCCGGCGACGGAACTGCTTGCCGGATCTCTCTGCTGCGAGTGTGAAAGTACCCTTGGGAGTAGTGTTGATTGCGAATTTTCGTAATACGAATTTGCTCAGTGTTCATCATAAGCAGTGAGTACCGTGGAAAAGTATACAGGATGTTCTGCATATCTGATGTCGGTTGTGATGAGGGATCTGATAATGATCTGTACAGTAGATATCACACGGCATGCGCTCACGTTTTAAACTTAGAGAAAAATATTATAAAGATAACATTTGAAATTTGTACTTTTACTATATTACACCAAGTTTCTGTAATTTAAAAAAAAGTATTAAATGTAGCCTTTATTACATTTTAAAAAGTGATTACTTGCAGTTCCCGTAAAGTTACAATTGTGGAGCACCTACGACTATAAATGTTTGCCATTTCTCCATTATTCCTACTAGAAGTTTATGAACGAATTGCTAGCAGTCTGCAATAACGGTTCATCTGGAAGATACCTGTTGGGGGGGGGGGGGGGGGGGGGTGTCCCTACATAGTCTGACACTGGCAGCACTGATTGGACCAGAAGAATAAAAATGTACTTATTGGATATTGTCAGATTATGCACGGACACCCCCTGAAACGCCATCCAACGGGCACATTACGGACCAAAGTCATTTTTTGTGTCAGTGAAAAACTACTAATGTGTGAACAAGCACATTAAAATCAATGGGTATATGTGCTGTCCATGGAAAATTCGGATAGCACACGTCAGTGAAAGACGGAAATGTTAATATATCTTTTTAGTGCCCAGTGCACTTTATGCAGACCTACATTTCAAACATAACACGATGGCTACTTGCAGTCGCCACTAGAGGGAGCTGACTGCATACTATTAGGCCGGAATCAGAAAGCTGTTCCACTGTTTTTAGAAGTCGTTTTTTTTTGGTTTTTTTCCTGGACCCCGAGTGTTGCATGCAGCAAGGTTTTTTTTTACGGCACGGACCTACAGATCACAATGATGACAGCAGTTCACCAGTGAAATATGATGAAAATGTGAATCCTCATCTTCCATTTTCCGGCCATATTAAACAAGAGAGCAATGTAAGAGCCCATCCACCGTCATATGCCTCATCCTAATGAGATCAAAATTGCTCTGTCAAATGTGGGCAGCTGTATGTAAATCTGGGTTCTCTTCAACAAAAGATTTGGGCGGCAATGTGCTAAGTAGCGGCAGCGCTGCTATTAATTACTGAGCAGCAATTTGTCTCTTTCCTAGACTGTGCCAGATAAATTAGTCACCATGGACCGCACTACTTGTCACCGCCTCAGTGCTGCTAATTATTTTATTTTTTTACTGTTTTTACAGTTAAAGGTGGCTTTTTTTTTTTTTTTGGCACCTGTCACTTTTTTTGCACCACGTCAATTCCCATCCACATGGAAGGCGGATGAGTAATACATTGCAGCTCAGCTCTGCTATATTTGAGCTACTATGTAAGAGCTCAAAAATATATTCCGTCTCTTTCAGATCTATTTTTATATACTTCATGAATCTAAAGGGCCAGCCTTCCACCGGCACCGATGACATCATCAACATAACTAGTACTACAGCCCCCGCAAATAGAGGGGGAAGTAAAGTATTTGTAATTGGTCATTACAGTACTGTCAGTTAGAGATGAGCGAATTTCAGATTTTGAAACTTGTTCAAACTTTGTTTAGTGGTAAAAGCAGAATTGCGTTATGGATTCCGTTACCACGGACCATAAAGCAATTCTATGACGGAATGCATAACGGAGAGCCTTTAGAGGCAATCCGTTATTCATTCCGTCTTATTAGAAGTCTATGGGCTGCAAAACGGATCCGTCCCGTTTCCGTTATGCAGGGGAGTCCTCTCCAGGCCATAGACTTCTATTATGATGGAATAAATAAGGGATTGCCTCTAAAGGCTCTCCGTTATGCATTCCGTCATAGAATTGCCTTATGGTCAGTGGTAACGGAATCCATAACGCAATTCTGCTTTTACCACCAAACGAAGTGTGAACAAATTTCAAAATATGAAATTCGCTCATCTCTACTATCAGTAATACTGTTATACCTATACTTGTTCAGGGGTATGCAATGTGACCGAGCAAAGGAGGTCATTTTCTAAAGATCACGCCTGTAAAAACCTTGCTGGAGAAAAATCCATCCAGTTTATTAAGAGGTGCATTGGTCATTGACGTAGTGTAATGTGTGCCAGTTTTCTGCCGATGGCATACCTCTTCCTCTCATTCCCCAAATGCTATAAAGCAGCTGCGTACCTTAAATGGTGGCAGAAAACGCAACTGCTATGGTGCCCGAGGAGAGAGAGAGAGAGGGGCCCATGCTGAACTCCTTCTTTCTTTTCCCTATGTAAAAACACTGCATTTTCCAGCAGTCCAAATTGAAGAGAGCACAGTGCAATCAGAGGATTACAGTAACTGTATAAATTCCTAT
Source organism: Bufo gargarizans (assembly GCF_014858855.1). Lineage (NCBI taxonomy): Eukaryota > Metazoa > Chordata > Amphibia > Anura > Bufonidae > Bufo > Bufo gargarizans. The sequence continues at coordinate 83,250,270 of NC_058083.1, forward strand.
GCACGAAGCTCCCCCTAGTGGTGGCTGCAGATAGTCAGCTTTCTAATTGTCATGAACCTATGAGTGTGAACCCCCTGTGCCACGTGACCAACCTCCTATAAGGGAGTTGTCTAAGTGAACTCCTCGTTCTTCACAGTACCCCTGATGCTGGGGTTAGGCTTTCCCAAAGGGAACACCAGGTGGATTGGCACATGAAGCAGCTGGACCAGGGGTTACCAGAGGTCCAGTCATAGTCAACAGGCTGAGTCATAACCAAGACAAACAGTTCAGGACTGAATGAGGCAAAGGCAAAGTCAAACAAGCAATGGGTCAGGCCAGGCGGCTAAGGTACAGGTCAGGCAATCCAGGTCAGCAACAGGAGAGATGAGACAGTGCAAATAAGGATGAAACGGGAGGCGTAGTCCAGAATCCAAGCATGGGTCAGGAATGCAGGACCAGAAGCACAACGACAGCAACCTTTGCAGGACACAAGGACCTTTGAGGCTCAGGCACCTGGGAAATGGGCTGGACCACTTATATAGGTGCAGGATGGCTGGGATTGGTCGCTCAGGTCACATGTGCAAAATCCTAGCCAATAGCAGGCCATGACGGGGACGAGCCTGCCTAGCATCGCTAGGGGCATGTTTTGCACTTTGGAAAATCCCTTTAATGAGGTGCTGTCACGTTACCTTCTGTGACAAAGGTTAGAAGATCAGAGAGACTGACTGCACTTTCGTCTTGAACTTCCTCAGGCTTCAAAGATTCATAATGTGTTCCACAAATCTGAAGAGATATGTCGAACCTGCTGAAACTGTCATGGTGGACGGTAATCTGGAATTTCAGATTGCCAGGATACTGGACTCCCGAATTCTCCATAGATCCCTCCAGTATCTCGTTCACTGGATAGGGTTACAGTCCAGAGGAAAGAATGTGGGTTCCATCAGCCGATGTTAATTCCAGTTGCCTTGTGAAAGCCTTTTTAACAGGGCTAATCTGGATAAAATTGGTCCTGGGTATCTAGAGGTCACCCATAGAAGGGGGGGTACTGTCACGGTACCTTCTGTGACAGAGGTTAGGAGATCAGAAAGACTGACTGAACGTGAGGATAACTGACAGTCTCTTGATTCTCAGTGTTGTTTGGTAATGACCACACCTCTTGTCAGGTGGAGCTGGCGGTCATTACTGCTTCCCTATTTAGTTTGGGTGCACACTTCATACCATGCGGTTGATATTCTCTGCTTGGATTTGGAAGAGTTGGTGTGTGGACCTTGCTTGTGTTGTACTGCTCCTGTATTTGGTTGCTGATTTGTGCTCATTGTTACTAGGCCCCAGGGAGATGGTTCGTTCACGGAACCAGTAGTCTCATTCCCTTTCACTACCTTTAGGGCATCTCAGGGCTCCTAGGGTTTAGGTTCTGGCGTATGTATTTTCCCACCTTCAGGGTCTATACATACTGACAGGAGTCAGGGACAGATCTAGGGGTTTCCTAGGAGGTGACCTTTCCCTGCTCCCTAGCCTTGAGGCCTAGTTCTTTGTCCTCTCCCTTCTGTTGTCTTTCTGGTGTGCTTCCTCTCCCCATTATTCGTGACAGGTGCAACTGGGAACAGGCTGGGAAGCATGCTGTGTCCAGGGCTAGAAGGAAACTGTGGAGCGGATTCTAGGAAGAACAGTTTCTGTAAAGACAGAGCCCAGGACTGTGACGGTGAATGGGAAGACACCAGCAGCTGATCACTGCCGCTACCTGCCATGCAATGCAGCCAAACGTGGACAATGATGGAGGTGGCCAGGGAGGACAGTGCTCGCCTGAGCATGGAGCCGGGGACCGCGGTGGTGAGTAGGGGAATATCGGCGGTCTGCAACCACCCTTACACTAATGAAAGTTGAGCAGGAGATTTATCAATGTATTCATGCCAGTCAGTGGCGTAGCGTGGATTGCCAGCACCCGGGGCAAGCTAAGTATTGCGCCCCCCCCCCCCCCCAACCTGTGGCCATGCCTTTTTTTTTTAAAGCTAATGCCTTTTTTTCAAAGCTAATGTAGTAGATGTCACCTGCAGTCATACGTAACACCTCATATAACACAGTGATAACTCTCTGAGTACAGCTAATGCAGTACATGTCACCTGCAGTCATACGTAACACCACAGATAACACAGTGATAACTCTCTGAATACAGATAATGTAGTAGATGGGTGTGAGCCCCCAGAATTCAGAACATGCACATTGTGACCTGAAGTCTGGGGCCAGGCTGCTACAGTGTGGGCCAAATTCTATATCCACCCTCCCATCTCTACAGAACATACAGGGTAATACAGCGCACATACCTCTTACATCCAGTGACGTCTCCTTTGTTCTCTTTCCTCATCTTCTCCTTTCAGACCTTCAGACCAGACACCAATTTTCAGCAATTTCTCGTCTCTGCAGTTTGACAAAAACAAATCTTAGTTTATTACTTTTCATCATCCTCCCCCCATTTTCTGGACAAATCATCCTACCACCTCCAATACTGTGCCGCTGTGCTCCCCAATACTATACTGCAGAAACAGATAAACCCCCTGAAAATACTAGTGCCACACAGATAATGCCCCCTTCAATAATTATTGGCACACACTGCCCTAAAATAACTGCGTCCAGCAAATAGTGCCCCTGACACTATTAGTGTAAACATAACGTTCCCAAAAAATAATTGTGGTAAGCTGATACTGTGCCAAGGTGCCCCCACAGTAATAGTGCTCACAAAAGTCCCACCAATAGTAATGATTTTCTGCCAGAGCACACATGGTAGTAATAGTGCTCCTATAGTGCCCCAACATGTCCCTACTGTGCCCCATAAGTAATAATGCTCCCATAATGCCCATACTAGTAATTATGTTCCCGATAGACCCTCAGTAGTAATAAAGCCCACCATAATGCCCCCCAGTAGTAATAATTCTCCTTATAATGTGACAGTACAAAAAATGCTTCCTTATAATGTGTGCTAGTTAAAAAAAATACCCCCTTTTAATGTCCCCAGTTGAGCTAAGGTCCCCACAGTGCTCCCATAATGTGCCAGTATAAAATACCCCTATATACTGCCCCCAGTAAATGCCCCCATAGTGCTCCTCACTCCCCTTACTGCTAGTGCCCCCCATAATGTACTAGTATAAATTGCCCCATATATAGTGCCCCCATAATTTTCAAGTATAAAATACCCCTTCTTAGTGCCCCCAGTAGATGACCACATAGTACTCCTCTCCCCCCTTCCCCATAGTACCCACCATAATGTGTCCCAGTATAAAATGCCCCTATACAGAGCCCCCCATTTAAAATACCTCTTATTTGTGGCCTTAGTAGAGGCCCCCATAGTGTTCCTCTCCTCCCCCCATAGTGCCCCCCCCATATAAAATACCCCCTCTTTGTGGCCTCAATAGATGCCACCCAATAATGTGCCTGTAAGAAGTGCCTCCATAGATGCCCCCACAATGCCCCCCAATAATGTGCCAATAAGAAGTGCCCGCATAGATGCCACCCAATAATTTGCCAGTAAGAAGTGCCCTCATAGATGCCCCCCAATAATGTGCCAGTAAGTGCCCCCCATAGATGCCCCACCAATCATGTGCCAGTAACAAGTGCCCCCCAATCATGTGCCAGTAACAAGTGCCCCCCAATCATGTGCCAGTAACAAGAGCCCCCATAGAACTCCTCTCAGTATTGTACCATATAAAAAAAAAAAAACACATAAAGTACTTACCTCCATTAGGCTGACAGCGATGCGTTGCAGGCCTCTTCCGGCCTGTGTCCTGCGCTGTATGGCCCTGCCCCGCCGCTGCACATCCATCTGTATCTCTGTCTTGAGGACAACAATACAGATGACTATGGAGATGAGAGCTTCCACAATGGAAGCGCTCATCTCCCTGTGCCTTGCCCCCGCTTGTCACCAGGGCCGTGCCGCCTGAGGCGACTGCCTCACCGCGCCTAATTGGTGGTGCCGCCCTGCTGGCGCCCCCTGCAGTTTTGCGCCAGGGGCAACAGCCCCCCAGGCCTCCCCCCCCATGCTATGCCACTGATGCCAGTTATGTGGGGTTAATACATTGACAAATATAGTGGTCAGAATGAGTGTCATATTTATGAAGCTCCTGTTCCACTTTACTGTGACTTTTTTATTAGAATTTAATTACATTTTTTGCCAATTTATAAAAATAAAATTTAAATTTATCAGAAATCGGAGGCGTTGTGCTTTGCATTCTGCATTCTTAACTTGTGCTTTTTATTCTGCATTCGGTATGCATACTCGGAAACTGATGGGGCGGGGGGGGGGGGGGGGCACACTAAATTTTGCTACTCACGGTATTGTCAGTCGCTATCATGCAGTACATTCGTTGGAGTTCAAGACATGTTTCCCGGACTGCATGCGACTTATAAACATGTTTCACCTAGTTACAAACAGTCTAGCTAATATGTTTTAAATCTCCCCCATTGTTTCCAGCGGTTTGTCACTAGTAGCATTTAGGGCGTGATAACCAGTCCATTCTCCACCCAGCTTTACAAGAACCTGAGTGGAATATGCATTAAATGGCCTGTATTCTCCGTCTGTTTTCTTTTTAAGTGTCAGTTTTCACTGTAGTTCTGGTATTCTGTTCACGAGGCATGTGGTTATCATCAGTAAGGAATGCAGTGTCCATTGCTGTAATTTATGGGGATTAGCTCGTTATTTGTGGCATTTATACCTTCCTTACCTCAGTTACCTCATTCACATCACCGATTAGCTTCCCGTTCTTCTGATCCGTCGTTAAAGGAGAGAAAGAAAAAAAAAAGGATCCCGTTGCATCAGTTGTCATCCGTTTGAGCCATTTCCGTCTGAGATCCGTTTTTTAGATGGGGGGAAAAAGTCCTGCATGCAGTACTTTTGTTTCCGTCTAAAAAAGGGATCTCAGACGAAAATAGCTGAAAAGGCTGACAACTGATGCAACAGGATCCGTTTTTTACTGGATCCTGGAAATCTTATGCATAAGGCCTCTTTCACATGGCCGTGTGTCCCCCCTGGCCATATTGCGGCCCGCATACGCTGGGTCTGCAATACGCGAGCCACTGGCTGTGTGCATTTCGCATCACGGATGCGGACCCATTCACTTGAAATCCGGAGATGCGGTGGGCAACGGAACCACGGAACGGAAGCACTATGGAGTGCTTTCGTGGGGTTCCGTTCTGTGCTTCCGATTCCGCAAAAAGATAGAACCCCATTTAAGTCAGTGCCCGTGCATTGCAGACCGCAATTTGTGGTTCGCACCACAGGGAAGACACACGGTTGTGTGAAAGAGGCCTAACTGATGTAACAGGATCCATTTTTTCACAGGATCCTGTTTTCTTTCTCTCTCTCTCTGCTCTTCTGATGGATCAGAAGAACGGAAAGCTAAACGGTGATGTAAATGCACCCTTAGGCCCCTTTCACACGGGCGAGTTTTATGCACGGGTGCCAAGCATGAGGTGCACCCGCACTGAATCCAGACCCATTCATTTCTATGGGGCTGTGCATCAGATCTCCCTACCCCTGAGTGCCTCGGTATCCAGCACTCAGCTCTGCGGTAAGGATGAACTGCAACTGATGATTTGTGCGCTCCGTATACGGAACCATTCATTTCAATGACTCCGCAAAAAAAAACTGAATGTACTCCGTATGCATTCCGTTTCCATATTTCTGTTTTTCCGTTGAAAAATAGAACATGTCCTATATTTGGCCGCAAATCATGTTCCGTGGCTCCATTCAAGTCAATGGGTCTGCAAAAAAAACTGAACACATACGGAAATGCATCCGTATGTCTTCCGTATCCGTTCCGTTTTTTCTGAACCATCTATTGAAAATGTTATGCCCAGACCAATTTTTTCTATGTAATTACTGTATACTCTACATGGCATACGGAAAAATGGAACGGAAAAACGGAAACGGAAACACAACGGACCTCGAAAACGGAACGGATCCGTGAAAAATGGACCGCAAAAAACTATAAAAGCCATACGTTCGTGTGAACTAGGCCTAAGTGTGCACGCACGGTGCACACATCCTCCTCAAGCTGATTCCTGTGCGGCCGCGTCACTTCCAGTGCGGCCACGTCACTTCCGGTATAGACTTTTCGCAAGGTATAGAGATTTGGCAGAACACCAGCAGCTACACGATTAATTGGAGGAGGTGAGTTAATACATTTTTATTTTTTAACCCTCAATTTACCTTCTACTATGCATTCTGTATTTATGTATGTATGTATCTGTATTAAAGAATGCTATTATTTTCCCTTTAACCATGTTATAAGGGAAAATAATTACAGTCTTGGCCAAAAGTTTTGAGAATTACATAAATATTGGAAATTGGAAAAGTTGCTGCTTAAGTTTTTATAATAGCAATTTGCATATACTCCAGAATGTTATGAAGAGTGATCAGATGAATTGCATAGTCCTTCTTTGCCATGAAAATTAACTTAATCCCCCAAAAAAACTTCCCACTGCATTTTATTGCTGTCATTAAAGGACCTGCTGAGATCATTTCAGTAATCGTCTTGTTAACTCAGGTGGGAATGTTGACGAGCACAAGGCTGGAGATCATTATGTCAGGCTGATTGGGTTAAAATGGCAGACTTGACCTGTTAAAAGGAGGGTGATGCTTGAAATCATTGTTCTTCCATTGTTAACCATGGTGACCTGCAAAGAAACGCGTGCAGCCATCATTGCGTTGCATAAAAATGGCTTCACAGGCAAGGATATTGTGGCTACTAAGATTGCACCTCAATCAACAATTTATAGGATCATCAAGAACTTTAAGGAAAGAGGTTCAATTCTTGTTAAAAAGGCTTCAGGGCGTCCAAGAAAGTCCAGCAAGCGCCAGGATCGTCTCCTAAAGAGGATTCAGCTGCGGGATCGGAGTGCCAGCAGTGCAGAGCTTGCTCAGGAATGGCAGCAGGCAGGTGTGAGCGCATCTGCACGCACAGTGAGGCGAAGACTTTTGGAAGATGGCCTGGTGTCAAGAAGGGCAGCAAAGAAGCCACTTCTCTCCAAAAAAAAACCATCAGGGACAGATTTCTTCTGCAGAAAATATGGTGAATGGACTGCTGAGGACTGGGGCAAAGTCATATTCTTCCAACAATCCAACAACAGTTTGGTGAAGAACAATGCATTTTCCAGCACTATGGAGCACCGTGCCATAAAGCAAAAGTGATAACTAAGTGGCTCGGGGACCAAAACGTTGACATTTTGGGTCCATGGCCTGGAAACTCCCCAGATCTTAATCCCATTGAGAACTTGTGGTCAATCCTCAAGAGGCGGATGGACAAACAAAAACCCCACTAATTCTCACAAACTCCAAGAAGTGATTATGAAAGAATGGGTTGCTATCAGTCAGGAATTGGCCCAGAAGTTGATTGAGAGCATGCCCAGTCGAATTGCAGAGGTCCTGAAAAAGAAGGGCCAACACTGCAAATACTGACTCTTTGCATTAGGCCTCTTTCACACTACCGTTTTTTTTTCCCGTTTTGCAGTCCGTTTTTTTTGCGTTCCGTATACGGTCCGTATACGGAACCATTCATTTCAATGGTTCCGCAAAAAAACGGAATGTGTTCCGTATGCATTCCGTTTCCGTATTTCCGTTTTTCCGTTCCGTTGAAAAGATAGAACATGTCCTATATTTGGCCGCAAATCACGGTCCGTGGCTCCATTCAAGTCCGCAAAAAAAACGGAACACATACGGAAATGCATCCGTATGTCTTCCGTATCCGTTCCGTTTTTTGCGGAACCATCTATTGAAAATGTTATGCCCAGCCCAATTTTTACTATATAATTACTGTATACTGTATATGCCATACGGAAAAACGGAACGGAACGGAACGGAAACGGAACCACAACGGAAGCAAAAAACGGAACAACGGATCCGTGAAAAACGGAACGCAAAACACTGAATTCAACATACTGTAGTGTGAAAGAGGCCTAAATGTCATGTAATTGTCGATAAAAGCCTTTGAAACGTATGAAGTGCGTGTAATTATATTTCACTACATCACAGAACAACTGAAAGAAAGATCTAAAAGCAGTTTAGCAGCAAACTTTGTGAAAACTAATATTTGTGTCATTCTCAAAACTTTTGGCCACGACTGTACATCTACACAACACCAAACCCAAACCCGAACTTCAGTGAAGAAGTTCGGGTCTGGGTACCACATTCAGTTTTTTATCACGCACGTGCAAAATGCATTGCACCCGCGCGATAGAAACCGAACAACGAAACGCAATCGCAGTCACAACTGACTGCAATTGCGTACCTACTCGCGCGGGTTTGCCACAATGCACCCGGGACGCATCCGGACCTAATCCGGACACGCTCTTGTGAAAGGCGCCTTAGGCCTCCTGCACACGACTGTATGATTTTGCATCTGTTTTAAATGGATCAGTTTTTCTGTTTTTTTGTTTCAGTAGTGTTTCCGTTTCCGCTCTGTTTTGCTGTTCTGTTTTTCTGATTGGTTTCCGTTTGTGATGCGTTTTTTGCAGATCGCAAACGGACCTGGAAGCATACAATAATGTTTAAACAGTAAGTACATAAATAAATTGGGCTGGGCATAACATTTTCAATAGATGGTTCCGCAAAAACAGAACGGATGCGGAGGACATACGGATGCATTCCATATGCATTCAGTTTTTTTTGCAGAACCATTGACTTGAATTGAGCCACAGATCGTTATTTGCGGGCAATAATAGGACAAGTTCTATCTTTCAGCGGAACAGAAATCCGGAAACGGAATGCATACGGAGTAAATTCCGTTTTTCTTTTTGCGTAACCATTGAAATGAATGGTTCCACATACGGAATCAGCAAAAACTGAAAAAAAAATCATTCCGTGTCAGTTCTGTTGTTTTTTTTTGCGGACTGTATACGGAACCATTCATTTTAATGCATCCGGAAAAAAAACGGAAGGCACTCCATGTGCCTTCCGTTTCTATTCCGCAAAAAAATTGAACATGTCCTATTATTGTCCGCATTACGGACAAGGATAGGACTGTTCTATCAGGGGCCAGCTGTTCCATTCTGCAAAATAAAGAATGCACACGGACGTCATCCGTATTTTTTGCAGATCTGTTTTTTGTGGACCTGCAAAATACATACAGTCATGTGCAATAGGCCTTAGGGCTTATGCCCACGAACGTAAGGGCTCCGTGCCCGTGCTGCGTACAGCAAATTGCGGCCGCAATGCACCGACCGTGGGCTAGCTGCATGCGGATTGCGGACACATTCACTTGAATGGGGTCCACAATCCGCATCCGACGGTCCACACCGCAATAAAGTAATCTATGCGCTACTTTTTTGCGGGGCGGAGGCACGGCCAGAAATACTGCGGAAGCACTCCATAGTGCTTCCATGGGGTTCCGATCCGTGCTTCCGCACCGCATCTCAAGATTTGCAGACCCATTCAAGTGAATGGGTCCACATCTGTGATGCAGATTGCACACGGCTGGTGACCCGTGTATTGCGGAACCTCTGTATGCGGTCCGCAGCACGGGCACGGAACCCTTAGCAGCATGTTCCAGGGTCCTTCCTTTGTTTCTAGATGCCATCATGGCCTGGAAAACAGCTATGAATAAAGAGATTAAGCGTCGGAATATTAAAGCCTTTATGTTCTTTTTATTCTGAAGAGCTGAAAGTCTGGTAATTTCATGGAGCATTTGTACCTGTCTCATGTATAACGGGTCGTCGTTAGAAATTATCACTTTGACATAGCGGAGGAGCTGGATCTGCAGTCAGACATCTAAAAGTGTTTGATCCACTTTCTGTATGAAGAGGAGTGTGAAATTGTGTTCTGAGGCAAAACATGAAAAGCATTATTTCTAGCGCGTGTTAAAAAAAGGGTATAAAACATAAAAAATGAAGTCAAAGTCGCTTAGAAATTCCATTGTCACATCACTGCAAATATATTGCTGTTAGGGCACAGCCACATGTGCGGGTTTTAGATGCTTTTTAGGCCTCATGCACACAACCATTGTGTGTTTTGCGGTCCGCAAAACGTTGATCCACAAAACACAGATGGCGTCCGTGTGCGGTCCGCAATTTGCGGAACGGCACGGACAGCCATTAATATAAATTCCTATTCTTTCCGCAAAACGAGGACAAGAATAGGACAGGTTATATATTTTTTGCGGACCACAGAACGGAGCAATGGATGAGGACAGCTCACGGAGTGCTGTCCGCATCTTTTGCGGCCCCATTGAAGTGAATGGATCCACATCCGAGCCACCAAAACTGCGGCTCGGATGCGGAGCAAAACAACGGCCGTGTGCATGAGGCCTCATGGCGGTCTTTGTTTCCCCTTTGCGCTGGCGCCTCCTTATAAATTAGGTGCACCTCTGGCAGTCTGTGCGCCAGGCATAAAAACTACTCCCGCCCCTGATTGGAGTCATTTTTGAAAAACATTGTTGGTAAATTTGTCAGGCCGATGTCCTGGCCCCAGTCCGGCCCCCACAACGCTCTCGCTATTCCCTAGAGACGAACTTAGTGTAAAAACATCTGTGTGACAATATTTTGGTTAAAACGTCACAAAAAAGGCCCTTGTGACTTTTTTATGCCACAGCGCTTTTCCTAAATGACCCCCAGTATTGGGAACAGATACAGTTTCTCCACTTTTTTAATTCATTCCTGCATTCCTTCCAAACTGCATTAAAAAACAACCTGCCCCAAGACTAATGCCCATCTCAGCCCACGTTAAATAACTTACAACATGAAAATTCTTGTTCTGTTAGGCCCTGTTCACACTAGCTTTGTGGCTTAGGATTTTTGAATGAATGTTGGTGAGTCCTGATGAATTCCTTTGACTTTTCAGGTTTTTTCGGGTCTGACAAAGCCATCTTAATTACACAGAACACAGCATTTTCGCTGGAGATAGTGCCCTGGCTCATGCGCAGATGAGGTGGAATCTGAAGTTTGTGCATATGCCAAGGAGAGGAATAGTTTTGGCCCCATCCAAAGCAGAAGTGATGTCCTATCCATAGCCCAGGCCGAAGATCTGATAAATGACGTGACTTCAGTGGAAGCTGGATTTTCAGACAAGGAGCATCTGACCAGAACAGAGTAGCACCATATATGACTGTGAGATGAGGCCAGTGACCACCTTGCAAAGCGATGCCCCTCTGAGGAAATGAGTGGTGCAGTCTCTCTGATGCCCCTGCCCAAGGCAATGTGGCTCCTGTAAGAATCAGGAGGGGGAGGAAAGTGACAACCACTTTCAATGATGAGTAGTGATGCAGATAGCTTGTCACCTGCTCAGGAGAAGAGTAGAAGTCCTGTTAAAAGTGCTGGACACCAGAGAGTTGGTTTGAGCCTTCATGGTGTGCAAGGCTGTAGCAGAAGAGTTGGTGGAGAGCCAAGGATATCTCCCACCTGCTTTAGTGTCATCACTGTAGCTAATCAGAAAGATGGTAGACCAGGATGGGAATCACTGCAGAGAAGGGTAGAAGATGAGGTCCCCCCACCTGTAGGATTCTGACAGTTCTTAGTGGCTGCCATGCAAAGAGCCCTGCAGAGGAACTGAGAGTTTGGGAGGAGAGGGAATTTCCTTCCTACAAGCATGTTACTGTAAAGGAGACAAGCCTGACAAATGCCAAGTGACTGTAGAGAGTCATTTTCTCACCATCCAAACGGGCACTTCCTTACATGACCTTTATATGACTTCTGCACCAGATTACTCTTTTACAATTTCTGTCTTTAGTTCCCAGTTGCCTCTGAGTTGGTGGGTGAAGACCAGCTACTCTGATGTCTCCCATACATTTTTTCTGTTCCAGGCCCTGCTTGCTTCCCCTATGCTCAGTCAAGGCCCCCGAGTGGGGAATTTCCCAGCTTAGGAGTCCCTGCTCTGACCCCATATATGGAGTCAGTGTTATGAACGTGACCATAGTGACCATGCTTGGGGTACACCCTGTGTATACAAGTCTAATTTAGACTCTATTTTTTAAATGTTTCTGTCAGGAATTGGCCTTTTTTTTATATATTTTTCTGTTACGCTATTCACCATATGGGCTAACTTTCTCAAATATTTTAATAGTATGGGCCTTTTTGCATGCAGCGATGCCCATAATGTATTATTTTTATTTTTTTGTTTCTTTTTATTTTGGGGAATGGGGGTGATTTTAATTTTTGAGTTTTTTTATATTTTCCAAACTTTCATTTTTTTTTTACTTTTTGTTAGGTCCCCCAAGTGGACCACAACTTACAGTCATCGGATGTAAATTGCTCCATTAGTCTCTATAGAAATCACTATATCACAGTTTAGTGCTGCCACCTAGTGGCCTAAACTGGGATATACTAACAATGAGCCTGGAAGCCTAGTATAAGCTGTGGCTTATTTATAGAACATGGTTCTTTTTCCGAACTCCGCTGGGGGAAAGCGTACCTGAAGAGGAATTCGACACTTCCGTTTTTTAACATTCTCAGATGCTGTGAGTGAGGGGAATTCATTGCTGTGAGAGGATGGGGCATGTGGCGCATTCTGGGGCCATAAGGGTGAAGAACTGTTGCATTTGGGGGGCATAATAAGGGTTGGATAAACCTTTTAACCATTAAGATACCGGAGGTTTTTTCACTTTTGCATTCAAATTTTTCCTTGAGCCATAACTTTTTTATTTTTCAGTTCACATATCCATATGAGGGCTTATTTTTTGCGGTATAAGTTGTACATTAATATGGAACACAATGTAGTGGGAAGCAGGCAAAAAGTTCCAAATTGGGTGGAATTAAAAAAACAACAATTCCTCCACCGTTTTACGGGTTTTGTTCCTACGGTGTTCCCTTTGTGGCAAAACTGACCTGTGCCCTTCATTCTCTGGGTCAGTAGGAATACAATGGGGGTGTGGCAAGGGAGGAGCCAAGGCAGGTGGTGGGGTGGGCCAGGGTGGGTAGTGGGCAGAGTTAGGGGGGCCCAATTCAGATTCTTGCTATGGGGCCCAATGATTTTGATGTACGCCTCTGCTCAGCCCCCTTCCCAGATGCCTCAGTGTCAAGGTCCTTGTGTTTTGCTAAAGATCCTGATACTCATGTGTGTGCAGCGGACCGGACCACAGGGGCGCTATGTGAGTGTAATGGTGTGCCGAATGGGTGTAGTAGTCGTACTCACGGTTTTGCAGCTCCCTGGGTCAGCGTGCAGTGATGAGGAAGACAGCATTAAATCCTCCAGGGTACTCTCTATTGCAGGAAACACCAGCTAGATGGAAGTTGAGGTGCCCTTGATGGTAATGGGTATGCTTAGGGTGCTTTGGTGGCTGGGCCCCTGTGTTCGTGATGCCAGCACCGTAAGGTGCAATTAGGAGATAGAGTAGAATGATGAGAGAGGCAGTAGTTGAACCAAACAGGAACTTTACTTGTGAATTGTAGTCTTGCAAAAAGTATCATCCAAAAGCAGCACTTTGTCATAAATACAGATGGTAAAGCTGTAAATCCCGATTAGCAGGCTCAGTGAGGTGGCGTATGTAGGTTCCAGCTCAACTGTATAGAAGTGATGATCCTACTTGTACTTTGTTCCTGATCTTGCTCTGGTTACTCAGCCTTTCAATAATAGTAAGTTCTGTAAGTTCTATTCTGCACTTAGCAATTCAGCAATATTCAGTGCTTCAGTGATTCAGCAACCCATCTCCCTCATGGCAGGCAAACTCTCTGCTCCATTCTTTGAAAAGGTTGCACAAGATACAGCATTTATTCTCTTAAACCCCGGAAGGGTCTCTGGAAGGGGTATTACAGTAAAGGATCAATAAGTCCTAGTCTTGGACTACAAAGGTCGCAGTAGTTTCACTCCCTGGGCTAAGCCCAGGAGGACAGAGCCAAGTCCGGCTCTTCTCCTCACTCCTAATATCCCTCTAACTTTCTGTGGCTGACCTATATAAATGGTGTTAAAGTGATAGCTAGAGGTGGATATGTGTAGTGCATTGAACCAGCTTGAAATGGGAATTTAACAGCATTGACAAAGGAAAATACAATAAATAGTACAAATTGACATAGGATGGCACAAACAATTTTGGAGTGTTCCCATCCACCTGGAGTGGGACACTACATGTGTTCCTGATTTATACTTCGTTCCGGGATTCTGCTAACCGTCTGATCCCTGCCTGCTTGCCTTGACTCTCCTGTGGCCTCCCGGATTGCCTGACCTGTACCTGTGCCGCCTGCCATGACATTTTGCCTGTTTGACTACGCCTCTGCCTCATCCTTCGGTCCTGCACTGTTGCTCCTAGTTATGACTAAGCCTGCCTGACTATGCTTGTACTTCTGGTACCTTTCTCAGGTAATTCCTGGTCCGCCTGGTGTGCCTACCCTCCTCAAGAGGTAGCGACCTGGTGTTTCCCTCGGGAAAGTCTATCTCCATCATCAGGGGTACTGTCAAGAATCGAGGGGTTCACTTAGACAACGCCCTTAGGGGAGGTAGGACACGTGGCACAGTGGGTTCAAACCCACTGGTTCGTGTATCTCTCTGCATTTCTTTCACCCGGATCCTCTTCCTACTTTCTCCATAGACTTCTATGGGTAACATGTAATTTGGTCCCTTAATGACCTGAAAGTCCTTCTCGTCTCCTATCAGTGAATACAGAATAAGTAAACAGTTTAGGAAAGGGGAGAGAAGTCTGTGGAGAAAGAGACACTTTGTATCTGATAACATATATTACAAAGTATCTTATAGTCACCTGTATTATTGATTTATGCAAAGTTCTGTGAAAGTACAGTAAGCAGTAAACTTCATCAGTGTAAAACTTATATGGACTATAGAGGTCTTAAACACCCATGCACTGGCGGTGGATGCACCAAAGTTATGGTATAAATCTATGCAACTTCCTTGCTGGCGTAGATTTAAAACTGGAGTAGAAAATGATAAATGAGACGGGCTTGGCCCCCTTCCACGCCCACGCCACTTTTTTTAGATGTTGCAAATAACCTTTGTGCTGCAATTGCAATGCACGGCAACGGCTATAGGTCCCTTAAAGCAAATGTTTTTTGTGACGCCAATTGCAGTGAAGCAACAAGGGCAAAGGGCCCCTTTTTAGTGACGTAGTAGATGGTACACAGGTGTAGGAATGCCAGAGTGCTGTAGGGTGGCCTAAATGTCCCTTAATGTTGGTGCACGTGTCACGGTGCTCCTACCTGGATATGCTGGGACCCAGGCGTTGTTGTCCGAAGCAGAGCAAATAGGGGGAATAATCAAGGGATTTGAAGAAATAAATTGAGTCCAGAAGTTCAATAACAGCTTTACTTGAATAAACATTTCTCCAACAGTTTCAGGCTTTGTCTTGGTTCTCAGCAGGCGTTAGCATTAACTCTGGTTGGCAAACAAACTCAACTCTGCTACATCTGTTGCTCTCTGGCTCTGCTGTGCTGACAAGCTTACTGTATAACTTTGCTTCTTTCTTTATGCTGCAACTTCTCTCTGTAGTCCGTCTCTAGATTAATACCAGGGAATCTATACCTCCTAGCTTCAGAGGCTTCACGCGTTGGCATCTGTGTCCAGCAGAGCTTAAAGTGCTCTAGCTGGCTTAGGCAGGACACGTCCAGCAGGGACGTGGACCTGCTTCCTTCCTCAAGCAGGGGGTACTCTCCACTGACCTCTATCTACAACCCTCCCCTCCTTAGAGGGAGAATTAGAAAGGAATAGCAATGTACATTGTATAGGACCTGCAATAAATGCATACGATGACACTGTTAGCCCATAGGAGACAGTAGCGAGGTGCGGAGTGGTAACGGCACTTTGACAGATATACACCAGAAAACTGCCATATATCTGATAATAAATGACCCCCTATATTTTTTAAATAAAATAAAACTAGCATATGGAAGGGAAATAACTCTCCTCATTCCCAGAGAATAAAATGATGTCCTTCCCTTGTAGATATGCTGCAGTCGCCTTTCACGACTAAATATAGTGTAAGAACAACAACATAATTTATGTCCAGGAAATCTCAATGCATTCGATCAGACATCCTGATAAATGGACTGCCCCAGATATCTGGGTTCTGCCTGTCTGAATTCCATCCTGTGACCTGCACTTGGCAATATAAAAGGAAATCCCAGCATTGATATTTTCCCTCTCACACATTGTGTTCAGTAAACTAAAAATATTGTATTTCCAGATGGAACTTGAGCTCTGTTCCTTTGTCTGATAGCATCACATTCATCAAGATTAGCGCTCTCTATTTATTTCTGCTATTCTGTTCATTTAAAGGGGTTGTCTCAATCAGCAAATGGCATTTATCATGAAGACAAAAGTTAATACAAGGCACTTACTAATGTATTGTGATTCTCCATATTGCCTCCTTTGCTGGATTGATTCATTTTGCCATCATATTATTATCTGCTCATATCCAGAGGTTACAACCGCCCAGCAATTCTGCAGCAGTGGTCGTGCTCACACATTATAGGAGAAAGCGCCGGTCTCTCTGGTGGCCAGCGCTCGTTTAAAGGGCCATATACACTGCCATTGTAAACTGAAAAGGGGTTGAATGATCATAGGTAAGATCGTTTATCACCATTCGATTTGCATATTGTCAGAAGCACATGCTTTGATTAAATGGGGAGACGAGCTGCATACCAGGGATCATTTTTATATAAAATATGCAATTAGCAGGTACAGGAGAATTTGCTTATTGCTATTATTGGGAACACTCGTTTGGCCACTCATCAGTGCCATAAACATGATATAAATATTACGCTCATATGACATACTTAGGAACTGTCCCCTTAAACTTATAGGGGTTGTCCAGCTTTGGCAACTTTTTTTAGCAGACCCCTGACAGGGGCGTAGCTAGAAATCACTGGGCTCCATAGCAAAAAAAAATTATGGCCCCCACTCCCGGATCTCCCACCCCCACATACCTCTCGGACCTCGCCGCCACATCCGCAGCTCCTCATGCACTTGCGACGGTTACACGTAGGACTGAGCACAGACAGTAGGTCACTGGCAACGCATTTGTGCCAGTGTAGGAAATGTATGAATCTAAATGTCTGTGTATTAAAGAAGATTGTTAAATTGTACAGGGGTCTGTAACACAAGAAGGTGAAAGTACATATCGTGGGGTGTGTATGTGTATTAGACAGAAGGTAGGGATATGTATCTTGTGTAGTTTGGGTTATTAGGAAGAGCACTAGATATATACCCCTTACTCTCTGTAATACCCAAACTACACAAGATACATATCCCTACCTTCGGTCTAATACACATACACACCCCACGATATTTACTTTCACCTTCTTGTGTTACAGACCCCTCAGATAGGATAAGGTGGCTGTCTTCGCCATTAACCATTTACCACACCACACTATTAAATAATGCAGCTCACAGATAATATAACTCCAGTACTCCACTGACGCTGACGCTTCCGTCGCACACACACCGCTACACTGACAGTCCCCCTCCCCACTCCCCAGCCAGAGTCAGCCATACCAGAGCCAGCCCTAACCTCAGCTCAGCCACTTGAACCGAACCGTACCGTGCGCCTGCGCGCCAAGCCAGCCGCCCACACTCCAGCAGCTCACGGCAGGCTCCAAGTCCGCCTTCTCCACTTCCGGCCAGGACTAGTTAGAAGAACTGCTGCCCAGACTGCGGGTCCACTCCCTCTCTGCCTCCGGCTCCGACCGCCCCCTATCACAGCGCCATGGCCTACTCGCCACATTAATTTATATATATATATTTTTTAATCCTCAGTCGGTGGCCCAGCGGGCCCCCAGTGGTGTAGGGCCCCATAGCCATTGCTATGGCTGCTATGGCGATCCCTACCCCACTGGTACCTGTTGAAAAATCCATACTCACCTGCTGTCTGACACTCTGTTTTGGCTCACCGAGGGCCCATTTGTAAAGCCCCAGAGTGGCATTACCACCTTTGCACCCCGCCACTATCTCCTATGGTTAACCAAGTGTCATGCTATCTATTAATTTCCTGATCCTGCACAATGTGTATTCATATTTCCTATTTTGCAACTGTTAACATGTAATGTGCCTGGTTCACCAGTAGGTGGCAACGTAAATGGCAGAGCAATCTTACATATAATGGAACCATCTTTCCATTCTATTTTCTCTCTAGGGAGGAGTTTAGCTAGGTAGGGGTTAGTCTAGCTTACCCCCTGCTAGGGGAAGGCTGTGTTCAAGCCAGCCAGAGCACCTTCAGCTCTGCTGGACATGGAGGCAGAAGCCTGAAGCCTCAGAAACCAGGAGTAAAGTTCCCTGGACAAAGCTAGAGACAGGCCAGACTACCAAGTGAAGTACAGCCTAAGGAAGAAGCGGAGTTCATTAGCCAGCCTGTTAGCACAGCAGAGTCAGAGAACAACAGACGTAGAAGAGAGGAGTTTGCCTGCCACAGTTAATGCCAAAGCCTGCTGGAACCAAGATGAAGCCTGAAACTGTTGGAGAAACGTTTATTAAAAGTAAAGCTGTTATCAACTTCCAAACAAGGTCTGGACTCAATTTATTTCTTAATCCCCTTCATCAAAAAAAACCTTTTCATTGCTGCGGGGCCAATGCCTGCGGTCCAGTGTATCCAGGTAGGAGCACCGTGACACGTGCACAAACCATTATAGGACATTTAGGCCACCCTACACCACTCTGGCATTCCTACACCTGGGTACCACCTACAGTATCACTAAAAGGGGCCCTGTGCCCTTGTTGCTTCACTGCAACTGGTGTCACGACAAAACAAGTACTCTTTTTACTCTTAAAGGGCCCTGGGGGGAGGCGCCCGCTGCACATTCAGCAGTCTTCCATTCTCCGTCCTGTAAACTTCCAGAGGGACAGGGTCACATGCACTGCTGCGGCCAATTATTGACCATTATTTCTGCAAGTGGACACCACTGGTAGGTCATGTCAAAAAATATTTTTTTTTACACAATAAAAGAACACAGAGCTATGGCGACTGGATATTGCGGATGTGCTAGCGGCCATCTAGCAGCCCATGTCCTCAGCTCTATCCCCAAATCAAGGTGACAGGTTCCCTTTAAGTGCATTTAGATGGGTGCACTACTATTTAAATGACAGTTCAAAAAAGCCCAATCGATTTCAATGGGTTCCGCCTGTCAGTGAAAATGACCAGAATTAGGACATGTTCTATTTTTGTATGTCCACTATTCACTAGCCTTAAAAAAATGGCCATGTGAATAGCCCCACAGACCAAAATTGGTTGTGAAGATGGCTGTTACATGGCCATTTTTCACTATCTTGTGGCTGAGCCCAGTAAAGGTGATACGCCCTAAGATCAGAATCTGCAAAGCTTGTGACTGTAGATTGTGAGACCGCGGTTATATGAGACAACGTACAGAGACTTTATCAGTGAACACGTGGCTGCATATCTTCTCATCCATCTCCATGTTCTCCACTGGTCACCAGCTTGTGATAAGTACTGGGCTGTCAGTAGACTCGCCATCAATGACTGGACACAGGCAACAGAGGGCCCCTGGTAATAACAATACATGGGGCCCCAATCTCTGTAACTATTTGATGGGAATGATAGCACCTCCTTTATGACATTAAAAACACACATCAAAATGTTTTTGAATTTTATTTTAACTCCTTAAAGCAGCATTCCGCAATGCACGGGCACCGGCCATGTAAACTCCGTGCTGCAGTGCGGACCCATTGACTTAAATGTGTCTGTGATCCGCAAAATATGGCAAAAGATAGGACATGTCTTATCTGTTGTGGTGCAGAGGCACGGACCCGAAAGCCCACGGAAGGGCTTCCGAGTGTTTCTGAGAGGAGCTTTAAATATGGCGCCCACTCGTGAGCGCAGCAGGCGTGATAGCTGGTGGGTCTCTGCTGTTTCAGACAGCAGAGGCCTGGGGTTAATCTCTGCACTCTGCAACTAGCAATAATGACGATTGCAGGCATTTAACCACGTCACCACGGCATCTAAATGGCAGAAAGTTTAAAAAGTTAAAAAAATATATAAAAATTTAAAAACGCCCCCTTTCCCTAGAGTAAAAAAAAGACATCACAACGTCTAAAAACACTGATACTGTTAAAAATATTTATCCCATACAGCGAATGGAGTAACAGAAACAAAAAAAATCTAAATGGCCGATTCACCATTTTTTCATTACTTCACCTACCCTAAAAACATTTATAAAAGTGTTTAAGAAGTCACATACATATGGTATCAATAAAAGCTACAGATTATTCTGCAAAAAAATGAGCCCCCACACAGCTTGATAGACATAACTATAAAAAAGTGATCAGGGTCAGAAAATGGCATTTTTTTCAATATTAGAAAAACTATACAAATTTGATATTTGTGTAATCGTACTGAACCAAAGAATAAAGAGCACGGATAGGAAATGCCGTAGAGAAAAAAACATGTAAATTTGATTTGTGGCGGAATTGTGTGTTTTTCCCCCCACCCCATTTGGATTTTTTTTCCCAGCTTCCAACTACATTGTATGCTATATTAAAAATGGGGGCATGTAACCACGGGGCATCCCCCCAACGTCAAGCTAAGTTCTGCACCTTTTTTACAGGTTGCATACTCACAGTTAATGGTACTAAAGGTTTCCATGGTGGGATGTAGTATACTGGGCATATACCGGGCATGTAAGTCTTTCCAGGTACCAGAAGACTTGAATCTCTGGGACAAGTTTGCTGCAGTGCCTATAAACCTTACTTTATCTCTACAGAGCTTTGACATGCACCTCCTCTTGACACTGATATGCTTTTCAAATATAGCTTTCTTCAGGGCTGTGTTCTATGCCTCAGCAAACTTCACTGTACAAACATTCACTGTCTCTACACTGACTGTCCTGATTTAACTCCTCATTGTGGGTAGAGGTATCCAGATCCACCTAGCAGGTTGCTATGGCCTGTTAACAGCCTCTTACACAAAAATGTATAAACACGTCTGGCCAAGATATGGATCTCTAGTGCTTAAAAAGGTTGATGCTAACTAAATTAATCCTCAGGATAGACCAGCAATATCTGATCGGCAGGGCCCGACACCCTGGCCCCAGACGATCAGCTGTCTCAGAGTAAATTAGGGGAGCTCAGTGAAAACAGATGAATTGTACATTTCTACGCACTGAGCTAGGGGAGTGGTGGCTGCAGGTAGGCAGTTATGTAATACATGGGAAGCAGGTGATTTACCAGTGTATTTATGCCAGTTGCCTGGTGTGACTATATTGATATACATGGTGGTCAGAATGAGCACCATATTTATACGACAAAAAGTGGGCGAGGCCGAGGGTGAATTTTTATACTTAGTTTTTTCTATAAAAATGTCATCCGTAAAATAACGTAAATTCTTCAGAAACCTGCACTGCCCGGGAGTGATTGATGCATGCATACTGGGAAACTGGGCCAGAACTATCGGTGGTGTATGGGCAACCCTAAGTATTGTCTGGTCTTTTGTTCGTAAAAGAGAACTGCAGAATTAGAAGAAAGGATAATATTTTTCTCATGGGCCACTCTTGCTCATGGGCTTTATCTGGTATTGATTTCACTCCCATTTGCTTAGCCCCATACTCCCATTTTCAGTTCAGTGGATGCTGATAGTCAGGAGATTTCTGCAGCCAGGTACACTTCATATAGGTCAATAAATAGCTGCAGACTGAATTATATCAGTAGACAGGCAGTAGAAATCAGAAAACAGATTGGCTTATCAACAGGTTGTCCTTCAACAAGTCTTTACTGCCTTAGTAACCAAGAAACCTTATAGGCAAAGCACGGGATGAATGAGAATATATAGATGCTGCCGATGAGGTCTTGGACTGCACAAGATTTCTGAGCTGCTGATCCTTTAAAGCTAAAAACGCCTGGATGCCTATACTTGAGATTTGTCATGGTCCATAGACAGGCGCAGGAACGGCAGCTGGAACCAATACTAATAATCCTACAGCAAGCACTATGCATTCAGGTAGGTAGCATTCTTGAGGCATCTGCTGCAATCACATTCATCCATCAGACTGCCACATAGTAAAATGTGGTTCATCACTCCAAAGAAAACATTTATTTTTTGTGCTTCAGAGGCCAGTGGTGGAATGCTATACCAAACGACAGCCTACTCTTAGCATTGTACATGATTGGTGATCTTAGGTTATGTGCAGCTGATCAACTAGGGAAACACGTTTCATGAAGCTCCCAATATACAGTTCTTGTCCGTTCTAGAGGCAGTATGGATCACCACGCGTTTCAGCATTCATCTGCACCACTCTGTCACAGCAGGTCCTGTGGGGTGTTCCCCAGGGGTCCGCAGGGGCAACACGTGAGCTACGGTGGGCCGATGGGGCTAGTAGTTGTTTTATTCACGGTTAGCAGCGCTCCCTGGGCGTGCAGTGATGGGAAGGACAGCACCAGTTCCTTCGGGGTACACTCTGTTTGTCCAGGGAATCCCACCAGATGAGGGTTGAGGTGCCCTTGGTGGAATGGGTTTTTAGGGGCCTTGGAGAACCCTCCCTGGTGTTCATGACACCAACACCATTAGGTGCAAAGGAAGGTGGTAGAAAGGATGAGGAGTCAATGGTTGTGAACAACGGAACTTTTACTTGATAACTTGTCTCAGGGTAGTCGGTACAGTTCATGTACATAGCAAAAGTAATAATCCAAATATTAGCTCAGCTGTAATCCTTGTACCAGGCTTGGCAAATGTAGCTTGCAGAGTTTCCTTTCTAACAGGTGGGAGAGATTCCTTCTTATATCTGTCTACACTAGGTCCACACTCTAGCACTCAGGTACTGGATATAATAACTTCTTACTTGTAATTAGCAATCCACAGGGCGGTCTCCCTAACGGCAGGCAAAATCCTCTGCTCCATTAATTGCGCAGGATGCTCCCTGAAACTCTGGTCCACAATATCCATAGGGGCATGTGGTAATGGACAACTTGGCGCCTAGTCGTCCGGCTGTGTCCAGGTGCTTTTAGGCTTCTCCCGGTCACTGGTGCTGTGGAGTCCATAGGCTAATGCTGCTTCTACCTCCACTAGACTTGCTCCATATCCATACATTGACTCTTTGGTCCGTGCTAGGTAGCTGTAAGAGATCTGCCCACACTCCTTCAACTTGATCAGGGCCAAGGGGCTAAAGTGGCAACTACATACTGGACTTGTGCTGTTCCACACCTCCATCAACTTCCTACCCTCTCCTCAGCTAACTTCCTTCCTTGTCTACTGTTCTACACTGCATTATCACCCCCTCAGCTATAAATATATGTGGTGCCAGCAACAACTAGGGGTAAATAGATGTAATGACACTCATCTAAAACAGCCTGTTATGAGGAAGTACAGCTATATACAGAAATACATTGACATGACATATACAGAAGTTTAAAGTGCCCACGTTTGGCACATAGTGGGACTTAGCAGTAGTACCTACCAAAAAGTAGGTCCAAGGAAGGACAACCAGAAACAGTCACAGTACCCAAGACTAGTGTGTAAAGAGTGAAGGCTAGTCAGTCTGGTCCCACAGAACTGTACTACATACTGTACTACTACTACAAATTGATAGAAAGGTATCAGATCACACAGTCTGTCATAGCATGCTGCATATGGAGCTTCATAGCGTTAGACCAACCAGAGTGCTCATGCTGACCCCTGTCTACTGCCAAAAGGGTCTACAATGGGCATGGAGAAAGCTTGCTTGCTCTGATGAATCCAGAAAGGCCGGACGCTGGAGGTATGCCTGCATGAGGGGTTTTGGGCTCAGGGGCCAAGGAGTGGCTAGGAAGGGTTAGGATAGTGAGGGGGCGGAGTGGCGCGGGGTGAGGCGGAGCTTCAAGAGGGGTGGAGCCAACGGACCGGCGCCATTTCGGGAGAAGAGGAGCAGGAGAGCGGACATCTCGGCATCCTGTCCAGCTCCCTGCTTACCATGTCGGGTGTCGATGAAGTCCTGGAGAGGCTTCGGGCAGCGGCGGAGGTCCGTGGCCAAGGCTGGCTTGAAGACCAGGTAGCAGGCTTGTTACAGGGGGAGGCGGCGGGTGCAGTTTGCCCGCCGTCAGAGGAAAAACGGCTGCAGCGGGCTAGGCCGCCGGCGCGCCTGATTGAGGAGGACACCCCCAGAGTCTAGCGCCGAGTTAGGAGCCCCTCTAGGGACCCTCCAGGCAGTGGGGGACACTCTCAACCCCTCCCTAAGTCCTCACGGCTCGGGAGGAATCCACATGCACGGCGGGACTCAGTGAAGGGAGGGGGGCGGCCCCCTTCATCACGTGCGGCTGCAGACGGCGGGAATGCGGGACCAGGTACTGCAGGCTCCCCTCCTAGGTTCAGTGCAGACTCAGGTTGGCGGTGAGGAAGACAGGCCGAGGGTTGATGATGCGGCAAAGGTCGAGGTGTATGTGTGCTTTGAGGGCCCGTTGGGGGCGCATTTAAAGCAGGAAGTGAGGGAGCGAATTTGGAAGGGGGAATACGTGGATATTTTCTCGCTTCTCCCGTTGGAGCGCTTTAATTTGGATGTGGTTAGGAAGGATTTGGGGAAGAAGGAGGAGGAAGAGAAGAGACGGTATAGGCTGATACCCCGTACGTTTAGCAATTGGCTTCAGGCGTTTGCTATTTTGGCAAGTGTGATCGGGGAGAAGGCGCAAGATAGTTCTTCGCCTCTGTTTTGTTACATGGATGCGATAGGGGAGGCTTATCGTGTTTATGGAGGATACGGGTGGTTGTGGTATGACGAACAGTTTCGTCAGAGGAAGGCGGTCCGCTCCGGTATGCGGTGGGACCATAAAGACATAGGGCTGTGGATGAGGGTGATGGGGGCTGGTAGACAGGGGCAGCCTTTTCGTGCGGAGCAGGGGGGGGAGGGGGGGCGGGCAGTCGGGTTTTGCCGCTGCCTCGGCAAAGTGCTTGTGCTTTTTGTTCAATGAGGGGAGTTGCAAGTTCGGTCAGAGATGTAAGTTTAAGCACGAGTGTTCGGGGTGCGGAGGGAGTCACAGGGCCAGCCGGTGTTTCCGGGGGCATAGGCCGAGGGGGGGAGAGACGGTTGGAAAAGGGGCGGACTCCGGTCAGGATGGACGCGATGGGGCCGTATTTAAGTAGGTACCCGGATAGGGTGGGAGGGGGTTCGAGGAGGGGTTTGTGATTCCGTCTTGTCATGAGGATGCGGGGGGTGGAAGAGGTAAGAATTTGAGGTCGGCTTTGATGGACCCGGAAGTGGTGTCTCAGAAGCTAGCTAAGGAGGTGAGTTTGGGGAGAATGTAAGGGCCGTTTGTGGAGTTACCTTTGGGGAACTTGGTGGTTTCTCCGTTGGGGGTGGTTCCGAAGAAGGAGCCAAATGCTTTTCGGCTGATTCACCATTTATCTTTCCCAAAGGGGTCGTCGGTGAATGATGGGATTGATCCGGAATTGTGTTCGGTTGTTTACACCTCGTTTGATACGGCGGTTAGTTGGGTTAGGAAGTTGGGGCCGGGTGCGCTGTTGGCAAAGGCGGACATTGAGGCCGCGTTTCGCTTATTGCCGGTTCATCCGGATAGTTTGCGCTTGTTGGGATGTTTTTGGGAGGAAGGGGTATTTTGTGGACGGGTGTTTGCCGATGGGGTGTTCGATCTCTTGCGCTTATTTTGAGAAGTTTAGCTCTTTCTTGGAATGGGTGGTGAAGGATGTGGCGGGGTGTCAGTCGCTCATTCATTATTTGGATGACTTCCTTTGTTTGGGGCCGGCGGGTTTCGGGGTGTGTGGGTTGCTGTTGGCTTCGTTGCAGTCAGTGTTTAGGGAGTTCGGGGTGCCGTTGTCGGCAGAAAAGACGGTTGGCCCCACTACAGAGTTGTGTTTTTTAGGCATAGTGCTGGATACGGTTCGGATGGAATGTAGGTTACCTGAGGACAAATTGGTTGATGTGAGGGCCGCAGTGCAGTCGGCGAGGGTGGGGCCGAAGATTCGTTTGAAGGAGTTGCAATCCTTGTTAGTAAGATCTAAGACGGACAGGGAAGGAAGGGGTTGGAATGTGTGTCTGTATGTAGTGGCAGGTTGCTTGGTTTGTCCAGTGAATGGTTTGAGGGTATATAGGGCGGGGGGGGGGAAGTTGGGTGGGGGGGGGGAGTCCGTTGTTGAGGCATCAGGATGGTTCTTTTTTGTCAAGGTTCCAATTTGTGGCGGTATTCAAGAAGTGTATGGCGGTGCTGGGAATGGACTCTAGTGGCTTCACGGGTCATTCCTTTCGTATTGGGGCGGCGACGGAGGCTGCCAGATTGGGGTCGGGGGACGAGGTGATTAAGAAGATTGGGCGGTGGAAGTCGGCCCGTTTTAAGTCGTATGTGCGTCTGGGGGGCTTGTGAGTTGGGGTTGGAGGGCGCAGTGGTTTTGTTTGTGTTTTCATTCTAATTTTTCTTGTTGCAGGTGGTGAGGCGGCGTTAGTCTGGATCCTGGGACATTCGTTCGTTTTTTGGGGGGCTTTGCGGGCGGATGTGAGGCCCAACGGGCGGCAGTTGGGGATAGGACAGAATGAGGCGGTGGTGAGATGGATTGGACGCAGGGGGATGTTGTGGGGGAGTGTGATGGGTGAGGTTCATAGGCATGCGAGGTTGGATAGGGCCCCAGATATTCTGGTGCTGCATGTGGGTGGTAATGACTTGGGGGTGAGGTCTTATCAGGATTTGATCAAGGATATCAAGTTTGATTTGTTGCACTTGTGGTCCTTGTTTCCTGGGATGATCACGGTTTGGTCGGATATGGTGTATAGGCAGTCATGGCGAGAAGCCAGGTCGTTTGAGAGGGTAGATAAGACAAGGGTGAAGGTGAACAGGGCGGTGGGTAAGTTTGCGGCCAGGAATGGGGCGGTAGTGGTTCGGCATGTGGAGTTGGAGGCAGGAGGATTTTGGAGGGCTGATGGTGTTCATTTGAACACGGTGGGGATTGACTTGTGGTCTTTGGGCCTGCAGGGAGGCATCGAGAGGGCGCTTTGCATGTGGAGGAACGCGCAGGCTTGAGGGAGGAGTCAAGCCGCGCGTTGTTGGCGGGGGAAGGTCATAGAAGCTGGTGGTCTTGAATGGTGTGGAAAATGGGAGGGCCCCCAGGAGGGGGGACTGGACTCTCATAGTTGGGGCATTTTTGGTTCGTTCAGAGAGGCGTCCATCAGTTGGTGTCTCCGAGCTGGAGTTTTGCGGCTGGAGGCAAGATGGAAGTGCCGGGTTGGTGTGTTTATACATATATGTGAGAAATTTGGGGCTTCTATGACCTCCCTCGTCAGGGGGTATGGAAAAAGTTATTGTTATATATTTATATATGTTATGTATTTATTTATTTATTAATAAACGGCTGCTGTGGCCGATTTAATACAACTCGGACTGTGTGTATTCATTTAAGGGGCGTGAGCGGTTGGGGGGTAAAAAGGGGGAGTTTTTATGTGGAGTAAGTAGGCCCCGGGGAATGCACAATAACCCATTCAAGGAAGGCCAGATGCTGGAGGTAGGCCTGCATGAGGGGTTTTGGGCTCAGGGGCCGAGGAGTGGCTAGGAAGGGTTAGGATAGTGAGGGGGCAGAGTGGCGCGGGTGGGGGCGGAGCTTCAAGAGGGGGCGGAGCCAATGGACCGGCACCATTTTGGGAGAAGAGGAACAGGAGAGCGGACATCTCCCTCCCACCCGCCCTGTTTTTGGGTGTTCTGTGGGGAGGATGATGGTGGTGAGTGATGTCGCGGCAGTCGTGGCGGGGGAAGGTCATAGAAGCTGGTGGTCTTGAATGGTGTGGAAAATGGGAGGGCCCCCAGGAGGGGGGCTGGACTCTCTTAGTTGGGGCATTTTTGGTTCGTTCAGAGAGGTGTCCATCAGTTGATGTCTCCGAGCTGGAGTTTTGCGGCTGGAGGCAAGATGGAAGTGCCGGGTTGGCGTGTTTATACATATATGTGAGAAATTTGGGGCTTCTATGACCTCCCTCGTCAGGGGATATGGGAAAAGTTATTGTCATATATTTATATATGTTATGTATTTATTTATTTATTAATAAACGGCTGCTGTGGCCGATTTAATCCAACTCGGACTGTGTGTATTCATTTAAGTGGCGTGAGAGGTTGGGGGGTAAAAAGGGGGAGTTTTTATGTGGAGTAAGTAGGCCCCATGGAATGCACAATAACCCATTCATGTTTATCTGGGCAAAAGATGTCATCAGGATGTACTGTGGGAAGAAGGCAATCACCAGAAGCAGAGCAATCCTCTGGGCAATGTTATTGTCTTGTCATGGTAGGGACTAGTGAGCTCCTGAGCTACTCCAACCATTGCCCCGATCTACTTGCATGATTTGCAATAAATGACGACACACAACTGGTCGAAAGTCCCTCCTGGGGCCTATACAGAAAAGGAACAATGGAGACAAAATAATAAACTAACGATAGATTGGCCTAAACCGTATAGTACCAAAGCAGAAACAGACAAGCCAGGTCGGACCAGAAGAGACAAAAACTGCGCCGAATCAAGAGAAACAAATCAGTAACCAAATCACACCAAAGTCAATATCAGAAGAAAATGACAGGACAAAATCGAAGAACAATAACCAGAAACAATACCAAGCCAGGGGTAGATACCAGGAAGTCACGTCCGGGTCCAAGTCGTCAGGCAAAGGGTTAGCTTCAGAATAGAAAGCAGAGGTCCAAAATCCAATAGTCCAGAGCAGATTATTAAGGTTAGTGTGGTAATCCTAAGTAAAAACAATCACAGGCAGCCTTGGCCAGCAGTTGCCTGTTTTAAATAGGCTGCACTACCGACCATGTAACCCTTGACATAACTACATGACTGATTGGCCAGCTTTCTTTACTTGCAGAGGGCGGCCTTGTTGCCTAGTAACCGGACGGCGGCACCGCTGCCCCTGAAGGATTGGGCGCACCACTTCCAGTGTACCAGTTATACTGGGTAACCTTAAGGTATCTTTACACTGCCTGAACATCATAGGAATGCTCGTTAGTGATAGTCTGCCAGTGTAAAGGTGCCGTGGATTACCCGTTAAATGAATGAAGTCCTAGTTCATCAGGTAATTGGATCTTTCATGTGGTCACCTAAATATTTGTATAACGGCAGCAGATCATGCCATCTAAACAGCCTCTGCTGCCAGCAAACAATGATTCTGTATAGAGACAAGCGATGGCATTAGTGATCACTCCCCATACTGTGGAGGAGATAGCTGCATGTAAATGCAATGGTCTCCTCCACTGACGAGCAGGCGGTTGTCGGGAAGGAACACTTCCTTACTGATGATTTATCAAACTAGTGTAAAGTAGAACTGGCTTAGTTGCCATAGCAACCAATCAGATTCCACCTTTCATTTTCCAAAGGAGCTCTGAAAAATGAAAGGTGGAAGCTGATTGGTTGCTGTGGGAAACTAAGGCTACTTTCACACTAGCGTTTTAGTTTTCCGGTATTGAGATCCGTCATAGGGGCTCAATACCGGAAAAAAACGCTTCCGTTTTGTCCCAATTCATTGTCAATGGGGACAAAACTGAACTGAACGGAATGCTCCAAAATGCATTTCGTTCCATTTAGTTGCGTTCTCATACCGGAGAGCAGACTGCAACATGTTGTAGTTTGCTTTTCGTCCCGGGATGCGGAGCAAGACGGATCCGGCATGACCCCCAAGAATGGGGACGGATCCGTTTTCTCTGCCACAATAGAAAACGGATCCATCCTTCATTGACTTTCAATGGAGTTCATGACGGATCCGTCTTGGCTATGTTAAAGATAATACAACCGGATCCGTTCATAACGGATGCGGATGGTTGTATTATCAGTAACGGAAGCGTTTTTACTGAACCCTGCCGGATCCAGCAAAAATGCTGGTGTGAAAGTAGCCTAAGCCAGTTCTACTTTACACCAGTTTGATAAATCTCCCCCTTTGTGTCTTGGTATTCATGTGGCACGTACCATCTACCTAAACCTTGAACAGACCAAATATATACCTTCATGGTAAGATATATTTCCTAATGGCAGTGGCCTCTTTCAGCAGTGTAATATCCCCTGCCATACTGCAACAATGCACCAGGAACGGTTTGAGGAGCATGACAAAGAGATCAAGGTGCTGACATGTGCTGCAAATTCCCCAGATCTTAATCTGATGGATCTTCTGTGGGATGTGCCGGGAAAATGAGCCAATGCATTGAGGCCGCAACTAAAAAATGAGCACATAAGGCCCCTTTACACTGCTCGAGCAGACGATTGTTGGGAAGGAAACATTTCTTCCCTACAATCGCCTGCTTCTTAGTGAAGGAGACCGCTGCAGCGATCTCCTTCACAGTATGGGGAGCAGTGATCACTAATGCCAGTGCTCGTCCCCATACAGACTCATTGCTAGGTGACTGCAGGAACGATCCCACTACCCGACGAACAATCGTTCTGCTACTTCAGTGGATAATCGGCACCACTTTTACACCGACGCCGTATAATTGTTCGCTAGCGATAATCTACCCGAACCTCAGGCAGTGTAAAGGGGCCTTTAAAAGGATCTGCTGCTAATGTCTCGGTGCCAGGTACGAAGTAAAAACACTTTGGATGATTTTTCTGTGCTGGGAATAACAGCAGACTGCATGGTAGCATTCCTGACTCTTATCTGGCCATCAGTTTCCAGAGAGCATGCACAGACTCCTATAAGCCCCAGGCAAACACGGACTTGTTGTTTTCCATAGTGTTCCTGGCACTGGATTCGCCTGCGTCCTGCCCCTTGATACTGACATTACTTTCTGACGTTTAGGCAGTTCTTATTGTATTCTCAGCATATGCTGGGTCTGCGCTCAGTCAGCCCATCAGACATTCCTGCGCAATGACTAGGAGACATTCCAAGTATTTGTGAAGCATGCCTGGAGATTCACTTTACAGGATGGTGCGCCGCTTTTCCTTCTATATGCTTTATAGTGGCAGTTTAGTGTTCTGTCAATAACCACCGACAGCGGAGAGTCTAGACAAGACCAGTTATCACACCTTCATGGGGTAGAGCAAAGACAGAACACATTTAGTGTAATGGAGTACAACTGCTTAGAGTAGGGAACTACTGCTTCCAATCAATACTTGAATACGGGATTTTTTTCAATTTTCAATGTAGATGCCAGGGACAATTCCGGCCTAAGGAGCGTGTCTGAGGGCCCACAATTCCTTAAAGAGGCTCTGTCACCCAGACCAAGCCTACCCTACAGGGCATATAGCCTGGTAGGCCTGATGACGCAGGCAAAAACCGTACCTTTATTCATGTAGTAGGTCCGGTCTGGCAGAAAAAGCAACTTTTAAAAAGATGCAAATGAGGAATTTGAGCACTTGGAGGTGGGTTTATGCCTTCTGAGCACTGCTTCTGCCCGTTCCTTGCTAATGCCGGCCTTCTGCGCCTAATCACACCCTTATGTCCTTTGATTCTAGTGCCAATATCCCGCGCCTGCACACTCCATGCCGGCATGGGCGGACTGGGGGCCAGATTTATCATTAGCTCAAGTCAGAATAATGGAGTGAAAAAGTCGCAACAAAATGCGCAAACGCTAAAACTGCGCACAAATATGCGACTTTTTTCTGCTCTGAGCTATGCTCGCCAGTTTTCTGAAAGTGGGCGTGTTTTCTTATGTAAATGAATCTCTAGACAGATTTACTATTGGGGCTATTTAAAAAGTCGCAAAAAAGTCGCAATTTCACTCCAGTGAGGACCATGCTTATCTTATGAGACTTTTTAATAGAATATGCGACTTTTTCGTAAAGACGTGCGACTTTTGTAAAGCTGCTTACTGACGGATAAACTGCTACCGTCAAACCACATTTATTACAGTCTTAAAGGGCCGATCATAAATCTGACTTGGCTAAAACTGACTTTAGCCATATGTGAAAGTGGAGTGAGCTGTCAGAGTCATGATAAATCTGGCCCTGGATCTTTTCCTTCCTGACTTGTGTGTATGTCCAGTGCTCATAAGCCGTCATGGAAGCGGCTGCACAGGCGCAGGATCTCAGCAGTAGACAAGCGGGTCTAGCGCTGTCAAAGGATTTGGGGGCGTGATTAGGTGCAGAAGGCCGGCATTAACAAGGAATGGGGGTGTCACCAAAGCAGTGCTCGGAAGGCATAAGCCCGCCTCCAAGTGCTCAAATTCCTAATTCCCCTCATTTGCATATTTTTAAAAGTTGCTTTTTTGGCAACACTGGACCTACTACATGAAAAATAAAGGTAGGGTTTTTGTCTGTGTCATTAGCCCTACCAGGCTATATGCTTGATCTGGGTGACGGAGAAAGAATCAGAACATGACCATTTTTTTTAATTAGGCCTCTTTTACACGACCGTATGGATTTTTCACGGATCTGTTGTTCCGGTTTTTGTTTCCGTTGTGTTTCCGTTTCTGTTCTGTTTTTCCATTCTGTTTTTCCGTATGGCATATACAATATACACTAATTACATAGAAAAAATTGGGCTGGGCATAACATTTCCGTATGTGTAGTTTTTTTTGCGGACCCATTGATTTTAATGGAGCCATGGAACATGATTTGTGGGCAATAATAGGACATGTTCTATCTTTCAACGGAACGGAAAAAACTAAATACGTAAACGGAATGCATACAGAGTACTTTATGTTTTTTTTTTTGCAAAACCATTGAAGTAAATGGTTCCATATGCGGACTGTATACGAACCGCAAAAAACGGCCTGTAAACGGGGGGGGGGGGGGGGGGGGGTCGTGTGAAAGAGGCCTTAAACATATATTTTGGTTGGAATTTTTTTCTGATCATGTTTTTGGTTTTCGACGTTCCTTTTTTTTATATATATATATTTATTTTTGGGTAATTCTAAAATCATGCAGCATTTGCACTGGCCACTACACCTAAGGCTCCATTCACACGTCCGCAAGTGTGGCCGCATCCGTTCCGGAATTTAGCGGAACGGGTGCGGACCCATTCTTTCTCTATGGGGACGAAATGGATGCGGACTACACACAGTGTGCTGTCCGCATCCGCATTTCCGGAGCGCGACGCCGATCTTCCGGTCCGCGGCTCTGGAAAAAAATAGAACATGTCCTATCCTTGTCCGCAATTGCGGACAAGAATAGGCATTTCTATGGGGGTGCCGGCCAGGTGTATTGCGGATCCGCAATACACAACGGCCGTGTTAATGGACCCTAAGGGTCAGTTCACACAGAGTTTTTTTAGCGTTTTTGCCTCAAAATCTGTTCCAATAAACTCCTCAAAACAGCCTCCCATTCATTTCAATGGGAAGCATCACTTGCTTCTTTGTTACATTCCTATCTTGGGGCAGAATCAGCATTGATTTTACCTTTCAAATTAATGAGAAGCAGAAAAAAAACGCGCCATTTGAGATGTGCACATACCCTTGTGGGAAAAGTAATACAGAATTTAATCATGTATAAAATCTGCCTAAAAAGTGCATCAAAAAACGCATCAAAAAAGCGCATAATTTTGAGGCGTAAAAATCTACTTGGATTCAGTGCGGATTTTTTTACACGTGCATTTTGAAAATCAGCCATGTGAACTGATCCTAGTAATACCCCAAGGCTGTTTTCACGTGATCGTTTTTTTTTCCGTCACAACAGAAAAAAAAAAACAGGATCCTATAAAAAGACAAATTCTGTTGCATCCGTTATGCACATTTTGCATCCATTTTAGCCATTTTCGTCTGAGATACCATTTTTTTGGGGTGGAAAACAAGTCCTGCATGCAATAACAGATCTCAGACGGAAATGGCTAAGGCTACTTTCACACTAGCGCTTGATCGGATCCGTTCTGAACGGATCCGATCATATTAATGCAGACGGAGGCTCCGTTCAGAACGGATCCGTCTGCATTAATAACTTAGAAAAATTTCTAAGTGCGCAAGTAGCCTGCGCGGATCCGTTCAGACTTTCAATGTAAAGTCAATGGGGGACGGATCCGCTTGAAGATTGAGCCATATGGTGTCATCTTCAAGCGGATCCGTTCCCATTGACTTACATTGTAAGTCTGAACGGATCCGCACGCCTCCGCACGGCCAGGCGGACAGCTGAACGCTGCAAGCAGTGTTCAGCTGTCCGCCTGCCCGTGCGGAGGCAAGCGGAGCGGAGGCTGAACGCCGCCAGACTGATGCAGTCTGAGCGGATCCGCTCCATTCAGACTGCATCAGGGCTGGACGGAGGCGTTCGGGTCAGCTCGTGAGCTCCTTCAAACGGAGCTCACGAGCGGACCGACGAACGCTAGTGTGAAAGTAGCCTAAAATGGATGAAAGATTTGCTTAAAAGGCTACATTCACACGACCGTATGAATGGCTCTGCATCCGTTCCGCAATTTCTGCAGAACTGATGCGAACCAATTCATTTCAATGGGGCCACAAAAGATACGGATAGCACACAGTGTGATGTCCGTATCCGTTGTTCCGTTCCTCGGCCCCGCAAAAATATAGAGCATGTCCTATTCTTCTCCATAATCGCAGGAAAGAATAGGCATTTTCTATATAGCGCTGGCCATATAGCGCTGGCCATGTGTGGTCTGCAAAATGCCAGTATCCGTGTTTTGCGGATCTGAAATTTACGGACCGCAAAATACTTACTGTCGTGTGAATGTAGCCTAAATTGAACTGCCCCGAACATATAAATTGGACTTTGACAAAGTAGATAAAAGAATACTGTGATTATCATCACAGACTGGATGAACGCGGTCTGACATATTTCCTCTGTAAACACAGCGGTCATCACTCAGCACCGATATGAACACCGGCTGCTGTGAAAAAGCCGCGCTTTGTTCTCCGGCATTTAAAGGCCCTCGCAGATGAAGGGGATTAGTATCGCCAAATGAACTGAAGGAAACTTCACTCTCTCCGCTGTGTGCTTCTGTGCATTAAATTGGATTTCTTTCCATTGCCAAAGCCTGAGCATCTTCAGAATGACTTTCTACGGGGGCGCAGCATCAGGTTTGGTGCACCCTCGTCTTCAGGATCAGTGCATGAAATGGAGAGAATATTCAAATAAGGTCTCACGTACACCACTGTATCTGTTTTGCAGTCCGCAAAATACTGATGCAGTCTATGGGCCAGATTTATCATGACTCTGACAGCTCACTCCACTTTCACATAAGTCAGATTTATGATCGGCCCTTTAAGACTGTGATAAATGTGGTTTGACGGTAGCAGTTTATCCGTCAGTAAGCAGCTTTACAAAAGTCACAGGTCTTTATGAAAAAGTCGCATGTTCTATTAAAAAGTCTCATAAGATAAGCAATGTCCTCACTGGAGTGAAATTGAATTTTTTTTTGCGACTTTTTAAATAGTCGCAATAGTAAATCTGTCTAGAGATTCGCTTACAGGTCCTTCTAAAAAAATTAGCATATTGTGCTAAAGTTCATTATTTTCTGTAATGTACTGATAAACATTAGACTTTCATATATTTTAGATTCATTACACACCAACTGAAGTAGCTCAAGCCTTTTATTGTTTTAATATTGATGATTTTGGCATACAGCTCATGAAAACCCAAATTTCCTATCTCAAAAAATTAGCATATTTCATCCAACCAATAAAAGAAAAGTGTTTTTAATACAAAAAAAGTCAACCTTCAAATAATTATGTTCAGTTATGCACTCAATACTTGGTAGGGAATCCTTTTGCAGAAATGACTGCTTCAATGCGGCGTGGCATGGAGGCAATCAGCCTGTGGCACTGCTGAGGTGTTATGGAGGCCCAGGATGCTTCGATAGCGGCCTTAAGCTCATCCAGAGTGTTGGGTCTTGCGTCTCTCAACTTTCTCTTCCCAATATCCCACAGATTCTCTATGGGGTTCAGGTCAGGAGAGTTGGCAGGCCAATTGAGCACAGTAATACCATGGTCAGTAAACCATTTACCAGTGGTTTTGGCACTGTGAGCAGGTGCCAGGTTGTGCTGAAAAATGAAATCTTCATCTCCATAAAGCTTTTCAGCAGATGGAAGCATGAAGTGCTCCAAAATCTCCTGATAGCTAGCTGCATTGACCCTGCCCTTGATAAAACACAGTGGACCAACACCAGCAGCTGACATGGCACCGCAGACCATCACTGACTGTGGGTACTTGACACTGGACTTCAGGCATTTTGGCATTTCCCTCTCCCCAGTCTTCCTCCAGACTCTGGCACCTTGATTTCCGAATGACATGCAACAGTCCAGTGCTGCTTCTCTGTAGCCCAGGTCAGGCGCTTCTGCCGCTGTTTCTGGTTCAAAAGTGGCTTGACCTGGGGAATGCGGCACCTGTAGCCCATTTCCTGCACACGCCTGTACACGGTGGCTCTGGATGTTTCTACTCCAGACTCAGTCCACTGCTTCCGCAGGTCCCCCAAGGTCTGGAATCGGTCCTTCTCCACAATCTTCCTCAGGGTCCGGTCACCTCTTCTCGTTGTGCAGCGTTTTCTGCCACACTTTTTCCTTCCCACAGACTTCCCACTGAGGTGCCTTGATACAGCACTCTGGGAACAGCCTATTCGTTCAGAAATTTCTTTCTGTGTCTTACCCTCTTGCTTGAGGGTGTCTATGATGGCCTTCTGGACAGCAGTCAGGTCGGCAGTCTTACCCATGATTGCGGTTTTGAGTAATGAACCAGGCTGGGAGTTTTTAAAAGCCTCAGGAATCTTTTGCAGGTGTTTAGAGTTAATTAGTTGATTTAGATGATTAGGTTAATAGCTCGTTTAGAGAACCTTTTCATGATATGCTAATTTTTTTAGATAGGAATTTAGGGTTTTCATGAGCTGTATGCCAAAATCATCAATATTAAAACAATAAAAGGCTTGAACTACTTCAGTTGGTGTGTAATAATTCTAAAATATATGAAAGTCTAATGTTTATCAGTACTTTACAGAAAATAATGAACTTTATCACAATATGCTAATTTTTTTAGAAGGACCTGTACATAAGAAAACACGCCCACTTTCAGAAAACTGGCGAGCATAGCTCAGAGCCGAAAAAAGTCACAAATTTTTGCGCAGTTTTAGCGATTGTGCAAAAATGTGCGACTTTTTCACTCCATTATTCTGACTTGAGCTAATGATAAATCTGGCCCATCGACTTCAATTCAGGGGTGGGATTCTAATTTTTAATAACAGGTTCCCCACTCAACGGCAGACACACGGCATCACGACACGTTTACATACTGTATACATACACCATATACAGTATATGCAACACACATAAATACACCATATACATGGTACACATACATAAATACACCATATACATGGTACACATACATAAATACACCATATACATGGTACACACACATAAATACACCATATACATGGTACACACACATAAATACACCATATACATGGTACACATACATAAATGCACCATATACATGGTACACATACATAAATACACTATATACATGGTACACATACATAAATACACCATATACATGGTACACATACATAAATACACCATATACAGTACAGACCAAAAGTTTGGACACACCTTCTCATTCAAAGAGTTTTCTTTATTTTCATGACTATGAAAATTGTAGATTCACACTGAAGGCATCAAAACTATGAATTAACACATGTGGAATTATATACATAACAAAAAAGTGTGAAACAACTGAAAATATGTCATATTCTAGGTTCTTCAAAGTAGCCACCTTTTGCTTTGATTACTGCTTTGCACACTCTTGGCATTCTCTTGATGAGCTTCAAGAGGCAGTCACCTGAAATGGTTTTCACTTCACAGGTGTGCCCTGTCAGGTTTAATAGGTGGGATTTCTTGCCTTATAAATGGGGTTGGGACCATCAGTTGCGTTGTGGAGAAGTCAGGTGGATACACAGCTGATAGTCCTACTGAATAGACTGTTAGAATTTGTATTATGGCAAGAAAAAAGCAGCTAAGTAAAGAAAAACGAGTGGCCATCATTACTTTAAGAAATGAAGGTCAGTCAGTCCGAAAAATTGGGAAAACTTTGAAAGTGTCCCCAAGTGCAGTCACAAATACCATCAAGCGCTACAAAGAAACTGGCTCACATGCCGCCCCAGGAAAGGAAGACCAAGAGTCACCTCTGCTGCGGAGGATAAGTTCATCCGAGTCACCAGCCTCAGAAATCGCAGGTTAACAGCAGCTCAGATTAGAGACCAGGTCAATGCCACACAGAGTTCTAGCAGCAGACACATCTCTAGAACAACTGTTAAGAGGAGACTGCTAGGAAACCACTGCTAAGGACAGGCAGCAAGCAGAAGAGACTTGTTTGGGCTAAAGAACACAAGGAATGGACATTAGACCAGTGGAAATCTGTGCTTTGGTCTGATGAGTCCAAATATGAGATCTTTGGTTCCAACCACCGTGTCTTTGTGCGACGCAGAAAAGGTGAACGGATGGACTCTACATGCCTGGTTCCCACCGTGAAGCATGGAGGAGGAGGTGTGATGGTGTGGGGGTGCTTTGCTGGTGACACTGTTGGGGATTTATTCAAAATTGAAGGCATACTGAACCAGCATGGCTACCACAGCATCTTGTAGCGGCATGCTATTCCATCCAGTTTGCGTTTAGTTGGACCATCATTTATTTTTCTACACGACAATGACCCCAAACACACCTCCAAGCTGTGTAAGGGCTATATGACCATGAAGGAGAGTGATGGGGTGCTGCGCCAGATGACCTGGCCTCCACAGTCACCGGACCTGAACCCAATCGAGATGGTTTGGGGTGAGCTGGACCGCAGAGTGAAGGCAAAAGGGCCAACAAGTGCTAAGCATCTCTGGGAACTCCTTCAAGACTGTTGGAAGACCATTTCAGGTGACTACCTCTTGAAGCTCATCAAGAGAATGCCAAGAGTGTGCAAAGCAGTAATCAAAGCAAAAGGTGGCTACTTTGAAGAACCTAGAATATGACATATTTTCAGTTGTTTCACACTTTTTTGTTATGTATATAATTCCACATGTGTTAATTCATAGTTTTGATGCCTTCAGTGTGAATCTACAATTTTCATAGTCATGAAAATAAAGAAAACTCTTTGAATGAGAAGGTGTGTCCAAACTTTTGGTATGTACTGTACATGGTACACATACATAAATACACCATATTTATACTACACACACATATCACTCAACTAAGGAGCTAAACTATCAGCGGTGGGCAAAGCAATGGTAGCGAACATCTCCAGATGCGCTGCCGCCGCCAGAGCACCGGATCGGGACTCAGCCAGTAACACCGTTCTCCGATCCAGTTGTACTTTTAACAACCGGATCTGGAGAACTGGCTGAGTCCCATGCCTGCTTTAATGGATATGTGATCCACAATTTTGCGGACATATTCTAACTTTTTGCGGAACAGACATACAAATGTGCACGGATGATCTGGATGTTGGTGTGTGCTACCAACCCCTCTGGTCCCTAGTTGATGACAATGGGGGATACTCAGCAATCCTACACCTGCATCGTAGAACAAATAGTTAAAGCAACGCAATATTTATTCTGTAATTAAAGGGGTTTTCTGCCTTTGCAAAAATAAAGTTCACTGGGATACACACAACGGTCATCATTTACTTATTTGGTGCATTCCATCTTGGATATATTGATGAAGCAAGTAAGCCATGAAGAAAAATTCACTGTGCCGCACACTTGGGGTCCACAATACACGTGTACCGACTGTGAGGCCGCCGAATGGGGTCTGCGATCTGCACCCACCTGTCCGCACCGCACTGCTGTTTTGCTGTGCGGAGGCACGGACAGAAAACACACGGAAGCACTCCGTAGTGCTTCCATGGGCTTCTGATTCGTGCCTCCGTTTCGCACTGCACCTCATCTCCTGGATTGCGGACCCATTCAAGTGAATGGGTCCGCATCCGTGATGCAGGGTGCACATGGCTGGTGCCTGTGTATTGCGGACCCGCTGTTCTGGGCCTGTGCCTGTGTATTGCGGATCCATAAAAAATACGGATGACGTCCGTGTGCATTCCGTTTTTTGCGGAACGGAACAGCTGGCCTCTGATAGAACAGTACTATCCTTGTCGGTTATGCGCACAATAATAGGACATGTTCTATCTCTGAACGGAACGGAAATACGGAAACGGAAGGCATACGGAGTATTAAAATGAATGGTTCCGTATACGGTCCGTATATGGAACGCAAAAAACGGAACGCAAACGGGGGGGGGGGGGAAACGTTCATGTGCAAGAGGCCTAAGGCCTTATCCACATGACCGTTGTGTGTTTTGCGGTCCGCAAAACACGGACAAGAATAGGACAGGTTATATTTTTTTTGCGGACCACGGAACGCAGCAACGGATGCGGACAGCACGTGGAGTGCTGTCCGTATCTTTTGCGGCCTCATTGAAGTGAATGGGTCCGCATCCAAGCCACAAATACTGCGGCTCGGATGCGGACCAAAACAACGGTCGTGTGCATGAGGCCTTAGGCTACATGCACCCGACCATATGTGTTTTGCGGTCCGCAAATTGCGGATCCGCAAAAAATAAATAAATGGATGACACAATTGCACAATTACTAATGAAATTGAGGCTGTTTTTGAGGCATTGCACCTCGTTTGACAGTTTTCAGTTTAGACTAATTCTGGTGACATTTTTTGTGTGCATTTTTGTTATCCTATTTATGTAGATGAACCTTTTTTAGTATAAATTAAGCACAAAACAATTCTCATGTTTACCTCAATCCGGGGGTGGCGTAGTTCTGTTAATCTTCTTTGTGTTGGGCCGTGCGACAATTTAGTTGATGGTAGACTTGCGCCTGTTCATAAACATATATGTATGGATGCGACTTTTTATATCCAATATGAGATTTTTTTATATCTATTATGCAACTTTTTTACTGTACTTTTGCACCTAATTCGAGAGCCGACCAACGAGTAGTCTGACTGCACACGATCCACCTGTGCCGTGAC
This sequence comes from Bufo gargarizans, assembly GCF_014858855.1. Lineage (NCBI taxonomy): Eukaryota > Metazoa > Chordata > Amphibia > Anura > Bufonidae > Bufo > Bufo gargarizans. Next base: position 83,290,938 of record NC_058083.1, read on the forward strand.
GAATACAAGGCGCATCGTCTAATTCATCACCTGCTGTGTGACTATAAATACTATGCAAAATAGTGGCAGGCTAATCCACTACGCTGGCAGACGAACATGACAAATGACCCGCCATGAGTTGTCTTCTACTATCTTTTTTTTTTAGGTTTTATGTGAATAAAACATGATGACTTAAGGCACTTTCACACTAGCGTTATTCTTTTCCGGCACTGAGTTCTGTCCTCGGGGCTTAATACCGGAAAAGAACTGATCAGGCATATCCCCAGGCATTCTGAATGGAGAGTAATCCGTTCAGGATGCATCAGGATGTCTTCAGTTCAGTCTTTTTGACTTTTCAGGACGGAGATAATACCGCAGCATCCAAAATTCCGGAACACTTGCTGAATGCCGGATCCGGCATTTTTTCCCATTGAAATGCATTATTGTTGGATCCGGCCCCTAGTGTTCCGGCAAAACGGATCCAGCATTGCGGTCAGCATGCTCAGACCGCAAAAAATGTGAAAAATAAATAAATGCCGGACCCTTTTTTCCGGATGACACTGGAGAGACGGATCCGGCATTTGAATGCATTTGACAGACAGATCAGGATCCTGATCCGTCTGACAAATGCCATTAGTTTGCATGCGTTTTCCGGCGACTGAACTGCCTGCCGGAATCCTCTGCCGCGAGTGTGAAAGTACCCTAAGTGAGAAGTTTAGATATAACGTTCTACAATCATTTTGGCCGTCTGCTCTCAGGTGAGAAGTGGACGCAGTTGTATCCAGTCTAGACAATGGGGCAGAATTACTAATCCTGTCGTAGGCAGTGTAAATATAAAAGGGTATTCCATTGGTTAAATGTATCCCCTACCTACAGGGATAACTATTAGATCGGTGGAGGTCCTACTGCTGGACCCCCACTGATCATGAGAACGGTGGCCCTGTATACCCTGAATACCCCTTTAAGGCCCCCAAACATTTTAGTGTTTTGTCACTCGAACCTACCAAAAACTGCGTGTTCGGCCAACAGACTAATGTGTATTGGGAGCTAACGACTCTCCCCCAACAGATTATGTGAATATCTTCTCCCGATCCTTTTGTTCTCCCAGGAGATAAACCCCCACCAGAAGTGTCTACCAGCAGCTTTCTCAGCTCTCGTTATTGAATACACATACACTGAACAATCGTTCGGACGTCAGCTACCTCTCCCGACGCCCTAACAACTCCTCCATACAGGTTCACATCAGCCGAATGTGTATTCTATGGGAAGATCTGATAAAGCCACAGCCAGAGACATTTGTCAATATTCATCTGTTGGGATAAAGTCAGGAGATGCCATCAGAGACTGTGTATGGGGGCTTCTAGGCAATCCGAAGATCTGACAAATGGATCACAGTGGCTCAGGGTGACTGCTAAATTTGTTGCATTATGCCTCTTGCACACGACAGTATAGCTTTTTCACTATTTTGCGGTCCGCAAAAAACGGATCCGCAAAAAATACGGATGGCGACCATGTGCCTTCCGTTTTTTTGCGGAACGGAACAGCTGGCCCCGGATAGAACAGTATTATCCTTGTCCGTTATGCAGACAATAATAGGACATGTTCTATCATTGAACAGAAAAACGGAAATACGGAAATGGAAGGAATACAGAGTACCTTCCGTTTTTCTGTGGATCCATTGAAATTAATGGTTCCGTATATGGTCCGTATACTGAACGCAAAAAAAAGTGTGCCAGAGGCCTAACTTTATACCATCTATCGGTTGGTTTACTTTGCAACAGAATTTTGCACCAAAATTTTTGTGCAAAATGGTGCACCTGAAACCATGTCCTTTTCCCACTGAACCATGCCTCTTTTCTGTTAAGACATGTCCCCTGGTTGCGTGGGGCACAGTGAATTATTCTTTTTGCTTCAAAAACTTGCTTTGTCAAAGTCTAAAATGTGATGTGCCAAATCGCAAATTTCAAAACTGACTGCAATTGCGTACCTACTCACGCGGGTTTGCCGCAACGCATCCGGACCTTATCCGGACACGCTATTGTGAAAGAGGCCTTAAACCGGCACAATTCTGCTACAAAGTCTCCCTAGACCTCAGTATCTGGATCTGCCTCTAAGGCCTCCTGCACACGACAGTATTTTTTAACGTCCCGCAAAACGTGGTTCCGTTGTACCGTGATCCGTGCCCGTTTTTTCTTCTGTGGGTCTGCCGTGATTTTTGGAGGATCCACGGACATGAAAAATGAAAAAAAAATCTAAGTCAAGTTTGCCATTGAAATTATAGGAAAAAACGGACACGGATCACGGACACGGATCACGGACACGGATGTCAATCTTGTGTGCATCCGTGATTTTCACGGACCCATTGACTTGAATGGGTCCGTGAACCGTTGGCCGTGAAAAAAATAGGACAGGTCATATTTTTTTCACGGCCAGGAAACACGGATCACGGACGCGGCTGCCAAACGGTGCAGTTTCTGATTTTTCCACGGACCCATTGAAAGTCAATGGGACCGCAGAAAAACACGTTAAACGGGACAACGGCCACGGGTGCACACAACGGTCGTGTGCAGGAGGCCTTAAAGGGAGTCTGTCATCAGCATTTCACTTTTTTAACCCTTCCCATAGCTCTCTAGCATGCTTACAGTTAATAAAAAACATTACCTCTAGCATCAATCCTGGACTTATAAAACCGTCAAAAATGATCTTTGTAACATATGCAAATTAGGGCTCGCAGGTGCCCAGGGGCGGCGTTACCCTCGTAGGTGCCCTGCTAGCTCAGCCTTTTCTTCGCTTCCCCCCGCCCCTTCATTCCCTCCAGCCCTATTGTACTATGTATTCTGTATTCAGAATGCTATTATTTTGCCTTATAACCATGTTATAAGGGAAAATAATAATGATCGGGTCCCCATCCCGATCGTCTCCTAGCAACCGTGCGTGAAAATCGCACCGCATCAGCACTTGCTTGCGGATGCTTGCGATTTTCACGCAACCCCATTCACTTCTATGGGGCCTGCGTTGCGTGAAAAACGCACAAAATAGAGCTTGCTGCGATTTTCACGCAACGCACAAGTGATGCGTGAAAATCACCGCTCATGTGCACAGAGAAATAAATGGGTCCGGATTCAGTGCGGGTGCAATACGTTCATTTCACGCATTGCACCCGCGCGGAAAACTCGCCCGTGTGAAAGGGGCCTAAGCATTGCTTCGATTGGGTACAGCTGTAAAAACTTCTCAGCCTATAGCAGGATAAGCTATGTACAGGATAGGGCATCAATATCAGATCAATGGGGGCACGACTCTCGGCAACCCCACCGCTCAGCTGTTTGGTGGCAATGCTCCATTAAAGGGAACCTGTCACCGGGATTTTGTGTATAGAGCTGAGGACATGGGTTGCTAGATCGCCACTAGAACATCCGCAATACCCAGTCCCCATAGCTCCGTGTGCTTTTATTGTGTAAAAAGAACTATTTGAAACATATGCAAATTAACCTGAGATGAGTCCTGTCCCTGAGATGAGTCCAGCGTGAAGGAGCCCAATACCGCCCTGCATCCTCAGAATCTCCTTCTTGCTGCCCGACGTCAGAAAGCTAGAGCGCCGTGCTCTCGCGATGCGCGAGCTAGCGCATGCGCAGTTCGTTCCCTGGGGCTGATGCCAGCACAGGGAAGGAACACTATGATGACACTGCGCATGCGCTAGCTCGCGCATCGCGAGATTATGGAGCTCTAGCTTTCTGACGTCGGGGAACAAAGAGGAGATTCTGAGGATGCGAGGCGGTGCTGGGCTCCTTCACGCTGGACTCCTCTCAGGGACAGGACTCATCTCAGGTTAATTTGCATATGTAGCAAATCGGTTTTTATACACAATAAAAGCACACAGAGCTATGGGGACTGGGTATTGCTGATGTGCTAGCATCCATCTAGCAACCCATGTCCTCAGCTCTATACACAAAATCCTGGTGACAGGTTCCCTTTAAGCACTATGGCCATGGATGTCATGTTCATTGGTCACAAGCCCTAGGCACAGCTCAATCACATTCAAGTGAACAGGCCTGGGCCGTAATACCAAGTGCGACCGCTAAACAATGTACAGTTTTGCTGTAAGAAGGTTGCAGCGCGACCCTTTTATACAGCTAATTGGCTGGTGTGGCAGGAGTCAGATCCTCACCAATCCTGAAGATAGGTCTTCAAAATCATACTCCCCTAAAGCCCCTTATAAATTTTTTGTGGACAGACTCCTTTAACATTTATTAAAAAATGTGGCAAAAGCGGCCAACCCATCAAATTTTTTGAGGCGTTATTGTATCTCTGTATGACTGATTTATTACCGAGGCAAATGGAGGTTAATTACTTTATATGATATCAAACAGAAAAGAACCCATTGCATGCTCTTCTGGATGCCATATTAAGGAGGTAATGCTGCGTGGTACACAGGCACCATACAGTGGCATATGGAGTGCCTAAGCTGGATGAAAAGCGTGGCCAGCACTGAAAAACTGAGGTGCACCAAGGAGCTAGGTCCCACCCCTCAGTGCACAGAAAACGTTCTTTTTTTTTTTGGGGAACATTGCTACGATTTTTATAAGATGTCATGGATCAGTGAGGGTGGACCCATGTGTGTTCCATGGGGCAGCCACAGCGGATCGCGGACCCATTCCCTTTAATGGGTCCCCGATCCGGCCGTTCCGCAAAAAGATAGGACATGTTCTATTTTTTTGCAGAACGGCAGTATGGGAAGAACTCCTTAGTGCTCCCGTAGGGTTCCGTTCCGCACCATTTAGCATCTCCAGATTTGCGGACCCATTGAAGTGAATGGGTCTGCATCCGTGATGCGGAATGCACACGGAACAGTGCCCGTGTATTGTGGATCCGCAAAAGCGGTCCGCAATACGGCCACGGAGCGCACTCGTTCGTGTGCAGTAGGCCTAAGGGTGTTATTCCAGCGCTCCCCTGGTATTCATCCGTTAACCTCTGTACAGGGATCTTGCCTTCGCTGCTGGGAAGCAACTAGACTGCTACCACCTGGGATAGTCCTGGTGTTGTTGGTAGCTGACCCACTGGGGTCAGTGACTCTGATACAAGCACCAGGAGCTCAGGATACAGAAAGAGCACCAAAACCGCAGCAAGGGGAAGTCTGAGGGGTCATTAAGGCTAAAATGCAGGACTGCACACTGGTACTGTAAATGAATTAAGACACAGGACAAACCGGTGCGCCCTAAAGGGACAGAGGCCAGAGTACTAGACGGAAACATGGAGGCAGCAGCATGGTGAGAAGCATAACTCACAACTTTTGAAAAACACAAAGAGGGACAATATGTGCAAATATATGCACATTTTTCATACTAGACCACGCCTCTAACTCCTCCCAAAACATAACTATATGTACCCAAGCCCACCTAGTTCCTTAATGCCCCCACATTTTAATTATTCCTCCTTTATGCCACCACACAGTAGTTATGCCCACACTGTGCCCCTCATGATAGTTATATCCATATATGCCCCATCCACATATGCCCCCTTCACAGGAGTAATGCCTACATGTGCCCCCTTCACAGGACTAATGCCTACATGTGCCCCCTCACAGGACTAATGCCTACATGTGCCCCCTTCACAGGACTAATGCCTACATGTGCCCCCTCAGAGGACTAATGCCTACATGTGCCACCTTCACAGGACTAATGCCTACATGTGCCCCCTTCACAGGACTAATGCCTACATGTGCCCCCTTCAGAGGACTAATGCCTACAAGTGCCCCTTCACAGGACTAATGCCTACATGTGCCCCCTTCAGAGGACTAATGCCTACATGTGCCCCCTTCACAGGACTAATGCCTACATGTGCCCCCTTCACAGGACTAATTCCTACATGTGCCCCCTCCAAAGGACTAATGCCTACATGTGCCCCCTTCACAGTACTAATGCCTACATGTGCCCCCTTCACAGTACTAATGCCTACATGTGCCCCCTTCACAGTACTAATGCCTACATGTGCCCCCATCACAGTACTAATGCCTACATGTGCCCTCTTCACAGTAGTATTGCCCACATATGCCCCTCACAATAGCAATACCTACATGTGCCCCTTTCACAGTAGTAATTCCCACATGTGCCCATCACAGTAGTTATGCCCACACTCGTGCACCCTTCATGTAGTTATGCCCACATGTGTCCCTTCAGAGTAGTTATAACCAGATATGTGCTCCTTCGCAGTAGTTATTCCCAGATGTGCCCATTCACAAGTTATGCTTACATGTGCCCCCTTCACAGTAGTTATGCCCAGAAGTGCCCTTTCACAATAGTTATGGCCAGATATGTGCCCCCTCACCTAGTTCCAGCTCTCCCAGCAGCAGCAGGCAGGATGCTGTCACACATTGCGCTTGTGGGCTGCGCTGGAGGAGCAGCAGCCGATTCCCGGCTTGTACCGCTCCTCCTACACAGATCAGCAGTGCGGAGCGCTGGTAGCTGAGCTGAATAGTGAATCGGAGAGCGGACTGCTCCTTGCATCCCCATTACAATCAGCCGTCTCCGCGTCCTATGGATTCAGAGACAGCTGAGAGCGGGACATACCTCCCAGGACGAAATCCGGGACTGTCCTGCATGATCCGGGATGGTTAGGACATATGTGAGAAGCTCGGCATCTGTTGTCACAGGCCTGAGGCGGCCTCGGGCAGCTGTCCTAACACAGGTGTTGTTTTAATCAGCAGTATCAACCATACCAGTCTGTATTCCTGATATAATAGGGTTGGTCCTGCCAACAGGTGCTCTTGAAAGTACTGCGCCATTACAGAAGTGGACACGCAATGCAGTCATAGCCCTTTAAATAGTGTTTTTTTTTATTGTGTATGAAAGAAAATTGGCCAGCGCAACCAGAATTTCTGCAAATCACCCAGAGCTGGTATTTATTGTATTTTCGAGCAGCAATAACAGTGACATTTAAATAATGTACTGCACTGAATCAGGACAAGTAGGAACACACAATTATATATAATAACATATACGCACCTGGCGGAGACATAGTACTCAGCACGGCACACCCTGCAGTTGCAGATGCTGAAAAAAAAAAAAAAAAAACCTCTTGCATACTGGAAGTTTTTTTTTATGGCGCTCAGAAAACTTGAAAAATTCCCCCACAGTGTTTGCTTTTGAGGTTCTTGGGGTTCTTTTCATGCTGAGAAGAATGACGTTTTAATATATGCAAATGAACCCCTAGGAGCAACAGGGGCGTTGTCATTACTCCTAGAGGCTCTGCTCTCTCTGCAACTGCCGCACCCTCTGTACTTTGATTGACAGGGCCCGGCAGTGTAAATGTGATCATGCCTGGTCCTGTCAATCAAAGTGCAGAGGGCGTGACAGTTGAAGAGAAAACAAAGCCTCTAAGTGTAATGGTAACGCCCCCGTTGCTCCTAGAGGGTCATTTGCATATATTAAGACATCATTTTTCCCACCAGTGTGGGCACATATGAACATGGGACCAACACAGATGTCTTCAGCTGCCAAGCGCACATGGAACAGGTCAGCCAGTGTCATAGGTACAAATCTGCTGACAGATGCCCGGCATGGAAAACGCCAGTCTTAATGAGTGCTATGGTCTATGGCAGGGGTGCTCAACCGGTGGCCCTCTAGCTGTTGTAAAACTACAACTCCCACCATGCCCTGCTGTAGGCTGTCTGGGCATGTCGGGAGTCTTAGTTTTGCAACAGCTGGAGGGCAGCAGGTTGGGCACTCCTGGTCTATGGTTTTATGAGCTGGTAAAAAAACGCCCTGAAATTCTTGCACTGTTTACATTTTGTTTTTTTGAGACTTTTATTCCCTATAGAAAAATCTATGGGAAAACTTCTAAAAAAAAACAACACCCACCCAGAGCATGCTGCAATGTGAGTTCAGGTCAGACGAGCAATAGTCGGTCCAGGAAACGCGTCCATGACATGACCCGTTTCCTGATCACACATGGCCACCTGAAACCAATGACAAAATGCAAAACCTAAAACAACATGGTGTTGATTGATCCGCCATGCACTTTCCTTTTTTTTTTTGCTGACGACGACTAAAAAAAAGTCAACTTGACAGATTCGATTTTCGGCAGACAACAGTCTACTGCCGGCCACTGTGAAAGATCATTTGTCTATACAGTCTAAACAACCGAATGCCAAAATCGTCCATAGCTGGTGACATTATTTACAGGTTTGGACAGTATATTATACAGTTATTGACAAAAATAACGCCCCCAGATAGAAGTGTCGGATTGCTGCAAAACTCGGCATGCAGTTATGTCTCAGGCAGATATGAAAATAATCACAGGTGTGGTCTGATTAGATATTGTAAAATGCTTCCCCAGCTGCCCTATAACAAGGCTCACAGAGGCTACTTTTGGGCAGAGTACCTTGCTGACTGTTAGACATGCCTCTACGACACAGTCAAAGACATTTTACCCAGTTGACAGACTTTGAGAAGGGTCACATCATTGAACTGAGAGAAGCAGGATGGTTGTTTCGACGATCTAGTCCATTCTGACCTAGCTTTTAGGTAGTGGTTATGTTAGGGCAGGCATAGACAGCCAAGACAGATCACCATTAAGATTGTTTCATCCGCCAACAAGCACGAGCCGCTCGCACAGTTTCATTGCCCAAACACAGGCACCCTCTTTCACGGCCGGATTGGCCATAGACCTTACAGGGAAATTTCCAGTTGGGCCGATGCCCTGGGGGCCACCTGAGCCCTCCTCAAGGCTGGCCAGTGGAAGTTTTTGGGGATGTATTTTGTGCTGCTGGCAGCAGTATTTTGTGATGGACTGTGGTATTTGGCTCTGTTGGGGTAGTATAATGTGCCACAATATGGTATTGCTGGCCCCACCTACTTGTGTTGGCCCTGATTTTCATTAATTTGGACCCGAGTACAAAACAAGGCCACTTTTAGTCATTTTTCCAGGGACACTTTAAGTTCCCAGTCCACCCCCGCCTTCTTTACATAACCTTGTCTCTTCCTGGGCCATTTCCAGGAATATAACAGAAGGAATTTGCTACCATGGTGCCCATTACATGCCCTATCATTGATAGCCAGCCACTGTTATCTTTTTTTGCAGGGGTGTCGTGAACGAGAATTCTAGACTGCTACAGACTGGAACCAAATTGTCTTTATCAATGAATCCAGGTTCTACTTGGGATCCTATGATGGTTGATTACAAGTATGGAGACCTTGTGATGAGTGCCTTAATCCTGCCTCTGCTGTAGAGCCATACACTGGCCCAACTACTGCTGTGATGATCTGGGAGCCATCAGTTAGTCACCCCTAGTAGTGATAGGAGGGACACTACCAGCTCAGCGATATGTGCAGGACATCCCGCGGCCACATGTCTTCCGTCTCATGGCAGGGCTTCTAACTGGCATTTCTCAGCACGATAATGCTCGCCCACACACAGCAAGGGTTTCCCAGGAATGTCTCTGCCAGATACAACACTTCCTTGGCTGCCCAGTCGCCAGATTTATCGCTGATCGAGCATTTATGAGACCATCTGGGGCATCAGCTTTGACAACCTAGAAGTGTGCTGGATCTACAGGCCCAGCTACAACATCTGTGGGCAAATGTGCTGCAGGACACCATACAGAACCTGTATACCTCCATGTCCAACCGTATCTCATCTCGTTTACATATAAGAACTGAAAAATGCTGCTGTAACGAGCCCCTGCTCGCTCTATTCTGCTCTCACGGCACTCCCTGATGTGACCACAATATCTGCTGGTTCTGCCGTTGATGATCCGGCCTCAAACGACCGCTCGTGTCGTTTTAATTCTCACAGAACTAACACCAGTCAGGCTGTATGTGAGTTCAAACTGACAATTCTTTATTGAATGCCCCGCATATATTTATATTGACAGTTGGAACACCTCTTTCAATTGGTAAATTGTAAAAACCCCTCTGATTGGCTATGCAAATGAGGTAAGCAGAGATTAGTTCAAGAGCTTGGCTGGGAGGCAGATGGGTGTGGCCATTGTCACAGAGAGATTGCAATGCGTGAGGTGAACGCATTGCACCCGCGCTGAATCTGGACCCATTCACTTTAATGGGGCTGTGCGGATGAGCGGTAATTTTCAAGCACCACTTGTGCGTTGCGTGAAAATCACAGCATGCTCTATATTCTGCTGTTTTTCACACAACGCAGGCCCCATAGAAGTGAATGCAAGCAAGGTTGGATGCGGTGCGATTTTCACACATGGTTGCTAGGAGATGATGTTAGTAAATTGATAAAAGTCAATTTACTGTATTATTTTCTCTTAATACAGAGTGCTTACTAAAATGTTGCTTGAGGGGTTAAAAAATAATAATAAATTAACTCACCTTATCCACTTGATCGTGCAGCTGGCATCGTCTTCTTTCTTCTTCTTTGAGGACCTGCAAAAGGACCTTTTATGACATGGGGGCAGTGTGGGGGAAAATTACTACTGTGGGGACAGTGTGGGGGAAAATTACTACTGTGGGGACAGTGTGGGGGAAAATTACTACTGTGGGGACAGTGTGGGGGAAAATTACTACTGTGGGGACAGTGTGGGGGAAATTACTACTGTGGGGACAGTGTGGGGGAAATTACTGTGTGGGGACAGTGTGGGGGAAAATTACTGTGTGGGGACAGTGTGGGGGAAAATTACTACTGTGGGGACAGTGTGGGGGAAAATTACTGTGTGGGGACAAACTTCTACATGGAGGGCAGTGTGGGGCAAATTACTACATGGGGGAAAAGTACTATGGGGGATTACTACAGTGGGGGCAGTGTGGGGGAAAATTACTACTGTGGGGTCAGTGTGCTGTGTGGGAGCAAACTACTATATGGGGCAGTGTCGGGGGCAAATTATTATGGGGGATTACTACTGTGGGGGCAGTGTGGGGGAAATTCTTACTGTGGGGGCAGTGTTGGGGGAAATTACTACTGTGTGGAAAAACTACTACATGGGGCAATGTGGGGACAAACTACTACATGGGGGGCAGTGTGAGGAAAAACTAATACATGGGGGGGCAGTGTGGGGGGAAACTACTACATGGGGGCAAATTACTATGGGGGATTACTACTGTGGGAGCAGTGTGGGGGGAAATTACTACTGTGGGGGCAGTGTGGGGAAAATTACTACTGTGGGGAAAAACTACTACATGGGGGCAGTGTGGGGACAAACTACTACATGGGGGGCAGTGTGGGGGCAAAACACTATGTGGGGGCAAATTACTATGGGGAATTGCTACTTTGCTGGCAGTGTGGGGGAAAATTACTGCAGTGGGGGCAGTGTTGGGAAAATTACTACTGTGGGGGAGGTGTTAGGAAAGGAGACATTATAATTGCTTTAGACACTATAGGGATATTTGAGGTAATCTATCAAACTGGTGTAGAGTAGACCTGGCTTAGTTGCCCATAGCAACCAATCAGATTCCACCTATGGGCAACTAAGCCTGTTCTACTTTACACCAGTTTGATAAATTACCCCAATAATGATAAATCTAATGTGTCTATGTAACAAACTCTGTAGAGACGAGATGCGGCTAAAAGAATTAGTCATGGCGGTCTGGGTCAAACACAGGAGAAGAGGAAAGAGAAGATCTACATGACAGGAGATGTCACTGGATGTAAGAGGTATAGTGGTGCTGTATTCTCCTATATGTAGAGCTGACTCACTACTTTGACCTGCATCTCATCTTCTCCCCCAAGTCTTTTTTTATTGTAATTCTATGTATTTAAAATTTGTCAACAAAAACTGTAATTTGGCAATTTTTCAGTTTAAGAGCCAATGGCTCCAGCGTAATTTTGCAGTCCTATGTAACATTACAGATAACATAAGGTAAAAGGGTTCTCTGTGATTTATATATTGATGGCCTATCCTCAGGATAGGTCATCAATATGAGATTGGTGGGGGTCTGACTCCTGGCACCCCCGCCAATCAGCTGTTTGAGCAGACCGCGATGTTCCAGTACGCGCAGCAGCCTCTTTGCTCAGCGCTGTCCATTTGAGAGCACTGCGCTTGGTATTGCAGCTCAGCCCCAATCACTCGGATGGAACTGAGCTGCACCTAGGCCACGTGAGCGATGAATGTGATGTCATATGGCCTAGGAAGAGACTGGGGCGCTCACAAAGCACCAGCAGCCTCTTCATACAGAAAAATAAAATATAAATAAACTAAATTTGAGGGAGGGGCCCGAGTTGGGTAGACAGTCCTGGGCCCATCATGCACTTAATCTGCCCCTGCTTGAAGGAGCTCAGCACATATCATAAAAAGAGGAGCGATATGTATGTAGATAGACATCAGCAACAGAAGGAAATAAAGAAGATAAAAACAGTAAGGCTTAACATCTGCATTTGACAGATCCATCACTGCTGGGCGCTGATGAAATAGTGTCCAGCCCCATTAACTATAATAGGGGACAGGCGAAGATCCGGCTACTACCCTGGCAAATATGTTGAGAATCGGCAGGACTAAAACCGCTGCAGGGCAGCAGTTTTCATCTGGCGGATTCTTGCCATATTTGCCTGTGTTGTGGCTGGATCACTGCCTGTCCCCATTATCAGTCAATGGGGCTGGTGGGTGTCAGGTAGCGTCCTTCCCCCTCCCTCTGCCTTCTGACCAAAGCCCCCACAGTGAAATAGCGGGCCTCTGATTGGTTACCATGACAGCCTGGGGCCTGCTGAAGTCTCCCAGGCCTGTCAGGGTGTCAGGGTAAACTGCCTGTCAAGCCATGCACATGGCGAAGCTCAGCAGGCAAGGCGGCATAATCCCATTCTCTATAATGGTGTATGAGACAAGAGAAGAGGGACAATCCCAGATTCTAGCCTATTCTATTCTAAGCGGGCTAAAAGTTATGTGAAAAAAAAAAAAAAAAAAAATATAAAAAATGTAAATCACCTTTCCCAATTTTGCATATAAAAAAAATAAACATAGCAAGTATCGCCATGTATGAAAATGTCTAGACCAGTGATGGTGAACCTTTTAAAGACCGAGTGCCCAAACTGCAACCCTACAACCCACAGATTTATGACAAAGTGCCAGCACGGCAATATACCCTGAATACTGCAGTCCAGTATAGGATATCCTCCATGTACGTTATCACTTAGCTATAACAGCCTGCCTACATTCAGTGCGCTGCCTGTGCTGTTCATAGTGCGCCCTGTGCTGATCAATGGCAGGAAAAGTCTAAGGCATATTGGTATTAAAATATTTTACTGCACGGTGATTACTGTAACGAAAAAAACAAACAAACATAATTCACTATTTTTTAGTCACCTTGTCCTCCCCCCAAAAAATTTATAAGAATTATTTAAAAAAAGTTGTAAGTACCTCAAAATTGGCAGCAATAAAATCTAAAGTTCGTTTCACGAAAAACAAGCCCTCGTACAGCTCCATAGATGGGAAATGGAAATGTAAAGAAAAATTTAGATTTTTTTTCAAAGGTTTTTCTTTTTAAAAGTAGTAAAACAAAATAAAAACTATACAAACGTGGTAATATCATACTGACCCACAGAATAAGGACTTCATGTGAACGGTAAATTAAAACGTTATGGCTCTTGGAATGTGGGGAGGGATAAATGAAAATGAAAAAAATAAAATGGGCTTCATCTTGAAGGAATTAAAGGGGTTGTCCGGGTTCAGAGCTGAACCCGGACATACCCTTATTTTCACCCCGGCAGCCCTCCTGAGCCTGGCATCGGAGCATCTCATGCTCCGATGCGCTCTCTGTGCCCTGCGCTAGATCGCGCAGGGCACAGGCTCTTGTGTTTTCAATAACACACTGCCGGGCGGTAACTTCCGCCCAGCAGTGTGTTCGGTGACGTCACCGGCTCTGAGGGGCGGGCTTAAGCTCTGCCCTAGCCGTTTTACTGGCTAGGGCAGAGCCAAATCCCGCCCATCAGTGCCGGTGACGTCACCGGGCTGCCTGTCAGCCCCATAGAGAGCCCGGTACGTCACCGGAACTCAGAAAAATGCCTTTGCCCTGCGCGATTTAGCGCAGGGCAAAGGAGAGCATCGGAGCATGAACTGCTCCGATGCTCATGTCAGGGGGGCTGCCGGGGTGAAAATGGAGGGTTGTCCAGGTTCAGCTCTGAACCTGGACAACCCCTTTAAACAAAGATCAGAGACCCAAATAAAGGCCACCTAATTAACAAAAACAGCAGAGACCAAACAAACATCACCTAAATAACAAAAAAAACCAATTAGCAAAAAATGATTGTGTCTGTTTCATATTTCCTATAGACTTTAAGGCTACTGTCACACTAGCGTTGTTTAAATCCGGCGTTCAATTCCGACACCGGAACTGCCCGCCGGATCCAGAAAAACATGTGAAAACGGATTACATTTGAATCCTGATCAGGATTTTGATCACAATGAAAAAATGCACTGGAAAAAATGGATCCGCCATTTATGGACTTGTCTCCCTGTCGGATCCGTCCTTCCACTGTTTCGCCGAGCCGCCGCTCTGTCCCCATTGACTATAATGGGGAAGGGGCTGAGCTCCAGCGCAGCACGGCGGTGCACGGCGAAAGCCGTCGAACTAAAAAATCTGATATGCAGGACTTTTTAGTCGGCGGCTTTCGCCATGCACCGCCGTGCTGCGCCGGAGCTCAGCCCCTGTCCCCATTATAGTCAATGGGGACGGAGCGGCGGTTCTGCAAAACAGCGGAAGGATGGGTCCGACAGGGAGACCAGCCTGCCGGATCCGTCCTGCCGCAAGTGTGAAAGAGCCCTAAGATGACATCGGCATCAACTTTTTTGAAAACTCTGGAAAAAATATTAAAAGCTTCGGCCTGCTGCGTTTTCGAGGAGTCAAAAAGACAAAAAAAACACAACGTAATTAACCAAAACACCAAGATCAAAATAAAAACTTCTTGTGTTTCCCGCACTTCATATTTCCTATAGACCTTCTGCTTACATCTGGAGCTGGTGTTTCTACAGCAAAAAAATAAGGCAAAAAGCGCAGCAACAACAAAAAAAACATAGGTGCAGAAATAAGCCGCTAAAAAACCTAGATGTGAAAATACTGTAAAAGGAATTTTATTTTTATTTTTTAAAAAGCTCATTATTTATTGATCGATATAAAGCACCATTAAGAAACATCAGGTGGTAAAACAAACTGTATGGGCGATAGAGCCTCAAAAACTCCTAAAAAATAATAGAAAAAAAAATCACTGATGCCAAGCATTTTCGATTTAGTTTTTTCGTCAGGATAAAAACGTAAGTGTGAATCCAAACTTACAGATAATTCCTATACACTTACATCCCGAGGTTGAGGTAAAATACAGCAAAAACATAAACCAGAATATTCTTTGAGGATACAATAAAAGCAAGTAGGAAAAAAAGTCGAATAAACAGGAACTGATCCCAGTCCTACATTGCATACAGCTCTGAGGTACAGCAGTCTCTATAGCTGCTGGGCCGAGGGCTTTATAGGGTTAAAATAAATCAGCGCAGAGAAGGGGCGCGGGCGGCTGACGACAACCGCAGAAATGAGTGTATGTAAATGAGGTGTAGTAGGCGCAGGCGCTGTGCATGCTGGGCTGTGATCATGGTGGTGTACGGACAGGAAGGAGGCTGAGAAGCAGCCGGGAGATACAGATCTCCGTAGATCTGCTGGAGGACACCACCGGGGATGGCCGCTCGGTGGTGGTGAGTGGGAGGACAGGATCACCTGGGAGGAGACGCCATATATAAGCCGGAGCTGAGTACCGCCCGGTTCTCAGCCTCCCTACCGCCCGCTGCAGTGGCCACCCTGGGTGCAGTGTGCGCTTCAGATCCCACAGGTCCCTGGAAGGTGGAGGATCCACCGTCCGATACCTTGTATCTTCTGAAGGAAGCCACCAAGAAGGGAGAGGACTGTTGCCTGGAAACCCTGGGAGATGGTGACATATGAAGTGTGTTGGGAGGACCATGGTTGAGAGGACCAGCAAATTCTTGCTGATCTTGGCTGGCTCAGTGTTTTTCATGCTGATCTTGTACCAGTATGTGGGGCCAGGGATTAATTTGGGACCTCCAAGCAGATACTACTCTGAGGACATAGACCTTTTTCCCACCCCAGATCCTCACTATGTTAAGAAGTACTTTTTCCCAGTGAGGGATCTTGATCGCTCCTTGACCTTTGATATGAAAGGTGACGATGTGATCGTCTTTCTACACATCCAGAAGACCGGGGGAACCACTTTTGGAAGACACTTGGTGCAGAACGTGAGGCTGGAGGTGCCCTGTGACTGCAGACCTGGCCAGAAGAAGTGTACCTGCTACAGACCCAACAGGAAGGAGACCTGGTTGTTCTCTCGCTTCTCCACTGGTTGGAGCTGTGGACTGCATGCCGACTGGACAGAGCTCACCAACTGTGTGCCAGGGGTACTGGACAAAAGGGAGACCTTAATGAAGAACCTGAGGTGGGTGACATCAGTAGACTTGTGTTTCAGGTGCATTTGTTAGTTCCAGTAAGTCAACTTTTGACTGAGTGTTCTAGTCCCTTGACGGATGTAGGACCGCACTATGGTTTCTTATCATCTGAATCTTGATATATCACTTTAGGGGTGGTCATTTTATTTAAAGGGAATCTGTCATCACCTTTGTGCTGCCCATACTAACAGCAGTATAAAGTAGAGACAGGTGAGTTGATTTCAGCAGTCTTTCATTAAAAAGTTAACAGTAAGTCGTTGCCAAGACCAACATCACAATCATTGCAGACTGGGCCTGGAAAAGAGTCTCGGCCACCTGAGAAGAGTCCTGGTTATTCATGAATTCCTGCTCTCCTGCCCACCTGCTGATGGCTGACAGTCTTCTACCTAGTTTTCTCCCTTTCTCTCTAGGAGAGAACGGCCAATCATCAGCAGATGGGCTGGAGAGCAGGAGATTATGTGTAGCCAGGACTCTTCTCAGGTAGATTTGACTCTTCTCAAGGCCTGGGCTGCAATGGTTATGATGCTGGTTCTCAGCAACCACTTACTTTTAGCTCATGAGTGACACGCCGCTGAAATCAGCATTTCTGTAACTATTTTATGCTGCCCTCAGTGAGCTCATCATAAAGTTGATGACAGGTTCCCTTTAAGTACCATAGGGGGTTTGAAGTAAGAGTGTGCTTGGTAGAGAGGAACCATTTCTCACCAGCCCTAAGGTTAATGGGTCCTCTCACCATGTGTTGTCAAGTGATCTTTGGTTAGATCTTCAAAGCTATGTAAAGCTTCAGGTGGCTAACCTTGTATTTCTTATTATGTCCTGAAAGGATTTGGACCTTTCTGGACCTCTACGACAACCTTGGTTTGAGACACTGACGTCAGGAGAGATGTTTCTCAGTTGGCAATAATACACACACATCACTGAGAAACACTCTAATTTTATTATGCTATTGCTTGGCCTCATATAGGCATCAGAAAAGTTTGCACAACAACAGCGTTAAACCAATCATAAATGATAAACATTGACGCCCATACAGATACCACTGGAACATCCATTTTATGGGTATGTAATACATCACATATAACTATGTATGCAGTTGTGCCGAATGACCCTGAGTGAATTAGAACATTTGTTCTAATTCTGGGAGATTCCCAGAATCTGTCCTGAGACAGATAAGTGAACCTAACTCACAGTGGGGGAGGATGTGAAGTGCATAGGTGAGATATTATAACAATTCTGTACATCATAGAGAAGACAAGATGGAGTCACATTTGCCTTTATGTCCCATTCCCATAAATTTAACGTATGATCTTATGATGGTCAAAAATGGTCCACTTTTCAACCATTCTATCACATATATGCCCCTGACAACAAATTCTGAAAAAATGTTGGACTTTGGGACAGAGTAAGGGTCCATTCACACATCCGTGTGTGTTTTGCGGATCCGCAAAACACGGACAGCGGCAATGTGCGTTCCGCATTTTGCGGACCGCACATTGTCGGCACTAATAGAATAGGCCTATTCTTGTCCGCTATTGCGGACAAGAATAGGACATGTTCTATTTTTTTCGGCATCTGAATTGCGGAAATGAATGGGTCCGCAATTCCGTTCTGTAAAATGCGGAGCGGAATTGCAGATGTGTGAATTGAGCCTTATCTGATCACAGGAAGTTTACACAAGAGCAGAGACGGGCATTGTCTCATCATGTATGAGCATCCTTTCTCCTCTGACGTTGATCTTGGATCACCCTAGGCTAGATACTACTTTGGCTCATTTATGAATTACTTGGATTGACCATTGTTCAGTTGAATAACACAACACATGACCCTGAAGGTCTCGGCTGAGATTCTCTGCTTAGTCAACGTCTTCACAATGTGCACATTCCTTACCTTGAAATATTTCTGTTATGCGCATCAGGAAAAAACTCCAGGCTTCAGCTCAGTTTCTCTGCTTTGGGTATTTCTATGGTACCTTGGAGGTCACAAGAAAAATGACCCTTCCTTCCTTGCATGCTCCTGGGGTTGAACATGCTTCAGATTATATGCAGAACCTTATGTGCTGAGCTCTATAGAAGCCAAAGATCTCGCATTCCCTTCCAGTACGGTGAACCCTAAATAACTTCCCGAAAATGTGTGTCCTCTGTTTCTTCATAGGGTTAATCTACCCTCTAGGTTTTCTGCATGAGGAAGTATATTTTATGGAGGTTATTCACTTGTGCGTATACGGAGCAAAGTATCTTCCAGATAGGGAAAGTTCATGAATGTTCTTTAGAACATGCTGAGGTTAAAGAAAATATAAAAGCAAAAGTTCAAAGCTCTTAAAGGATTGAAGTCCTCAGAATGAGAACAGGATGGGGGAGGGGTGGCCATGCGTCTGCAGAAATTTGGCATAATTTTAAAGTAGATCTTGAAAATGTGTTGTTGGTGGAGGCCTCAGGTGCTGCTGCTTATCTTCTGAGGGAACAAAAGATTGCATGATAAAATTCATCATGCCTGATTTCCCCCCCCCCCCCCCCCAACATCTGTTGGGGGGTATAGTCAGGAGACCCCCGTATACATAGGACACAAGCTTGAAGAAGGCCTATGTCAAGTTGAAGCGTTGCAGAACTGGATTATATGGATTAAATTACTGTACATGTAGACACTTGACTGGTTTCTCGTGAGCGGCCGCCTTGTTCTTTGTGGATTCCGTTGAACTTGGGCCCCCATTCGTCGTGCTCCGACCACAACCTACCTGGTTCTGGTGTGCTCACCAGCCTTCCTGTTTAGGGGCTATTCACACGGCTGCATTTTGTTTTGCATTCCATATGCATTTTTTATTTATTTTTTGCAGATTACACATGCTCTCCGCATCCGTATGCCTGTTCCTCTGCCCCGCGAAAAAGATAGACCATGTCATGTTCTCCGTCTTGCAGCCCAAAATAGGCATTGTTACGATAGGGCTCATGAAAAGTGCGGGATGCACACAGACCACATCCGTATTTTGTGGTTCCAAGAAACGGATATGGCCGTGTGAATAGCTCCTTATACTTGGATACTTTGGACCAGTTATCTGGTATGAGCGTTAGTTTTCAGTGGGGGACTGGGTAATGTGCCACTATCGCACTCCTCTGGTGGCACATCATCTCCTTGTGACCAAGAGGATCGGACATGTTGACTTTCATCTGCAGTCAGGGAGGCCCCCGTACACGTTAGGGGACATTCACACGACAATATGTATTTTGAGGTCCACGAAATACAGATGACGTCCGTGTAACACCTATGTTGCATGATTGCATCTGTTATTTTTACCCTTTTGCAGACCCATTGTCTTCAGTGGGTCCATGGCCCGCATTTGTGGCCAAGCACAGACATGTTCTATCTTTTTGCGGAACGGACATAGGGTTGCAGAAAGCGTGCGGGCGCCATCCTTGTGCTGTCCATTTACAAACTCCTGACTTGGACATGTTTCAGATCGCTCGTCTGGAAGAGCCTTTCTTCCGGTGGGCAGTGGTCACACTTTGATTCACCTGCATGGTAGAGCGTGGGCGGCCGAAAAGAACCTGTGCCGCACAGTATCACTTACTGTAGGTGGGCATTCATTGCCGTGTACACACCACATGTGGTGTCACCCCAGCCAGAGCCATCCTCGGAGAATCTGGATTTTGCATGGGGTCTTCGTTCTCCTGACTGGTGGGGATCCCGAGGTTTCTATTGCAGGAGCAAAAAAATTATACTTCAAACCTATAGTGTTTTGTTTTTTTTAGCTTTTTGCTGTGCAGAATAATGGCGTAGAAGGCCGGCGGCTGTGTTATTCCTGACCACATGAAAGGGCACACAGACAGAAACCTGTCAAATTACACGAAAAGGACACCTTTTTGTCCTAAGGGTTCCTGGAGTGTTACAGGATACAGTTTTCTTACACAGACTCGTAGAAGAAGGGTGGTGTGAACAGAGCCTCTCCGCTGTCCTCATGTGACGCCCCATTTTGTTGGGTTGACTTTAGGCCTGGCTCACACTTGAGCATATTTGATACACGCGTTTTAGTCTGACTTTTTCGGGGCGTATTACAGCGCGTTTTTGGAAATGGGAAATGCGTGTAATACACGCGTTCTTGCGAATGACCACAGAGGCGTCCAATGAAAAACAGATGTTTATGTACAGAATGCGCAACAATACGCCCCAAAGAAGCTACTGTACTACTTAGGGCGTAGAGCGTTTTACAGCGCGTTCGTACACGTAGTAAAACGCGCAGATGAGAACCATGCCCATGGGGAAACATGGGTTTTCACTTGTTGAGCGTTTTACAGCGCGTAGGAACGTGCTGTAAAACGCTCAGGTGTGAACCAGGCCTTAGTAGGAATTTTCCGTATCTGTTAGCTGGATGTTGTATACCAAATGGCTCTTGTAGTCGCTCCCCTTTGTTCGGACTTCTCAGGGAGACGGGGCACCACTGATATCTGTAATCAACCACTCCCACTGTATTTCAATGGAAAGTCTGTCATCGGATTAGAATGCCCCTTTACGCTGGGTTCACACCTGAGCGTTTTACAGCGCGTTCCTACGCGCTGTAAAACGCACAACAGGCAAGAACCAATGATTCCCTATGGGAAGGGTTCACACCTGGGCGTTTTACAGCGCGTACGATCGCGCTGTAAAACGCCCGACGCTCAAACAAGTACAGGAGCTTTTTTTGGCGCGTTTGACGCGCGTTTGGGCCATAGACTCTTTGGACAACACTGCTGTCAATCACCCAAACGTGCGTTCACTATTAAAAAAAACGCGCGACAAAAACGCGCATAGAAACGCGCGTTTGAGAAACGCCTAGGTGTGAACCCAGCGTTAGGCTACTTTCACACTTGCGTTCGGAGCGGATCCGTCTGGTGTCTGCACAGACGGATCCGCTCCTATAATGCAGACGATGGGATCCATTCAGAACGGATCCGTCTGCATTATATTTCAGAAAAAATTCTAAGTGTGAAAGTGGCTCAGACGGATTTGTCCAGACTTTACATTGAAAGACAATGGGGGACGGATCCGTTTGACATTGAGCCATATTGTGTCAACTTCAAACGGATTCGTCCCCATTGACTTACATTGTAAGTCTGGACGGACCCGTTTGGCTCCGCACGGCCAGGCGGACAGCTGAACGCTGCCAGACTGATGCATTCTGAGCGGATCCGCATCCACTCAGAATGCATTAGGGCAGTACGGATGCGTTCGGGGCCGCTTGTGAGCCTTCAAACGGAACTCGCAAGCGGAGCCCCGAATGCTAGTCTGAAAGTAGCCTAAGAGGACCTCTCGCCTCTCCTGACTTATCTTAGTAACTACTTGCATTCCCCATGTAATAACAGTTCTGAAGCATCTGTTCTTATGACTATGCTCTGCCGTTCCTTTATTATTCCTGCTAGAAGTGCTTGAATTCCTAGCAGTTTGAAGGTCCAGATGGGTATTACCAGTTGGGGAGTGTGTCCTCTACAATCTGATACTGATAGCACTGATTGGATTGTGTCAGTTTGGGGATAACCCCCCACAATTGGTAACACACATCTGGACCTTCATTGCCACCTGCTAGTAAGTCATTCATTAATCAGTTCAAGCAGGAATAATAAAGGACTGGCACAACACAGTCATACGAATAGATGCTCCAGAATTGATATACATGGGGGAATGTAAGTAGTTAGTTAAAACAGACATGACGGGAGAGGGGGCGGCTCCTCTTTAAAGGGGTATTCCGGTTAAATGAATTACATTGCTCGGCTGTCTCCGGAATTCTCAAAGAAATGGAGCGGTCGCACACATGCCCGTCTGGCATTTCAGGGGGCTGCATGGGGACCCCATTTTCATGATTTGGTGGTGGTCCCAGCGGTATCCTTGTGGATAAAGGTTAACTTAATGTAGCCGGAATACCTCTTTAAGTGTAAATGGATTGTCCGAAATATGCATATTCTATCCCATGTGTGAGCATATTATATATATATATATATATATACTTGTCTAAATCTTTCGGAGAAAAGCAGCACCCGGAGTATTTGTAGCTGCTTCTCCCTGAGCCGTGGGACAATAAGTATCTATTGTGTGAACAGTCCTCCATCCAGAGGTACCGTCTGCATCTGCCCAAATACACAGAAGTGCAGCGTCTGCCGCTGAGAGTGCTAGATGGCGGGGAGTAATCAGACGCTCACGTTTCCTACTGTGATGCAACGCCCTGGAGCTTGGTGCTCGCGGTTTTAGGTGCGGGCTGCCTGCAATTCAATTGTAAATTGTAATTAATTCAAATGTGAACATTACCTAATTAAGTCTAACAAAAAACAAACTCCTCGTCTGCTGAGGGTAAACTCCATTATACCCAAGTGTCTGTGCGAAGAGTCAAAGGAGACAAATGAAAAATGTAGACAAACTCCCCCGTAAACTTATCTCTGAGGAAGGAAAGCAGGCCATACACTTTGAAGGGGTACTCCGGGTATAAAGTTGTTTTGAGAGCCATATGCAGACTATAGTGTGGGATGTCCTCCAAAAAGGTGATCTGTTTGGTTGTTTTTTTTTTGCCCTTGTCAGCTGAAGCTACTACTACTACCACCACTTTCCACTAGCCTGTTCTGTTCTTTGTTTTCCCTGTCTGGCAGATTAATCTGAGGCGATGATCGGGAGGTTCATACAATCTGTGTCCACCTGGCTGATTCTCACCTCAGTCACCAAAGAATTAGACCATGTCCTCCGCTTTATCACCGTGGTGCACAATTAGGCAGTCTCATGTCTCTGTCTGTGTCTCTCTGTGTGTGTGTCTGTCTCTGTGTGTGTGTCTGTCTCTGTGTGTGTGTGTGTCTGTCTCTGTGTGTGTGTGTCTCTGTGTGTGTGTGTGTGTCTGTCTCTGTGTGTGTGTGTGTCTGTCTCTGTGTGTGTGTGTGTCTGTCTCTGTGTGTGTGTGTGTGTGTGTGTGTCTGTCTCTGTGTGTGTGTGTCTGTCTCTGTGTGTGTGTGTCTGTCTCTGTGTGTGTGTGTGTCTGTCTCTGTGTGTGTGTGTGTCTGTCTCTGTGTGTGTGTGTGTCTGTCTCTGTGTGTGTGTGTGTCTGTCTCTCTGTGTGTGTGTGTCTGTCTCTGTGTGTGTGTGTGTCTGTCTCTGTGTGTGTGTGTGTCTGTCTCTGTGTGTGTGTGTGTGTCTGTCTCTGTGTGTGTGTGTGTGTCTGTCTCTGTGTGTGTGTGTGTCTGTCTCTGTGTGTGTGTGTGTGTCTGTCTCTGTGTGTGTGTGTGTGTCTGTCTCTGTGTTGTCTGTCTCTGTGTGTCTGTCTCTGTGTGTCTGTCTCTGTGTGTCTGTCTCTGTGTGTCTGTCTCTGTGTGTCTGTCTCTGTGTGTCTGTCTCTGTGTGTCTGTCTCTGTGTCTGTCCTGTGTGTCTGTCTGTGTGTCTGTCTCTGTGTGTCTGTCTCTGTGTGTCTGTCTCTGTGTGTCTGTCTCTGTGTGTCTGTCTCTGTGTGTCTGTCTCTGTGTGTCTGTCTCTGTGTGTCTGTCTCTGTGTGTCTGTCTCTGTGTGTCTGTCTCTGTGTCTGTCTGTGTGTGTGTCTGTCTGTGTGTCTGTCTGTGTGTGTGTCTCTCTGTGTCTGTCTGTGTGTGTGTCTCTCTGTGTGTCTGTCTGTGTGTGTGTCTGTCTCTGTGTGTGTGTCTGTCTGTGTGTGTGTGTCTGTGTGTGTGTGTCTGTGTGTGTGTGTCTGTCTGTGTGTGTGTCTGTCTCTGTGTGTGTGTGTGTCTGTCTCTGTGTGTGTGTGTGTCTGTCTCTGTGTGTGTTGTCTGTCTCTGTGTGTGTGTGTCTGTCTCTGTGTGTGTGTGTCTGTCTCTGTGTGTGTGTGTGTCTGTCTCTGTGTGTGTGTGTGTCTGTCTCTGTGTGTGTGTCTGTCTCTGTGTGTGTGTGTGTCTGTCTCTGTGTGTGTGTGTGTCTGTCTCTGTGTGTGTGTGTGTCTGTCTCTGTGTGTGTGTGTCTGTCTCTGTGTGTGTGTGTGTGTCTCTGTGTGTGTGTGTGTGTCTGTCTCTGTGTGTGTCTGTCTCTGTGTGTGTGTGTGTCTCTGTGTGTGTGTGTCTCTGTGTGTGTGTGTCTCTGTGTGTGTGTGTCTCTGTGTGTGTGTCTGTGTGTGTGTGTCTCTGTGTGTGTGTGTGTCTCTGTGTGTGTGTGTGTCTCTGTGTGTGTGTGTCTGTCTCTGTGTGTCTGTCTCTGTGTGTGTGTGTGTCTGTCTCTGTGTGTCTCTCTGTGTGTCTGTCTCTGTGTGTCTCTCTGTGTGTCTGTCTCTGTGTGTGTGTGTGTGTCTGTCTCTGTGTGTCTGTCTCTGTGTGTGTGTGTGTGTCTGTCTCTGTGTGTGTGTGTGTGTGTCTGTCTCTGTGTGTCTGTCTCTGTGTGTCTGTCTCTGTGTGTCTGTCTCTGTGTGTCTGTCTCTGTGTGTGTGTGTGTCTGTCTCTGTCTGTGTGTGTGTGTGTCTCTGTGTGTGTGTGTGTCTCTGTGTGTGTGTGTCTGTCTCTGTGTGTGTGTGTGTGTCTGTCTCTGTGTGTGTGTGTGTCTGTGTGTGTCTGTGTGTGTCTGTCTGTGTGTGTGTGTGTGTGTCTGTCTCTGTGTGTGTGTGTGTGTGTCTGTCTCTGTGTGTCTGTGTGTGTGTGTCTGTCTCTGTGTGTCTGTGTGTGTGTGTCTGTCTCTGTGTGTGTGTGTGTGTCTGTCTCTGTGTGTGTGTGTGTCTGTCTCTGTGTGTGTGTGTGTGTGTCTGTCTCTGTGTGTGTGTGTGTCTGTCTCTGTGTGTGTGTCTGTCTCTGTGTGTGTGTGTGTCTCTGTGTGTGTGTCTCTCTGTGATAGAGAGATATAGATATAGATATAGATATAGATATAGATATAGATATAGATATATATATATATATATATATATATATATATATATATATATATATAATCTCTCATATTTATCGTGTCTCTCTATGGTATATCAGTGTATCATGCCGGTTATGTTTGGCTATACATGCACACGTTCAGGATTCATGTGTGGAGAATCCGCTCTGAAATCCGCAGGTGTTCGCAGGCAAATCTGTGCGGCCAATCCACATCAATTGGTGCGGATTTTACTAAGTTAATTTAGAAAATCCGGTCAGGAAAAATAAACTGACATGCTGCGGATCTTAAAATCCGCACCGCGGGTCAAAATTCACGCGGAAAAAATCAGCATCGTGTGTATTGAGACTTTCAAGTTCTCATAGAATACAATGTACATGACCTACGGTGCGGATTTTCCACACGCAATCCTGATCGCGTGCGTTTAGCCTAAGGTTTTCTGAGATCACTAATAATTGACAGATGTCTGTGCAGGGGCACTGCCACTGAATTATCTGATTTATCATGAACAGTTATTCCCATCAACGGGTGTGATGTCATTGACCCATCATTAGGTACATTCGGAAAAATATTTAAAAACTCTTCCCTTTTCAGTGGCCAGTTCTGATTCTGACCACAATTGTGTATTGTGCGAGCAGTCTGTACACATTGCACAGCGTGTCTCGGGGCGGTCGGGCCGAGCCTCCAGAAGAAGAGCCGTCCCCAGAGCTGATTCATTAGCCGGGCTGTAATACCAGAGTAAGCGTCTGTCCCAGGAGGACGCAGCACAGAACTGCAAGCATGAAATAGCCGCTTTCTCCAGAGCGGACGAGACTAAATGGAGATGAGCGAGGAATCTGGGAGCCGCAGATAAGTCATTGCCTACCACCGATATCACCTTCAAAAGGCCCGTCTGTCCCGAGGGATTTCTGGTCCAATGCAAATGATAACGAGCATAGGTCATGGAAATGGGCCCCTGGAGATGAGATAAGGAGGCCCGTTATATTCTGGAAAGTCATTGGTTGAAAATTGACTTGTGGTCGCTGGAACCAGTGTGAAGCTGCTTAGATGCTCCTTCTTTCCCAAAAATCACATCTTGGCAGCCAGTCGTCACCGGGCCTTTATCCTGAAATTCTTATGCAAAGGTCAAAGATATTTAGTAAAATTGATAAAATGCACGAACCTAACGGATCGCACAGTTGTCTTTTTTTGGTACGTTAGACCTCAGTGTGGTCATAGGGGTATGGCCAATACGAGGACCCCCAACAATACCGAGATGGGAGGTTCCTTTCCATTCTAATGAATGGAAGGTATGATTAGACATGTCTGAAGATGAACCTGCAAAAATTCATGGAAATTTCCAACAGAACTCTTCTCGATGAAGTTCCATCGAGTTCTGTGTCCAGTAGTACCGTCAGATTCCCCTCGAGGATATTAAACAGATTATCATAAGTGTGCCATACCTGAAAGTCCATACTGTTCAAAAGTTTGTCACCATGCTTTGTCACTTACTTTCCTCTCGTCCCTCTTTGCAGCTTTTAGGATAGTCCATCAGTATGAGATCAGTGGTGGTCCGGCATCCAGCGATCCCATCGATCTGCACATGCAGCCGCAGGGTCTGAAAGTGAACAGTATGCATCGATGAACCGCCACAGCGCCATACGCTGTGCAGTGGCCATTCTTGGGTACTGCAGCTCAGTTGCCATTCACTTGAATAGTACCTTTCGGCTCCATGCACAGTTTTCTTCCAAAATCTATGGCTGCTGCTATCGCATATAGGTGGGGGTGTAGGACTCCACTGATCTCACATTGATGACCTATTCTGAGGCTGGTGGGTAGGTCGTCAATATGTTGGCGCTGGAAGAAAAAAAACCCTGTAAGAAATTCCTCAACTTTGATCGAGTGTTTAAGTTCTTCAATTATTTGGAAAATGTCCCTAGAAGCCTCCTGTGTTTTGTAATCCAGTCCTCAGTGAGTTTCCTCACCTAGGCTGAGCTGCAGACACAGGACGGTACATTTAGAGGGGTTACGGTATTGTTTTCAGTTCATTCATCATCTGTAGATTGCTGGCATTGGTCCCAGTGAGTTACTATGTGAGTGCCACGTAAATTCCTAATACAGCTACCGTGAACCGGCGGCTTTGTACAGACGGCCATGACTTTCCATCATCATTGAGCAATGTATACTGGGGCCTGCTCTGGCAAGAATTAAGAGGCCGGGAGACATAACTTCTTCAGCTTTAATGACGTCCTAAAAGCAGAGGGTTCACGGTACATACGCACTGTATGGCATTCTTCAGCTGAAATCCGAAATGACCAACATTTCTGATGTGGGCACAGATGGGCTGACGTTGGTAGACTATGCCGCTCCTGTCCTATTTTGTACATTCCTGTTCATGATGTGGTGTATGGTGCAATCGCTTCCGATTCCCCCCCCCCCACGTACAACTGGATTGTAAACTGATAATCACTCATCAACTACGCATCACATTTGAGGAGTAGTTGGCCACCTACCTGTAGGCACTCTAGAGGCCTCAGGCTTGGTGGATCCTGCCAGGGGATTTCTAATACCCTACTAATGACTCTAGGGCTGAAGTTTCTACTTGCCCCCAACCACCCAAAAATATCACCTGACCATTTGCTTATTGATCAGTGCTCGAGATGTCCAGCCAAGATGACTCCGGTAGGCTGTTCCAACATAAATGCCGTCTGTCAGCCGGTCAAGAACCACAGCATGCAGCAGTATTTGTCCAGCCGAAACCCGGCATTTAGGCTGGAAAGGGTCAGGACATGTTTTATCTTTTTGTAGAACGGAGGTCCGGGACGAAATGGACAAGTCTGGAGAGAAAATTGGACTAAAATAGAGAATATTCCAACTTTCTTTGTACAAAAAAACTGATGTTTTGACTTGGCCCTTGACAATGTCTCAGTATTCAGGTGTGTGCTGGGTATTCTGCACACAGACATGAATAGCGCTCATTTGAACGCCGGCTATACACGTTATATGTCTACTGGACAAATCCACTGATTTTACTGGGTTTATTGAATGGGGCTAATGTTGGGGTAGATGTCAGTCGGGCATGTTGGATTTCAACTGCCCGATCCTTTTGTTATTGGGGAGATAAGCCGCAGTTAGGAGTCTGGCAGCAGCTTTCTCCCCTCTCCCGTTCCCTACCTATGCATATGAGGATCAGGAGGGAAAGCTCCCAGCCGTGTTCTTATGAGTGTGGCTGATAAGAATCAACCGTCTGTCATCTGATCCAGTCATCAACTTGTGTAGTTTAAGGATTTTTTTTTTTTTTTTTTTTACAACTTCCCTCTGTTTGCACATGCGGCCCCATTAACCTGAATGGGTCTGCAAGAGACAGTCACGGACCAATATCCCACGGAAGAATTTAGTTGTGTTTTTGTGGGTTTCTGATATGTGCCTCCGCACTGCTCCGTATCTTGAGGATTATGGACCCATTCAAGTCAATGGGTCCGCATTCATGATCCTGAGTGCACACTGCTGGCCTGTATGTGACAGACCCGCTGTTTCCAGTCCGCAATATGGGCACGGGACACACACTTTAGTGTGCATGACCCCTAATGGTTTTCGCAGGAATCCATTATATTTACAAAGTGCCAACCAATAAGACATTTTAGGCCCCCACAGGGGTTGCTAGTATTTCCCAAACTATTGAGTAACCAGTATGACTGTGGTAAGGCATGTGAACGCCTGTAGTCTGTTCCGACGGAGACCCAGCCAGATACAACTGCCGGATCCCCATTCACTATAATCGGGTCCGGACGCTTTCCGGCATATATGCCAGTGTTTGGCAAGACAAAAAAAATTCTGCATGTAGTTGCATATATGCCGGATACAGTGAGTGGATCAGAGTGTGGGGGTTCACAGCGCAGATGTGAACCTGGCCTAAAGCAGAGGGAGTGTGGCAACTAAGGCTACTTTCACACTAGTGTGTTAGTTTTTGGTATTCAGATCAGTCATAGGGGCTCAATACCGGAAAAAAGCGCTTCAGTTTTGTCCCCATTAATTGTCCAAAATGCATTCCCATACCGGAGAGCAAAACGCAACATGTTGCAGTTTGCTTTCCATCCTGGGATGCGGAGCAAAACTCCACTGAAAGTCAACGGGGGACGGATCAGTTTTCTATTGTGTCAGAGAAAACGGATCCGGCATGACCCGCAATGCAAGTCAATGGTGACGGATCCGTTTTCTCTGACACAATAGAAAACTGATCCGTCCCCCGTTGACTTCCAGTGGAGTTCATGACGGATCCGTCTTGGCTATGTTACAGATAATATAACCGGATCCATTCATAACGGATGCAGATGGTTGTATTATCAGTAACGGAAGCGTTTTGGCTGAGCCCTGCCGGATCCAGCAAAAATGCTAGTGTGAAAGTAGCCTAAGAAATTGCTTTTATTATTGTTATTTTAAACAATTACTCTTTCCTTTTGGGTAAAAATTCTGCGTATTGTCTGTAGATTAAACTGACACACGACGGCTGGGGCCCACACATCACAGTCCTGTTGTGGACGGTCTCCGACATTAGCATTTCAATGAGAAAATCCAGAATTGCAAAACTTTCAAAGGGTCCGCAAAAAACAAAACAAAAAAAAAAAATTACGGTACTCCGTGTGCATTCGGTTTCCGTATTTTCGTTCCACAAACAAAATAGAACATGTCCTATTGAAAGCATTACAGACAAGCATAGTACTGTTCTATAAAGGGCCAGCTGTTTGGTTTCGCTAAATACGGAATGCACACAGACGTCATCCGTATTTTTTTTTTTTGCGCTCGTGGAGTCGTGGGCATGAGGCCTTATGTGGAGAATTGTTCTTTGTCTATGATTGCCGTGATACTACCGCACAGTGAGCGAGTCGTTCCTAATGATTTGCATACAGTTAAATACCAGAGCCACCTTGCGGGTGCGTCTCTTCGAGATGGCGGGCTCTTAGTACGCCGCTACAACACAATTCCATTTAATTTGTTTCCACTTGTCGACTCTCCTGACTGCATTCACGTCATGTAAATGTCAGGACTCGTAAGAATTGTTTAATCTCCATTCAGTCGTTGACACTTTAATGTTGGGAAACGCCTACTGAGCTCCGTTTTCCTCTCTCCCCCTTCTCCTTTTCTACTGACTATTATTCCTTATTATGATTTGATTTAAATATGATTATTATTATTTTTTTTTGTACAAATAAGAATTGCATTTTTTTTCCCCCCGTTGCTTTGTATTCATTCCCATTCTACAAGTCTCATAATATTAGTTACATTTAAAAGGGGTTCAGAGATTTTACATTTAGAATCGTCCTACACAAGTGACTCCCATAATGCCCTAGTGACCGAGCTATATGAAAAATACATTTTGTAAACCAGATAACCCCCTTTAAGATTTGAGATGAAAACACTCTTTTTAAAAGGGTTGTGAAAGAATGTTGTTTCCCTGGAACATGAAACACAACGCAAGTCAGTAGTGCCAGATCCGTTTTTTTTTGTTTTTTTTGGACATGAAAGAAAACCGATTTGTTGCCCATTGACTTGGTTTTGCTGCCAGATCCGTCTTTGGTCATTTTTAGAGATAATGGAACCAGATGCAGCTGTTTGTATTATCCTAACGGAAGCGTTTTTGCTGATCCCTGGCCGACCCAGCAAAAAACACAGATGTGAAAGTAGCCTAAGCAATGACCTGTGATGCCATCCGTGTTGTGTCCATCGTTTTTCAAGAACTTGTAGACCCGGGATGCCCAACCTGCAGTCCTCCAGCTGTTGCAAAACTGCAACTCTCAGCATGCCTGGACGACCTACAGCTATCAGGGCATGTTGGGATTTGTAATTTTGTAACCGATGGAGGGCCGCAGGTTGGGCGTGAGGGATCCCAAATCACGGACAAAACTAGGGCATGCTTTTATGGTGTCACCATGGATCCACGGTTCGTGGAAAACCACTAATCTGTGAATACACAGTCAGTGGGTACATGTGGTGTGTGGAGAACACGGGCAGCACACACCTGCGAGTCACTGATTTGTGAAAGATGCCTAAGGCACGAGAGAACTTGGAAAGATGCGCTCAGCCCCTTTGGGGTCGATGGAGCTCTGAGCACCTGGCCAAGGACCATCTGTTTGGGGATGGTTATTTACTGCATGGTTTCTGAAAATGAGCCGCCCAAGCCACAGAAACAAAACATGTAAAGTTTTGAAGAAAGCTGATGTGAAGCGATCCCTAGCAAATTTTAGGTAAATTATTCCATTTATGAGCAAAAATTGGCCAAGACCTAATGCCATTATGCACTGACTGCAAAGTTGTCGCCATAGACCGTCCATGTTCTTTTTGAATGTGACTGGTTTTTATAATCTAAAATGTTGATTCCACACCACAGGCCAGGTCTTCTATGGCTGTCCCCTCGAGACGCCAGTTGAGGGTTATAATCACCACCTACAGCAGATGAGCTTCTATGGGGATTCCTTTTGCATGTGAAAAGCTTCAAAAACAAGTGTTTTCCTTCAGAAGGGAGCACCCGAGTGCACCAAATAATAGTCATTGACTTGATCACGCTTCATAATGAGTCCTAGTCCATTCGAGCAGGAAGCGTAATCGCCTAATGCCGCAATGTGCCGCGGGCCCTCAATATGTGGAGAATTTCGGCTTCAGCTGTTGTTTCTGAACAAGATACTCAGGAGGGAAGTTTAAATGTTCTCGTCATTTGTATCAGTTGAATTATCTTTTTATCTGTTTCATGTCGTAGGCTGATAAAATAGGAGTCAGAATTCATGTATTGGTAGCAGGAGCGTCACTATAAGGCCTCATGCACACGGCCGTTGTTTTGGTCCGCATCCGAGCCACAGTTTTGGCGTACTTTGCCCTACTTTTGCCTGATCTAGAACAACCCCGTTAATGTAAAAAAACTTAAATATCCAGGGCTTACATGGCCCTAGAAATCGTAATCGTCATCTTTCAGGGGCCGGTGAAGTAATGGTGATTGGTCACAGGGCCTAAGTACTAATCACAGCCACTATACAATGTACACCACCATGTTTGGTATGGTAAGCCTGCCAAAAAATAATTGCAGATTATATATATTTTTTGTGTCCTTCATTATTGCCGAGCCGCTTTATGTTGAATGGGACCATTTGATTTTGTGCTGCCAACCTTTCTTAAAGGGGTTGTTCACTTTCTGGCTACTGTTGACCAGTGTGAACTATATGACACTTACAAATATAGCCTTTGTTGATATTATGTGCCTTTTTTACTATATTCCATAAGTCGTCTGTGCTGATGGAGGGTCATATGACCAGACACATCACTCAGCCTCCTCAATTCTAACACTGCACCAAACTCCCAACAGTGCAAGTGCCGTGTATTTGAGCGATTTGCTTGGTCACATGGCCCTCCATCAGCAGCCGTTTCGTGGACAGCACAAGACTCGGCCAACAAGGGGGCATAGATTATGAAATCTAGACGTGGTGCAGAGTATCCACAAAGGGCAAAGGCTATATTCGTAAGTGCCATATAGACGTCTTATATTGACGTTGATCAGCAGAGGCCAGAAAGTGGCCATCCCCTTTAATACCTGCCCATTGGCTATAGCAATTTTGATTGAATGTTTAGAAAAGTGTTGAGTTCTTCACCATCGGACTTTATTATACTAATCATCTTGATGATTTGGACACCAATCCTTGTTTTTCTCCTTCATTTCCGTGATCATAGCCGTTATCAAGGATATCTGATTACATTTCATGCCTTGCTATTACCATGTATTGTTTGACATGCAATATGTTATCAAGTGGCGCTGTTATTAATCTTGTACGAGCCAGACTGGATTATCCGATTTCGTAATGGTGCGTTTCCTTGGAATATATTAGCTCTTTGAAAGCGTGTGCTTTTCCTAACCAGTAGCTTGTCCTTGTTTATTCCATCAAGGTTATCAGATTAGTTAAAATGAAGTCAACATGGAATGTACTGATTAAGTTCCAATTTACTGCTTTATTTCTGTCAATTAGAACCTATGAAAATGTATGGGTGTTATAGCACAAAAAAGAAATAAAAAATTGGGAGTTAAAATGGTTATCGTTAGGACATCCCCTGCTCTTGGGTCGAAATCTGTCAGACGTCTTTTAGAATAATTTTTTGAAGACTGCTTTGGATCTGCAGCACCCTCCCATTCATTAGGTCTCCACTTTATAAAAAAACAAAACATTAACCTTGTCTGTTATGTGAGGCTGATTGTGTTAGTATAGGCCTTTAAATAATTCTACTGATATGGTCTATGATCCCTTTGTATAACACATATGGTTTATCTTCTCATCTTCATACGATTGCCTATGAATTATTCAGTCTTCCTGTCACTGTTCGTTGCAGGAGATTGTCATCTTGTCATCGGAGGCTTTTGGAATAGTCATGAGAAGGTCTAACCTTTGTTGACTCTTGATCTATCGGTGTCTTATGTTTCACGACCAAGTCAAAAAGACTTGTGTAGGCATCTCTTGGTGGACCTTTTGTAAGACTTGCTCTGCTGACGTTTGTTCTTTTTTTCTTACTACTAGTCCTAAAAAACTAAATTTTCAGATCATTACGTACATGCAAAAATATGTCCCAATTTGGCTTTTCTCTTTCCTATAGAGATGAAGCAGTCAGGTCCACACTACTATCTCTGAACATCAATTATTTTTTTGTTTAAGGGTTCAGTGGGTTCCTTTAGCATCCATTGCTTGATTTAATAATTTGCACCATCTAACTAACATCATGGTTAATTCCATTTTTTACAGTACAATTTCCTTCACTCAGTGAAGGCTCTTGCGGTTGGACAGATGCAGCTTTACCAGCTGTGCAAGGAAACGTCAATTAGTATCATCTTGTTACGAGGTGTTTCTGGATCTCTATGCCATGGAAACTGGTTTATCGCCGTGCTTACCAGATGGCTCCCGGTCTGCGGGGACAGCTCGGGAAGAGCTGCTAAGATTTCAACTCCCTTAGCATTAAATTTTGCCTTCCTTAAGGGGAATTTAATACACAGGACCTAGCATGTCCTGAGACAAAGCCGTCTTGCCTAGTTCTCCTTGAGCTCTGGTATGATATCTCTTTTGGAAATGGAGATGTAGTCACAACAAAGAAGCCTGTTCAGATTTCATCCACAAGGGTGGAGGAGCCTGCCTGCACTGGTTTATTGTACTGTGCACTGCTCTGGATCCAGATATTATTAAAATAGTTCTTGCTTCCATGATAGGAAAGGCTAATCTAGATTAGGTCCTACCCTATAGTAATCAACCCCACCAGCAGAATATACCAATTCCTACCATGCCTCTTCTCTCAAATTGGCAATACACATTTACTAGAATGTAGGCTTGAGCTGCTGATTTCGGATTGGTCAGCAGACTATCTAATACGTACAGTGGTGCAGATCTTGTGGGGAGTTGAGCATTCAACATGCCCGATTCTCTCTCCCTGTTGAAAACATGTTCTTTGCTGAGTGTATAAAGGGTCGGGAGGAGCTCCCTAAGGTGTATGGGCACCTTAACACCTATAAATTTCAACCTGTTATGGGTCCCGGGGATGTAGTTATAACATTGTATCCAAATCGTCATGCTGTTCTAGATCTTGTGGTCTACAGAAGGATCATGCTGAATTTCTGAGTAGAGGTAGGACCTCACTGATAAGGGTCATTAAACAAAGAGCTTGACTGTTTTTGTGTATGCTTCTACTAGTTTTTGCCAATGGGCTGTAGACCTTCTATACATAACTAAGCATCTTTGTGGTTCTAGAGTATGGTACTCAGACCATACTCTGGGCTGTAGCTTTAGGGCTTGCTGGTGCTCCAGGGCAACCAAAGGCCCCTCTGCCACAAAAGAAGGCACCATTATTATAAATAGCGTGTGTGCTCGTGTTGGGGGGGAGAGGACATTCGTTTTTGCACTGAGCCCCAAGTGTCTATGGCCATGATAGAGGATGGTCCCAAACACAGAGCCATTTTGATTACTGCACTTTATAAAGTATACCAGTCGTTTGATATGTAACAAGAATGGAAGATGTTGGACCTCGGTGCAGATGATCACTAAGTTTGTACTGAGTGCCCTGTTCTAATTTTCATGTGTTCATCCATACATTGGGTGTTTTCTTGGCATTGATAAGCAAATGTCTAAAACCTTTAAAGGGAATGTGTCATCAGAAAATGATCTATTGTTTAAATCACATTTTGATGTTTGTTTTAATGTATTTTTAAAGATTTTTTTTTGGTGGTTATTTTTTATTTCCATTTAAATATCTGTATTTAAACATAAGCCATAACTTCCTGCAACTTTCGCACTGGCCACTATGGCCTGTATTACACCGACGGATTGTTTGACCAATATCTGTCCAATCAGACCAATAGTTGGTGTGTGTAATTGGCCATCTGACCAATGATTATCAGATAATCTGTTGGTGTAATACAGGCCAAAATTCCAATATAATTGGTGCCACTTCTTGGTCTATACAGATATCTTTACTGCAGTTCGGTATTATTCTAAACCTGCCTGTAATAAGGAGATATCACCTTTTTTTTTATTTTTAATCAGATAATTTTTTATTTGAATTTTTTTTTTTAAATCACAAAAATACAAAGAAAGAAAATAGCCTGCACATTATACGAGATATCACCTTATTACAGATAAGACTGGATCCACCATTCACAATAGGTGATTGTCAGATCTTATCTAGTCTTTCCTTGTACAATGACCTCTGCACAGGTCACAGCTGCCTAGAAAACTCTCTCTAATAGAGGTCAATAAGGCCCCTCCTTACCATTGTGTCTATGGACCATGGGGCTGCCGTAAAGCAATTTTCTTAATGACTTCTAAATGCTCAGGCAATATGGCCGCCCCCATAATCATGTTCAGTAAACAGAATATAAAAAAAATCTGTAATTGTAAAATAAAAACTGATTACGGTAGTAAAAAAGATGTGTTGCCATCTGGTTTTAACTTGCAGATAAAGTTTTTTGTGATGCATTTTCTTTAACGACATTAGATATTTGCTTTTATGACTTGCCTTGTACTGGATGCAAAGTTGATTAGTGACAATGGCTGTTAAGGATTCGCATGTTGTTGGTAAATACCCCCCACCGCCTTTATCATGTCACGCTCCACTGGTGGAATTTTGTGTGTTTTGGCAGGTCAATGTTTGTGTGCCTTAGTGAAGGTTTTTGTGTTTTAGGTTTGTGATTAAAATAGCCCAGAAATGAGGCTGGCTTATCTGAAGTCCCACTGATATGCAAACACTCACTGACCTGACCTAGAAGCTCAACAACATGTCTATTACAATTTAACCCTACTTTCACTTAGATTTGTAGACAATTTTTGTTGTCTAGCCCCCCGGTTTTCAAAAGATTCCACCAACAAATTTTTGTTTGTGGAAACAAGGATCCAAAGGGGAAATTTGCCCTGGTGGTGAGCACCCGTTACCAGTTGGTCTTAGAAAGGTTGTTCTATTTGGCTACTTTCACACTCACGTTTGGTGCGGATCCGTTCAGACCGCTTGTGAGAGCCCTGAACGGATCTCACAAATGGAAAGCCAAAACGCCAGTGTAAAAGTAGCCTTAGATGTATCCTTCAAAGATTTTGCTGAGGCGCCTACTTTGAACGTACACCACATTCATGTGTATGGCTTCTTATCTTATTCCATGTGCCATGAAGACCATCGATTAAACAGGGGAAAACCATACAGTATTGTGCATGAAATGTCTGTGGAAATCTTTTGAACTCTTTGTGATCCTCCACCATTGTTCTCCCTCTTTTTAGATAATGTTAACATTATCTTGGGGGCTTAGTATGGCGGGCTTTGAAATCTTGTATTTCTGTGAGCCCGGAGCTTTTTGCCACTATGACCCTTATGTTTTTAGATAAGCTGCCTGTAATGATAGGTTATACAAACAAGTATGTCTGCCTAGAAGCCATTGACCTGCCAAAAATCCTTTTAGATATATTAAAGGGGAAATGTAACTTGACTAATGTTTGCTATGTATTAAGTAACTTTTAAAGAAAGGCTGTGGGAGATAGTCTGCTCTCTGTCCATGCTTTACATGCTACTTCATTGCAGCCAGAACAAAACAAAAAAAAGTTGGAGGCTGGCGGCATTCTTTTCCTTCAAGATGCTGGAGTATTTATACTTTACGATTGGGTAATTTTTTTGCCGCGACTCTTAAGTTTTTGCTTAGACCATGCTTTGATGCCCTGAGAAGCACAAGCCAACATGGTGAGACCGTTTATCCAGGGTGGACACTGGTGTATGAAACGGTTCAGAGCTTTCCACGTTTGCTGTAGCTCAGTCAGATCTTCGTTTCCGAGATTCATCTGCAGGATCTGGTGCAAATTCCGGCTGCATGCAACTGTTTATCTGTGGCCGAAACGCCACATTTATACTGGAAATCGTCCGGACCCCATTGCAGGCAGTGGGGATCCGGTGGTGAAGTAGAGGATCCAATCGGCTGCTCTATGATAAAACAGCTTGCTGGATCTCAAAATGGAGATGTGAACAAGGCCTTATTGTTGGGTATGGAGGTGTGTGCAGTTGTGTACAACCAAACTGTGGCCTGATATTTAAGGTGGCCCACTGTTAATGCCACATACTGTCAGATTGTATCGAAGGGACTTGGCTAATGACTTGTAGATTCCCGTTACTGGTCAGTTGTTGGATATGTGAGGTCATGCTCTATGATCAACTGGAGACCAAGGGCACTACTATTCTTCTACATGGGGTCTTCTGCTTTCTGTGTCCACTCTCACATGGGCGTAATATGGCTTCATTTTAGCATGGTGTGATGGGCGCTGTTCTCAGACCACCCCCATTTCTACTCAATGGGAGAATTATAGGGTCCTATAGTCGTCCTTGTCTTGTTCTGTAGAACTGAGAAGTCCAGGTATTGCGGGCATAATGCATACGATTAAATACTTCATGTGTGTGAAAGCATTCTAATGTTGGCCATACACATTCAATGTGGAGTGATTGCATGGTCCGCCAATGACCTCATAAACATTCAGACTTGGCTTACTCGAGCATTGATTATTTCAGTAGATCAAATAAACTGGTGCTGGACCCCTCTGGGAACGATGGTGCATCAGGAAATCTAATATGCAAGATATTCCCCATCCCCCAACATTTGTGGTTAGGATACTTTTTGAAGACCCCCATATAGATTAGATTGTTGACTGATCTTCTTGGATCTTTGGTGTGCTTGGCTGTCTTTTGATCTAATGTGCATGGCCAGTTTGTAGATATCTCGGTGGACAGTGCTAAATCATCCTGCTTATTGTCCCTTTTGAGGACTGAAATACAGTAAGCCACAGTCTTTATCATGTTTTATTTTGCCTTTGCGTGGGTTAACTTTTATTGTGAGAAATTTGAAGAGGACATTCACCAGCTGGTGTTGGGTTGTGAAGGACCCCATAGCTTATGATGACAAGCAGCTGGAGAGAAAAAGTTGATGGTACAAGACGTGAATTGCCCGTCACATACAAAGTCAGCCATAGTAGATGTGAACAGATGCCTGTACTACTGACCCAGCTGCTACAACTGTATGGAAAATGTTTTCGGTTTGACACCTTGATAACAAATTGATGCAGCTGTCAGCGGCATTATGACGATGATGTATATTGTTATAAATCAGCTGCTGTGAGCGAACATAAAACTTTTGGATCGTGCCAATTTTATTTTTTAGATACTTTTGAGAGTCAAAGAAGAGAAACTTGTTTTTACCACTTGTCAAGGTTTCCTAAACAGCACTTCTAAATGTCCTAAAATTACATGGTGAAATGGCTGACTTCCTGGGATCACATGGAGTGATGGAGATTAGACCTCTTACATTAGATCAGTCAGAAGAAAATCTAAAAGTGGAAGTTTTTAGCTTACATTAAAACTGTATTTTCTTCTCTTCTGCTGAGATGTCATTAGTGGAAGTTCTTGTCCGAAAGGCTGAAGGGAACGTGAAACATGGTAGATGCACAAAAATGTGCCTTCATCCCCTACTTTCCTCTTGATCCTATTTGGTTCAGATCACAATTAAAACTGACATCTAAAGCGAGCATCTAAAGCATCTGGTTTATCTGTCCCAAAAGATCAGCCATGACTCCCCTCCTGCCCCTTACTGTTTTGTGAATGGCTGTAAGACAGCTGGCTGAAGCAGGAGCCTCCCTTCTATGTCATGTCTGCAGTAAGAGACAAGAATTGTTAAGTTCCTGACCCATGTGTAAGCCCAACCTTCCCATTTGTTTTTCACTCTAAAATGGAAAAAGAGATCAGAAGAAAGTTAACCACTGGATGTCTACAAGACAAAAAGATCCTGTATACTAGGCATGGCCAACCTGCGGCTCTCCAGCTGTTGTAAAACTACAACTCCCACGGTGGCCATGTCTGCTGTATACTGACTGCCCACAATGACAAGAGTATCCCCTGTCTACTTGTATCATTAATTTGTTTAGTCATTGTGTCAGGTACAGTGTTGTCATTGAGGCTTTATATGGATCCATATTGCCATATACAGTGCCTTGCAAAAGTATTCACCCCCCCCCCTTGTTGTTTTTTCATATTTAGGTGCCAGCTCCTTCAAGTTGGATGGTTTGCGCTTGTAAACAGCAATCTTTAAGTCTGACCGCAGATTTTCTATTGGATTGAGATCTGGGCTTTGACTAGGCCATTCCAACACATTTACATGTTTCCACTTAAACCACTCAAGTGTTGCTTTAGCAGTGTGTTTGGGGTCATAGTCCTACTGGAAGGTAAACCTCCGTCCTAGCCTCAAATCACACAGAGTGCTACAGGTTTTGCTCAAGAATATCCCTGTATTTAGCACCATCCATCTTTCCCTCAACTCGCCAGTTTCCCAGTCCCATCCCCACAGCATGATGATGCCACCACAATGTTTCACTGTGGGGATGGTGTTCTTTGGGTGATATGTGTTGGGTTTGCGCCAGACATAACGTTTTCTTTGACAGAAAAGTTAAATTTTAGTCTCCTCAGACCAGAGCACCTTCCTCCATACATTTTGGGAGTCTCCCACATGCCTTTTTGCAAACTCGCAACATGCCTTTTTGTTTTTAGCTGAAAGTAAGGGCTTTCTTCTGGCCACTCTGCCATAAACCCCAACTCTATGGAGCGTTCGGCTTATTGTCGTCCTATGTACAGATACTCCCGTCTCTCCTGTGGAACTCTGCAGCTCCTCCAGGGTTACCTTAGGTCTCTGTGCTGCCTCTATGATTAATGCCCTACTTGCCCGGTCCGTAAGTTTTGGTGGGCGGCCGTCTCTTGGCATGTTTGCTTTTGTGCCATGTTCTTTCCATTTGGTTATAATAGATTTGATGGTGCTCCTAGAGATCATCAAAGATTTGGATATTTTTTTTTTTTATAACCTAACCCTGACTTGTACTTCTCAACAACATTGTCCCTTACTTGTTTGGAGAGTTCCTTGGTCTTCATGGCAGTGTTTGGTTAGTGATGCCTCTTGCTTAGGTGTTGCAGCCTCTGGGGCCTTTCAAAAAAGGTGTGTGTGTGTGTGTGTGTGTGTGTGTGTGTGTATATATGTAATGACAGATCATGTGACACTTAGATTGCACACAGGTAGACATCATTTCACTAATTATGTGACTTCTGAAGGTAATTGGTTGCACCAGAGCTTTTTATGGGCTTCCTAACAAAGGGGGTGAATACATACGCACATGCCAATTTTCAGACTAACAAAACATTGAACTTAAGGCTGTAATGTAACAAAATACAAGAAAAGTCAAGGGGGGGGGGGGGGAGGGAATACTTTTGCAAGGCACTGTATTATCTACAGGCTGTAGATGTAAATTAGTACACTTTCCTTACTCTTGAGAACCTTTTTTTAGATGCAATGTCTAGCTTCATTAAGCTGCCCATTATTGCCAACTTTAATCCCAGTGTGGAGTTCCATCTCTCTAAAGGTGGCCATACACATGAGAAGTGCGGTTGCAGAGGCAACTGTATAAAGCCTATTGAGTTTTTGTGCAGTTTTTTCCAATATATATGATTTTGTTCATTTTTGTTTGGTAGGATGGATATGTCTAGGTTCTGCGTTCCTATGGCCTTTTGTACTTATTCCCCTGAAGAGTCGACACGGACAGAAACGTGCCACATCAGGAACGCATTAACTGGCCACGTTCATCATCAGATTGAGGGATCAGGTCCGAAATAGGGACGGGTATCCGGACGGGGTCGCCCCTGTCAGGGCGGGTGCTCTGTATAGATAGGCAGAATGAAACCAGTCCCCTTCCCCACTCATAGGGTTTAATAGGGCACAGTGCTGCATTGACTATTCAGACGCCATCTAATACTGATACCTTCCATCCGACCGACGCCTGATGTCCTTTGGATATATCTCCCTGGACACCTTCACTAATCACATCGTACATATTGGTCTGGTAAGACTGCTCACACCTATCAATAGGTGGAGCAGGTTTATATTTACTCTACCAGTGTTTGGGTACCAGGCTTGGACCCCTCACGTCTTTTAAATTATTGCATCACAGTGGTGTGTTTTAGTTGCATACTTAATAAAAAGTTATGTTTTAGATACTGACACTCTCCCCTTGGGGGTTTACTTCTTGATTGATATTTGAGTGCTGCTTAAGCCTATACACGTTTAGAGCTTTCATTTGTGTTGATTTTTTTCCTATGGGCTAAAAATGGGATACAACCTTGACACTTCCAACATGTCTTGATAATTTCTATTCATCAAGCATTTTTATTCTGGAGGGAAGTGTTGTGAAAGACTGCGCTGAATGGAAGGTGTACCAATGTCTATGTCAAGGCTACATGCACGCGACGGTTGTTTTTCAGTTTTTTTTAGCTGATGGTTACCCATGCATTTCTATAGAGCCGTTAAAATTGCGGTGCAGTCAACCATTTCTTTTCCGCGTCCGCTGTCCGTGTTTCCCGTCCGCAAAAAAAGTATTGCATGTCCTATTCTTGTCCGCAAAAAAAAGTTTGGCAAACCCATTGAAGTCGATGGGTCCGCAAAAAAAAATGTGGATGACCAACGGAAGCCATCCATATGTCATCCGCATCTGTGTGTTTTTTTTTTTTTTTTTTTTTGCGGATGGTTGCTGGGAAACCTGTATCTATTAAATTTCAAGCATTTAGTTTTTTTGCGGACCGCAAAAAAAAAAAACAGACACACCTACCTACAAAATTTGCGGACAAACGGAATGGATGTAAAAAAACAAGCAAACGGGAACACGGATCCGCTATTTGCAGACCGCAAAAAACAACGGTCGTGTGCATGTAGCCTAAATGTATTGTGCGGGGTGTGAGACAATAGGCTGAAGCCCTGACTATGTAGGAGGCATCATTGTTGTCTCTGGTTATCAAAATAAGATTAGATAAAATGGGCTTTGTGCAGGTCATGAATTCAGCCTTGGATTTTGCTAGAAGAGATGTGCATTCCTATGGCATAGCAACTGATGTATTTCCCAAAATGAGGAGAGTGAGGCTGGTACAGACATAAAGTACATTAAATGAAAAGGATGTACTAATGGTGTCCCTGTGAGCTTGTTATGGTCTTTGGGGGTTTATTTGGACTTTTTTCTGAAACCCTATTGTTACTCTTTTTCTATAGAATGTATATCTGTAATATGCACAGGACTCTATCTAAATACCTAGGCCATATTCATTTATAAAGTAGGAGATGCAATTCAAGAGAGACCAAGTTCTGTCAAGTATACTATATATGGGTTTTGTGGGATACTATATTTCCTTATGGAGTGCGCCTGTTTGGCCTGAGGAGTCTATAGGCCAGGCAGTTC
Organism: Bufo gargarizans; assembly: GCF_014858855.1. Lineage (NCBI taxonomy): Eukaryota > Metazoa > Chordata > Amphibia > Anura > Bufonidae > Bufo > Bufo gargarizans. The sequence continues at coordinate 83,333,908 of NC_058083.1, forward strand.
TCTGGGAAGAGGGTATGCAGATCAACTCTTAGCAAGGTCTGCCTCTAATGCCACCAGATGTCAGGTAGCTATCCTATAGGTAAATGTTCTTTTGAAGGCCTTGAGACATGACTTGGATAATAAAGCCAGCATCTCACCTTATTTGCATACCTTCTTCATGGAATTCCAGAGGAGTGTTGCCTGGCCTATAAGACTCCTCACACCGATTTTTAGGAGCTATAGTATTCTCGTATTCCCCCCCCCCCCCCTGAATCCTGGCCTAGGCCTCTCACCCAGTTAAGCTGCACCGATGAGGAGCATTCGCCCTGAAACAGCTGTCTGCAGATGAGATGTTGGCTTAATTATTACCCAAGTCATGTCTCAAAGCCGCTTTAAAAGGTCGAACGTTGACTTATAGCAGGCATCCTCAAACTGCTGCCCTCCAGCTGTTGCAAAACTACAACTCCCAGCATGCCTGAACAGCCTACAGATATCAGCCTGCAGCAGGGCATTGTGGGAGTTGTAGTTTTACAACAGCTGGAGGGCCGCAGTTGGAGGAGGCCTGACTTATAGGATAGCTACCTTACATCTGGTTGCATTAAAGGCAGCGCTTGCTAGGAGCATATTTGTGTATCCTGTTCCCTGAATTGTGTCACATTTTTGGTTTTCTATCCAGATAAATTGGTCCTGATCCTATAGATTATAAACGTTAACATGGTTATGGACTGTTCAGATTGATAAGGCATGTCATATGTGGCTGACTGAAGGAACGTTGTACAAAGGATAAAAACAACCTTTATTTATAATTCTTAAAATCAACGGGAAGGAACAAAAGAAACTCTACCTAAATAAATACCCTTATAGTTGATAGACCTCTGCCCATATGATGGTAGGCCGACTGATAAAACACACTGACCAGCTATATACACCATGAGAATATGACCAGTAGATAGGGAGTTTAGTGGTCAATTAATACATGTGTGAGTCACACACCACCACTGCCTACATGTATGCCACTGACTCAAAAAGGTGCATGCGGCTTTTGCGCCATAAAAATCAGTCTTATCGGCTGGCCTGATACTATTTTCGCCAAATTGTCCTAAAACACATGGTCGTTGATAAACATCTGCCCACAACCAGCTACTGACTGATAATGAAACCAATCGTGCGTGCAGAATGTTGCAAATGGGCGCATGAATATAATTGGAGCGGTGTGAGCACGAATCAACTCCACAGGAGTGCTGTCTACATACACATTGTCCCCACTGACTGCTCTACGCGTTTCGCCCTAACATGGCTCTTCAGGAGCATTACATTTAAGGGGTGTAGACAGACACAGACGTCGACCGCCTCTCGTCCGAAGAGGGCGACAACAGCGCTAGAATGGTCGTACGCGGCCGCCGGAGCGCATGGGTTATGAGGAAGAGGCCCCTCCCCTGCTAGGGATTGAGCCCCTGAGCTGGCCAATCACAAATTGGGGGGCAAGGCGAGCCAAAGTTCAGCCCCGCCTCTCCTGCCGACTCACCCGAAGGAGCGAACACCTGAAGAGTGTCAAATTACTCTCTAACGTGTTTCTAGGGACCAAGTGGTGGTTTAAGGCTAGGTCTACACGACAACATTTGTCGTGCGACATTTTGTTGCACTAATGTCACGCGACAATTTTTATAATGGCAGTCTATGGTGTCGCACTGCAACATACTGCGACGCAACAGTCACAGAAAATCCATTTGAGATGGATTTTTCTGCGACTGTTGCGTCACAGTCGCAGCATATCGCATGTTGCAGTGCGACACCATAGACTGCCATTATAAAAATTGTTGCGCCCTATCTGTCGCGCGACAAATGTCGTCGTGTAGACCTAGCCTAAATCCATGATACAGTAGCATGGCATCAGGGGAAGATATACCGAAGTTACTATGGTGTTCAACTGGTGAGCCATATCCTGTCACTGTAGTGAAGTATGATAATATGGAACACAAGGCAGATCGATCCTCAAGGTGTCACAACCTAGCGATGTAGTGCTTCTATATGGGTAGTGCAGACATCGGGATAGCTGTAGGGAATGCACCTTGCTGGATGGGCCACCTAAATGAAACACACAAACGGAATCTGTTCATTCAGGCCCTGTGTGGTTGAAAAATGCAAAAACAAATTAATACCCAATCTGGAGAGACAGATCTGGTAAATGCATTTGTCAGACGGATCCGCAAGCGGATCTGTCTGACACATGCCATCAGTTTGCTTCTGTATTGCCGGATCCGGAAGGCAGTTCCGGAGACGAAATTGCCTGCTGGAATCCTCTGCCACAAGTGTGAAAGTACCCTTAGTGGGTTACTTAAAAAAAAATAAAAATAGTTTCCATCCCCAAGTCTTGAGGTCTCCTACCCACCTAACCTGAGGCACCTACTAGGAGATTCTATACTGTATACGGACAGAATTGGACTGCCCTATCACAAATTGCCACACATTAATTTAATTTATTGATCTGGTGATCCATTGACACACTTGAAAGTATTATCTATCTTTTGTTTCTCCTTGGAAAATATCTAGAATTATGCTTTTCTGCACTTTCACCTCATTTGGAGATAAGCTTATCAGTTCTTCTGTAACATTCCCAAGGTGCCTTTAGAGTGTAACATCGCCTAAAGACAAGACATTCACAGCTCCAAGAATCCCGCATTTCTTGGCTAATTTCTCCCATTGACTGTGCTTAAAGCTTTCCAGATCTATAATGTAATTTCCAGAACAACATACTTAGGGTCCATTCACACGTCCGTTTTTTCTTTCCTGATCTGTTCCGTTTTTTCAGGAACAGATCTGGACCCATTCATTTTCAATGGGTCCTGGAAAAAATCGGACAGCACAATGTGTGCTGTCCGTTTCCGTTGTTCCGTTCCGCATGTCCGTTTAAATATAAAACATGTCCTATTCTTGTCCTGAAAAATCGGATCCTGGTACAATACAAAGTCAATGGATCCGCAAAAAACGGATGACATTCGGATGTCATTCCGTATGTCATCCGTTTTTTGCGGATTCCGTTCCTGGAAACACATAACAAATTTTTTTTTTTTTTTTTTTTTTTTCAATTTTTTTTCAAAGAAATCCAAACAACTTTATTTGATTATTGAAATGTATACATGTTCCCGTTTTTTGCGGATCCGCAAAAACGGATGACATACGGATGACATACGGAAACATTTTCAGGAACAACGGATCCGCAAAAAACGGACCGTTTTTCAGGATGAAAAAAAACAGGACGTGTGAATGGACCCTTAGAAAATTGGTGCTGACGATGGCACACAAAACGGTCCTAAATTACTGCTTAATTGCTCATTGAGCTGACTCTCTTTAAAGGGGTTCTCCAGGAATTAAAAGGGGTTATCCGGGAATTTTCTTAAGTGGTAATCATGTGCTTCGTACACTTGTCAATCTACTCATTGTCACCACTTGTGAGTCCTTGAGACTGTTACTTTCCCTTTCGAGATAATCTTCTTTTGTGTTCCAGCTACAGGTCATGAAAGGAGGATGGGTAACAATGTCCTCTCGAGTGATGGAGGCAGCAGCCTCCGACTCTTGGGAGACATCAGTTTTTATAGGCAAAATCGGCTTATTTTAATAGAAATGAAATTACAATTCTACTATCCAAAGTTCTAGTTGAAGCATTAAATAATTCTCAAAAAGCTAAAACAAAAAAAACAACAACATGAATTTTACAAATAGAAAATTGCTAAGTCTTGGAAATGCAGGTAGTCAAGAAATTCCACCCATCATTACATGTCTACAGAGGTTGTTTTCCAGCGTCCTGCCCGTAAATCTACTTGGGCTTGGCGTTTCTCTTTCTGGCAGGCCGTTCCGGCAGGGGTACAGCCTGCTGGATCCGTAACCACTGTGTACAATCGTGCGCTGCCTGAAGTCCGCCCGGTACCATTCACTATGATGGGGACCGTCAGAAACGGCTGCGATCGGATCTCCGCTGGTCCCCATTGGCCAAAGATTGAAATTTATCTCCTATAAGTGATAAGTATCTGATCGGTGGAGGTCCCAGTGGTCAGGAGAACAGGGGTCCCAAAGTCAAGACCCTTTGTGAATGGAGCAGCTGTCAAGCGTTTGCACTACTGCTCCGTTCAACGCTGTGGGGCTGCTGGAGATGGAGAGCTGTGGATCCGTAGTTATTAATCCCCTTAAAACTCACATTTGTTTTAAAAATCGACACTAAATTTCTATAAATCCTGTATTTTATTTGGCCCACACGATGCATCATTGCCCAAGTTCTTTGGCGTCTTAATGGGGGAGAGGACTGCCTCTATAACACGGTGATGTCTCAGTTTTGCTGAACAAATGAAAAAATGTGAACTATTTTCCCTTTCGAGTCTGAACATCATCTGACCACTCTCCGAGGATATTGATTACTTTATGTGCGGCTGTGAAACATTAAGGCAGAGGAAGGAAAGATCATCTTAATGCATTGACCAATATCTGTGTACCCCCCCCCCCCTCCCCATGTGAATAGACTTTGATAATTGCTTAGATTACATTTCTCCAAGCACTTAGATGTGGGGAAGAGATTCTTCTATGGACATGGCGGATACTTTTAGGCCATTACCGATGGGTTACGTCTCCCTGGTGGTTGTTGCTCCACACCTGGATACGGACTGTGAGGACCAATAAGATGTGATGTCACCACGTCTCGTGACATGTCAGACATATCTGTATATGGGTGGCTTTACACGTTTCTATAATGTGTACATTTTGTCTTATGACACAATTTACCTCAGGTCATAAAAAAGGATGTGACGAAAAAAAAAAAATTGGGGAGAGGGGGGCAGCTCTGAATTCACCCAACTTTATATTTCCAAAACCTTGACATGCAGGTAATGTCGAACCCAATAGTTGCCTTGTAACTGGGGCAGGGGAAAATCTTCCCTTTTATCCTCATGCCCTATTGGCCGTATCAACTCTCCAATCGTTTCTATGTAAAAACAATCAACGTATGGTTGCCATCCAAAGCACCTCTGCCCAGCGATGACTATAATCAATTTAGTGGGAAAAAAATATTTCCAAAACTATGAGGGATCCACAATAGATGATTATAATATGTGGATCCCTTCTTTTAAAATCCAGGATCCTGTCATTTGTAAAGGCAACACCTTTGGATGTAATATATATAAATATAATTTATATACAGCGAGGAACAGAAGTGTTTGAACACCCTGCGATTTTTGCAAGTTCTCCCACTTAGAAATCATGGAGGGGTCTGAAATTCACATTGTAGGTGCTTTCCCACTCTGAGAGACCAGAATAAAAAAATAAAAATAAAAATCAGGAAATCACATTGTATGATTTTTAAAGAATGTATTTTTCTTGCACTGCTGAACAGAAGTATTTGAACACCTGAGAAAATCGGTGGTAATATTTGGTACAGAAGCCTTTGTTTGCAATTACAGAGGTCAAACGTTTCCTGTAGATCTTGACCAGGTTTGCACACACTGCAACAGGGATTTTAGCCATCTCCTCCACACAGATCTTCTCTAGATCAGTCAGGTTTCGGGGCTGTCGCTGAGCAACACGGAGTTTCAGCTCCCTCCATAGATGTTCTATTGGATTTAGGTCTGGAGACTGGCTAGGCCACTCCAGAACCTTGATATGCTTCTTATGGAGCCACTCCTTGGTTATCCTGGCTGTGTGCTTCGGGTCGTTGTCATGTTGGAAGACCCAGCCACGACCCATCTTCAATGCTCTGACTGAGGGAAGAAGGTTGTTGCTCAAAATCTCACAATAAATGGCCCCATTCATCCTCTCCATAATACAGTGCATTAGTTCTGTCCCCTTTGCAGAAAAGCACCCCCAAAGCATGATATTACCACCCCCATGCTTCACAGTAGGGAGGGTGTTCTTGGGCTGCAACTCATCCTTCTTTTTCCTCCAAACACGACGAGTGAAGTTTATACCAAAAAGTTCTACTTTGGTCTCATCTGACCAAATGACTTTCTCCCATGCCTCCTCTGGATCATCCAAATGCTCATTTGCAAACTTCAGACAGGCCTTAACATGTGATGACTTGAGCAGTGGAACCTTCCGTCAATGCATGATTTGAAACCATGACAGCGTAGCGTTCTACTGACAGTGACCTATGAAACTGTGGTCCCAGCTCTCTTCATGTCACTGACCAGATCCTCCCTTGTAGTTCTGGGCTGATTCCTTACCTTTCTTATCATCAGTGATATCCCACTAGGTGAGATCTTGCATGGAACCCCAGTCCCAGGGAGAATGACAGTCGCCTTTAGCCTCTTCCATTTTCTAACAATTGTTCCAACAGTTGATCTATTTTCACCAAGCTGCTTGGCAATTGCCTCGTAGCCCTTTCCAGCTTTGTGGAGGTCCACAATTTTGTCTCTGGTGTCTTTTGACAGCTCTTTAGTCTTGCCCATAGTAGTAGTTGGCGTCTGACTGACTGTAGGGTGGACAGGTGTCTGTAAAGAGCTCAGACAAGTTAGGTTAATGAGTGGAGTAGAGGTGGACTTTTTAAAGGCACAGTAACAGGTCTTTGAGAACCAGAATTTTTTCAGCTGTTCAAATACTTATGTTCAGCAGTGCAAGACAAATTATTTTAAAAATCAAAAGAAAATAATTATTTTTAATTGGTCTTTATTAAAATATTGAGCCGTGCTGTCAGTTTGTCTAGCTGTTTTTATTGTAATTTTTCTTTCACTTTGTGCCGGACATGTAATAAACCTTAACTACAAATGATTAAAATATAATCAACACTTTAAAGGGCCCTATTAAACCTGCAGATTCAACAGTCGATTGTCAGGAGGGAAGCGTTCCTTCCCGGCAATTGCCTGCTCGTCAGCAGAGGAGACCGCTGCTATTGCATGCAGAGATCTCCTCCTCAGTATGGGACAAGCGTTTGCTAATGCCATCACTCGTCCCCATACTAAAACGCTGTGTGCCGGCAGCAGATTGTAATTACATGCGATCTGCCACAGACAAACGATGATTTTTAAACCTGTGAAAAGATTTCAATCACCTGATGAATGAACGCTTGCTCATTCATTGTCTAATTGGCGGCAGTATTACACTGCCAGATCATCGCTAACGAGCATTCATACAAACACTTGTTAGCGGCGATCTGAAAGATTATCTTCAGGTGTAATAGGGCCTGAAGCCCCATTCTTATCCGTAAGATGAGAATTAAACTGAGTGTTTATAAGGTCAAAGATAAGGAGCCTTCAGCTGAGCTGACGGAACAGAGTGAAGATTCAGATCCTGCTGCTAGAGAAACTCAAGGCTGCACAAAGATAGTGGTTCAACATTTTTAATAAAGACAATTTTTTTTTTTTTAGCTCAAAATGAGTACAATGCAAAAAAACCTAAAGTTTTAAATTGCCACCAATAGCTGTACATGGCCTTTAAGGTGCTCCAGTAGTGACAATATTCAGGCTGACATCTTTTGGTTCATCCCTTGATCTTAATATACATATATAAATATTTATTTATAAAGTACAAAGGAACTAGTATTACAGGTCAATAATTACAAAGACAATACATAGAATGTCAAGACTTGTAAAACCATATAATGCCGGCCAAGAACTACATTTACTATGCATGACCATAAACCACAAACAGCTTCTCACTGAGCCAGTTATGGAGTGTTGCTTGTTTAAGGGTCATGTCATGTCTTTGCTATCAGTCATATACATTCTTACTACTTGGGAAATTGTGAGTTTCCTCGCCCCATTTCTGCACCGGTTTTAGTGTTAATAAAGCCTTTTGCTGATTGGAGGGTTACATAATCTGAAACAGACTAGTTGCTATCGATGCTGTTTTGTTGTAGGTCCCTAGCAACCAGTCTGTCTCATATGGGCAACAGAGCAGCTTAGAGACGCTTGGCACTAGTCAAGCCTTGGCATTCCCTGGCTCAGAAGATCAAATTTCAAAACCGCTTGAAATCCAGAGTGGAAAATCATAGTCAAAGTGAACTTTTGTGTTGGCTAAAGGTAAGGCACTCCTAAAACAGTGCACATTGTATTTTGGGTGTGTTGTGTTTTTTGTGCCGAGTCTGACTAACCTCTAGTATGTCAGGCATTTTAGTGGCAACCATCTTGTGGTGGAGTTATATAGATTCTCAGAATAAGAAGTGTGTGGGTGTGAGGTGAAAGCCTTATTGTACACGGCTCCTTAGTATATACTTTAGTTTCTGCAACAAAATCTGTAGCAAAATCCACACTATTTGGTGAGAATTTTACCAATGTGGATCTTGGCCAAACCATTCACTGCGGTCATGGAGGGAAGGGGGATGATTCTATTAAAACATCACACATTACAGTGCAGTATTCTTCTGTGGACATCTTTTATCCAGGAGAACACTATAACTGTCACACCAATGCTACCAATCTACTATTTTACTAACGGATAAAAGAAAATTTCCCTTGCAGCAGTGAACTGACAATGCACTACCTATCTATATGGGGGTTTTGTCTCTGCGCTGACTGCTGAAGGTCAGTTTATGGCGACCATACAATTAAAATCATGATTGGCCACTTTTCAGCCAACCTGTCCTATAAACTGGCTGACCAGGGAGTCAGACAGTAGCCACACAGCCCCTCACATGAGCCTCTCTCCATCTACAAGTGAATGAAGCCTGTGAAATAGTAATTGGGGTATCAAGCCAACCCCTGTAGCTGGCTACCTGTAGCTGCCCTTTGTGTATAAAGGGCTTTGGAAGAAAGTGGGCTGTCCTAGTGAAGACTGGCATGGTGGAGCATGGCACACAATGTACACAACGCAACTCTGGCACTCTCCCTCTCCATCTCAGGTGTATGGCTACCCTAAAATGAACCTGATCAAATCTGTATCAGATTGAAAATTTTCATATTAACAACCCTAAAATACTTCTGAAATTCCTGCCACTAGGGGTCTCCTAGCAATTGTGCTGTCCACTCACTGTTACTAGGTGAATCCCATCCTTGGCAACATGTGAAAGGAAGTCTAGACCAGTATAGTACTGGCAGACTGACTGGATTTGGGCACACCCCAAGGCTTGAGGAGAACTGCTGGATAAGTATGTGAAAGGAAGTCTAGACCAGTATAGTACTGGCAGACTGGATTTGGGCACACCCCAAGGCTTGAGGAGAACTGCTGGATACAGGAGCATTCAGCAGGATGCAGGCACAGCCTAGAAGTATTGGAAAGGAAGTCTATTCCAGTATAGTACTGGAAGATTGCCTTTATTAGGACACGTCTCAGGCTTGAGGAGAACTGCTAGATGCGGGAGCAGCAAACTGGGACAGCTAGCAGTCAGTATAAGCAGAAAAGAGAAATGGAGGAGGCTGGAATGTCCCCAGTAAAAGCAGAATTAAATTTGTGTGCAGCTCTAAAGCTCGGTTACCCCTTTTAAGCACTTTGATTTCATGGTATGTTTTTTAGAGGGCCATAGTGTCCTGTATTTAGCACAGTCCATAAATACAGCTCGGTGCCAAGCTAAATACGACTATAAATGTGTAAACCGTGATTATTTTGATGGATGTCCCTGCCACATTACATTAGTAGGGAAGTAGAACTTGTTCGCTGATTAATTTGAAGTCCTGAGTATAAATCTTGTTTGCCCAATGTAATTCTACAGATGACCAAACCTTCGCCCTCCCCTGAATGGCAGGAAGATCAATGGAGCTGTTAAGGCAGAGAATTAATTAGTCCTTTCCATTTTTTTTCCATCCCTTGTTGACCTGAATTGAATTTTCTCTCTGTGTAATTCTGACTTTACACAGTTTATTGGAAAGAAAATTTAGACTAGCTTCCTAATCTGTCAATCGCTAATAGGCTGAGCGCTCATGATCCCCTTAGTAATTGATTTAGTCATTTTTTTTCTTTCTGTTTCTTCATTAGTTTTGTTTTTTGTGTCTTTTCCAATAATGAGGAAAATAATCTAGAAAACGCCGGCCTCAACAAGCCTGGTGTATTGCACCAGTGTTTAACTGTCCACATCCTGGATATAAGACATGGGAGTCCTGCGGTTCTACTGAGCTGAACACACAGTACCATGGATATTTATGGTGCTGTACGCTTTCATCAGTCTGTCCAACAACCGATCACTCTGGATAGGTCTTCCAGAGGAAGGCAAAAAAAAACTGGTAGAAGCCAATTTTACTCATTTTAGGAAAAAAAAATCCTTCCCAACTCCAATCAGAATAACTCCCTGGATCAACGACCCCTGTTTAGAAGCTATAGCCTGTAATATTATTACGCTCCAGAAATACATCCAGGCCCCTCTTGAACTCTTTTAGTGAACTCTCCATCACCACCTCCTCAGGCAGAGAGTTCCATAGTCTCACTGCTCTTACCGTAAAGAATCCTCTTCTATGTTTGTGTACAAACCTTCTTTCCTCCAGACGCAGAGGATGTCCCCTCGTCGCAGTCACAGTCCTGGGGATAATTAGTTGATGGGAGAGATCTCTGTACTGACCCCTGATGGATTTATACATGGTTATTAGATCTCCCCTCAGTCGTCATCTTTCAGGGTACTGTAGTCCACCTATTCCAGTTATTACTTTAGTTGCCCTCCTCTGGACCCTCTCCAGCTCTGCTATGTCTGCCTTGTTCACAGGAGCCCAGAACTGTACACAGTACTCCATGTGTGGTCTGACCAGTGACTTCTAAAGTGGCAGGACTATCTTCTCATCATGGGCATCTATGCCCATTTTGATGCAACCAATTATCTCATTTGCCTTGGCAGCAGCTGCCTGACACTGGTTTTTACTGCTTAGTCCTTTTTCATGTCGGTGTTACCCAGTGTTTTACCACTTAGGTCATCAATCTCAATATCCAAGGGTCCAGCACTGCCACCGATCAGCAGTTTGAAGACTCTGTGGCCTCCTCACAGCATACTAAGCATAGCGCCATACCTTGTATAGTGGCAATGCTTGTTATTGCAGCCCACACCCATTCACTTGAGCTGCACATGACTAATAAATGTGACTTCACTGGGGCCCCGCTGCCTCTTCAAATGGCTGATTAGTGGAGGTTCCGGGGTTGAACCCCCACCATCAGTATTGTACTCCCACAAACCCCTTTAGTATTTTTCTTGAGGCATCCCCTATTAAAGGGGATCTTTCTATAGTTGACATTTATGATGTTCGCACAGATGTGGATCTTCTGACCGCTGTCCTGCCTGGAGCATTCAGGTGGAAATGGAGTAGTGGGAGCGCATGTACATGGCTTTCCATTCTCTTGCATGGGAACCACAGCATTGGCCAAGCATGCATGTATGCTCAACAGACTCCCATAGAAGTGACTGGAGACGGCTGTGCATAACCACCTATGCACTACATTTTCACCTGGATGTGGGTGGGATTGGAGCCGTGGGACCAGGGGCGTAGCTATAGGGGGTGCAGAGGTAGCAGTCGCTACCAGGCCCTGGAGCCTGAGGGGGCCCAAAGACCCTTGTGCTGCATAAGAAGACACTGGTATTATAGGAAGTGCATGCTGGTCAAGTTACACCTCTGGCTGGAGGGAAGGGGTTAGGTCAAGAATTTGCCGTGGCGGGCGGGGAGGGGAAGGGGTGCCTTTTTGCTTCATGCAGCAGGAAGGCCATTTGCTCCCCTGGCCACAAAGCACTGAGGGAAGGGGGCCCCAAGCTGAACTTTCACCAGGGCCCATGAGCCCCTGCGTGTGAACCCCTATTCGTATGGATTATTATATATGATGGATGCAATATCCTTGAATTTATGGTACTATTTTTACTCCTGCTGGAGACAAAGACTAGAATTAGGCGTCCGTCACTTTTCGTTAAGTTGCCCTTGTGATTCCAGCCTTGGATTTAATTGCTTTTGTAACAAGCTTGTGTAGGTGAACAGGTCTCAATGGAACGGCATGGCTGCTTATACATTCATAGACAATGGAGACATTTTCGATTTCCTGGAACAATTAAGAATAAACCTTTTCACTTTGTGCATTGAATTAGCCAACTATTAAATGTATGTGACCCCCGCACACCACGGGAGGGGTTGTATCCGTTTACCGAAAATAAAATATCAGAGAGCGTTTGATGTTTCTTGCAGGTAGCAGCCGGCACCTTCACCGATCAAGTGCTTTTTATCTGTTGTCAGATTCGTTTTCTCCAGTACATATTCTGGAGATGAGGTCCCTGTAGTCCTCGCTCGGTGATCCGTGCATCAGATAATTTTTTTTTTTTCCAGTTTCTTCTGCATTAATAAGACCCCTGAGGTGGCAGAGACTGTCTTGGGAACATCTAAGACGTGTTGACACCTGTACGTCCTTAAGATGCCTCATGGGTGTCAGTCTCCTGCCAATTCCCTCATTACCCAAAAGGTACTGATTGTTTTAAGTAAGTCAGGAAGGACCAGCAGTTTAAATAAAAAATAAAATAAAAAAAATGTAAGGAAAAAAAGATCATAAACGCCAACAGAAATGACTTCTGCTTGCTTAAGTGCCTGGCAGAATGATTTATCATCTTCCATTCATGGCCTGCCTGGCATTCATCATTCACTACTTCCAGTGATGAATATTCCCTATTCTATATGCCTGTTTTTTTTAACTTAAAGCATGAGGAACGTGAATTTACATCGCCCACGTGCAAAAAAAAGTGTGCCACACAAAAAAGTGCGACAGAATGTAGTCTCTCATATCCCTCTCCATAAGAGAGTGGCCCATAATCCAATCCCTGTCTCTCCAAGCTAGAAGGCCTTCAAGGGTTTGGGGACAGATGGTCAACCTTAGCTGAAGCCCCAGCAGAACCTGTCTTGCTCTGGCTTCCACCTGAGCTGCCATGCCAGGTGTCCTCCAAGAGCCTCAGTAGAGGTCTGAAACACCCCCGGAGAAGGAAGCCGAGGAGATGCGGAACCTGATGGCCACACTTCCCCCATCCCCTAGACCTCAGGGGGTAGCCCATAAGGGCGGCGCACCCTGGAAGTCCTTGTGGCAAACAAACTTGGACAGTGAACACCCAGTGACGTAACAAATAGTGTATGTGGGCCTTATGACCTGGACATAGGGCTGACCCTGCTGATTAAAAGCATACATATCAGGCATTATGCCTGGTTTACCAGGGTTGATCCTGCTAACAGATGCTTCTTAAAGGGGTATTCCCATTTCCGACACTGATGACATATCTCTATGATGAAAAGTGCACCGTGCAAGTGTGGCCACCCTCCGTTCCCTCCTTTTGGGGGTTCTGAAAACATCCAAGCACCGACTGGCAGTCCCATAGTGGTGAATGGAGCGGTGGATGCACATGCGCAGAGTGCTCTCCTTTTTCTTCGTGGGTCCTGTTCTAGAGATGGGTCTGGATTCCACCCCTGAGACCTGCACCTATCTGATATTGATGGCGTATACACAGTGTAACCTGCAGCTTATTATACAGCGGCATCTGCAGTGGTGAATGAGTCACACAGACAGAAGCGCAGGGTCCGTCATCCCAAACGACTGGTGGATGCCTAATGCTGCCTCAGGTGATGTGCCTAAAAATACATCTCCAAGACGGCGCTCCATCAGGAGAAGACTATGGAAGTCCTGGAAGAAGTATCCAAGATAAGTAACCCATCAATAAGCCATTGATCTCTTGCTGCACACGCTGCTAGAAGTGAAGCTCCTGTTTACGGGCTCATTCACACGTCCGTAGTTCTGGGTCTGCATCTGTTACGCAATTTTGCGAAAGGGGTGCGGACCCATTAACGTCATTGGGGCCACAAAAGATGCGAACAGCACACAGTGTGCTGTCCACATCCGTAGTTTTATTTCTATCATAGGGCCGGCCATGTGCTGTCCGCATCCGTAGTTCCATTTCACAGTCCCGCAAAAAAGATAGAGCATGTCCTATTCTTGCCTGCAATGGTGGACAAGAGCAGGCATTTCTATCATAGGGCCGGCCATGTGCTGTCCGCAAAATGCAGAACGCACATGGCCGGTATCAGTGTTTTTATCCGGACGTCTGAATAGATCCTAAAGAGGTTGTGCAGCAGGTATACTTTGCTGACCTACCCTCGGGATAGGTCATCAATATTAGATCGCCGGGGGTCCGACTTCAGCGCATTGTAATTAATGGGGAACGAGCACTTGTAAATTACCCTGTGCCGCCGCCGCAAGCAAGACTATGCGCTGTGTAATCTTGAAGACAAAGCAGTCGGGCCCCCCCGCCGATCTAATATTGCTGGGGGTAGGTCATCAATATATACCTGCTGCATAACCCCTTTAATAATACAATTCCATAACTAGCAGTTCCCTGATGCAACATTATTGCAGTCATTTCTCCCTTTACATATGGGAGGGATCTGATAGTAAATCTGCCATCAGTGGATCAATCAAAGCACATAATATCGCCATATTAGGGATCTGTAAGGTATATGTACTGCCCCTTGTCCAGACATGCTGTATATTGGAGTAACATAACAATGCTGTAGCATTTGTTCTTACATTTATGCGGTCATCACTCTGTTATTCCTCCTGGAAATGTATTAATCAATTGACGCCTTGGTATTACCGTTAACCTGGTCAGTGGGGCATGTTTCTATACACCCTGTGCCATCAGTGTGTAGTATGTATGGGGGCACATCCTACTGGCAAGGAGAATGGCAATGTCCAGTTGTCAGTTTGTTCATACATTTCACAGAGGAATAACAGAGGCACTGTAATTATTGTTGTATGTGGGATACACTTTGCGTTTACTTTGACAGCGCCTCACTGTGGTTGCATTTGCCGGATCAGGTTGGACAGGCCTGTGCTTGGGGCCCACTGATTTCTACCCGTCTGTCTTTCTTTAATCCCCTTCTCCTCGCCGGCTGCTTGTAATATGTCTTTTCGTTTTATGTTATTTTGTTACCGTTTTGCTATTTTTATATTTTGCCTTTTTTTTCCCTCTTTTTTTCTGCTTTTAAGCTTTTTACGTCGACTTCAAGCTTTATGGCCATGGCTTTGTCCTCGGGTGTCAGTTCATATAAAATCAGCTTGCATTTCATGTGGATAAAATCAGGAATGCTTTTGAGATTCACTGAGATGAACTGGCCCTTCATTCTCCCGGTATTGTCCCAAGATTCAGCATGGAGACCTGGGAGAGTATTGTTCCTAAAGAGGACAAAGGCCATTGTCACATGTTATTTATAACCTAGGCTTTCTATGCCGTGAAGTCCCCACAGGGGAGCGGGGAAAAGAGCTTCAGAGCCCATCATTCGTTTCAGAGTCCTGGGGTTTAGACCAATGGACGATGGCGTATTCCAGAGCCCAGTGCTACCTATGGGATTTCTATGATGCAGAATGCATACTACCTGGTTCAGATCTGACTTGTCTCATCCTTATGGATTCTCAGGTGGCCTGCCATAGGTATAGCATGGTCAGCATTGCTATCTAAAATACTGGTGTCTTGTGTGGCAGAGGGCTCAGGCCATAGCTATGCTCCAGGAGACCTCCTGTCTTTTCATTGGTCCAGTCTGCTGCTGCCTGAACCAATGATGAGACAGGGGGTGTGTCTCATACTACCGCAGACTCCCTGTAGGCACTAGTCACAGATCCCGCCTCTACCCTAGAGGAGCTAGAAAGTGGGTTAAAGGGAACCTGTCAGCAACTTTATGCTGCCCATACTAACGGCAGTATAAAGTAGAGACAGGTGAGATGATTTCAAAGGTCTGTCATTTATAGGTTACCAAGGAAATGGGGTTAAAGTGGTTATCCCATAATTAATGTAAAATCAAAAATCAGACATCATATAGTACATGGCAACCTCTTTCTAACAAAGCTAGAGCCAGCCCTGTACCTCACATGGCTCCAGAGATCTCCCCATTCCTTGCTCAGATAGATTTATATCAAGCTGGCAGCCCAGGGGGCGTGTCTTTTCTGCTGGCAGCCCAGGGGGCGTGTCTTTTCTGCTGGCAGCCCAGGGGGCGTGTCTTTTCTGCTGGCAGCGCAGGGGGGGGGCGCGTCTGCTGCTGCAGCTCTCATTATCACAGCTGAGGAGGCAGTTGAAGGATGAAACGGAGCATGTGCGGCCTTCTCGGTAAGCTGGACACAGAAATAACAGCAGGTGGCGCTATACAGATACATTTTATTGAGTGACTCTGTCATACGTTTTTAATGACCTGCAATTACAAAAGTATTCGGATCCAGGTGTTTGTTTGAAAACTAGAATATTTTTTGTGGGACAACCCCTTTTAAGTATATTTATTAAATGGCCGGTGCCTAAATTTTCCATCCATCTGTAAGCCTCTGACTTGATGGAAGTGGCGCGTACACTACCTGCTTTGTAGGCAAACAAATCTATTTGTCAATAGGCAGGCTGTGGGATAAGTACCACGCTCTTATCTCCAGAAATGAGTTTCCACTTAAGCACATGGGTCGACGCTCCTCACAAAGTAATCCGCCAAGTACTCTCGCGCTGATAAGCAGATGAGCAGAGGCTCGGATGTGTCGTCACTTGGCATAGGAGTGTACTCCAAATATAAAAAGGAAGGATATGGCGAGAAGGGGGCGCAGAGTGTCACAGGGGCAATTTTACTTTAAGATAAGGAACTGCAGGATTTGTGAGGGAATCGTAGGAAAACAATTGGAAAAAGATCTGGAGACGCTGCTTTCTGAACCACGTTGCTCCTGATTCGGGTATTCGTGCCAGTTGGTTAGTTGCCAAGATATTTCCATATAATGCAATTTATCTTTTTATGCAAGGTAATGTGCTGTTATTTTAGACATTTTCTGTCTATACTGCCCGGCCCTGTCAAAGTGCAGAGGGCGCAGCAGTTGCAGAGAGAGCAGAGCCTCTAGGTGTAATGACAACGCCCCCGTTGCTCCTAGAGCCTCATTTGCATATATTAAGACATCATTTTTCTCTCCAATGCGGGCACAAATGAACATGGGACTAACACGGATGCCTTCAGCTGCCAAGTGCACATGTAACAGGTCAGCCAGTGTCATAGGTACAAATCTGCCGACAGATGCTCTTTTGAAGTATAACGATCTTGTTAGTATATTTTTAAAAGGGTCATCAATATCAGATCAGCAGGGGTCTGACACCCGGCACCCCCACCGATCAGCTGTTCGCACATGTGCCGTATCCCTTCTTTCTTTCTGTCCGCTGCTGCGGTCTATGGAGGAGGAAGGGGGGATGGCACATGTGCGCACTGCTCGCGCCATCTCCTCATACAGCTGATCAGCGGGGGTGCCGGGTGTCTGATATTTATGACCAATCCTGAGGATAGGTCATCGATTGTAAAAACCTGGACAACCCCTTTAATATAATGTAGGGACTGGGATTTTAAACATTTTTGTAATACACTTTTTAGGGAAAGATGTTTTGTTCTACTAGAAAACTGGGCATAAAGAGTCCTCCTAGTAAAGCTCTAACTGAGCGATGCTAAGGAGGTTCTGTCTTCAGTCTTCAGGTCCACTGAGCACTGAAGACACCTGTGTGTAACATGCAGAGGCTTCCAGCCGCCTCTTGTCACTACCTCCTCCCTGACTATGGACATGCGCCCTGTGTGTCACAGTCCATCACTGACTTGTTCCACACAGGTGTCTTCAGTGCTCAGGAAGACACTGAAGACTGACTCTCCTTACAGCTTTAAGAAGACTCTTTAAACCCAAACGACAGGTGAATCGTACTGGAGGGGTTGTCTGAGAGTCCTAAGAAGGGTCTTTTATTGTTTCTTTTCCTGAAAACCCTGCCCATGGACTGTCGGTTATGACCTCAGTCACTTGATGGGTCATTGTGTCCCACACTGCCCTCTGATGGCTGCATACTTCTAGTAGTATGTCCTCAGGGCCCCAAGCACTGTTTTCATAGTTGTGGTTGCACCGTCTGCAAAACCTGTTCCTGAGCTGTTGAACTAAATAATTCGGGTCCATACATAACACTTGTATCCGTCTAGGAAGCCACCGAAGTTCTACAGAACTTCCTCTTATTTGTTTGCCCAGCAAATACGTAGGCTTTCAGTGCCTGGAATGCTACACGGAACATGTACTTACAGTAGTATTTGTTTTCATATGTGGCAGACATCCTTGCACTGTTCAGTACCGCTGAACTTTTTACCTTTTTATAATCTTTTTCCTCTATTTTATTCCTTATGGGCTATGAAAAGATCTCAGTCTTCTATTCCTTCATTTTATGCTTGTGATATTAACCCTCCTATTGCCTAAAATAGCCCAGTGAAGTCCCATTCATTCCTCATCAGATAGGTGGTGGTGACGAGGTAGCACTCATGTTGTAGTGGCTGTGCCTGGTATTGCAGTTCAGTTCCATCCACTTAAAATGGTTGTCCCGCAAAAATATTCTACAGTTTTCAAACCAGAACCTGGATCTGAATATTTTTGTAACTGCATGTACTTAAAAATGTATTATAGCCAGAGAGCTATTCAGTAAAATGTGTCTATATAGCGCCACCTGCTGTTTGTTCTTTTCTAATTTCTGTCTACTGAGGTGGACACACATGCTCAGTTCCATCCTTCAACTGCCACCAGCTGTATGTACTGTTAGAAGCTGTGACAGTTACAGGGAGAGAGCTGCAGCAGAAAGGACAAGCCCCCTGAGCTGTGATAGGGAGAGGTGCAGCAGAAAGGACCAGCCCCCTGAGCTGTGATAGGGAGAGGTGCAGCAGAAAGGACCAGCCCCCTGAGCTGTGATAGGGAGAGGTGCAGCAGAAAGGACCAGCCCCCTGAGCTGTGATAGGGAGAGGTGCAGCAGAAGGGACCAGCCCCCTTAGCTGTGATAGCGAGAGGTGCAGCAGAAAGGACACGCATAAATGAATCAATGTTAGGTACAGGACTGTTTTTTAATTTTTATTTTTTATTTAAAGGATTATCCCACAAGAAATATTCTGCAGTTTTCAAACCAGCACCTGGATCTGAATACTTTTATAACTGCATATAATTACATTTTTTTAGCATAGCCACTGGAGTTATTTAATAAAATGTATCTTTATAGCACCACCTGCTGTTTTGATTTTCTTATTTCACTGTCCACCTTGCTGAGGTGGACGCACATGCTCAGTTCTGTCTTTCAGCAGCCTGCTGAGCTGTGCTAGGGAAAGAGCTGCCTCAGAAAGGACACACCCCTCGAGCTGCCAGCCTGATATAAATTTTGCAATGGATGTGGAGATCTCTGGATCCATGTGAGGTACAGGGTTGGTTCTAGCTTTGTTAGAAATGGTGTCATGATCGGAGGGGATTCCAGGCGTTGTACCCCCTCCAATCTGATATTGATGACCTATCCTGAGGATAGGTCATCAGGATTTAAAACCCCTTTAACTGGTAAGATATCAGGCATTCTAGAGTATTGGATACCAGATTAAGGGACTTTTACAGCATCATGAAGTTAAACCTCCCGTTCTCTCCCTCCGTTTGGGATCATTTTTATTTTTGGACCATGACATTAGACCTTTTAGCTTATTTTGACTGCCAAGTGTCTCACTCTTTGGATATTAGTAGACTTCAAAGACCCTTCCTGGAAGAGCTCAGACTAAGACCCTGGGCTCTTTTGGAGGTGTAGAATCCTGTCCTAAATTTCAGGATTATTCCTCTTGGCTTGCTGTTTGGTGAACCATAAATATATTCCTTTCTCCCTCCAAAATTCACAGCCAGTGGGTTAAGTGATATAATGAATCACCCGTCTCTGCTCTCAGCCCCCGGGGTTTGTAAATGCAGATTAGGAACCTCTGCGGGGGGAATTGCCGCTAAGAAGAAGCAAGACGGTGGGAAGAGAATAGGCCGGGCCTCCTCCATTCACCAGCAGACTGGCTGCAGTTCTTTAGAATGCAGATGAGCCTGGTCTGAATAATGCAGAACGCTACAGATGTCGGTTTTCTTGATGGCCTCTTTCGAGATCCTTATTGCGCAGAGTCTTTTTTCTCCGTCTACTAAGTACGCTGCACAAAATCGACCCGTTGTGCATTAGCATATACAGTTTTTTAATTTCTTTAACTGAAGACTAATCTTTAGACCGTATTGATTCTATTAATGGGATTTCTGTGCAGCATACTGGAGCCAAGCGTCCTCTGTATTGCTTGCATTGTCCGATTTTACAAAATTTCACCGCCGGTCATCGCGCAATTTGCTAAAATTTTTGCCTTTACAAAGCATGTGATTTTATGTAAAATGGTTACTATTTAGTCATGTGACCCATTGATTATTCTTTATATCCTGTAGCTTATAGTGCACCGACCTATTTAGTGACACTTTTCGGATATGCCCAAGGGGGGGGGGGGGGGGGCAGCGGAATCATATGTGGCAAATCCAGAGCGGTTTTTATTACCAGTTTATTGGTTAAAGAGGTTTTCCAGATAGGGGGTATCTGACTGGCGGCACCTCCACCAGTCATCTGATTGTAGAGACCACAGCAATTCTTGATCACTGCGGCCTCTTCCTAGGCCAGTGGTGTCAGTCATTGGTCACATGGTTCAGCTTGCAATAACAAGCATAGCCACTATCCAATGGACGGCGCTGTGCTTGGTAAGCTGAGAGGAGGTCACGGAGCTCACCGGAGCGCTACAGCCTCTTCAAACAGCTGATCGACTAGGTGCCAGATGTCGAACCCCCATCGGTGTGGTATTGGTGACCTTTCCTGAGGGTACGTCATCAATATTAAACACCTGGAAAAATGCCTTTAAGAAATCTCAGCAGCGTAATTAACCTGTGCTGTGGATATTAAAGGGGGGTCTTCACCTTTTACTTACTGATGATCAGCGTCTGATCGGCAGGGGTCTGTCCCCCAGGGCTGTTTGAGAGGGCAGCTGCGCCCAGGCCACGTGACAGTCGTGACGTCTGTGGCCTGCGAGAAGGCTGCAGCACTACTGCGAGTGCTGCTGCCTTCTCAAACAGCTAATGACCTGTCCAAAGGATAAATCCTCAATAAGAAAAAGGTAAAGAACCCCTTTAAATACACAGCATGTCCAGTATCCATTTATGTGGTGTTTATCCTCCCTGGATTTTACTCTGCAGTGTATAGGGTGAAATCTGCCACAAATCCAGAACAGAATATCCACTGTGGGTACAGTAAAAAATCAGCCTAAAATCCACAATGCAAAACTGAGAAGCAGTGGTGCATCAAGGGGCTAGGCTAGTGCACGGGGCTAGTGCAATGAAGTCCTCATTTACTTAAAGGAGTTATCCAATTTCAAGAGAACATCCCCCCCCCCCCCCCCTTACCCCGCTCTCCCCTCCTGGTCCCCGCACCGCCGCTGCTGCTTCTCCCGGCACACTGATGAAAACATCCGGTGTTGGGGGGGTGGGGGGGAGTAGCCAATGGCAGGCGGGGACGAGGCCCCCTAGTGTCACCCGCAATGCTATTGGCTGCTTCCCCCCCCCCCCCCCCCGGCATGGATGTTTTTTCATCCATGTGCAGGGAGAAGTGGCGGTGCGGGGACCTTTTTAAAGAATAAGGTTTTTTATTTAATTTTTTCTCTGGAACATCACAAACCACTTTTCACAAGACAGGTATGGTTTTAATCAGCAGGAGTAACCCTACCAGGCAGTATTCCTGGTTTAAATTAGTTGATCCTTCTGACAGGTACACTTAAATCATTTATAGCATATCCACAAGCTGTTTGACAGGTGGGGTCCACCTCGGAGGGAATGGGTTTCCAGACCTTGCTTTCTTGTTTGCTTAGCTCCCGGCCACTTTATACCTATAATACCAATAGCACAAAATACACAATCCAGATCTACAATACAAATAACATGTTCCTGGCTGACTGGCAACCATTAGTCGGGTAACTAATCTGTGTTACAGAGCTGTGCGATATACAATGACTTGCCTGAGCTGGGGAAGGTGTTGTATTGTTTGAGGCTTACGCGATTCAGGATTATTAATTCAGCAGGACCATCTGGCTGTATTGAGCCCGGTCAGCACATGCAGTTTATTAGTGGAGATTGCATATGATGAACAATAGCACTCAATCGAATCACTTTAATGGGTAGAACACCGCTGCTAGTAAGGTTAGGACCCACGGGGCATCATTTCCATGGACCCCTGAGAGCCCTTTAATTCAATTTGTGCTCTTGGTGTAACTGGTGTTCTAGATATTCTGTAAGACAAGTGTATAACTCCTTTCTCGGAGACTCTCTGGTATGTCGGGTCACATTTCTTTGGGTTGCATTGTGCAGAGTGGAGGTCTGAGATTTTTTATTTAATTTTAGAATCAAATCCACTTTCCAGACTACCCTTGGTCCATGTGTTGTGTTCTTGTGTGGATCTTATTTTGGAGTAATGGCTGCTTTATTACTTCGGGTCAGCAGCATTTGAGCAGTGGGACCCGTGACCTACAGGACCCCACCGGTCAGCGCAATATCAGTAGTAGATATTAGCTAATTTTATGAAATTAGTTTTGCGTCTGATGTGCCAAATTTTTCTAAAAATTCGATTTGAGTCTGAATCGATTCTACCCAAATCAAATATGCTCCACTTGGTCTAAGCTTGAGAGAATAAATAGGAGTCCTAGAAGATAAGGAGATCTCTGATACAGTAGTTTATCCTTTTCCAGAGAGGAAAGCTGCGACCCTTTTGTTGTGCTGGTTATTAGGGTCTAGGAGATTGGACCTCCACCTATATTTATTACCAGTCTTGATGACCCCAAATAATTCCTTTTGTCACTTGGTTGAGTTCCTGTACAGAATACGTGTAGGCATGTGTATATGCAAATGGTTAAGTTGGTTTGCCTACCATTTATCAGAATAAGGCCTCATGTTCACAACTGTATCCGTTTTGTGGTCCACAAACCACCGATCCGCGAAACACAGATTGCTGGCTGCCTGGGTCTCACACTTTTCCCTCCTGCGCGATTGTTGAAATGCAATATGGACAAGAATAGGACCTGTTTTTTTGCAGAGCAGAGGAACGGACATGTGCATGGGTCCTTATGGTAGATTTTCGGGAGTCATTGACTAGGGGCTGGGATTGTCCAGCTGATAATGTTCAGAACAATATAAATTCATTCTCCACTGACCTCCCCTCTACTTCCTGGTCCCTGCACACAAAGAGGGATTCTGTAAAGGGGACGGGGTATGACTTGGTTTGACTTATTTTATTTTACACTGTTCTAACCCTTTTTTTTTCAATCTGCAGGACAACTTCTTTAACTATTTTCAGGAATGATCAGACCTTTTTACCTTAATTGCTTTTTATTACCTTGCTCTGGGGCATTGTCCAGCCTTGCATTAATAAAACATAAAGGAAGCTATTTGTTGGTGTTTTTGATGCCCCCTTCTACATAAGCGAACATTAATATTTTAAACCTGTACTGATAACCCTTTTATATTTTAAACCCTTTGCCTGCCGGTATCGGCCACTACCTCCAGTAAAAGAGGTGCTAGAGGTATTGAGGATGCTTTTCAGTGTACGTTATGTAGAAGTAAGGCCTACACCTCTGTTCTTGAAGTTTAATCTTTATCTTCAAATTTGCCACCACATAATTTTATTTTTCCAGTACGTTTCTTGTAATTTTGTGACCGTCACTATGTAGCTTCAGTTGGGCTGGTCATGGTTAGCATTGTTATACAGTATACTGACTGTTGAACTAAGTGGCCAACCATGTGATCCATAGGTGGGTGAGGTCCACCAGAACAGGTGTGGCTCCCTGCTCTCTTATCGGGGATGGGGGGGTGGGCGGGCATTCAGGCACATGAAATCGGCGAGGCCATTTGACTTTTATGTAATGTGTATGGACTACTTGTATGGCCAAAGATAGAAGGTAGTTGTTAGCGGAACCATTGTTCCATCGACTAGTATCTTCCCCAATTAACATGCCTTTTCAGTTAGGATGAATCACTGTGTTTCCCTACAGGTGTGGAGATAAGTGGCCTTTAGGCACCCATGGGACTACTTATCTCTGGGAAACAAAAGACTTGACAGATTAAATTCCAAATCTGATCAAATCCACCAGTGGGACATGCTAGAGGGCAATAAGGATGTTTCCATGTGATTGTTGGCAGCTCTTCTAGCCATTGCTAGTCTGTGATGTCTCGTGTCTACAGCCAACATTATTATTCTCAAGGGGAGTTGTACAAAATCTAATCCTTACCTGAAAGTGGCATCAGGCAGTATATGCCTACGACCAGTGTTACACCACCAATGAGGCCAGATGAGGCCATCGCCTCAGGCAGCACCAGTTAGGGGCAAAAGGGGGGCAGCGGAAAGGCCATGGGCTGTGAGTGCTTTTATTGTGGCAAAGGGATTAGGTTAAGAAATTGGCACGCGTTTCAGTTTTCACCTTAGACAGCAGAAAGGCTAGGTGCACCCCTGCCTACGGCCCATCTGCCACTTTAATTACTAAAATACCTGAACACGTTTTGGCAGTGACGGAAATGTTCTAGTTAGGATTTTGCAATCTTAAAAGCTTTAGCATTGCATATTTTTTTCTCCGTCCATACTACTTGTTCTTCCAGTCTCTCCTATATAAGTAATGCATGTGTAGGGAGGGGGAGATGAAATAACACTGGTAGCCTATCAATTATGGAAGGGAAAGGTGGACTGAGCTAACATTTAAGGGGATGATACATCTCTGCTACCTCTGCTATTATACAATTCAGGGTGTTATGCCGGAAAGTAGTCAGAATTAAAACAAGATGGGTTCATATCTTGGTCATGACCCACTTAGTTGTGAGGCGTGATACTGTCCTGGGAGCAATTAGTGGAGTGAACCACAGTCCAGCCTCAGGATGTGTTGAAGCAGCACTCTAGTATACCGCAGATGAATCTCTTGTGTCATGGTCTCTACTTTGGCAAAAGGACATTTGTAGTTAACCTTTTTTGTGGTGTAATAAAACTGCCGGTGGAAGTAGTGGGACAGTCAAAGACCTCTCCGGAGGGTTTCTTGAGACTTCTACTACGATATAGCAAGTCTTCAGGAAACAACACATAACATTTTTTCCTGACTGAACTTGTCTTGGTATGAGACACATACCATGGAGACAGAGTCTCCAGACCATGAGATTTTACAGTGATTTTTCCTGAGTTTCAAGTAGGTTTTTAGCCCTGGTTTCTGTAAGATCTCAAGCACTTTGCTATAAAATATTATTATACCAAAGTCCAGTCAAGATTGCATCTACTATTCGGGAAACGTGGACCTTTTATAAACTGACCAATTAGAGTTTTAAACTTAATTGTATATGATCAAAAAACTGGCCGGAAAAAAATATATAATATAATTCAGCATCTGAGGGATTGAAAATATGTTTTTAATCTGGCATGTAGTCCTGTGCCAAATGAGCTAAAGTTTTCCACTGTGGTACATAAGGGTACTTTCACACTAGCGTTTTTCTTTTCCGGCATAGAGTTCCGTCACAGGGGCTCTATACCGGAAAAGAACTGATCAGGCATATCCCCATGCATTCTGAATGGAGAGTAATCCGTTCAGTTTGCATCAGGATGTCTTCAGTTCAGTCGTTTTGACTGATCAGGCAAAAGAAAAAACCGTAGCATGCTACGGTTTTTTCTCCGGCGAAAAAAACTGAAGACTTGCCTGAACGCCGGATCCGGCATTTTTTCCCATAGGAATGTATTAGCGCCGGATCCGGCATTCAGAATACCGGAATGCCGGATCCGTCGTTCCGGCATGCGCATGCGCAGATCGGTAAAAATGCGAAAAATGTACAAGATGGATCCGTCGGTCCGCATGACAAGCGGAGAGACGGATCCGTCCTTGCAATGCATTTGTGAGACGGATCCGCATCCGGATCCGTCTCACAAATGCTTTCAGGCAGCAGCAGATCGGCGGATCCGGCGGCCAGTTCCGACGACGGAACTGCCCGCCGGATCACACTGCCGCAAGTGTGAAAGTAGCCTCATATATGTTCGTATGTAGGTCTGTAGGCATTGCAACACCCCAAAAGCTGTATCTAAGGACCGGACCCACAAGGCTGGCTGGTAGTTCCTTCTTGTAGCTTTATTTTTATGAAGCGTCGAGCAGTGTAATTGTATATATTCATGTAAATCCAGGTTTGCACTTGTCTAGTCTGAATGCGCTGCCAGGTTGTGTTTTTTGTGAAGGACTTTATCTGGAAAAGTTAGATGGTTGTTTGTTCTTCCTGTCACATCGGGGTTTGATGGGTACAGTCTGCTGTCTTTATAATTCAAAGACCTTTCATTTATTTTTTTCCAGTTAGCAGAGATTCTTTGTGGTTATCATAGATGGAGCAGAAACATGAGGTTCTGTCCACTGTGTAGTGGCCATACTGGGGAGGGGGGAGGGGGGGGGGTAGAGAATGGGTGCTGACCTGCAGTATGCCCGCCCCGGTAAATACACAGTAATCGGCGCCTTCTATTCACTGTATAAGTACAGGCAGTTGATCAGTGGGTGAGACGGATGTTGGGCCCCCACCAGTTTGAAATTGATGACCTACCCTGAACACAGGTCAACAATATTAAAGTACTGGACAAACCTGTTTATATGACACTGTTAGAAAACATGCTTCAAATTTCATACGGAGGGTCAGTTTTTTTTTCTTCATTGTTTGTTTTTTTTTTTTTTTTTTCATGCATGGATACGTATGGACACAAAGTGGCATGTTCCTTTCGGCGTCCTATATTGTACGTTTGCCGCTGTACACTGCACTTCTGTGTGTATGATTAAATTCTATCAGGATAAAAATGGCATTTCCATATTTCCGGCAGTGCTTGTATTACATATATATTTTATAAATTATATTTTTACATTGCTGCTCCCTGTGACACAATGACCTTGGCTTTCCCTCATTCCCTGAGGGGCTACGTCAAGGTCAAATGATCTACGATCATTTTAATTACAACATCCTGTAGACAATGTGTCTCTCTTTTAACCCTGTGTGCTACCTTCACATCTTCATCTCGTGTTTATTGATGGAAGCCATTGATCCATGTCAGACAGGAAAGCCTGAAACTGTGAGAAGTCTTTCTTCTGGTATAATAAGGCCGAGGAACGTTCTTCTCCTCCTCCTGTATTGTGAGCTCCGCTCTACTTCACATGGTCTCCATTTCATTGCCAATAACTATGGAATCTCTCTATGCAATTAGTATATTGATTTTTGTTCAGTGACCTCATTACTGTAAGAATGATTCAGATCAGATTTCTCATTGATTTTTCTTTCTTTTTGTTTTTCTATGCTCGGTCTGCCTATGGGTTATTTTCTGACAATTTGATGAATTTCTGCACCAATAGGTAAGTGAGCCATTGATACATTTTCCTAAAATTAATCATATCGTTATATTAATTAATTTAGGAAACCCATATTGTAGTAATTGATCCCTTCCATGACTTAGAGGGGACTACTGTGACATGTTGATAAGCTTCCCTTCAGATAGGCCATCAATGTGTGATCTCTGGGGGTCTAATCACTGGTACCGCTACAGATCAGATGACTGGAATGCGCTGCCACTCTGTAGAGCTTCCTTTGATTTAAAAAAACTGAACTTTATTTTCATAAGGATGCATAACAAACTTGGTAATATTCACAGTGCAAACATGAAAATGTTCACGGGATATAGATATAAAAGCCTTTGGTACAGGTGCATTTGTATGGAAAGGCCTTTTGAGAAGAAGCCATCACAGAGCGAGGGAAAGAGATGAAGATCCTGGTGAAAGTTGGCACTATGAACTCCATGGGGACTATAATATTTGGAATATGTCATGGGAGCATAACGCCCAACTGGACAACTCTTCTATTTGGTAGATATCTCTTACTTTCTCCATCCAGTCCGGTAGAGATGAGGCCAACTCACTAAGCCAATGGAAACCATGGCACCTCCAGCATTCAACAGGCAGGGTTGGGTACATCTTTTGTAAAATATCAGGTGTGCAGTACCACCTAGTAATTAGTTTGTAAGAGTTTTTTTTTTTTTTTTGACTAGCACATCTAGAAATATTGTAAGACTGCTGTAGGATTTGAGATACCTCAAGTTGGTGCCCAAATCCTTCTCCCATTACAGTAGATAACCAGGTTTAGAGTGAGCTATGGGTGCTATTATTTTCTGAGGGCCGCAGTTTGGGGATGCCTTATATATTATATTATGTTATATTATTACTTTTAGTAATTTTCTGGAATAGTTGCTTTATTCTTCAAAATAAGATGGTCACAGGAGTGCTTTTAATGGTGACTTATTTTGGTAAAAAAAAACTGTCATTCATGGTTCTAGATCAGGGTACACAATCTTTTTGTGGTCTGAGGGCCTATTGTGGCAACTGACATTATTCTGTTTTAAGAGGCAATAAAGTCATTGTTTTTGAAGTCTTTTTTGTTTTAAGTCCTCTTTTTCCAAACTATAGCTTCTTAGTCCTTAAATATGCGAACTGACCCAAAAATAAATGAGTAAAATTTCATATTCTGTGTCGGCTGTTTTGATATATATTATGTATACCTTCACATGAATGGGGCAATAATGGCGACTGTTTTAGTTGGCGTGGACATTTATTTATTTTGGTTATATTTTATTATATTTACTTTGTGCCAAAAATAAAAATTAAATATGGTCAGCAACAGGTCAATAAGGGTGGGTTCACATCACATTTGCTTAAAAGAGAAGACATCTGGGGGACACTGACTTGCTTCGGGGTGCCAGCAGAGGATCCAACTTACTCCTGCTAGATTGCAGGAGCTTTAATTTAGCACCGTGCATTGCCATGGTCAGAAATGCTACTGATCGCACGGGTAATCGGTTATGTTTGTGTCCAGCAGGACAAAGGCCACAAACCGTGGTTCTGTGGGCCGTGAGTTGTGCACCCCTGTTGTAGGTCAGTATGGCAAGGATGTTTTCAGGACCTAAAGATCTTACAGTGTAGTGTACTGGGTTCATATGTCTTTTTATATCCATAAAAATGTAGTCACCAGCAGCAAATGTTTAGGTACATCACTTCCCTGGTTCCTGGGATTTGTCCAGCCTATTTATTCCATAATTCCATGAAGTAATATCTATTTTAGGCTTGATTGTTCCTTATGGGAAGTCCCCATGATATTCAGGTACCACAAAGCCGATAAAACATGGATTATTTAGAATTTGTTCCCAGGGATTTTCTGGAGTATTTCTGGGAATCCCTTGTCTTTTGCTGTGTATGTGGGTAATGTTTTAGGAATTCAAGCTTCCACTTCATCCAGGGATTTTATTTGTTTGATGCCCTAGTCTACCCATGGACTTTGATCTTCATGGGGACAGGTGCATTAATAGCGGCTGCTAAATGAACTTTCTATATTTGTATCTGAAAGAAGCCATTTAATACCAGACCCATCTCTTTACTCTTTAGATGACGGGAAGCTCTAATCACATTTCCAAAACGTGGAACCCATCTGTATAACATTCTTGTTCCACACACACTGATATCGGGTAACAGGGCGCATCTAGAGGGCATTAAACCCATCCCAAACGTTGAAATGATTCACTCTGCCTTTAAAGCACAATTTAGCAAGAATGGACCTTCAGATTTGAAGACTATTCATTTTCTTCTTCCTTTACGTATGGGTGGTCTTCTTTGTAGCATCACCCTTTTTTCGGTTAAAGCATCTTGGTCACTTTCCCATGGCTGGAACGTGAGCTAAACAGAGAAGTCTAAGAGTAACAGTATAATAGAGCGTAGAATTAACCCACAATGCACAGCAGGCATCCCTATCCTTCTCTTGACAAGTTAAATGGACAAACGACCAGATTCCAAATAAGCGAGGGCTTCTGAAAAATGTAAGTTGCTCTTGTGATGTGATGATAATAAAACAAGGGATCCAGATCAAGCAGTTGGTCTTGGTGAAGACCATACCTCCCTTACAGGACTCTGAAAAGTATGGTAGATTATGACCTTGAAGAGGTGTCATCAAAATATCAAGATCGATGGAATAAAATAATCATAAAACCTATATGCTTCATGCACATGGCAGCTCAATTCAAGTATTGATCAGTTGATTGGTGAAGTATGGAATTTTCAGAAGCACAAAGAACATGGAAAGTAGGGTCAAGCATTCAGTGCACATATACATGGGTTGAGAAGCTCTGGACATGGCTTGTGTTTACAACCAGTCACCAGTTTGTAATTATTGGTCTGTTCCCTTGAGTATTGTCATATGTTGGTTGAGTGACGTCTGCCATCACTAGTCAATCTATAGCCTGCAGTCTGGTGAACACTTCTTTCACCCTCTTGATCTTTCGGAAGGAAATACCACTTTTGGTCTTTTAGACATTTGCACTAGTTCACCCTGAAAGCAAATGGATACTGTACCCCACAGTAGAGGGAGGCACCAGGACAAGAGGGAGGCACCAGGACAAGTCCTCCTTGTCTTCTACATGCCTGCTATGACTCCTGTAAGGTGCTGCATCAGGAAAGCTATGTATGCTTCTTGTCCAAACAAAAAAAAAAGGATCCTCGGCATCCAATCAATAAAATCCATAATTCTTTATTTCATCTCTTTAAAATGTAAAGCAGTACAGTAGCGGTAAACCAACGTGTTTCAGATGAAGCATATCGCCCTTCGTCATGGCATAGTCCACCATACATGGTGTGGTACTTGTCCCAAATACTGCATTAGCTTGAAATTTTGTTCTGTGTATGGCCAGCTAAAGACAGAATAATGGCTTCCGTTATGTGTAGGAGACACATCCACTTTTAATAGTCTCTTGGCTACTGGGATTTCTTATGAAAGACCCCATAGCTTTACACATTTAAGAGTTGGAATTTTGTAAAACCTTCCTTACCCTTTCTGAGTTATTTGGAGCCTAGATTATACTGACTTGTCTAAAGGAGAGTTTTGAGAAGGAACCAGTGGCCTATTCCACCGAGCCAACTCCCTCGGTGGGGGCTTGCTGTTGCTGATTGTATTTGTTTAGCGTTGGACTGACTGCAAATTTGAGCTGCTAGGAGCCAGACAGGTATAAAATGCTCCTGGCTCCAGTATTGAGACAAACAGTATTCTGTTAGATGGCAAAAAAAAAAAAGAGAACCTCTTAAAACGGGGCTTTCATTAAAATAGTAGGTATAGAATATTTTCTTCCTGTTTTTGTAAATCATTTGCAGCGGCAATGCTTTTTTCTTTTCTTTTTTTTTAATAAAATATTTGCATTATGTGGGATGACCGCACAAGACAACACAGCTGCCTGGGATTTTCTCCTGACTCCAGTGTAATTGGAGGCAGAAATGTGCAAGGTTATTTTGTAATGAAGTATAGTCCCATAATGGGAAAAGAGCTGAATGTTCATGCTTGGGACCTGCTCTGAACATCTTCAGCATAGTCACCATGCAGGTTCAGCTCCTCTGGTTATAAAGAGGTCATCTCTACATTTGGTGAGGTGGGTTTATTATTATTTTTTTTCGGTTTTTGTTTTATTGTTTTTAACTAGTAAAGAACTTTTTAAAATTGTGAAAAATGTATTCATATAAAACACTATATGTAAAATTATTTTAACCCATGTAGCGCCACATTATCGAACTCCTTTGTGACCGAAGTCCAGACACTCTACTTTATTATTTATCTTTGGGTTCATGTTTGGCATTGCTGTGTGGAGGCCTAAGGGGTACTTACAGATCTGTATTGTAGACGCAAAGACAGTCTAAGGGGGACAAACTTAAAGGGGTTAGCCCATAGGATATGCCATCAATGTCGGATAGGTGCAAGTACCACCTCTGGGACCCTCGCCAATCTCCAAAACAGACCCCCAAAGTGAAGACGCGCACATAGTGTCACCTCTCTATTCACCGATATGGGACTGCCTGCCCGGCTGTCTTTGGCAGTCCAATAGCAGGGAACGGAGAGCATACTGCACAACTGCAGCCAAGTCTACATTTACCTTTTATGTAATGGCGAAAATAGTGCCGCCAGCGCTCGGCTATTTTTGGAACTCCCATGTCAGTGAACAGAGGATGGCTGTACATGCTTGGCTGTTCATTATTCACATCAGGGGCCACATTTTGGAGATAGGTGCAGGTCCCATGTCTGGGACCTGCTCCTATCTGACATTCATGGCCAACCCCTTTAAGACCTCTCATATGCCAGTCTTAATAAGAAGTAGATGATCCACACCAGTGATGAGCTGTCATAGGCTTGCACTTTCTCAAATTATAGTAAATCTGTCAGGCAGCAGACCCCAACCACGTTTTGAAATGAAGCACTAGAAAATCACAAAAAATATCACCTATTTTTGTGCAAAACGTATGCTGTGCAAAAATTGGCAGCTTTATGTCAGAAAACTAGTGTAAGTATGTTAGTTTGTATGTATTATTTTTTTTTTCTTACACAATTTGTTTGAATCTGTGAGGGGAGAAAAGTGCCTATTCTGCTACATAAGCACTCCTTCTAGGGAAGAAGACGGTGCACATGGGGGGCAGTTTATTAAAGGAGTTCTCACACGTCCAGTATTTATCACCCACAGGATAGGTGATAACTATTGGGTTGTGGGGTGTCTGACTGCTGGGACCCCAGAGTTCCTAGGAATGAGGGTTCCCCCAATACCCTTCTCTTTGCGTTAAATGATTAGTGTTCATATTGGTCCACTGCTCTATTCACTTCTATGGGACTGATGGAAAGCTGTCTCCATCCGTCCCATATAAGTGCTCTGTTCAGAGGGGGACTTGGGGGCCCCTCGTTCTTGGGATTGCTGGTGGTACCAGTGGTCAGACCCTCTGCAATCTAGACTTTATCATCTGTCCTGTGGACGCTCTGTTATACTTCTGTGTGCATGAAGCCATAATTGGGGATAAGCGAATCGACTTCGGATGAAACATCCGAAGTTGATTATCTCATCCCTAGCCATAATTATAGGATGGTCATAGTTGGCTATCTCTTACAACCTCAGGTAGCCTGAAATTCCAGATTATTTTGCAACTCTGTTCTGGATCATCACAATTTTTTTAGATGCTAGATTAAACTAACTGTACTGGATCTAGCTGTCCAAAATTTTTGGGTTTCAACTTTGTTAACAATATACCGTAAAGAAGACAAAAAAATTATTGGTTTTTAATGTTTAATCTTTCACTCATAGGATGTACACTTTATTCTATGCCAGTACTAAATAATGGCTGGCGCTATACCATGGCAGAGTTTAGCCTCTGAGCCATCAGTTTTATTTAACTGGTGAAATATTTGATTTGACCATGGCTCGCATTGCAAAAAGACTTAGACTGGATATAGACGGCCGTTCAGATTTCCATCCACCAATAATTTGAATGAATGAGTATTTGCGGAAAACGGACAAGAATGGTTGTATGCTACCAGTTAAATGAGGCCTCCTAATTTATCCACTATCTACAGATGTGTTTGATCGGCAGGTGTCTGACCACAGGGGCCCTATTCAATCCCTAGAATAGGAGCCGAGGTTCCCCTGTTTTGAATGGAGAGGCAACCAGATGTGGGACTACTGGAGTCCCCGGCTACCTGTGCCCGCTTCTCCATTCAAATGGGAAGAACTTTGGCCCCCCATTCTAGAGATTGTAGGTGGCCCCAGTGGTTGGACCTCCACCCATCAGACACATCCTGTGTATAGAGACAACTTGTCCTGGGATAACCCCTATAATGCGACGTGTAAATTGCACCATTTGTGTGCTATGCAGGTGCAGTCCAGAGAAGACTTTACTCTTGGCCGACTCTCTAAGTTGGCCTGTGAAGGACCAGAAGAAAAAAAGCAGGATGAATCGGGGAGGTGTTCCTCGGGAGTTAAAACATGGTGGGTTATTTGTTAGCATCATGTACATTAAGCTCCTTGTGTAACTCGTTTGAAGGGTGTACCCCCTTCATCAGACACATGACAAATAAACCACAGTGTCCGGAAAAACAGCCCGATCTTTCTTGCTTTTTTCTTCTGGTATATCATGGCATGTGGGGATCTCATCGTGATCACCAGCGGGAAGGGAGCAGCATTCTACCTTGGACCTTGTCGAGACGATTGTCTTAGTGGCTGCCCAAATGCCCATATTATGTTATATCCGGCTATTCGTCTTGTTCCAGGGTCCTTTCACAAATTGTTTTACACTATGGATAGTGTTGTGGTTTTCTTCTCCTCTACAAGTTGA
This sequence comes from Bufo gargarizans, assembly GCF_014858855.1. Classification (NCBI taxonomy): domain Eukaryota; kingdom Metazoa; phylum Chordata; class Amphibia; order Anura; family Bufonidae; genus Bufo; species Bufo gargarizans. The sequence continues at coordinate 83,367,822 of NC_058083.1, forward strand.
CCTGACATTTTTAAGAGCTGCAGGAAGAGATGCCTCCTCAGAGATGAGAAGAATTCATCTCTCCCTATAAATTGTTAGCTCTTGTGGCCAGGGGATTTGTGTGACTTCCTATTTCTGTATATCTGAGGCACTGTAAGTTGCGTTACCGGTATACTATGCACTCATCTGTCGTCATGATCCACTCTCAAGTTGCCGTTTCGAACACCCTGCTGGGACTGCGGCATTAAATTGGTACAGCTCAGAGAATAAAGATCACTGGCGGCTCTGTGCATGGCTTAGCGGAGCTTTTGAGTGAATGAATGTGAGAATTAAAGCGAGTTTGTCACCGACGGCACACGACCTTCAGTTTGCCCTTCACAGCGTGAGGCCGAGCTATGAAAGGAGCAACCGTGAGTAAGTTTCTCCCGCATTCTATTCCATATCTTAGTGCTTTCTCCTGACATATTGTTTCCCTCTCCCCTCCTGTATGGTTTGGTGGGGGATCTGAAAAGACGGTGCTCTGTTCCTGAAAAATCTCTGCTGCGTGACCATATTGTTAACGCTGGACCTTGTGAGATACACAACTGATGGCGGTAGACTGTGAGCATAATGCGGTAACTTTATAAAGTGTCTTTTCAGGTCATGTTTGAAAAATGTATGTCCATTTGTCGTGGTCGTGTGATATATGCTCAGATAGCTCATCGTATATGAAGAACGTAATGAACACATGGAACATGCTGCATAACGGCTGGAAAGATTTATAATGTTCGTAGGCTACACTCACACCTGTGTAGAAATCTGGACAAAATAGCGCAGCATGGTCTATCTGGAATATGCTGGAGGGAGTTTGGCTCAGACGAGCCGTGGTCAGTCCGGGAAAAGCGTCCTTCAGGCAGAATGTGTTTCGTGGACCACACACTGTTGTCTATAGGTCTCGTTCACATGGCATAATTTTATGTGGATTTCCATTCCAAAAAATCTCTCAGAAACGGCCTTCCATTGGTTTCATAGGGAGGACATGCTGCCATTCATGAGCACCAAGAAAGATTGTTAATGGTCACTCGGCACCTTCAATGTAGACTGACTAAACAGTCCAGTCTTCTTTAGTTTAATTAGCGCCTGCTGCAGCCCGTATGGCCACGTGGTACTTGGCCGCAGTGTAGCCGCGTTGCAACCACGATGCAGTCCTCTCACGGCGTGGTTGTACCTTAAAAGAACTTGGACGTTTTGCGAGGGGGAGGTTTGCAAAGCTTTTTTGTGTATATAAGGCCTTCAAAGTAGGTCAGAGATGGATATATTCTGCAATGAGGAGCAGAGAACTTTCCTATTTATCAGTCAGCAGCAGGAGTGGGGGCTGCATCTAAATATGTCTGCGGTGGGCTTCTGAACCCTAAGCCTGAATTCCACACTTTGTATACAGCTGTCATATAAAGCCGGGACCCCTGGGAGTCTGAGTCTTTTATTGAGCCGTCTGCGCTGTGTCCCCGCCGCAGGCTAAGCTGCTTTTATTTTTAGGAGGGTGTGTCCTGGAATCCTTGGCTAATGAAAAGTGACACGCTCAGCGTGGATGTCGGTGTGACATTTCCCAGAATCCTCGGCTTCAGCTGAGACGCGTGTGATTTCTAGGACCGACGCATTGAGGCCCCAGCTGACCAAACATACAAAGTCATATAATTTGGATGGAGTTTAGAAAAAAATAAATTAACGCCATTTCACGTCCTGTTCCTACAATGCTCGGTTATTACATGGCTGACATATCTGGAATCATGGCGGTCATTTACTGAAATTGTTCTTTGTGAAAGCGCCATTTTATAGAATGATTTTCCATCCCTTCCTTGTTTTCTTGTCTTTTCATGGCCTTGACTTCTCTCCAGTTGGTTCTGTTTTTTTTCTGGCTCTTTGTGATGGTTTTTATCATGGAGAAGAGGCAGCACAAGAAAATTAGCGGCAGGTTAATTACCACGGCTGTGTTTAGAGGAAACCATCTGTTTGGTCATTAGTCCCGATCAGCAGTCATTAATTGAGTCATGTCTCATTAAGGAGTCTGTATTATCTTGTCTGAGGCCGTGATGGAAGATTATTTCTCTACCGCCGTCGTCTTATTTCCGCTTGAGATCTGCAGATGTTTGGTAAACACACCGCCGTCCAAGTGGTCTCAGTATTTCCTGCTGCGTGCTAGAGGAAAGAATGTATGGCGGTAATTGTTATTTCTCTTTTTTTGTATAGCGCCAACATATTCCACAGCGCTTTAGTCCCCATGCACATGACCGTATCTATTTTGCGCATATGCAGAATGCATATGGGGTCCGTATAGACATGTATAGAACTTATTCGTTTTGCGGACCGCACACGTGGATGCAGAAAGCTCGCGTATCATTTATGTGCTTTCCTTCATCTGTATGTCAGTTCCACAAAAAATTTGAATGTGTCCACAAAATGTGGACCACAGATGCATTGAAAAGTGTGTCTGCAAATAAAATGCGGATGACACACGGACCACATCCATATTTTGCAGATCCGCGGTTTGAGAACCACAAAACGGATACACTCGTGTGCATGAAGCCTTACAGACGTTATCCACACTCGCTGTCGCTAGCGGAGCTCACAATCTAAGTTCTCTATCAGTAAGTCTTTGGCGTGTGGGAGGAAACCAGAATACCCTGAGGAACCGCAAAGACAGGAGCGGTAGAAAAGGGTCCATTCACACGTCCGCATCCGTTCCACAATTTAGCGGAACTGGTGCGGACCCATTCATTCTCAATGGGGCCGGAATGTGCTGTCCGCATCCGCAGATCCGCACTTCCTTATCCGTTTCCGCAAAAGAATAGAACATGTCCTATTCTTGTCCGCAATTGCGGACAAGATTAGGCATTTTCTATTATAGTGCCGGCGATGTGCGGTCCGCAAATTGCGGAATGCACATTGCCAGTGTCCGTGTTTTGCGTATCCGCTGAACACTTACGGATGTGTGAATGGACCCAAATACCAATAGAAGTGACTCTAAGGAGAAACTCAACAGGGCTAAAAAGTATTCCTTTTAAAGAGGGACCTTTCACCACTCCTGACAGGCCTGTATTAATAGCTTAATGCATTCTCTGTCTAGTCTAATAATAATTCTGAAACATCTGTTCTTATGATTCTACGTCGTGCCATTTCTCTGTAATTACTGCTAAAATGTATGAACGAATTACTAGCAGTTTGCAATGAAGGTCCAGATGGGTGTTACCAATTGTGGTGGTGTCCCTGCACAGTCTGACTCTGGTTACACTGATTGGATAGCGTCAGACTGTGCAGGGTTACACCCCCAACTTTTAAAACCCATCTGGACCTTCATTGCAAACTGCTAGTAATTCATAACTTCTAGCATGAAGAATAATTGAATGGGCACAACATAGTCCTAAGAATAGATGCTCCAGAAATATTATTACATGGGGAATACAAGTAGTTACTAAATCGGACATCAGGAGAGGTAACACAGAGTGCCCTACTGGGTAACAACAAACCTTGCTTTCTGCCATATGGTCCCTCTGTGAGCATTGCTTCTAGTAGAGAATTGGAGAATGCCCTGTGAATAGAATCCAGAAAGCAATGTGTGTCGGTATAAAATCAGCAGCACACAGAGGTGCAGTCTGGACCCATGGCGGTGCCGTATTAATGATCCATAAAACCGCTTTGTGTGGTTCCTAAAGGACAGACTTGGACCACAATCGCACAAGATGGTTGTGTTCAGTTTCTTGCCTAGTTAAACGCAATCTAATAAGAATAAAAAGACCACAAAACTGTTCCAAAAATGCACAGTGAAAAAACCTACAAGTGCTAGAATATACCCTATCGGTAATAGATTCCAGTGTTGGGAGTGTTTCCTGGTGTAGACTCTTGGCGTCAACCAACACTAGATGTGAACGGGGCCCAAAGAGGAGCTGTGGCTTAAAACCTCGACCAGTGTAACCTAAAACATACGCATTTCAGATAATATATGGCATCGCATGTGATGGACATGCAGGAATGCTGGTGTTCTCCAGCTGACCTTTGCACTAAGCTTATTAAAGCAATGAATGGATGGCTTCTCTGCAAGGTCGCCTATGAAGGTCACCAGTTCAGTAGTGGTAATGGCTGGAAATCGAGCCTATGATCTGCGATTAATTAGCCCCAGCTTAATTGCAGAGGAAATAGGAGGACAAAAAGCAGACCCCTTGGAATCACGAACCAGGACACAATCTGCAGTGATGATCTGAGCTCTTATGTATTTTATAAACCTCCCCCCATTTCAGTTTCCTCCTATTAGCATTGCGGCTGTAAGTCCTGGCAGTTCACGATGACTAGATCGCCAGAGCATGCACGTACGGGTCTCTAGTGCGGTCCTTAGTCCTCTATGTGGCAGTGACCTCGGTCCTTGTCTTCTTGATGGTATTGCATCAAAGTTTTAGAATATTGGGCCTCATTTATCCAAACTGTCTAAGGGTACTTTCACACTAGCGTTGTTTGATTCCGGCAGGCAGTTCCGTTGCCTGAACTGACTGCCTGCAAACGCATGCCATTTTTTCTGACTGATCAGGCATTTTTCAGACTGATCAGGATCCTGATCAGACTGAATAATGCCTGATCAGTCACAAAAATGCATTGCAATACCGGATCCGTTTTCCGGTGTCCATCAGGCAAAACGGATCAGGTATTTATTTATTTATTTTTCTCATTTTTAAAGGTCTGTGCATGTGCAGACTGGAAGGACGGATCCGGCATTCAAGCAAGTCTTCAGTTTTTTTGCCCGGAGATAAAACCGTAACATGCTACGGTTTTCTCTTTTGCCTGATCAGTCAAAATGACTGAACTGAAGACATCCTGATGCATCCTGAACGGATTACTCTCCATTCAGAATGCGTGGGATATGCCTGATCAGTTCTTTTCCGGTATAGAGCCCCTGTGACGGAACTCTATGCCGGAAAAGAAAAACGCTAGTGTGAAAGTACCCTAATGCGAAAACAGTAGTTGCCCATACAATCAGAGGTCACCTTTTTATTCTTAAAATGTTCTGAAAAAATGAAAGGTGCGCTCTGATTGGTTGACTGTTTTCCTAACTTTTTCCATTTCTCTGGCTTTTTCATTTTCATTCCCCTGTCTTTCGCCAACCCATGTGTAGGGGCCAACTGACCACATGTGTAGGGGCCCTTACTGTGTGGATCTGCCATTCAGGACTCCAGAAGAGCATGGTGGCAGCTGTTATGGGAGCTACGAAGGGGTCTGGTTTTTGTAGTCGCCCCACTTGTACTTATTTTTTTTTTTTTTTTTTTTTTTTCTTCAAGTCCTTGATTTGTCCTCTTCGCTCTGGTTCCGGAATTGCCATGCTCCTATATTTTAGGGGTAAATGCTCTTGTTTTATCCCTCATCCTTTTGCTTGTGTTGAGCTATGTATGGGTTAAATTTAGCAGTAAACTTACTCATTTACTGTGTGGGTTGTAATTCAGAAATTTCGCAATGGCGTAGTTTCCATGTTCCGTATCTCGGGCCATGAATGAGGAGAAAGTTTAGTTACACAGTAATGAGGGCTGGTAGTTTGACCCCCGGCCCTCTTCCCCCGTCACGCTCTTTGCTCTGATCATCTTGTTGCTTTGTTCCTTGCCTAATGCATGGAGTTGTTCTGAAAAGCCTCCAGTCCATTAACCATTCGACGAGCTTGTCACACCTCAGACCCGGGAAGAATGCACAATGGTGTGCTCTGCATTCACCGGCCTTGGCCATTATCTGCCGCAGCGTGCAGATTGAATGGTCCTGGAATGCTAAGTCATACATTTTAATAAATGGGCAGAGACCTATTTAGCAGTGATTTAGGCCTCGTTCTAGTCAGGGAGGCCTCTAAAATATTCAGGTTATTGGGATGAGAATATTTCACTGCTTGAGTGGAAAGGATTCTGTTCTCTGCATCCCCACCATCTAACGGCTCATGCACACGACTGTTCTCGCTCTGTCAGTCTGACCAATGGCCGCTGTTGGGTCAGTAGATGTGGCCAACGTACTGGCCGTGTTTCCTGGACCAAGAACCAATGGTGTGTATGAGCCCTTATGGGTTTACCCCACTGAAGATGCACGGAGCCTAAGATACAAGATTGTTCTAGGACAGGGGTCAGGAACCTCCAGCACTCCAGCTGTGGTGAGACTACAACTCCCAGCATGCTCCATAATTTTTTTTCACCACAGCTGGAGTGCCGAAGGTTGCAGATCCCTGTTCTAGGAGAGAGTCGTTGTGACAAACTTCCCATACCCATATATCCTGATTAGAGTTGAGCGAACACCTGGATGTTCGGGTTCGAGAAGTTCGGCCGAACATCCCGGAAATGTTCGGGTTCGGGATCCGAACCCGATCCGAACTTCGTCCCGAACCCGAACCCCATTGAAGTCAATGGGGACCCGAACTTTTCGGCACTAAAAAGGCTGTAAAACAGCCCAGGAAAGAGCTAGAGGGCTGCAAAAGGCAGCAACATGTAGGTAAATCCCCTGCAAACAAATGTGGATAGGGAAATGAATTAAAATAAAAATTAAATAAATAAAAATTAACCAAAATCAATTGGAGAGAGGTTCCATAGCAGAGAATCTGGCTTCCCGTCACCCACCACTGGAACAGTCCATTCTCAGATATTTAGGCCCCGGCACCCAGGCAGAGGAGAGAGGTCCCGTAACAGAGAATCTGTCTTCATGTCAGCAGAGAATTAGTCTGCATGTCATAGCAGAGAATGAGGCTTCACGTCAGCCACCACTGCAACAGTCCATTGGCATATATTTAGGCCCAGCACCCAGGCAGAGGAGGGAGGTCCCGTAACAGAGAATCTGTCTTCATGTCAGCAGAGAATTAGTCTGCATGTCATAGCAGAGAATGAGGCTTCACGTCAGCCACCACTGCAACAGTCCATTGGCATATATTTAGGCCCAGCACACACACAGGCAGAGGAGAGAGGTCCCGTAACAGAGAATCTGGCTTCATGTCAGCAGAGAATCAGTCTGCATGTCATAGCAGAGAATGAGGCTTCACGTCAGCCACCACTGCAACAGTCCATTGGCATATATTTAGGCCCAGCACACACACAGGCAGAGGAGAGAGGTCCCGTAACAGAGAATCTGGCTTCATGTCAGCAGAGAATCAGTCTGCATGTCATAGCAGAGAATGAGGCTTCACGTCAGCCACCACTGCAACAGTCCATTGGCATATATTTAGGCCCAGCACCCAGGCAGAGGAGGGAGGTCCCGTAACAGAGAATCTGTCTTCATGTCAGCAGAGAATTAGTCTGCATGTCATAGCAGAGAATGAGGCTTCACGTCAGCCACCACTGCAACAGTCCATTGGCATATATTTAGGCCCAGCACACACACAGGCAGAGGAGAGAGGTCCCGTAACAGAGAATCTGGCTTCATGTCAGCAGAGAATCAGTCTGCATGTCATAGCAGAGAATGAGGCTTCACGTCAGCCACCACTGCAACAGTCCATTGGCATATATTTAGGCCCAGCACACACACAGGCAGAGGAGAGAGGTCCCGTAACAGAGAATCTGGCTTCATGTCAGCAGAGAATCAGTCTGCATGTCATAGCAGAGAATGAGGCTTCACGTCAGCCACCACTGCAACAGTCCATTGGCATATATTTAGGCCCAGCACCCAGGCAGAGGAGGGAGGTCCCGTAACAGAGAATCTGTCTTCATGTCAGCAGAGAATTAGTCTGCATGTCATAGCAGAGAATGAGGCTTCACGTCAGCCACCACTGCAACAGTCCATTGGCATATATTTAGGCCCAGCACCCAGGCAGAGGAGGGAGGTCCCGTAACAGAGAATCTGTCTTCATGTCAGCAGAGAATTAGTCTGCATGTCATAGCAGAGAATGAGGCTTCACGTCAGCCACCACTGGAACAGTCCATTCTCAGATATTTAGGCCCCGGCACCCAGGCAGAGGAGAGAGGTCCCGTAACAGAGAATCTGTCTTCATGTCAGCAGAGAATTAGTCTGCATGTCATAGCAGAGAATGAGGCTTCACGTCAGCCACCACTGCAACAGTCCATTGGCATATATTTAGGCCCAGCACCCAGGCAGAGGAGAGAGGTCCCGTAACAGACAATCTGGCTTCATGTCAGCAGAGAATCAGTCTGCATGTCATAGCAGAGAATCAGGCTTCACGTCACCCACCACTGCAACAGTCCATTGTCATAAATTTAGGCCCAGCACTAGTGTTGAGCGGCATGTCCCATATTCGAATTCGCGAAATTTTGTGAATATTCGAAAGAATATTCGTAAAATATTCGCGATTATTCAAATTCGTTATTATTTCGCATATGCGATAATTCGAATTATCGCATAATACATATGCTATGCAAAATTCACATGTGCGCTAATGAAATCGCCTTACGAAGATTCGCAACTCAATTCAATCACTAATGTATGAATGCAATGCCCTTTGCCTCTGTTCTGGGACAAGTGTAGATATTCGCATGTGCGCTAATAAAATCGCCTTACGAAGATTCGCACCTCAATCACTTTCTAGGGAATGTGAGACTTTTGGGAATCAATCGAGATACAGTGGGGGGTGATGACAGTAGTTGACAGAGTACAGATCAATGTAATCTGTAAGGTGGAAAGTAAAATAAAAAATACGAATATTCGTAAATCGAATTTTACGAAGTTCTACGTATTCGCGAATATGGTGCTATACTATATGAATGCACAGGCCTTTGCCTCTCTGTTCTGGGGACAAGTGTAGATATTTGCATTTGCGTTAATAAAATCGCCTTACGAAGATTCGCAGCTCAATTCAATCACTAATGTATGAATGCAAAGCCCTTTGCCTCTGTTCTGGGACAAGTGTAGATATTCGCATGTGCGCTAATAAAATCGCCTTACGAAGATTCGCAACTCAATTCACTAATGTATGAATGCAAAGCCCTTTGCCTCTGTTCTGGGACGTGCCGATATTCGCATGTGCGCTAATAAAATCGCCTTACGAAGATTCGCAGCTCAATTCAATCACTAATGTATGAATGCAAAGCCCTTTGCCTCTGTTCTGGGACAAGTGTAGATATTCGCATGTGCGCTAATAAAATCGCCTTACGAAGATTCGCAACTCAATTCACTAATGTATGAATGCAAAGCCCTTTGCCTCTGTTCTGGGACGTGCCGATATTCGCATGTGCGCTAATAAAATCGCCTTACGAAGATTCGCGCCTCAATCACTTTCTAGGCAATGTGAGTAAGATCTGAGCTGTTGGACCTTTGGGAAACAATCAATTATATGTGTACTGTAATTTTGTGGGGGGGGGGGGGGGAAACAAAAAACGAATATTCGTTTTTACGAATATATAGCACTATATTCGAAATATTCGCGAAATCGCGAAGTTGCGATATTCGCGAAAAAAATTTGCTTTTCGAATATTCGCGCTCAACACTACCCAGCACCCAGGCAGAGGAGAGAGGTCCCGTAACAGAGAATCTGGCTTCATGTCAGCAGAGAATCAGTCTTCATATCATAGCAGAGAATCAGGCTTCACGTCACCCACCACTGTAAGAGTCAATTTTCATAAATTTAGGCCCAGAACCCAGGCAGAGGAGAAAGGTCCCGTAACAGACAATCTGGCTTCATGTCAGCAGAGAATCAGTCTTCATATCATAGCAGAGAATCAGGCTTCACGTCACCCACCACTGCAACAGTCAATTGTCATAAATTTAGGCCCAGCACCCAGGCAGAGGAGAGAGCTCCCGTAACAGAGGATCTGGCTTCATGTCAGCAGAGAATCAGTCTGCATGTCATAGCAGAGAATGAGGCTTCACGTCACCCACCACTGCAACAGTCCATTGGCATATATTTAGGCCTAGCACACAGGCAGAGCAGAGAGGTCCCGTAACAGACAATCTGGCTTCATGTCAGCAGAGAATCAGTCTGCATGTCATAGCAGAGAATGAGGCTTCACGTCACCCACCACTGCAACAGTCCATTGGCATATATTTAGGCCTAGCACACAGGCAGAGCAGAGAGGTCCCGTAACAGACAATCTGGCTTCATGTCAGCAGAGAATCAGTCTGCATGTCATAGCAGAGAATGAGGCTTCACGTCACCCACCACTGCAACAGTCCATTGGCATATATTTAGGCCTAGCACACAGGCAGAGCAGAGAGGTCCCGTAACAGACAATCTGGCTTCATGTCAGCAGAGAATCAGTCTGCATGTCATAGCAGAGAATGAGGCTTCACGTCACCCACCACTGCAACAGTCCATTGGCATATATTTAGGCCTAGCACACAGGCAGAGCAGAGAGGTCCCGTAACAGACAATCTGGCTTCATGACAGCAGAGAATTAGTCTGCATGTCATAGCAGAGAATGAGGCTTCACGTCAGCCACCACTGCAACAGTCCATTGGCATATATTTAGGCCCAGCACCCAGGCAGAGGAGAGAGGTCCCGTAACAGACAATCTGGCTTCATGTCAGCAGAGAATTAGTCTGCATGTCATAGCAGAGAATCAGGCTTCACGTCAGCCACCACTGCAACAGTCCATTGTCATAAATTTAGGCCCAGCACCCAGGCAGAGGAGAGAGGTCCCGTAACAGACAATCTGGCTTCATGTCAGCAGAGAATTAGTCTGCATGTCATAGCAGAGAATGAGGCTTCACGTCAGCCACCACTGCAACAGTCCATTGGCATATATTTAGGCCTAGCACACAGGCAGAGCAGAGAGGTCCCGTAACAGACAATCTGGCTTCATGACAGCAGAGAATCAGTCTGCATGTCATAGCAGAGAATCAGGCTTCACGTCAGCCACCACTGCAACAGTCCATTGTCATAAATTTAGGCCCAGAACCCAGGCAGAGGAGAAAGGTCCCGTAACAGACAATCTGGCTTCATGTCAGCAGAGAATCAGTCTTCATATCATAGCAGAGAATCAGGCTTCACGTCACCCACCACTGCAACAGTCAATTTTCATAAATTTAGGCCCAGAACCCAGGCAGAGGAGAAAGGTCCCGTAACAGACAATCTGGCTTCATGTCAGCAGAGAATCAGTCTTCATATCATAGCAGAGAATCAGGCTTCACGTCACCCACCACTGCAACAGTCAATTGTCATAAATTTAGGCCCAGCACCCAGGCAGAGGAGAGAGCTCCCGTAACAGAGGATCTGGCTTCATGTCAGCAGAGAATCAGTCTGCATGTCATAGCAGAGAATGAGGCTTCACGTCACCCACCACTGCAACAGTCCATTGGCATATATTTAGGCCTAGCACACAGGCAGAGGAGAGGTTCATTCAACTTTGGGTAGCCTCGCAATATAATGGTAAAATGAAAATAAAAATAGGATTGAATGAGGAAGTGCCCTGGAGTCCAATAATATATGGTTATGGGGAGGTAGTTAATGTCTAATCTGGACAAGGGACGGACAGGTCCTGTGGGATCCATGCCTGGTTCATTTTTATGAACGTCAGCTTGTCCACATTGGCTGTAGACAGGCGGCTGCGTTTGTCTGTAATGACGCCCCCTGCCGTGCTGAATACACGTTCAGACAAAACGCTGGCTGCCGGGCAGGCCAGCACCTCCAAGGCATAAAAGGCTAGCTCTGGCCACGTGGACAATTTAGAGACCCAGAAGTTGAATGGGGCCGAACCATCAGTCAGTACGTGGAGGGGTGTGCACACGTACTGTTCCACCATGTTAGTGAAATGTTGCCTCCTGCTAACACGTTGCGTATCAGGTGGTGGTGCAGTTAGCTGTGGCGTGTTGACAAAAGTTTTCCACATCTCTGCCATGCTAACCCTGCCCTCAGAGGAGCTGGCCGTGACACAGCTGCCTTGGCGACCTCTTGCTCCTCCTCTGCCTTGGCCTTGGGCTTCCACTTGTTCCCCTGTGACATTTGGGAATGCTCTCAGTAGCGTGTCTACCAACGTGCGCTTGTACTCGCGCATCTTCCTATCACGCTCCAGTGCAGGAAGTAAGGTGGGCACATTGTCTTTGTAGCGTGGATCCAGCAGGGTGGCAACCCAGTAGTCCGCACAGGTTAAAATGTGGGCAACTCTGCTGTCGTTGCGCAGGCACTGCAGCATGTAGTCGCTCATGTGTGCCAGGCTGCCCAGGGATAAGGACAAGCTGTCCTCTGTGGGAGGCGTATCGTCATCGTCCTGCCTTTCCCCCCAGCCACGCACCAGTGATGGACCCGAGCTGCGTTGGGTGCCACCCCGCTGTGACCATGCTTCATACTCATCCTCCTCCACCTCCTCCTCATCCTCGTCCTCCTCGTCCTCCAGTAGTGGGCCCTGGCTGGCCACATTTGTACCTGGCCTCTGCTGTTGCCAAAAACCTCCCTCTGAGTCACTTCGAAGAGACTGGCCTGAAAGTGCTAAAAATGACCCCTCTTCCTCCTCCTCCTCCTCCTCCTCCTGGGCCACCTCCTCTTCCATCATCGCCCTAAGTGTTTTCTCAAGGAGACATAGAAGTGGTATTGTAACGCTGATAACGGTGTCATCGCCACTGGCCATGTTGGTGGAGTACTCGAAACAGCGCAACAGGGCACACAGGTCTCGCATGGAGGCCCAGTCATTGGTGGTGAAGTGGTGCTGTTCTGTAGTGCGACTGACCCGTGCGTGCTGCAGCTGAAACTCCACTATGGCCTGCTGCTGCTCGCACAGTCTGTCCAGCATGTGCAAGGTGGAGTTCCACCTGGTGGGCACGTCGCATATGAGGCGGTGAGCGGGAAGGCCGAAGTTACGCTGTAGCGCAGACAGGCGAGCAGCAGCAGGATGTGAACGCCGGAAGCGCGAACAGACGGCCCGCACTTTATGCAGCAGCTCTGACATGTCGGGGTAGTTGTGAATGAACTTCTGCACCACCAAATTCAGCACATGCGCCAAGCAAGGGATGTGCGTCAAATTGGCTAGTCCCAGAGCTGCAACGAGATTTCGCCCATTATCACACACCACCAGGCCGGGCTTGAGGCTCACCGGCAGCAACCACTCGTCGGTCTGTTGTTCTATACCCCGCCACAACTCCTGTGCGGTGTGGGGCCTGTCCCCCAAACATATGAGTTTCAGAATGGCCTGCTGACGTTTACCCCGGGCTGTGCTGAAGTTGGTGGTGAAGGTGTGTGGCTGACTGGATGAGCAGGTGGAAGAAGAGGAGGAGGAAGCCGAGAAGGAGGAGGTGGCAACAGGAGGCAAAGAATGTTGCCCTGCGATCCTTGGCGGCGGAAGGACGTGCGCCAAACAGCTCTCCGCCTGGGGCCCAGCTGCCACTACATTTACCCAGTGTGCAGTTAGGGAGATATAGCGTCCCTGGCCGTGCTTACTGGTCCACGTATCTGTGGTTAGGTGGACCTTGCTACAGATGGCGTTGCGCAGTGCACACTTGATTTTATGGGATACTTGGTTGTGCAGGGAAGGCACGGCTCTCTTGGAGAAGTAGTGCCGGCTGGGAACAACATACTGTGGGACAGCAAGCGACATGAGCTGTTTGAAGCTGTCTGTGTCCACCAGCCTAAATGACAGCATTTCATAGGCCAGTAGTTTAGAAATGCTGGCATTCAGGGCCAGGGATCGAGGGTGGCTAGGTGGGAATTTACGCTTTCTATCAAATGTTTGTGAGATGGAGAGCTGAACGCTGGCGTGTGACATGGTTGAGACGCTTGGTGACGGAGGTGGTGGTGGTGGTGGTGTTGGTGGTACATCCCCTGTTTGCTGGGCGGCAGGTGCCAACGTTCCTCCAGAGGCGGAGGAAGAGGCCGAGGCGGCAGCAGCAGAATAGGCCGAGGCGGCAGCAGCAGAAGAGGTAGCAGGGGGAGCCTGAGTGACTTCCTTGGTTTTAAGGTGTTTACTCCACTGCAGTTCATGCTTTGCATGCAGGTGCCTGGTCATGCAGGTTGTGCTCAGGTTCAGAACGTTAATGCCTCGCTTCAGGCTCTGATGGCACAGCGTGCAAACCACTCGGGTCTTGTCGTCAGCACATTGTTTGAAGAAGTGCCATGCCAGGGAACTCCTTGAAGCTGCCTTTGGGGTGCTCGGTCCCAGATGGCGGCGGTCAGTAGCAGGCGGAGTCTCTTGGCGGCGGGTGTTCTGCTTTTGCCCACTGCTCCCTCTTTTGCTACGCTGTTGGCTCGGTCTCACCACTGCCTCTTCCTCTGAACTGTGAAAGTCAGTGGCACGACCTTCATTCCATGTGGGGTCTAGGACCTCATCGTCCCCTGCATCGTCTTCCACCCAGTCTTGATCCCTGACCTCCTGTTCAGTCTGCACACTGCAGAAAGACGCAGCAGTTGGCACCTGTGTTTCGTCATCATCAGAGACATGCTGAGGTGGTATTCCCATGTCCTCATCATCAGGAAACATAAGTGGTTGTGCGTCAGTGCATTCTATGTCTTTCACCGCTGGGGAAGGGCTAGGTGGATGCCCTTGGGAAACCCTGCCAGCGGAGTCTTCAAACAGCATAAGAGACTGCTGCATAACTTGAGGCTGAGACAGTTTCCCTGGTATGCATGGGGGTGATGTGACAGACTGATGGGGTTGGTTTTCAGGCGCCATCTGTGCGCTTTCTGCAGAAGACTGGGTGGGAGATAATGTGAACGTGCTGGATCCACTGTCGGCCACCCAATTGACTAATGCCTGTACCTGCTCAGGCCTTACCATCCTTAGAACGGCATTGGGCCCCACCATATATCGCTGTAAATTCTGGCGGCTACTGGGACCTGAGGTAGTTGGTACACTAGGACGTGTGGATGTGGCAGAACGGCCACGTCCTCTCCCAGCACCAGAGGGTCCACTAACACCACCACGACCATGTCCACGTCCGCGTCCCTTACTAGATGTTTTTCTCATTGTTATGGTTCACCACAACAACAAATATATTATTTGGCCCAATGTATTGTATTCAAATTCAGCGGGATATAAATTTGAGGCCTAGTATTTAGGCGCTGGGTGACCGGTATGGATTTAGTGACAGAATTAGACTTGGAAATGCACAGAAGCGTGTGTGTGTGAAGTTATTCTGAATGACCCAATGTGCACCTTGAATATTATATACCCTTTTAGGGATAGATTTCAAATAGCTCTGATATAGCAGAAACCACTAAATTATGAAATTGCTAAATTGGGAATTGTACTTCAACCCAGAACAAAAAATGTGCTTTGACGGACACTAAATATCTTGCCCAGCAACAACAGTACAACGGTGGGTAACGAGAGATTTAGAGGGAATTAAATTTGAGGCCTAGTATTTAGGCGCTGGGTCACCGGTATGGATTTAGTGACAGAATTAGACTTGGAAATACACAGTAGCGGGTGTGTGTGAAGTTATTCTGAATGACCCAATGTGCACCTTCAATATTATATACCCTTTTAGGGATAGATTTCAAATAGCTCTGATATAGCAGAAACCACTAAATTATGAAATTGCTAAATTGGGAATTGTACTTCAACCCAGAACAAAAAATGTGCTTTGACGGACACTAAATATCTTGCCCAGCAACAACAGTACAGCGGTGGGTAACGAGAGATTTAGAGGGAATTAAATTTGAGGCCTAGTATTTAGGCGCTGGGTCACCGGTATGGATTTAGTGACAGAATTAGACTTGGAAATGCACAGAAGCGTGTGTGTGAAGTTATTCTGAATGACCCAATGTGCACCTTCAATATTATATACCCTTTTTGGGATAGATTTCAAATAGCTCTGATATAGCAGGAACCACTAAATTATGAAATTGCTAAATTGGGAATTGTACTTCAACCCAGAACAAAAAATGTGCTTTGACGGGCACTAAATAACTTTCCCAGCTACAACAGGACAACGGTAACGAGAGATTTAGAGGGATTTAAATTTGAGGCCTAGTATTTAGGCGCTGGGTGACAGGTATGGGTTTAGTGACAGAATTAGACTTGGAAATACACAGTAGCGGGTGTGTGTGAAGTTATTCTGAATGACCCTATGTGCACCTTCAATATTATATACCCTTTTAGGGATAGATTTCAAATAGCTCTGATATAGCAGAAACCACTAAATTATGAAATTGCTAAATTGGGAATTGTACTTCAACCCAGAACAAAAAATGTGCTTTGACGGACACTAAATATCTTGCCCAGCAACAACAGTACACCGGTGGGTAACGAGAGATTTAGAGGGAATTAAATTTGAGGCCTAGTATTTAGGCGCTGGGTCACCGGTATGGATTTAGTGACAGAATTAGACTTGGAAATACACAGTAGCGGGTGTGTGTGAAGTTATTCTGAATGACCCTATGTGCACCTTCAATATTATATACCCTTTTAGGGATAGATTTCAAATAGCTCTGATATAGCAGAAACCACTAAATTATGAAATTGCTAAATTGGGAATTGTACTTCAACCCAGAACAAAAAATGTGCTTTGACGGACACTAAATATCTTGCCCAGCAACAACAGTACAGCGGTGGGTAACGAGAGATTTAGAGGGAATTAAATTTGAGGCCTAGTATTTAGGCGCTGGGTCACCGGTATGGATTTAGTGACAGAATTAGACTTGGAAATGCACAGAAGCGTGTGTGTGAAGTTATTCTGAATGACCCTATGTGCACCTTCAATATTATATACCCTTTTTGGGATAGATTTCAAATAGCTCTGATATAGCAGGAACCACTAAATTATGAAATTGCTAAATTGGGAATTGTACTTCAACCCAGAACAAAAAATGTGCTTTGACGGGCACTAAATAACTTTCCCAGCTACAACAGGACAACGGTAACGAGAGATTTAGAGGGATTTAAATTTGAGGCCTAGTATTTAGGCGCTGGGTGACAGGTATGGGTTTAGTGACAGAATTAGACTTGGAAATACACAGTAGCGGGTGTGTGTGAAGTTATTCTGAATGACCCTATGTGCACCTTCAATATTATATACCCTTTTAGGGATAGATTTCAAATAGCTCTGATATAGCAGAAACCACTAAATTATGAAATTGCTAAATTGGGAATTGTACTTCAACCCAGAACAAAAAATGTGCTTTGACGGACACTAAATATCTTGCCCAGCAACAACAGTACACCGGTGGGTAACGAGAGATTTAGAGGGAATTAAATTTGAGGCCTAGTATTTAGGCGCTGGGTCACCGGTATGGATTTAGTGACAGAATTAGACTTGGAAATACACAGTAGCGGGTGTGTGTGAAGTTATTCTGAATGACCCTATGTGCACCTTCAATATTATATACCCTTTTTGGGATAGATTTCAAATAGCTCTGATATAGCAGGAACCACTAAATTATGAAATTGCTAAATTGGGAATTGTACTTCAACCCAGAACAAAAAATGTGCTTTGACGGGCACTAAATAACTTTCCCAGCTACAACAGGACAACGGTAACGAGAGATTTAGAGGGATTTAAATTTGAGGCCTAGTATTTAGGCGCTGGGTGACAGGTATGGGTTTAGTGACAGAATTAGACTTGGAAATACACAGTAGCGGGTGTGTGTGAAGTTATTCTGAATGACCCTATGTGCACCTTCAATATTATATACCCTTTTTGGGATAGATTTCAAATAGCTCTGATATAGCAGAAACCACTAAATTATGAAATTGCTAAATTGGGAATTGTACTTCAACCCAGAACAAAAAATGTGCTTTGACGGACACTAAATATCTTGCCCAGCAACAACAGTACAGCGGTGGGTAACGAGAGATTTAGAGGGAATTAAATTTGAGGCCTAGTATTTAGGCGCTGGGTCACCGGTATGGATTTAGTGACAGAATTAGACTTGGAAATACACAGTAGCGGGTGTGTGTGAAGTTATTCTGAATGACCCTATGTGCACCTTCAATATTATATACCCTTTTTGGGATAGATTTCAAATAGCTCTGATATAGCAGGAACCACTAAATTATGAAATTGCTAAATTGGGAATTGTACTTCAACCCAGAACAAAAAATGTGCTTTGACGGGCACTAAATAACTTTCCCAGCTACAACAGGACAACGGTAACGAGAGATTTAGAGGGATTTAAATTTGAGGCCTAGTATTTAGGCGCTGGGTGACAGGTATGGGTTTAGTGACAGAATTAGACTTGGAAATACACAGTAGCGGGTGTGTGTGAAGTTATTCTGAATGACCCTATGTGCACCTTCAATATTATATACCCTTTTTGGGATAGATTTCAAATAGCTCTGATATAGCAGAAACCACTAAATTATGAAATTGCTAAATTGGGAATTGTACTTCAACCCAGAACAAAAAATGTGCTTTGACGGACACTAAATATCTTGCCCAGCAACAACAGTACAGCGGTGGGTAACGAGAGATTTAGAGGGAATTAAATTTGAGGCCTAGTATTTAGGCGCTGGGTCACCGGTATGGATTTAGTGACAGAATTAGACTTGGAAATACACAGTAGCGGGTGTGTGTGAAGTTACTCTGAATGACCCTATGTGCACCTTCAATATTATATACCCTTTTTGGGATAGATTTCAAAGAGCTCTGATATAGCAGGAACCACTAAATTATGAAATTGCTAAATTGGGAATTGTATTTCAACCCAGAACAAGAAATGTGCTTGAACGGACACTAAATAACTCGCCCAGCTACAGCACTAGGGACAGATTTAGCTGGATATAAATTTGAGGCCTAGTATTTAGGCGCTGGGTGACCGGTATGGATTTAGTGACAGAATTAGACTGGGATATGGCCAAAAAATGAACAGACTATTGCTGGTTAAATGCACTTGGTGTGACAGCTTCACCCTGATGTAGGCTTTAGCCAAAAAACAACCACACCATTGAGGGTTAAATGCACTTGGTGACAGGCGCAGCTTGCCCCTGATTTTGTATATGGCCAAAAAATGAACAGACTATTGCTGGTTAAATGCACTTGGTGTGACAGCTTCACCCTGATGTAGGCTTTAGCCAAAAAACAACCACACCATTGAGGGTTAAATGCACTTGGTGACAGGCGCAGCTTGCCCCTGATTTTGTATATGGCCAAAAAATGAACAGACTATTGCTGGTTAAATGCACTTGGTGTCACAGCTTCACCCTGATGTAGGCTTTAGCCAAAAAACAACCACACCATTGAGGGTTAAATGCACTTGGTCGCAGCTTGTGCTGGCGCACCACAAGACACAAAATGGCCGCCGATCACCCCAGAAAAATGAGACTGACAAACGGTCTGTGCAGCCTAAAAACAGTGAGCAATTGAGGATCAGCAGCTCAATGATCCACAGCTGCAGATCGATCAGTTAATCAAGTCCTTTGGAGGAGTTAATCTGCCTAATCTCGCCCTACTGTCGCAGCCGCAACCTCTCCCTACGCTAATCAGAGCAGAGTGACGGGCGGCGCTATGTGACTCCAGCTTAAATAGAGGCTGGGTCACATGGTGCTCTGGCCAATCACAGCCATGCCAATAGTAGGCATGGCTGTGATGGCCTCTTGGGGCAAGTAGTATGACGCTTGTTGATTGGCTGCTTTGCAGCCTTTCAAAAAGCGCCAAGAAAGCGTCACAAAAGCGCGAAGAAAGCGACGAACACCGAACCCGAACCCGGACTTTTACGAAAATGTCCGGGTTCGGGTCCGTGTCACGGACACCCCAAAATTCGGTACGAACCCGAACTATACAGTTCGGGTTCGCTCATCCCTAATCCTGATGCATAAATGACTTCTACAAGATGGCACCTTGGGCTGAACCTCCATTTCACCATTACTAGTCGGTCATTATTAAAGTTGGGGCAGATTTACTAATCCTATAAATGGCATAAACTTTGGTAGTCTAAAGATGCTATGACTAAGTCCGCTACAGTTGGCTGAAATGCGTAAGCCATTTACATGCAGAAGATGTATTTTAACGGATGTTATTTGGTAAAGGATTGTGCTTTTATGTATCGCGCTGGATCCCTGTTGGTCCCTATTCAGATTGTGGCTCAAACACTGTGGACTGAGCTATTAATAAATTTATTTTTATTTTTTCTTGTACAGCTTTTTTTAGTTTAAAGATGTGTCTAATCTATAACACTGGCTTAGGCTACTTTCACACTTGCGGCAGGACGGATCCGACATGGTGAACAGCCTGTCGGAACCGTCCTGCCGTAAGTGTGAAAGTAGCCTTTAGGGTACTTTCACACTTGCGTTGTTTGATTCCGGCAGTCAAAAGAATGCATTGCAATACCGGATCCGTTTTGTCTGGTGTCATCAGGCAAAACTGATCCGGTATTTATTTATGCGCAGACTGGAAGGACAGATCCGGCATTCCGGTATTTTGAATGCCGGATCCGGCACTAATACATTCCTATGGAAAAAAATTCAGGCAAGTCCGGCATTCAGGCAAGTCTTCAGTTTTTTCCGCTGGAGATAAAACCGTAGCATGCTGCGGTTTTCTCTTTTGCCTGATCAGTCAAAATGACTGAACTGAAGACATCCTGATGCACCCTGAACGGATTACTCTCCATTCAGAATGCGTGGGATATGCCTGATCAGTTCTTTTCCGGTATAGAGCCCCTGTGACGGGTAAAAGTACCCTTAAGCGAAGTGATACATTTTAAAATTTGCTCGCAGGAGATTGTAGAGTGTGTTAGACACCCCTCTTTGATTCTAGATTTGAGACAGCTTTTTATGCCAGTTTTAGGTGCAAAATAGCGCATCTTCGGCCTGCCCGGTTTCCTACAAAGCCCCGTCTACTTTCTGTCAAGCCCCACTTCCTTTTCATGCATTTCACTGCTCAGCACTGCCCCCTATAGATAACAATAATGATCTGAATAGGTAGGAAAATCTGTAGCTTGGAGCAGCAGGGTTATAGTTTATTTGATCTGGGTAACATTTGCATTGCATTTGCATATTCTCATATTCAGCTGACAGTTCTGCAATTTATTTTTAGGCTTGTGATTGTTGCACGCATACACATCATATATTCAAATGTGAGTCGATACAGTTCTATAGGTGTTCTAGCTGTCTGTCCAGAGTAGACCTCATTTATTATGCCTATCTCTTAAAGGGAGCCGACCAAGGGCGACATCTTCATAGAGTTTGTATGTGCTCTCCGTGTTTGTGTGCGTTTTCTCCGGGTTCTCCAGTTTCCTCCCACACTCCAAAGACTTGGGGTCCATTCACACGTCCGTAGTGTATTGTGGATCCACAATACACTCGGCCGGCGCCCCCATAGAAATGCCTATTCTTGTCTGCAATTGCGGACAAGAATAGGACATGTTCTATATTTTTTTTTCCGGAGCCTGGACTGGAAGATCGGGGGCGCGCTCCAGAAATGTGGATCGCACACTGTGTGCTGTCTGCATCCATTCCTGCCCCATAGAGAATAAATAGGTCCACGGAACGGATGCAGACCCATTCTGCGGACGTGTGATTGGACCCTTACTAATGGGGAACTCAGATTGTGAACCCCATTGGGGGACAGTGTGATGCTAATGTCTGTAAAGCGCTGCAGAATGTCTGCGCTATATAAGGGAATATAATAAATAGATAAGTAATGATTGGCGCGATGAGGTCAGCGGTCTAATACGAGGTGGTGGCAGAGCACTTGCAGTTTAATGCTCGCAGCACATATCTGAGAAGAGTCATGGGCTGCCAGGGAAGAGTCCTTCCTATTCAGGAGTTCTTCTCTCTCCGCCCACCCACCAATTTCTCTTAGGGAGGAAGCTATGGACAGAAATGTCAACTATTAGCGGTTCACCGAGCAGAGGGGGAACTATGACTAAGGGTACATTCACACAGCTGTGGTGCCGCCGTGCCCTGTGCAGCAAACGGGGTCCACAAAACACAGGGACATGTCCTGTCTTTTGCAGTGCAGAGGCTTCCATGTGCTTCTGTGGGCTTCCTGCGGTTTGCGGTCCACAAAACTGGCATGGCGGCACCATGGTCATGTTAATACCTGCTGATTATTGGCAAATCTGTCCTTCGTTTTTTTTTTGGTTTGTTTTTTATTCGTCAATCGGCGACAGGTGGATGGAGAGATGGGGTACTCCTAAATAAGCTGGACTCTTCCCTGGCATCCCATGACTCTTCGTAGGCTCATGTGGCAGGACTTGACAGCCACCTTGTATCACAAGTGACAGACTGCTGAGATCGGTGTGTATGTCACTAAATTATGCTGCTCTCAGTGGGCCTTCAAAGGGGCACCATAAAGTTGTTGGTTATTAGAAGATCACACCATAATCCAAAGTTAGTGCTCATCACTGTATTTTGCATCGGTGTCCGATCTGCAATTTCTTTTCAGATTGCAAACTGACCCTTTCCTTTCCATGGGTCTACAAAAAAAAACAGAACCCGAATATCATCCATGTGCTGTCCTCTCATCTGTATGTCTGTTCCAGAAATTCTAGAACATGTCCTATTCTTCTCTGAACGGCCACTTCTATTGAGGCAGACTGCCCGTGGGAGGTGTACTTTCCAGATATGTGGTTTGCGGACCACAATACAGACACGGTTTGGGAATAAGGCTGTTTTGTTGGTCTCGGAGGCAGCGGTCCATCACTGCTGCCTGCTTGTGGAGCAAGCCTTCTGATAAACATGCCCAGGTCATTAGCCCCGGCAGATCCTAAAGGGTTGTTGTGTTCCTCATCAAGCGATTTATGTACTTTAATGGAAAATTGCATCATAATGGTGTTAACACTCACCATAAAACATCTCAGGAAGTTTTTATGACTGTCCTATCGTTTATTGCAGAATAGTTGATTGTTTATTGAGCAAGCGCTCATGAATTGCCTGTACTGTAGGTCTAAAGCTCTTTGTGGCCAAGGCTCTCAGATGGGTACATGAGCACCACCCATGGAAACCTCATGCATGCTTTAGGTTATTTTTCTCCTCCCGATGCTCATATTTTGCCCTGTAAGTAGGGTGATGGCTAGTCTTTTGTACTGGATTTGTCTTTGTATAAAACCAGTACATATTGAGATATTACAAAGTGCAGAGCCCTCCATACCATGACGTGCCTATTCAGCCCCGATACCAACTTATCATAAAAGTAACCTACTCCAATGAAATGATGAAAAAGTGCCATTGTCTTGGACCTAACTTAATATTGTACAGATTTTTAGGATGCAGTGGTCCCCGCCACACGCCATTATCAGAGACATGATAGTATAATGCAAGGTGTGCTACCGTTGATGCTGTTGAAACATGAATTGTATATAACTTCTCGCAGCATCTAGAGGTCCATTATAAAAGCTAAAACATCCTTAAAAGGGTTCTCTGGGCTGTAGATATTGATGGCCTAATCTCAAGACCAGTTATTGATATCAAATCGGTGGGGTCTGACGCCCAGCATCCCTACCGATCAGCTGTTTCGGGCTCTCATGGCACCAGAAACTAACAGTGTTCGAAGCAGAAGGCACCATACATTGTGTAGTTACTGGTGCCAACATACTAAAGTTCACTTCCCATTCACATGATTGGGAGCCGAGCTGCAGTACCTTGGCGTGGCCACTACAGTGTATGGCGCTGTCTGTCTCCAGCACTGTATAGGGTCTGGCACCACGGCAGCCCAAAACAGCTGATCAGTTCCAGGTATTGGAAACCCACTGATCTGATATTGATGACCTATTCTGAGCATAGGCCATCAATATCTGTAGCCCGGAGAACCCCTTAGCGCATTTAGACTTTTGTAATTTCTGTGCCACTTCTGTTGTGCCTAAACCCAACCAGGACCACACCCTGGTGATCAGGGCTTAAATAGGACCCACCCATTTTTGGCTCGGGACAGCCCGAATTTTCTGGGGCTGTATCTGAAAATTAGGGACAGTCCGTTCCAATTCAGGACTGTTGGCAACAATGCTTTTATATGGCCTAATAGCTAATGTCATTGACAGTGCCAGGTTTTTATATCTTTCCATGGCCGGAGCTGCAGTATGGCACGACTCTCATGATCTGTAGCATAATATAGAATTATCCTACATGCTGCGACATTAAAGGGAACCTGTCATCGACTTTGTGCTGCCCATACTAACGTCAGTATAAAGTAGAGACAGGTGAGTCGATTTCAGCGGTCTCTCATTTATAAGTTAAAAGTAAGTGGTTGCCGAGAACCAACATCACAACCATTGCAGACTGGACCTGAAAAAGGGTCAAATCCACCTGAGAAGAGTCCTGGTTATTCATGAATTCCTGCTCTCCTGCCCACCTGCTGCTGACTAAGGCTTCTAACCAAGTTTTCCCCCTTCTCTCTAGGAGAGAACTGCCAATCATCAGCAGGTGGGTGGGAGTAGGAGATTATGTATAACCAGGACTCTTCTCAGGTAGATGTGACTATAGGGGCTTGTTCACACGAATGTATGTGTTCCGTTCCGCATTGGGCACAGCAATTTATGGTCCCTAATGCACGGAGAATGCTCGTGCAGGCTCTGGGATGGATCCAGACCCATTCAACTTGAATGGGTCCGCATCCTTTCATTCTGCAAAAAGATAGAGCAAGTTCTATCTTTTTGCGGATTGAAAGTACAAAACAGAACCCCATGGAAGCGCTCCGTAGCGTTCCGTTCCGCATCTCTGGATTTGTGGACCCATTGAGGTGAATGGGTCGGCATCCGTGATGCGGAATTGACACGAAACGGTGCCTGTGTATTGCGGATCCGCATCTGCGGTCCGCAATATGGAAATGCAACACATACGTTCATGTGAACAAGCCCTAAAGCTGGTTCTCAGCAACCACTTACTTTTAGCTCAGGAGTGACACACCGCTGACATCAGCATTTCTGTCACTATTTTATGCTGCCCTCAGTGAGATCAGCATAAAGTTGATGACAGGTTCCCTTCGAAGAGTTAACGGCCACAAGGAGATGTGCTACGTAGGTATATAACAATGCCAGATTCCTTCAAAGCCCTGATGATCCTGCACGTTTATGACCCATAGGCCATCAGTGAGGGTCCCCCACAAAGCGAGGTCCGGGGCACCAATGAGCGGGCCGCGGGAAGGCTGTGAAATAGACGCAGCAGGTAATTTAGAGAAGAGTTATGTAGGCGCTAAAATGAAATGTCTTGAACAAACTCATTGCATACCCCGTGGATTTCAGAACTGCTCGGCTTGTTGTTTTTCTTTGTACGGAGAACGGTCCTTTGAAAATGCGGCCATAATTCATTTTTATTGGGAGTAAAGTGACCAGGTTTTCTATTGAAGGCTGACACCCGCATGAAAAATACATAGACCGCCAACCTCCATGGTAAAGGAAAATTACCACCAGTGTGTAGGTGACTTGTGTAGAAACTACCACGGTGAGAAAATTTCTATATGAATATATTCATACACGGTAAGGCTACTTTCACACTAGCGTTCATGGGTCCGTTCGTGAGCTCCGTTTGAAGGAGCTCACGAGCGGACCCAGACGCCTCCGTCCAGCCCTGATGCAGTCTGAATGGAGCGGATCCGCTCAGACTGCATCAGTCTGGCGGCGTTCAGCCTCTGCTCCGCTCGCCTCCGCACGGCCAGGGGGACAGCTGAACGCTGCTTGCAGCGTTCAGCTGTCCGCCTGGCCGTGCGGAGGCGTGCGGATCAGTTCAGACTTACAATGTAAGTCAATGGGAACGGATCCGCTTGAAGATGAGCCCATATGGCTCAATCTTCAAGCGGATCCGTCCCCCATTGACTTTACATTGAAAGTCTGAACGGATCCGCTCAGGCTACTTGCGCACTTGCGAAATTTTTCTAAGTTATTAATGCAGACGGATCTGTACTGAACGGAGCCTCCGTCTGCATTAATATGATCGGATCCGTTCAGAACGGATCCGATCAAGCGCAAGTGTGAAAGTAGCCTAAGTGTGTGGTTTTTGTTTTTTTTGGGCGATGGCACCGTTCTATTTTTGGTGCCGCCAGTATAGGGGCAGCTCCAAACAATGCATTAAAGGGGTTATCCGAGACTAAAAAATGTCCCCCATATGTCCTTACACTGAATCTACTTACCTGGCTCCCCGTTCCCTGCGCCGCTCCTGGTCCCCACACCGACCGGGGGAACATCCAATGGCACGTCACCGCCTGCCGTTGGCTGCTACCCCCGACACCAGATGTTTTCATCAGCGCACTGGGAGAAGCGGCGTTGCAGGGAAAAGGAGAAGGGAGTATGTGAAAATAAGGGGTAGTAACGTGTTAGGTTTTAACTTTTATTAGGATAATTTAAGATCCCTATGAGGGGAGGAAAAGGAGAAGGGAGCCAGGTAAGTAGAGTCAGTGTGAGGGGCCCGGGCATATGGGGGACATTTTTTAGTCTCGGATAACACCTTTTTAAGTATATAAGGTACATTATATTACAAATTATGAACTTGATCCTTATAGATCTAGGTTTGGTGACCTAGATTTATAAGTGGCAGACCTTTTTATCTGTGTGCTACCTGACTGTGCTGACTTTCTTCTATTATAGGCAGCATTGAAAGGGTATTCCGGTTTTGTATCCACAGGTTAGGGCTACATGCACACGGCCGTATGTGTTTTGCGGAACAGACACGGAAACAAACAACGTTCGTGTGCATGTAGCCTAAGGGATAGCTATTATTAGACTGGTCATACCGCCGGGACCCCCACTTATCACGAGAACAGGTACCCTGTGGAGGCCTCCAGAAATGAAGGGAACGTCCGGTTATTTCTATGTGGGCGTTGTAGAGATCTTCCATAGACTGCACAGTTCTACATAACTTGATATCATCTGCAAAAATAGAAACTGTGCTATTAATCCCATCCCCTATACCATTAAACGGGTTGTGCAGCGATTTTGTATTGATGACCTATCCTCAGTATATGCCGACGCCCAGCACCCTCGCTGATCAGCTGTTTGAAGAGGAGGTGGCGTTCCATGCGGGTACTACTTCCTCTTAATTACACTGCCTGTCGTCTTGGAAGTGCAGTGTAATGACAAGTACTCGCTCCGTTCACTTGAATGTATTGTAATTACACCACGCTGCTGCTCCAGAGGAGACGAGGCGTAGTGTAAAGACCAGGAAGCGATCCTCACATGGAGCGCTACCTCCTCTTCAAACAGCTGATCCCTGGGAGTTGGACTTGCACTGATCAGATATCGATGACCTATCTTGAGGATCACTATGTCCAGAGCCGCCCCTCTGTCCAGGCTTCTACTCGCTATATCCACAGCCGCCCCTCTGTCCAGGCTTCTACTCGCTATATCCACAGCCGCCCCTCTGTCCAGGCTTCTACTCGCTATATCCACAGCCGCCCCTCTGTCCAGGCTTCTACTCGCTATATCCACAGCCGCCCCTCTGTCCAGGCTTCTACTCGCTATATCCACAGCCGCCCCTCTGTCCAGGCTTCTACTCGCTATATCCACAGCCGCCCCTCTGTCCAGGCTTCTACTCGCTATATCCACAGCCGCCCCTCTGTCCAGGCTTCTACTCGCTATATCCACAGCCGCCCCTCTGTCCAGGCTTCTACTCGCTATATCCACAGCCGCCCCTCTGTCCAAGCTTCTACTCACCTCGCTATGTCTAGAGCCGCCCCTCTGTCCAGGCTTCTACTCGCTATATCCACAGCCGCCCCTCTGTTCAAGCTTCTACTCACCTCGCTATGTCCAGAGCCGCCCCTCTGTCCAGGCTTCTACTCGCTATATCCACAGCCGCCCCTCTGTCCAGGCTTCTACTCGCTATAGCCACAGCCGCCTATCTGTCCAGGCTTCTACTCGCTATAGCCACAGCCGCCTATCTGTCCAGGCTTCTACTCGCTATATCCACAGCCGCCCCTCTGTCCAGGCTTCTACTCACTATATCCACAGCCGCCTCTCTGTCCAAGCTTCTACTCACCTCGCTATATCCACAGCCGCCACTCTGTCCAAGCTTCTACTCACCTCGCTATATCCACAGCCGCCCCTCTGTCCAAGCTTCTACTCACCTCGCTATATCCACAGCCGCCCCTCTGTCCAGGCTTCTACTCACCTCGCTATATCCACAGCCGCCCCTCTGTCCAAGCTTCTACTCACCTCGCTATATCCACAGCCGCCCCTCTGTCCAGGCTTCTACTCACCTCGCTATATCCACAGCCGCCCCTCTGTCCAGGCTTCTACTCACCTCGCTATATCCACAGCCGCCCCTCTGTCCAGGTTTCTACTCGCTATATCCACAGCCGCCCCTCTGTCCAAGCTCCAGGCTTCTACGCGCTATATCCACAGCCGCCCCTCTGTCCAAGCTCCAGGCTTCTACGCGCTATATCCACAGCCGTCCCTCTGTCCAGTCTTCTACTCATCTCCTCATAAAACCTAATTGGGTTAGTCAAACATCTCCTGTCCTCGGTAACCCCATGCCTGTTGTCACTTATGATGTTATTTAAGGCTACTGAGAACTGGTTTGGTTGGATTTTTCCAGCATTCAAATATATGGGTTTGTCTAAAGATATTTTTTTCTATCAGCTTCTCTGTGATTGGTTGCTATGGGCAAGAAGAACCGTTTTCTTTTAAAAATCTGACCCGGGGACCACCATGTCAGTTTTCTGGCTTAAAAAAGTCAGAAACCTCATGTGTGCGACTTTTTTAACTTAATTGCACGAAACCCTAGGGCTAAGTGGCGTGTCTATGTCACCCTTGCCACTTTTCCAAAAATATATCTTCTTTTACTCAAGTTTTCTGGCCTAAAAGAAGACTCAAAGCTGCTGTAGATTTAGTTCTAGGCACATGAACTGCCAGGGGCTGCACCTAATTTATGCCTTGTTATGAATTCGGCGCAACTCCAGCCGTGCAGGGGATGGCATAGACCAGCGTAAAAACTCCAGTCTGTGTTTTATTGTTTACTGTGATGTGAAGCAGAAAACCCCACATACAATAATGGGTATGGGCGTCTTCCAGTATGCAGAAGTTCTGCTTGATAAAATTGATAATCCACGGCTGAATTTTTGCAACAAATTCCTCTGCAAATTCCTATAATTTTTTTTTTTTTTCTTGTATTGCATCCATTTAAATGGAGCCTTATCAGAGAAGTTGTATAAAAACGTCTTCTGTATTACGGTATTTGCTTCCTCCCTGATGTTTTTTAGATCTTGTCTCAAAAAAGAATCATTGCTCACCTCTATCAATTCCATGACGCTCTGACACTACTCCGCCCCCTACACTCTTCACTTCCTATCTGGCTTGGCACGCCAGGAAAGGCCCACTTAACCAATCACTGGCTGAGGCAGGTCGCTGTTAAAACCAGTGATTAGCTGATTGAACCTTTCTGGTCATTTCCTACATCAAGTCGGGAGAGGAATTGGAGAGCAGAGGGAAACGCCGGGGAATCAGTGGTGATGAGTAATGCTTCTTAATAGTTTCTGAGATTTTTATTTTATTTTTTTTATCTCCCTGTAAAACCACCATTAAATGGGTTGTCTATTAAAAAAAAAAAAAAAAAAAAAGTTGCAGAAATCACATTGCTAGCACAACGAATGGCAGCATTAGGCCATTGGTGGTATCCCGGTCTGGATTCCTGCTAGCAGCAGGAGCGCACGGCGTCGGTGGTTGCTATGACACTGTGCGCTTCATGCCGCCGCTGCACTACAGTAATACACTGGTATGATCTATACTAGTGTATTACTGTAGTGCAGCAGCGGCATGAAGCGCACGGCATCATAGCAACCAATGACACCGTGCGCTCCTGCTGTCAGCAGGAATCCAGGCCGGGTTACCACGGACCGTTCACGGCTGTGGAACACTGCCGTGTGCATTCGGCCTTATAGTCATGCTAATAACTGCTAAATGGTGCGGCCGAATATGCCAGTTAAGTAATTCAGTCATTCAGAAACTGTACCCTCAAGTTCTTTCATAAAATGTCTTTGTTTAAAAAGCAAATACCATTTATTGTGGAAAATATGTAATAACATGGGAAACCTGGAAAAATACATTTAATCTGTCAGATTAAGGAGATGTCGTTTGAAATGTATTCAAAAAGTAAATGTGTGGCATGTGGAGGCCTTTGTAAGACCACAATAGGGGCAGTTAGTCTTTCAGAGGGTTCGCTGTATAAGAAAAATACAGAATTCTTTACATTCCGCCCGTGGACCTATACTTCAAATGGCATTATTACATGTGTTATTTCCATTACAGTCGTGAAATTTTATAACTTTATACTACAAGAATAAAAGGGTCTCAGCTTTTATATGTAAGTAATCTAAGAGCCAAGCATGGGGCATCTTTCCGTTTAAAAAAGTACTTTATCCTTTGAATGTGTTTCTATTAAAATAACCATAATTTGCTATACTTTTGGTCTTTTATATGTGTAATGGTACAGCTTCCCTAATGTAATGCCAGCCATGGGAGGCATGACGTTGGCATTGAGATTTAGGACCAAACTACAATATATGTACTGAATGGAAACGTGCCATCTCTGGTTATTTTTTTTATGTATATTTTTTTGGGGGGGATTTTATGCCAAATTTACATTGGATTGTGGGAAGTAAGAAATACAAGATGGAAATGAAATCATATTGTAGTGAAATTCACATGTGTGTGACCCGATTGAGAGGTCATCTAATCTTCTGGATTATTTGTCGATGTTACAGTGCTAAACTCCCTTGTAAGGTTGGAGTACCTTGAGGAAGAAAGCACAAACTAAAGCGTTGGCCCCAAATCTGATGCTTTTGTCTGGTCTTGTGAAACACATCAGTCAACAGTTACTTAAAGGGGTATTCCACTTTGCATTAACATCCAATAAAATAATCATTTATGAAGGTAGCTGTAAGTTTGTAATATATTTATTCAAATTCCTTTATTAATCCTATCTCCTGTTCTGGGATGTGGTCACATGACCTTGTCCGTGCAGCTCTAATTTCCTGTCTTGTTATGTACATGGGCGGGGCAGTGATAGGGGAGTGTCAATGTAACTAGCTGGGTGTGTAAAGCTATAAAATGGCTAGGGTTTCTTGGGGGCAGTGATGGGGGAGAATCTATGTAACTAGCTGGGGGGGGAGCTATAAACTAGCTAGGTGTTAGGGGCAGTGATAGGGTAGTGCCTATGTAACTAGCTGGGGGGGGAGCTATAAACTAGCTGCGTGGAAGGGGCAGTGATAGGGGAGTGTCTATGTAACTAGCTGGGGGGAGGAGCTATAAACTAGCTGGGTGGTGTTAGGGGCAGTGATAGGGGAGTGTCTATGTAACTAGCTGGGGGGGAGGAGCTATAAACTAGCTGGGTGGTGTTAGGGGCAGTGATAGGGGAGTGTCTATGTAACTAGCTGGTGGGAGGAGCTATAATCTAGCAGAGTATTGTTAGGGGCAGTGATACGGTAGTGTCTGTTAAACCATAGTAATGTTGGAAGACCCGTTTAAGTTATTTAAGCCTAGAAATTGGTGTAGAATGTGTAATAAAAATGTGATTTTTGGTGCATAATGTTTAATCAGGTTTTAGACCTATTGAATAGTCCACTATGGCTCACTTAACAAGGGGGCATGGTTTTCTGAGAAAGGGGCATGCTGATGGTAAAAGGGCATGGGGTAAGATGTGACTGCATGCACCAAAATTTTGTGCCAAAATCTGGTGGTCTCAGTATCTAGCCATGAACCAAATGTATCATCCAGCTTGAGCCAATGTGATAAGCTAGGCGCATGTTTAGCTAGTCTGACCTGTCACCACTATGCTGTATGTATTTTCTGCAGGATTAGCTCCTATTGCCATTCTGTCTGTTAAATATAGTCTGGAATATCAGACTCCTTGGATTATTAGGTGCGGAATGAATAGGTTTAGGTCAGCTAGCCCTAGCCCTCTGCACTTTGACAGGGTCAGGCAGTGAAAACGTCATCACGCTTGGCCCTGTCAAAGTGCAGAGGGCGCGGCAGTTGCAGCGAGAGCAGAGCCTCTAGGTGTAATGACAACGCCCCCATTGCTCCTAGAGGCTCATTTGCATATATTAAAACATCATTTTTCTCAGTAATGTGGGCGCATATGAACATAGGACCAACCCAGATGCCTTCAGCTGCCAAGCACACATGTAATAGGTCAGCCACTGTCATAGGTACAAATCTGCTGACAGATGCAGTCGAACCATTTCCGCCGTCCTCACACTCCACTCCTGTTTACTGGAAATGAATGTATACACAAATCCTAGATTCAGTTTGTGCAATTTTTCTTTTTTTTCTTTTTTTTATTAAAGCCTGAGTGTTGGTAATTAGTCAAAATACTTTTATTTTAATTGGCAGCAAATCGCGTAGTAACGACTTTAATCTTTTTTGGTGCCAGTTGGGCTTGTCTGGGTTTTCCTGTAAACACAGCTGTACTTGGTAGAAGGTGGCTGCAGGGGATGCGAGGACGAAGGGCGCTAATTACAGCTGCTAATTTTATCTCCTCTGCGCTGTAACCCCTCGTCTTCCAGGAGCGCAACATGGAAAGTATTTGCCATAGGGGGTTGGTGTTCTCTTTTGGCATCAAGTCATTATCATATATCAGAGGTGCAAAAATGAAATTCGGTGCAGCAAATTCAGTCTTTGTTTTACTGCAGGTAGAAATCCTTTTAAGTGTTTTCTCATAAAGACAACCCCTGTCCATATGCTCTGTTGGGGTGCATTGAGGAGGAGCTGTCGCCTCTCATGACTGCATCCCCCACAATTCTGGAGCATCTCTTCTTATGACTCTGTTGTGCCGTTCCCTTTTTATTCCTGCTAGAAGTTCAGAATGAATGCCTAGCAGTTTGCAGTGAAGGTCCAACGAGATGTTCCCAGTGATGATGGGGGACGATTGGATAATGTCACACCCCCTATGATCATACTTTGCCCTGATCCACTTTAGCCCCTCACATCATGTTAAAAGAACATAGATAACAAATCTGTGGTGAACGTCTCAGATTTGTTGGCGTCATGTGGGGGTCTGATCTGTATTTTGTAATCTGACCGCAGAAATATTTGGCCTTGACAGGGCTCCAGACAAAAGGGGTTGTTATGATACCAAAATTTTGACTCTTATTTCGATACCATAAAGTATTGCGATACTAAATACCACGTGAAAAAAATAAAACGCCAATTAAGCTGCGTGCATTCCAGATTTTATGGAACGTCTGGACCACAATAGAACAGTTCTAAACTAATTTTTGTCGGGACAAGGTGACAAAAAAATGGCAAATTGCACGTTACAGCATTCACCGCATAGGAGATATTTTAATAGTTCACACTTTTTTGGGCGTGGCGATATGTAATTTTTATTATTTTTATTATTGTTTATATATTTAATATGTAAAATTGGGCAACGGGGTGATTTTTAACTTAATATTTTTTATTTTTTTATTTTTACTTTTTATTTAATAACTATTTCCCCCTTAGGGGCTAGAACCTGGGATATTTCATCCCTTGTCCTATTCACCCTGATAGAGCTCTATCAGGGTGAATAGGACTTCACACACTCCCTGCAGCTCTGTGCACACAGCAGCAGGCAGCCGACTATGGCAGTCAGGGCTTCAGTAGCGTCCTGGCTGCCATGGTAACCGATCGGAGCCCCAGGATCTAAGTCGCATTGGTGACCATTTTGGTCGCCATCTGGAGCCCTGCTTGAGGTGTAAACCCATCAACATGTGCAACACCTTACAGTTATAACCTTACAGGAGCACGTAGAAGACACAGAATTTGTCATGGAGCCTCTACTGTGGGGTTCGGTATCCATTTGCCTACCTGTGACAATCCTACACAACTTGTCAAATCTTATTGTACAGGTGATTATGGGATTCTAAAAATAAAAACATGGCTCCACCATATATGCGGGTCACGTGGGGAAGGTGATTCCATAAAATCTGATTGCAGGGCCTGAGATGCTATGATGGATGACTTGCTCATACTTGGAATTCCTAGGACTGCTAATTGATGGTCTGCATGCTGGAACAAATTTAGACCTCTGCTCTTGGCCGTGCCAGGAATTATGGCAGAGTGCTTTCCCTTTTGTCTGTTCTTGTGAGTAGATGTCATGATATGTTTGTTTAGTCTTAAGATGCCCATTTGTCCGGAGACGTTTTAAATATTTAAGACAGCGACCACATTGTGAGCATTAGTGGAGACTCGGCGTCTTGCTGGGCGTCTGATATAAATGCTACTCTGCTGCACCACGCTGTTTGCTAGGAGCCGCTCTTCTTCATGGAAGATCCAGTAAACTTCTCTGTTATGTAGCTCTAGATCTAGTCGACTGTCCTAACTATATCTTGATCAATATTATGTCCACCATACTATCTGTAGGACGTTTTTGAGAGGGTTTGCCTACTTAAGGTCTCCAGAAGCATAAAATTGTCCTAAGTTTCTGATCTCTGACTATTTTGTGTGTGGAGGTGTGCAGATTCTCCCTCAACAGACAAAGAAGGCTCGGGCATGCTGAATTTCCACTCTCTCTATCCTCTTTTTCTCAAGGATGATGAACTACTGCCAGAGGTGCAATACACATTAGATTATCCACGTTACAGCATAGAGAGAAGTTACTTCTCACAAAGTGCTTACATGTACTGTGCTGGTGTGGCATGGGCTCAGGAGCTGAGCCTGTGCAATCTGCAGCGGGAGCCAGCTGTAATACGCACCCAGGTTCTTGCTGTACTTGTCGATATTGCAGCTAGCTCAGATCATGACCATCATCCCTTAAATTGAAGTTTTTCCTAAGATTCTGGACTATTATCTGCAATAATGCATACATTTAGTACAGTAGTGGTGCACATAAGGAGTCCAGAATGCCACTTTTTATTTTCCTACTCCCCGTGTCAGGATTTGAACTCCCAACCCCTTGTACATTAGAGGCAAGGACCTTATCCACTCAGCTATAAAGCTGAATGCTAAACTGTGTCAGAAAACCCTCCATAGTAGTTTCTGATGTAGTGAGTATTCCTATTCAGCAGAAGACTTATTTTATATTTTTGGGCAGGTTAACATGTAGCTTTATAGTGTAGTGGTTAAAGTCCTTGCATCTAATGTACAAGGTTGGGAGTTTGAATCCCGGCAGAAACATATATAGTACAGACCAAAAGTTTGGACACACCTTCTCATTCAAAGAGTTTTCTTTATTTTCATGACTATGAAAATTGTAGATTCACACTGAAGGCATCAAAACTATGAATTAACACATGTGGAATTATATACATAACAAAAAAGTGTGAAACTGAAAATATGTAATATTCTAGGTTCTTCAAAGTAGCCACCTTTTGCTTTGATTACTGCTTTGCACACTCTTGACATTCTCTTAATAAGCTTCAAGAGGTAGTCACCTGAAATGGTCTTCCAACAGCCTTGAAGGAGTTCCCAGAGATGCTTAGCACTTGTTGGCCCTTTTGCTTTCACTCTGCGGTCCAGCTCACCCCAAACCATCTCGATTGGGTTCAGGTCCGGTGGAGGCCAGGTCATCTGGCGCAGCACCCCATCACTCTCCTTCATGGTAAAATAGCCCTTACACAGCCTGGAGGTGTGTTTGGGGTCATTGTCCTGTTGAAAAATAAATGATGGTCCAACTAAACGCAAACCGGATGGAATAGCATGCGGCTGCAAGATGCTGTGGTAGCCATGCTGGTTCAGTATGCTAAATAAACACTAGTGCTAATGCAAAAAAAAAAAAAAGGTATTCCCCTTAAAGACAATAGGACAGCTTACTGACTGTGTATGCAGCTCTTACAGGCAGCCCTATAGTGTTATATGGAGCCTTTAGTAGTCATGGCACTCTATATGTAAGGTGGCCGTAACCTGACCAGATTTTTTTCACTGTACAGTCAATGGCCAGTCCACCATACCCCACATGAAAGATCTGACCAAATTGAAACGGGCGTGTGTATGTTTGTTGGGTGATCATGGACTAGTTTACACCAGAGACAGGCATTCATATGATCTTTGCACCGTATAAACGGGCCTCCGGATTTGTCCTTGCCAGTTTCTTTTGTTTCCTCTGGAGATGGGAGACACCAGAGACTGCTAAATATATATCCAGTCGAAAATGAAAATGTCTCATTGCTCCAGAATCAACATTTGTAGGAAATGTGACTCCAAAATACGGCAGTTTTTCCTCAGGACCTGTCAACGTCTCTTCATACAAATACCAGGAAATGTGTGTGAAATATTACATTTCATGTGACTGCAGTCTCCTCTGCCAGACAAGCTGCTGTGATTACATCATGGTTCTTCAGCTCCTCTCCCCTATCCTTCACCTCTCTGACATCAGTGTGAGTGTGCTACCATGGTCACACCACTTTTGCTTCCTGTTGGGTGCACCGATACTGGGACAGGGAGAGCTAAGCAGTGATATGATTGAGGAGGGAAGTACCGAGATGTTCCTTATTATGATGTCCACAGAAATCAATAGATCTCAAAGCCAGAAATTGAATTTGTTCTATCGCTGGAAATCCCCACCTCCTTGCTGCATTGAAATAAGACATTCATAATTGATACGTCCTTGCATGCACCAAAATGCTATACTGTGCCGAGACGTGACTTGTTTAGCTCCTTGCTCCATTAGTGGATAGATTTGCCGGCGGTTTCCTGCACACAACATTATACAGATTAGATAAGAGTGGTTAATATGTTTATGATAGCTGAAGGAGACTTCTGGCTGCGCTATGGTATTTCTGCATGTTCTAGCCCTAGATTTGGTGCTGTGCAGTAACTTGGAGTGAGAAGTTTTTGGTTATACTGTACTGTCTCCAGCTTTGTGTAGCTCTCCAATTTCCATAATGTCCTGAGCCGTTTCATTTCCATTTGTATTATCGCTGCCTAGTGTATGTTCCATGGAGGATCTTCTCATGCAAATCTTCACTGAGCTCTTGGCCAGTGCTGTGTATGGTCATGTTCCACACCCAGCTCGTCTCATCCTAGGCTTCCCAGCCAACTGGCTCTGAATTCCCTTGTTTTTTTGGACACAATTTCTTCCCAGAAATAATCTAATCTCACAACTATGTTTGACATCTGGCTTTTGCTAAACTCATAATTTAGACTTGGGGTGTGAATGTCACTATGGGATTTTCCTTCACTTTTTGATTGAGCTGTAGGAATTGCAATTTTACTTAGTTTTACATTTATGTTACTGTATGTTTTTACTTGGTGTCTTGGTGTTTACTTTTTTTAAAAAAATTGGTGTCTTTTAATTTTCAAGATGGTTCTGGTAGCATGACAGATGTTTATAGCCATTAATGAAAGGTTGACTTGATGCACAATCGTGACAACTTTTCCATCAAGTATGCACCAGGTTTGCCTGCTGATTCTTGTAAATCTGCTTGTGGAATGGGTGTGAGTTATTGGATTTATTTTGTAAGCAAAAGAAAGGACCGATCTACTCACGCTTGTGTACACTGATTAGCCATAACAATGGCATCTCTTAACAATGGTGCCTGTCAAGGGGTGGGAGATATTAGGAAGCAATTGAGCAGTCTGTTCTTGATGTGTTGAAAGCATAAAGATCTGAGACAACAGCTATATTGTGATGGTTAGGTGACTGGGTCAGTGTGTCTGCACAGGCCTGGCTCCAAACAAAGCTGTCAAAACCAGCTGAAGTCAGACCCACAACCAGCCAGATATATCCTCTAAAACTGTGTTCCTCAACTTCAGTCCTCAGGGCCAACAGATTTGAGAATATCCCACTGAATCAATACCTGTGGTAAGTCCTGATGCATTGACACTTATAAGATCACCTGCTCAATACTAAGGAAATCCTGAAAACGTGACCGACGAGTGGGTCCTGAGGATTGGAGTTGAGGAACACTGCTCTAAAAACATTACAGAGCAACTCTCCATACTGGTTTAAGAAGGTGAACATAGCCAGTCTTTAGGAGACAGCTTCTTTAAGAGAAAATGGGTAAACCTTGAGGTATGCTAACAGATTTCTGCAGCCAATTACCAAAACTAACTTAATGAGAAATAGCATAAAATTATTTTTGACCATAAAAGGCTGCTGATTCAACATCCCATATTTCTGATTACACCTGGATATGGCCATGCTGGGTATGCCAAACATTGCCTTGTCTCCATACACATGACAGAACTGTAGACCAGAATGCATCCAGGTAGTTGTCCATGGGATCATTCTTATGAACTGGCCAACCAGCAGTACAGCAGTCTAAAGTGGCCAATTGCGGAGCCAGTGTAGAAGTAAAAACCCACACTGGGCTTGATCAAAATGGCAAAAGATCGGCCAAATTTTGCAGATCACGCCACAGTGTCATTTTTGGTTGACTACGGCCAACATTTTCCAGCAGAACAGAGCACAATTTTGGCATAAGGCATACATCTTCCATTAGCCATTGTGGATCATCTTGTTCTCCTTAAATTTTCATACTTTTGGCTGAAATGCCCAGCTTTGCCCATTTTGACCGGATTTTATACTCTTATGTAGGGCTTTCCTACATGGACAATAACCTTGCAGTGCATGGAGACCTTGCTTAGGCAGAATTCCCTCCTATAATACTTTCATACATGCCTAAATATTATAACTAGTAAGTTCAGGTAACTGACAAAACCTTTCATACCTTCCATAAACTTAAAATCCCAGTAATAATTATATTCATGGGTGGTGCAGCAATTTTACTGTTAATTATGGCACGCCAGGTCTACTCGGTGTGTAATGTTCATGCTCTCGGCTCTACAAGAATGATGGGTTGTAAAAATAACTTAAGAACTGATGGTATTCAGAGATCTTCAGCACATGGTTGGATATTCTCACACTTGGGAGGTAATTAACTTTAGAGGACTGACCTCCAACCCTCCATTTGTTTACTTCTAAAGATGGCTGCACATATAGTAGGTTTAAAAAAAAAAAAAATTCTTGTCCATCTGTTCTTACTTATTGTTGGATGTGAATGAGATCTGCAGAGCCAGATAAGGTAATTAGCACCTACTGTGAACGCAACTTCTAAAACGAAGACCTTCTACGACTGTAAGTAGAGTGTGAAAATAGTAAAGCGATGTAGGTGCCAAATTTTGATTAGTTTCAAATCTTTTAATTACCATTGACTTTAGTTAATCAGAAATGTTTCTGGTAGTTAAAACCAGATGGCGCACATTTAGTTTTTTTTTATCTGTTTTTATTTTCGGATTACAGACTTTTTTTTTTTATTCTATTTCCTGAACATGATTATGGGGGCGGCCATCTTGCCCGAGCTGTTTTAACAGCATTTAGAAAGCATTAAGAAAATAGCTTTACGGCAGCCCCATGGTCCATAGACACAGTGGTCAGGAGGGGCTCAATATAGACTTATGGAATGCCCATACCATCATAGAATTCCGTTATGGTCCGTGGTTACGGATTCCATTATGGAATCCTTAGATAACCCGAACATCGAACTTGCAAATCGCAAGTTCGCTCAACACTAGTCATTACCTTTTTTTTTTTTTTTTTTTTTTTTTTTTTTAGCTGACCAAAGTGGTGTGGTTAGTTGAACGTAGAAATGTCTCTGCCAAGTTCAGAATATCAGCAGGAGTCCCTGTCATTATCACAACCTTGAATCGCTCCTGGGTCACATTGCAGCTGTTGCATGGCATGTGTAGAACAGTTTGCATTCTTTCTTTTTTATCAGCCACAGTGGACAGGTGTTCACCAGGAGTAGTTCCAACTGGCACAGAAATCCTGGGAAAATGTAGGCACCACTTAATTGGCTGTAAATGCTTAGCAATTCTTGAGAATCAGGATACGTGAGGCTGGACAAGGCAAGATTTAGCTACATGTTCTTTCAGTGGACTTAAAGAGGAACTAAAGCCAGAACACAAACTAAAAAAAAAAAAAAAAAACACATACCATGATATCCGTAATTATCTTTTTGGGGGAAAGCTGGCTGACATGACGGCCATTACATATCTCACATGGCTTCTTATCGAACTAGGCTAATTTCACATCTTTGGCCAGCTGTTCCTGGCAGAGAATGCTGGGAATCGGCCTGACAAAAACCTACTGCATGCAGAGTTTTATTTATATATTTATTTTTCCGGCCGATTCTCTACATATTTGCCAGGTAGCAGCCAGATCTCTGCCAGGACCCATTATAATCCAGGGGTTCTGGCGGGCAGTACTTTTCTTCTTTGCCAGAATATCTTGCCGGAGATCTTTGCCTCAGATGTGAAACTAGCCTTATAGAGAATCGGGAGGATATATCATTGCGTGACCTTAATACGGAAATCGATAAGTCCAGGTTCGTATGTTGCTGCCACGTGTGGCTAAAGCCCTGCTCATCCATTGCAGCCAGTGACTGTATTATTTTTTGGGTAAGGCTACATTCACACTGCTATATCCGTTTTGCGTGCTTCCTGCGCTTTCCGCTGGCCCCATTGTCAAAAAAAGAAAAAAAAAATGCATATTCTTGTCCACAAAATGGACAAGAACAGGACCTGTTCTATAATTTGGGGCACTGATGTCACCCGTGTGCTGTCTGCAATTTTTTATTTTTTTATGGTGTCTCTTGGAAAAAGAATGTGTCTGTGCGATCCGCAAAAAATGCTGCTCAGATTTGGAGCGTAAATACGGTTTTGTGGATGAGGCCTAAAATTCTGTTGTCACCTTCAATATTGCCACCATGGGTAGGTAGGGTTTTTCCACATGCAGTAGCTATGGCATGTAAACCAGCCTATGGCCGCGTCCACATTAACGTGACCTTTTCATGTCCATGAAAGAAGTGTCCTTGCTTCATCTGTGAGGGGTCCGTGTGTCTGTTTTTAGCTTCCGTGTGTCATTCGTAATCCACAAACATTGCTCAACTGAAAATTTATTTTCAGAGCATATCCCATTATGGTTTAGTGAAAAACGGATGCACGACAGATGCCATCCGTGTTGTGTCCCTGATTTTCACGAACCCATAGACTTCAATGGGCATGTTTGGTCCACATCACAGACCAAAGTAGGGCATGTATCCAGGATTTTTTAACAGACACATTTACATCAATGTAGTGTGCTGTCCTAAAGGTGGCCTCGGCTGTTTCCCCATTACATCTGTTCCAAGAAAAGCTGGGTGGAAATCGGCTAATCAGACCTACAAAGTTGTACTCATTAAATATTTGCATTTGATGATCTGTAATAGGGGTGTGCAGACTTCT
Source organism: Bufo gargarizans (assembly GCF_014858855.1). NCBI lineage: Eukaryota > Metazoa > Chordata > Amphibia > Anura > Bufonidae > Bufo > Bufo gargarizans. The sequence continues at coordinate 83,408,662 of NC_058083.1, forward strand.
GCTGGACAAGTATGAATCGGGATTAGTGCACCACAGCATGTGACATTCAGCTCTGTCGGCCCTTGCTATCAATAAATGCCTGCTAAGCCGCACTCCCGGAGCTGATGAGTGGTAACTGGATGATACGGAGCGCAGACCAAGCACATACTTGTGGCTGGAGGACGGAGGCCGATAACGAGACTGAAGCCTGGAACCAGTGATCTGAGCTGTACAAACCTCAGATGAGTTCCACAGCCTCTGTGTGGTCCTGGTCAACTGTCTGACTATTGGGTTGTGTTATCTTTCCCCTGGTCCTAGTCATCGGAGCCAATACATTCTAATACTGTACGGAGCGCTCGATCCGTACAGTATGGAAGCAAAGTTTTATGTGAATCAACTTCGGATGTTTCATCCCTAGTTATTCTTATTGTTCTGCTTTTATAACGGCAAAACACAAATTGAGGTGCTGGTGTGAACCCACCCTTAAAGAGGTATTCCAGGATTTTAGTACATGTGACCCCCATCCTCAGGATAGCCCATCAACATCCGATCAGTGTGGGATTGGACACCCTGCCGATCGATTTTATTTTTTCCCCCTATAGTAGATCCTTCTATTGTGTAGAGGACAGAGCTGTGTCCTTCTGGCCGAGACTTCTAGCTTCTCTAGAACAGCTGATTGGCGGAGGTGTCGGGTGTCAGACCCCCCCCCCCCCCCACACTCGTCAGATTTTAACATCCTCTCTTTAGGACACACCATCAATATTAAAATCCTGGAATACACTTTTAATTCAAAAGGAAGCACAGAAATCTCAGCAGCACCCTGTAGGCACCAAGATTTACACAAATACAGAATATTTGAAATATTATTTTACATTGTATTACTGCTATATAGCATTATTGATTTATATAGTTCCCCCAGTTTCTGTAGTACATATTTGCCTTTCTCTTCCACTAGGGGGTGCTCCGTACATGGCTCCTATTTCTGAATGTGGCCACATACAGAGCAGTGGCACTTGGGGGGGCAGGTAATGGTACCCATAACTAAGGGCACCATAACCATGTCAAGTATGAGATGCTCCAAACTATGCTGCGGGTTTATAACTGTAGGGTGGAATATGGTGGAATTGGTGAAGATGGGAACGTTCCCCACAATGTACCACTTTCTATAAGTGGCTCACTGTCACTAATTCCCCTTTTTTTGAGGTCACTGGTCCCAGAAAGTATATGCCGATCACTAGTACCAGGTTGCCATGTTGAGCAGCGAGAAGTAATGTGATTGACAAGTGGAATTGATGGAGCCCCATGAGAAGTGACATTTTTGTCACACCGCCACTCGTTTGACTGCTGACTTTGCCGTTAGCATATGCCGTAATTGATGTATAGAAGGCACTCGGCTGTTGAACAGCTTGGTAAATCTGCTCCAGACCAATTATACGGATCGCTATGTTGCAGACAGTTCTGTCAAATGCCACAGGGTACCATAGGTGGAACTAAACGCATCGGCTCACTGGGGGGTGTTCACCGAGAAACCCGATTATGTCAAAGGTCTCTGTGTGACCTTTTCTGTGAATCTGATTTCCACAGCGTTGGAGAAACTTCAGACATGGTGGCTTTTGCAAAGGCTGGATAATCGCCTACCATCTGAATGACAATACACTGAGGGATGCTATAATGCATTTATACGTTTCATGCTCATGTATGAAACATCAGAAAAATGGTGTCTGAAACATGTGCCATACTCATTGAGCATTGACAGCTGGGACTCCATACTGCGGCATGTGCATCATGTAGTAACACCACTTATGTACGGGCAACAAACAAATGGCATCCATTCATGACTGGAAAGCACAGCTGTACATTGAGCTCTGGTTTCCTTTAAAGGGGTTCTCCGGGAATAGTGCGTTTTCTGTAAGTGCCTGTCTCTCTCTAAACGGAAGATTCATACTTGCCTGCTTCCCTTTGCCCTGGTCCTCCATGCTGTCTCCATGTTCCAGTCCTTAAAGTGTTGATATCTGGCACAGCATGGGCATGATGGTCACACACACTGCTGCAGCCAATGACCGGCTTCAGCTGAGTCATGGTCACAAGCAGTATGTCCCCACTGAAGCCAGTCATTGGCTGCAGCAGAGCATGTGACCATCCATGCCCATGCTGTGCCAGATGTCAATGCTTCAGGGACGAACATGGAGACAGCAAGGAGGAGCAGGTAAGTATGCATCTTCTGTTTCAGAGAGACAGGCTGTGGGCACTTGCTAAAATCTCATTATTGAAAGAGGAGCTGTCACCTCTCCTGACCTGTCTGTTTTAGTAACTACTTGCACCCCCCTTGTAATAACAGTTCTGGAACATCTATTTTATGAATTATCCTGTGCCATTCCTTCAGTGGGTTCTCCAGAATTCTTATATTGATGGCCTATCCTATCTCCCAGCACCCAGTCGATCAGCTGTTCTGCAGTGTCTCCAGCCCCAGAAATGTCCACTGTGTAGTGGACAGAGCTGGCGTGGGAGCAGCACTGTAATTACCAGCTATGCCCACTAGACAGTGGGTGGAGCTCTATAGTCCCGCTGTTTCCGATGATATCCTATTGATGGGTCATCGGTATAAAAAACTCCTTTAAGGCTACTTTCACACTGGTTTGGGCTTTTCGTTTGCGAGATCCATTCAGGGCTCTCAGAAGCGGCCCAAAACGGATCAGTTTTGCCCTAACGCATTCTGAATGGAAAAGGATCCGCTCAGAATGCATCAGTTTGCCTCCGTTCCGTCTCCATTCCGCTTTTGGAGGCGGACACTGCCTGCAGCATTTTGCTGTCCACTTGATGAATCTGAGCCAAACGGATCCGTCCTGGCACACAATGTAAGTCAAGGGGACAGATCCGTCTCCCATTGACTTTCAATGGAGTTTATGACGGATCTGTCTTGGCTATGTTATAGATAATACAAACGGATCCATTCATGACGGATGCATGCGGTTGTATTATTGTAACTGATCCGTTTTTGCAGATCCATGACGGATCCGCCTAAGTGTTTAAGCAAGTATATTCAAAATCACATATTTGGTATTGTTAGATCTTATTCGTATGTTGTAGATATGTTTTTTTTCAGCATTTTTGCAAACCAAAAAGTGTGAATAAGTCTTTAGGGATCATTTTGATAGATTTCCTCCACCTAAAAATTGCTTATTTACAAACTTCCACTGCTCCATTTGTATCTGGTGTTCTTATTGAACATCTTTTGGACCCAGTATATGGGATTTGAAATATAATGGCATTTATTTTTCATTTGGATGACTACTAGATAGGCGTTCTTTTTGGCTAATATTGAACATGCCTGTTAATTTCCTCCATTTCTCCTCTGTAAACCCCCCTCCTCTTAAACTTCCTCTGCTGGATACTGATAAATGAGCTGTTTCAGCCGCCTGGGTTCTGCACACCTTCATGCATTCATCAAGCTGAGTGGATGCACAATAAACCACACTCCACTACTTACACTGTTGTATAACCGTGTTAGTTCTGCAAAATCCGGTGGAAAATGCACCTCCTCACCTTTCTACTTCAAAGGCAGAAGAGTATCATGGCTCATTTAATCACAGCCACACACCAGCCTTAGGAACTGGGAGACGAACCAAAATGTAATTGTGAGTTGGGAAAGAATGGCACCAGCGAAGGAGACAATGGCTCAGAGCGGCATATGGGGGGTGTCGTGTGCTCACACAAAGTATCCTGGGAGTGCGCAACTACCTCTTCTAACAAGCATAGTACACAAATAAATAGTACACAAATCATTAAAAGGGTGCGATTTATCTGCTTTTACCTGATTGTCCTGTTCAGAGTTTTTTTTTATAGTTTCAGGAAAATGCCAGCTATAGAAGGTTTGGAAAAATCTTGTAATAGGTAAGATTTTGCGGTTGGACGTACTATAGACTAATATTCTGAATGTTTTTTGTTCTTTTTCAGAAAATTTTACTACATTACCTTGCTGAGAGATCCCGTCTCGAGGTACCTTAGTGAGTGGAGGCATGTGCAACGAGGAGCCACCTGGAAGACTTCACTTCACATGTGCGATGGAAGAACACCAACACCAGAAGAACTACCATCCTGCTATGAAGGCACGGACTGGTCAGGGTGTACTTTGCAGGAGTTTATGGATTGTCCCTATAACTTGGCTAACAATCGCCAGGTTCGAATGTTGGCAGACCTCAGCCTTGTAGGATGTTATAATATGTCCTTTGTTACTGAGAAGAAGCGAGCTCAGCTTCTTCTGGAAAGCGCCAAAAAGAACTTGAAGGATATGGCCTTTTTTGGCCTTACAGAGTTCCAGAGAAAGACTCAGTATCTTTTTGAGCGAACTTTTAACCTGAAGTTCATAAGACCTTTCATGCAATACAACAACACTCGGGCAGGTGGAGTTGACTTGGACAATGGCACTATCCAAAGGATCGAGGAGCTTAATGATCTAGACATGCAACTATACGACTATGCAAAGGACCTCTTCCAACAGCGCTATCAATTCAAGAGGCAGGTAGAGCGAATGGAGCAACGAAAGAAGCATCGACAAGAAAGACTTCTCCAGCGGTCCAACGAGGCTTTTGCCAAGGATGAGGCAGAGGACCAAGTACGCTGGCCTACAGAAGACTACATGAGCCATATAATTGAGAAATGGTAGTTGGGCATGGACTTTTATACTACTGGATAAACTGGTTTCACATTTGTTATTCTGTATTGTGTTAAATACTGAACATTATGAATGACATCACTTTTTATTTAATGTTTGTAGCACACAGCTCAAAGCTTCAGTAAGTGTTCATCCTTCACTAGGAGAACCTCTTATTTTAATGTTGTGCGAATGTGACCGTACAATGTCAACAATGCTATATGTTTTATTCACCCTAGGGAGTCATTAAAGCATTGTTAACTTTTTTTTTTTTTAATCTTGCTTCTCAAATTCTTAAGAGCAACTAATGAACTAATAACAGTGGTATGTTTAATAGCCAAAAACACATTCTTGCTTTTATAACCCTTAAGGAAACCCACATGTTGGCCAAAGACAGCAATTAGCAGTGAGGAAAATTTATTGTATGTGACTTATTTTTGTAAAGTTTCAGATGACAGAGGTCGACTAAAAACCGTCGTATGATATGGGTAACTGGATTTTAGAATTTTAATATAATGTCCATCTCATCCCTGTCCCTAAAACACCATCTAATGAGGTTCTTGAATGTGTATGTCCCTTCATGTCCTAGACTGTATCTATGCAAAATAGTAGGATAGAGGTCTACCCCTTCTCAATAAAGTATCAGTCACGCTCTGTGGTAGAATAGTCCATAGAATGAATTAAATTATGTCATTAACTGCTGTCTTTAGTGTGATCCATTTGGGAAGAGTGAGGATACCCTCCACACACAAAATTTTGTAAGTTTGGCCAACATTTATTTTAATAATATTCCATAGTGAACTTTTAGATATTATTGAAATCCTCCAATTATTCAAGTCTTCCTTTCCTACACAGAACCAGGAAGACCTGGTACCACCAAAGCATAAAAACTAGGAGAGATCTCCGTGACCACAGGTGTTGGTAGGATAATTTTATCAATGATCTTGTACATGATGTATATATTAAAACATGCTTATATTCCTTGTAATAAAACATGGGTAGTGGGCGAGACAAACACGATCTAGTCCAGAAATGGTTGAAGTACTCTGAAAAAATTTCCACCGTAGAGCAAAATCTTCAGATGGAATTTACCTGTGAATTCATATAGCCATATATTATGTAATAAACACTGGATGACCTTCATTATTTTTGGGGAAATACTAGAAAATAATTTGGGGTAATATCATGGCTTTATGTCCTTAGGTCTTACTGGAAATGGATGTCGAGTTTTTCTTGATTTCTAATATGCCTTTTAGATATGTGTACATATGTCCAGGTACTCTAATTGCTCTACCAGATCCATTAATGATGGGTAATATACGTAGGTGATGGTTCCAAAGACTGTTAGGGCAATTAAAGTAACTATCATACATCGAGAATAACTTGGGCTGCCTTTTGGGTATTATGTGGACACTTAGAGCTATGTCCTTGACCTGTGTCTCAATGTGGACCATATAGTTTAGATCAGTGTTACTCAACTCCAGTCCTCAAGACCCACCTGCCGGTCATGATTTGAGAATAACCCACAAAATGAATACCTGTGGTAAGTCCTGATGTATTAGCATTAATTATATTACTTGCTCATTACTAAGGAAATCCTGAAAACATGTCCAGCAGGTGAGCCCTGAAGACTGGTGGTGAGGAACACTAGGTCTAGATCAATGCTTAGGCCTGAGCATAACTGGTGTTTTGAACAAGACAATGATTGGGATCAAAAAGTGCAGGTTCCTGTGTAAACATGCCGCCGATCAGTCCCACAGATTTTTGGTCCGAGATGGCCTGAATTTTCTGTACTGGTCTGTCTCTTAGAATTAAGGAAGTGCCCATGCGAATTCAGGACTACTATGGCAACTATGCACAACTATCAAAGTCAATGTACAGAACCTTCTACTGACTGCCATGTGCTGTACAAAAGTTGAAACCGGCGCCATGTGACCAAAGTCAGAAACACTGCCTTATTTTTTTCCTTTTATTTTATGAAATGGATGGCGTCCACAGTCCTAATTAAACATATCACTGTTCCTATATGAAGACTCGGTAAGCTGTCTAGACTAGTCCTGTTTAAGGACACAGCCCCACTTAGTGGTGTGGGTTGGAAATGCAAGAAAAGCACTTAACGTTCATGGGAATTGTAATTGTGTGTGTATAGCATTTTATCGGCTGTGAGCGCCTAGAATCTGAGAAACGAAGATGGACTTTTGCTAACGTAACAGGTTTTTGCAATAAGAAGAATGGCATTTTAGTTTGTTCTCCTCCTAAGCAATGTGAGAGGGTTGCTCATTGTAATGCATTATAATTTATATTGATGAGCATGTCCGAATATTAAAGTCTGTTTCATTTGCCACAACTCCTGAAAGCCTTTTAGATGTTCACAAGCGGCAGATATTTTCTGCAGATGTCCCAACCGTCTGACCGGGGCTTGTAGAAATCCACCTTTCTTACTGTATCTCCTTCTCTGAATGTTCCATCCAGTACGTTTAAAGTCATTTATATCACGGTCAATCACACTTGTCATGTTCCTTTTAATAAAAATGTATTGCATTATTCTGTTTATGTGCAAAGATTTCACAGCTGTGTACGTTTTACACACTGGAGTTCAGAGTTTGCATGCTTGGGTTGCATATCTGGAACTGGGGTATCTTAAGGCTGGGTTCACACGGGCGAGATTTCCGCACAGGTGCAATGCGTGAGGTGAACGCATTGCACCCGCACTGAATCCGGACACATTCATTTGTATGGGGCTGTGCACACGAGCAGTGATTTTCATTTGTGCGTTGCGTGAAAATGTCAGCATGCTCTATATTGTGCATTTTACATGCAACGCAGGCCCCATAGAAGTGAATGGGGCTGTGTGAAAATCGCATCCGCAAGCAAGTGCGGATGTGGTGCGATTTTCACGCACGGTTGCTAAGAGACGATCGGGATGGGGACCCGATCTTTATTATTTTCCCTTATAACATGGTTATAAGGGAAAATAATAGAATTCTGAATACAGAATGCTAAGTAAAATAGGGCTGGAGGGGTTAAAAAAAATATATATAATTTAACTCTCCTTAATCCACTTGTTCGTGCAGCCGGCATCTCTTTTGTCTTCATCTGTGAGGTAAAGGACCTGTGGTGATGTCACTGCACTCATCACGTGGTCTGTCACATGATCCATCTCCATGGTGATGGACCATGTGATGACCACAGTGACATCACCATGGAGATGGATCATGTGACGGACCACGTGATGAGCGCAGTGACATCACCACAGGTCCTTTACCTCACAGATGAAGACCGAAGAGAAGCTGAGCTGCTTGAACAAGTGGATTAAGGTGAGTTAAATTATATATATTTTTTTAACCCCTCCAGCTATTTTACTTGGCATTCTGTATTCAGAATGCTATTATTTTCCCTTATAACCATGTTATAAGGGAAAATAATACAATCTACACAACACCTAACCCAAACCTGAACTTCTGTGAAGAAGTTCGGGTCTGGGTACCACATTAATTTTTTTTTTATCACGCACGTGCAAAACACATTGCACCCGTGCGATAAAAACTGAACAACGGAACGCAACCACAGTCAAAACTGACTGCTATTGGGTACCTACTTGCGCGGGTTTGTCGCAATACACCCGGGATGCTTCCTGAACAAATCCGTCACGCCCGTGTGAACCCAGCCTTAATTACGGTAGTTCTATACTAAATGGGTTAGGGACTAAGGCTACTTTCACACTCGCGTTTTGGCTTTCCGTTTGTAGGATTCGTTAAGGGCTCTCACAAGCGGTCCAAAACGGATTAGTTTGCATTTTAATGCATTCTGAATGGAAAAGGATCTGCTCAGAATGCATCAGTTCAGTCTCTATTCTGTTTTGGAGACGGACACCGAAACGCTTTCAGAGTTGTGGTGTCCTTCTGATGAAACTGAGCCAAACGGATCCGTCCTGACACACAATGCAAGTCAATGGGGAGGGACCCGTTTTCACTGGCACAATAGAAAACTGATCCATCCTCCATTGATTTTCAATGGTGTTCAACACTGATCCGTCTTGGCTATGTTAAAGATAATACAAACTGATCTGTTCTGAACGGATGCGCACAAAATGCAAGTGTGAAAGTAGCCTAACACATATGAGTACTGCATCACATAGAAAGGGTTAAAGTGTATGTGTACAACCTCACTGGAAATCAGTCTCCATAAACAGCATTTTCACTGCATAATTGCCTTGCTTTGTGCTGATGAGGCTCAAAGGGCTGGAACATTCCTGCCCACATATGACGAACTGAACTTACAGGATAGCCATTAAATTACACTCCGAGCGCAAAGAGGTCATAAACCTTTCTTCAACAAAGCTCCGTTAACTGAGAAACTATAGGAAAAACAAAGTAGGAGAGTACCCAGCGGTGAGCAAAATGTCTACCCAGTACTGTGAATGGGTTAAAGCGGTTCTCCCATGATTAACGTAAAAAATGAAAATCGGACATCATACAGTACATGACTGTCTCTGTCTAACAAAGCTAGAACTAGCGCTGTACATCTCCCAATTCATCACTCCAATTGCTCTGCTAGATTTTATATCAAGCTGACAGCTTAAAGGGGCATGTCCTTTCTGCTGCGGATCTGTCCCCATCACAGCTCAGGAGTTAGTTAAAGGATTAAACTGAGCGTGTGTGACCATCTCTGTGAGCCGGACAAAGAAATAAGGGGGGGAGGGGCAGGTGGCGCTATACAGATACATTTTATTGAATAGCTCGGTGGCTGTGCTAAATGTTTAATTACATACAATTACAAAAATAGTCAGATCTAGTTGCTGGTTTAAAAACTGTAGAATATTTTTCATGGGACACCCCCTTTAGGAATGTGGTTGCGGCATTCCTGGTTGTAACAAAATGCTTTATGAAACTATCGGAGGTCATGAGGAAATCTCTGATTCCATTGAAATAGCATAATATTTGTGAATTGGTTAGATTTTTGGGAGCCTCTTATGTTAGCCAGGGCAGAGGCTGCCTACAAAAAATAAAAAATCTGAGCTGGAAGTCCCGGTTACATTGAACATTAGGACAGACCATAGTTTTGAATGGGCACCAATGATGCAGGGACAGAACACTCGCTGCTAAATCCTCTGATCACAGCACGTGAATTTCTCAGTAGCGAGACTCTGGGAACTCTTCGGGGGTCAAAAAGGGATGGGCTATACACGGGTACTGGCAAAGTCTGTGTGGCGGCCGGGACGGATCGAGACCCCATTTAACTTGAATGGGTCCGTAATCCGTCTGCACTGCAAAAAAGTTATATTTTTGTGCGGAGGCACGGACAGAAACGCCACAGAAGCACTCCATAGTGCTTCTGTGGGGTTCCGATCCATGCTTCTGTTCTGCATCTCCGTGATTGCGGACCCATTCAAGTGAATGGGTCAGCATTCATGATGCGGAGTGGACACGGGCCGGTACCCGTGTATTGTGGGCCACAATACGGCCATGGGCACACAACATTGGTGTGCAAGAGGCCTTAAGTTGTTGTGTTAGGCGAGAGACATCGAGAACAAACACCCCGCAACCATTGCTGGAAGAACCCAAGCTGGTGGCGGCAGCGCTATGGTCTGGGAAGGTTTTTGTGGCTTTCTCTGGACCACTCATCCATGTGGAACGCACTCTCAAATTATTTTGAATATGAATCCATCCTTCCAGATCAGATACGCCCATACATGCTGATGGTCTTTCCTGGGGCGGATGGCTTCTTCCAGCAAGACAATGCAACATGTCACATGGCTAGAAATTTCCAACATTGGTTGGAAGAGCATGACCAAAACTTGCAAGTACAACCCTCGTCCCCTAATTCTCTAGACTTGAGCCCAAAATGAGGATCTTGATATTGTTCATTTTCCCCAGGGACAGTAAGGAGAACTTGGTTTGCATCTCTCCTGCTAGTGGTAACAGTAGACCATGGTGGACGTTCTCACTGCATGACTCAGGTTCGTCAACTCTGGCACACTCTGTAATAGGTATTACCTGTCACTACAGCATAATTGTTCTAAGAAATTTGACTTTGAAGTTTTTACTATGTAAACATGTATTTCTTGTGTGTTTGGTGTTACTCGGTTGACCTGGTTACACTTCGGCCCTACCCAGTAATATTATCCCACAAGTACAAGCCTTACAGGAGTTAGCACGACATTGATTCCTTTCATTTCCGTTTGACAAGGCAAAGTAACAGACTTTACCCTTGCATGCAGATCCCTTTCATCACCCATCACAATTTATAGGCTGTTTTGACATCTGATGCAGGATGGGTGGATGACGCCTAGCAAAAGAAATGGCCGCTCCTCATTATGCATTGTAATCCTTCCACAATCTCGACTCTAGTTCCTGAATCAACACAGCCTCAATATATCATCTGAAATCTTGTTTGAAATGGTAAATATAGGTATGAGAAAGAGAAGCATTGCGTTGTGTAGCTGTATCCCACACAGTTCAACAGTTCTTCAGTTTCGTTGTCTCTTGTAAGGTTTATGCAACCTCAGAAACCTTGGATGTACAATCAGGTCCATAAATATTGGGACATCAACACCATTGTAACGTTTTTGGCTCTATACACCACCCCCACAATGGTTTTGAAATTAAACAAACAAGATGTGCTATAACTGCAGACTGTCAGCTTTAATTTGAGGGTATTTACATCCAAATCAGGTGAACGGTGTAGGAATTACAACAGTTTGCATATGTGCCTCCCACTTGTTAAGGGACAAATAGTAATGGGACAGAATAATAATCATAAATCAAACTTTCACTTTTTAATACTTGGTTGCAAACCCTTTGCAGTCAATTACAGCCTGAAGTCTGGAACGCATAGACATCACCAGATGCTGGGTTTCACCCCTGGTGATGCTCTGCCAGGCCTCTACTGCAACTGTCTTCAGTACCTGCTTGTTCTTGGGGCATTTTCCCTTCAGTTTTGTCTTCGGCAAGTGAAATGCATGCTCAATCGGAATACAGGTCCGGTGATTGACTTAGAAACATAGAATGTGTCGGCAGATAAGAACCATTTGGCCCATCTAGTCTGCCCAATATACTAAATACTATGGATAGCACCTGGCCCTATCTTATATGAAGGATGGCCTTATGCCTATCCCATGCATGCTTAAACTCCTCCACTGTATTTGCAGCTACCACTTCTGCAGGAAGGCTATTCCATGCATCCACTACTCTCTCAGTAAAGTAATACTTCCTGATATTACTTTTAAACCTTTGCCCCTCTAATTTAAAACTATGTCCTCTTGTAGCAGTTTTTCTTCTTTTAAATATTCTCTCCTCTTTTACCTTGTAGATTCCCTTTATGTATTTAAAAGTTTCTATCATATCCCCTCTGTCTCGTCTTTCTTCCATAACATTCCACTTCTTTCCCTTAAAAAAACTCTTTGGTTGCTTTTGCAGTATGCTTTGGGTCCTTGTCCATCTGCACTGTGAAGCGCCGTCCAATGAGGACGCATTTGGCTGAATATGAGCAGATAATATTGCCCGAAACACTTCAGAATTCATCCTGCTGCTTTTGTCAGCAGTCACATCATCAATAAATACAAGAGAACCAGTTCCATTGGCAGCCATACATGCCCACGCCATGACACTATCACCACCATGCTTCACTGATGAGGTGGTATGCTTAGGACAGGCATGTCCAAACTGCGGCCCTCCAGCTGTTGCAAAACTACAACTCCCAGCATGCCCTAATAGCTGTAAGCTATCCAAGCATGCTGGGAGTTGTAGTTTTGCAACTGCTGGAGGGCCGCAGTTTGGACATGCCTGGCTTAGGATCATAAGCAGTTCCTTTCCTTCTCCATACTCTTCTCTTCCCATCTTGGCCTCATCTGTCCATAGGATGTTGTTCCAGAACTGTGAAGGCTTTTTTAGATGTCGTTTGGCAAACTCTAATCTGGCCTTCCTGTTTTTGAGGCTCACCAATGGTTTACATCTTGTGGTGAACCCTCTCTATTCACTCTGGTGAAGTCTTCTCCTGATTGTTGACTTTGACACACATACACCTACCTCCTGGAGAGTGTTCTTTATCTGGCCAACTGTTGTGAAGGGTCTTTTCTTCACCAGGGAAAGAATTCTTCGGTCATTCACCACAGTTGTTTTCCGGCGTCTTCCGGGTCTTTTGGTGTTGCCGAGCTCACCGGTGCGTTCCTTCTTTTTAAGAATGTTCCAAACAGTTGTTTTGGTCACACCTAATGTTTTTGCTATCTCTCTGATGGGTTTGTTTTGTTTTTTCATCCTAATGATGGCTTGCTTCACTGATAGTGACAGCCCTTTGGATCTCATCTTGAGAGTTGACAGCAACAGATTCCAAATGCAAATAGCACACTTGAAATGAGCTCTGGACCTTTTATCTGCTCATTGTAATTAGGATAATGAGGGAATAACACACACCTAGCCATGGAACAGCTGAAAAGCCAATTGTCTCATTACTTTTGGTCCCTTAACAAGTGGGAGGCACATATGCAAACTGTTGTAATTCCTACACCGTTCACCTGATTTGGACGTACATACCCTTAAATTAAAGCTGACAGTCTGCAGTTAAAGCACATCTTGTTCGTTTAATTTCAAATCCATTGTGGTGGTGTATAGAGCCAAAAATGTTAGAATTGTGTCAATGTCCCAATATTTATGGACCTGACTGTATCTACAAGTAGTATGACAGTAGGCCTTCATTCGAAGTCAGGTCTACAGTACACTGGGACTTGGTGACTATAGTCTTCGGAGGGCCCATTCACATCCTATGACTGGAAATCTCCCGATGTACACATATCCTTCTATTGCCAGAGTGTCCTTTTGGCCTCAGCCTGGATGTTATACATTAGTATGGCACAAATAAAAATTGAATAGTGTAGTAGACTACGCTACTGCATTCCACGGTGTCCTGTTAAAAGGCAAATCTCATTAACGGAGGCCATTGTGAATCATCCACAAAATTTCTGAAAAGCATACACGCAAACAAAGCAGCACCTCAAAATTTTAAAAATACAGGCCCTGATTTATCATGCTTTTACTCCAGAATTCTGGCTTCAAAAAGTAACAAAAAAACGCTCATTAGCGATCATCTGCCAAAAAATTGGCAGGTGTAATACAGGCTTTACTTTGTACACATCTTTGTTAAAAAATAAATAAAGTAAAATAAAAAAAAAAGTGTTACTTTAGGGTCAGATAATTATTTTTTACCGACTGAGTTTTGTAAAATGTCTGTGTCTCAGAGGCAGAAATATATTCAGATAGTGGTGACCAAAGCTCTGCTTCTATCACCGGACCCCATAGCCCTATGGCGGTAGAAGAAGCAGCCATTGAGTCATCACACTCACAGCCCAGTGCTGCTCTACCTTTCACTGTGTGGGATCCTGCAATTTAAATTCCCCACCTAAGTGCCCCAATTTTTAGCAAATCCACAAATTAATGTGGAAGTCACAAATTTTATCCCCTATGATTTTTTTTTCCATTCATTTGTGGACGATAAAGGCCTAGAATTAACAGTATAGCAGACCAGCCTTTATGCTTCACAGGCTGCTGTATAAAATTTTGGGGCTTTACCCGTAATATGGGGCCTAGTAAAAAAAAAAAAGACATCTGTCCGATCCTACTGCACTGCAAGTGCTGTCCATGTAACCCATGTGTTTGCAGAAGTTATGTCCCGAAACCATTATGAAGCCCTATAATGCAGTTTATGCATTTTTCACTACCAAGTCTCCCCCAGAACTGACCCAGCTTATCATTGGCTAACTAAATTGAGACCATTAATTGCTTTCCTTAGGCATTCATTCTTAAAATTATACACCCCTGATTAATATCTGTTGACGAGTCATTTCCTTTTTCAGCTTTAAAGGCAGCCTTTCCTTCCGATAATTTATTCTCTCCAAACATGCCAGGTATGGGGTAAAATTATAGAAGGTGTGCGAGAGCATGACACGTTACACCTTCAGGTTTTCTCTTTATCAGGGCAGAGACTCCCAACTTAATGCCCCAGGCTGCCCAGAAATTATTGGGACATCAGGCAAAATTGGTGCCATTCCTGCACAATGGGTACCACGTGTACGTGGATACTTTTTATATAAGTGTACCCTTTTTAAATCCATCCATGCTGCAAACACAGGAGCTTGTGGGACAGTCTGTAAAAACAGAGAAGGATTTCCACAACCACTGGTGTCCAAGTTTTTGGAGAAACATCCTTCTCCCTTGCAGGTGATCAGGTGCTTGCAGTGAAGTGGAAGGACAGGAAGGATATCTACACGCTGACCACCGTGCACGCAAACACCACAGTGGCAGTTAGGGAGAGGGGGGCTAATATAGATAAGCACAAACCGGTCTTTGTGACAGACTATAAAAATTTTTATGGGAGGTGCAGACCTCTTGGACGAGGCTCTTCAACCCTACATGGTGTAGCAAAAAAAAACTGGGCTTGGTATAAAAAGGTAGCAATCTACCTCATTCAGGTACCATCTATAATGGTTTTGATTTATTTAAAAAGGCCCAAGGAACGCTCAGCTTCCTCAAGTTCCAGGAGAAGGTGGTTGAGAGTCTCCTGCTTGAGTCCCCCGCACCGGGACAAGCCTTCAAATCTGAGGATGTTCAAAGGTTATGAGAATGTCACTATCTGTGCCCTGCCACCGCCACCCAGAAATATCCTCAAAAAAGATGCAGAGTGTGTAGCAAACATGGAAGAAGGAGGGATACCTGTTTCTACTGCCCCAGTTGCCCATCACAACCAGGCCTCTGTAATTACCCTTGTTTTGAAACGTACCATACGGTTTCCAATTATTAATTTAATACCAAAAAAGTGGGTGGGGGATCTTTTCAGGAAGTCAATTTATTCTTATTTTCTTTATGAGTGGGCTTTCCAGGGAGAGAAGGATCCTTTTTGGACAGGCTGTGGAGCATATTTTTTTCAGACAGTGAAAAAAATGTTACCACTTATTTCTTCAATTTATTCCAGGACTTGATCACTCACAAACAAATTTTTATAAAAGCAGTTTACTCTGCAGAAGCCCACATCTGTCCATTCCAGAATGTGAACCCCCACAAAAGTCCTTGGTCACAAAAAACATTAGTCCGTTTTTGCTGGGCAAACAATGCTGTCTATGCCACCCCTGTATTTTAGTGGTCATGTGGTTCTTGCATTTTAGTAATAATTTTCAGGTCCCACCGAAACAATCCAGGTTATGATTGCCCAAATAAGAGGAGGCTTACCCTTCTGATGGAATAATTCCTAAATCTCTACATTCCAGATATTAATTTATTAGTGGATGAATTTTTAAAGGTCCTTATTTTTATTTTAAATTGTTAATTCCATTCACATTACTGTATCATGATATGGGCATGATAATTTTCTATGTGGAAGGTCTTTAACCTCCCTGGCGGTATGATTATGTCAGGAATTTTGTTCCAAAAGCGGTACCATTTTTTTGCATGGAAATTTGGTGTTATGTATTGTAGGCCTGCAATTCTTAGTAATTACTTACTTAAACCTGACCAAAGAAGACTCTAGTAGACCTCTCAGATGTGATAAAGTTCGAAAAAATAAAATCATGAGTTATAATCTAATAAATATTATAATTTTATTCAGTAGTGTAATAAATAATGAAATTTGTCAAACAAAAGAAAATTCAGTAAACATCCTGGGTGTGGTAAATTTTGAAACATGGGACTGCACATAGACCAACGTCACAATCAGGGCAATGGAACCTGGTTTCCTTTCGGATTTTTTTTCCATTTCCATCTCGCTTTGAGCAGCAAACTACACACATCCTTGTAGGTGCTGCCTTTTTTGCGCTTGGCGGGATGTAATCCATAAAGTGACGACCAGTCAGCCTCTCTGGGTTTACAACGTCAACAGCGCGACGTCCAGATCTGTTCACGGTCACTGATGGCGTTTGGTAGTTCACAAAAATCTGCTCCGCCACCTTCCAGATGAATTCAGAGTGAACAAGAGGCTTGTCACTCTTTCCTCCGTGCAGTATATAGGCATTCCACAGACATTGTTCCAGGAGATGCTTCCGCATAGCTGGATAGAATGTCATCGCCTGATCGGCTCTATCGACTCCTCCCATGGTGTTATTATAGTCAATCACAAGTTGTGGCTTTATGACATCTTTCCCACCTCTTGTGTGGACCGTGGCAGTGGAGGTATTATGTACTGTACTCATTAGGCACACGTCTTTTTTTGTCACGCCAACGCATTGCCATCATCTTATCTTTCTGCCAGGCCACCATTTCTCCTGTTTTCAGTTTTTTTCTTGGAAAACATACATGGCAGGTCACGTCGGTTTGCCCTAACGGTTCCATATGCGTCAGTCTTGTTTTTTAGTAGAAACTCGTACAGCTCAGGCGACGTGTAAAAGTTGTCTGTTGTCACACAATACCCCTGATTGAGCAATGGTTCAAGCAGTGAAAGGACTGATGACGTTGCCATCCCATAGCCGCTGTACCTGGGGTTGAATTGTGTTCCTTTGCCGGTGTATATGATGGAATTCCATATATAGCCAGTTGTAGACTCGCAGAGCATATAGGATTTTATTCCAAACCGTGCTCTCTTGGATGCGATGTATTGAATCCAGCTGAGGCGTCCTTTGTAAGCCATCAGACTTTCATCAATGCTGATGTCTCTGTCTGGCACATAGGCCTGCTGGAAATTGGTTATGATCATTTGGAATATTTTCCAGATCTTCTTCAGTTTTGGCGCTGGATGTGTGGCTTCGTCAAATTCCTCATTGTTGGTGAAGTGTAAATTCTTCATTATGAGGGAAAATCGGTACTCGGACATAATGGTGCCAAAAAATGGGGTTGCCAGCAATTTATTGGTAGTCCAGTACCATTTCTGCAGGGGTTTCCCCACCACCCCCTGAAGAAGTATTAGCCCCAGAAATTTCCATATGTCCTCCTTACTCACCGGTTCCCATTTTCTAGTTCTGGAAAACTTGCTGTGCAGAGTAGTGGATTGCTGCTCTTTGTAGCGGTTTGTCTCCGTGACAATCTTTTCAATGACGTCATCCGTCAGAAATAATTTTAGGTACGCGAAAGGATCATTGTGATCAACGTCTACCTTCATCCCAGGCGATCCTGTAAACGGGAATCTTGGCGGTTTTACTGCATCCATACCGCAATCAATAGGGCACCAAGTGCGCACCTCACTGAGCTCAAGTGCAGATTCGTCGCTGTCGCCACTTCTCTGGTCAGTGTCAGAGTCGGATGACGAATCTTTCCACGAATCGCTGTCGCTCAATTCTGCGAGGGGCTCTGTGTCGCTGTCACTTATCTGATCCAAACCCGCTTTGGTGATGCTAAAGTGACGCTTTGATGCCATGGTAAAAAATATATATATTTTTTGCTTAGAAAAAACAGCTAAAAGGACAGCCAGGGCAGTGTAGAATGATCAGATGTCAAATCTGTCAAATCTGAGGTGATACAGTGTAATCTGACAGGATTCCACTGTATCACCTAACTTTATGTGTGTGTTTGACTTTTATACAATGTATCTTTTTTGAATCTCCCGCCCAGTTCCGCCTCTGTGAGGCGCTGCGGCTCACAGAGACGGAACCAGGAAGAGAGATGAGACATCCGCCGGGGCTCTCACCGGCGATCACAGCGGGGAACATTGCTGGATCGCCGGGATTAGGTAAGGACACCCGCTGCTCCCTCTGCAATGTACCCCGAGCGTGACTCGGGGTTACCGCTTCTGGCAGCGAAAATTAACCCCGAGTCACGCTCGGGGATACCGCTAGGCAGGTTAATGATTGAGTTGTTCCTCATCAGTACACGAATGGCTTTATTAAGTATAAGTTTTTGGTGGACCTCTTACACCTGACAACATATCTAGAAATACTGACAGCATTTTTGGGGATTATTGATCCATTACTGTTCCTGTAGATGGTTCTGGACACTGTCCTGTTATATATTCTGTAGGTGATTGGTATTTTGTGTACATAGCGGTTTCTACCTTGCTACACAGGAACCTGTTATGGTGCACCACGTTGCTTGGCACAGTTGTCATTCATATAGGGATTGATGGCGCTGAAGACATTATATGACCAATCAAAATAGCTCGTCGTTATAGCCCTACAGGTGTTCTTTCAATTTCTGATCAAAATCAAATTTGCAACATAGTTGGATACATTTCCTCCATTTTGCCTTTCACTACAGTATAGTTTTTTTTTCTGCAATAATTTAATATATGTGAGACCTGAATGCTGTTCAACAGCATCAGAATCAGAAATGTGTGACAACTGCTTTGTTAACGAGACAGACTGTTCAAAAATGTTATATTGTTCAGTTCATATTTATAGTCCAAGTACACTATTAGTACTATTTGCACTATTTGATTTACATGCACTTGACACAGATTTGTCAATAAATAAAACATTTATTTTGACTTGTCAAAGCCGTTGACTAAGTTATTGTCAAAGCAAATTGGTGGGGCTGAAGTTGGGGGCTGAAGTTGTTGCCATAGAAACATTGTAAAGGGGAGGAGTTAGTAAGATAACCACGCCCACGTGGGGGCGCCAGAAATATTTCTGCACCCAGGCGCCTGTGACCCTAGGATCGGCCCTGGAGACAGTCATATGTGCAGACAAATGCATTTTTAGAAATATGCCTTAACAGCTTCCCTTCTCGTCTGTATGCACTACAAAGATACGAATGTGGCGTATTTCTAAGACAGTAGTAAAGATACCCATTTAAAAATATTTTTTCTCCTGTATTAAAAATTTGAAGAAAACTGTATATATTCATTATTTCATCCTATAAAAATTCTGTACTCAGAATGCTTACTATACCACTAGATCAGAGGTGGGCAAACTTTTTGACTTGTGGGCCATAATGGGTTCATATATTGGACCCGGGGGCCGGACCAAGAGTAGATGGATGGGGCGTTGGGTGAATTAATATAAATTTCATTTAAATTTCGTAACATTAAAGGTTTAGTTTAATTCAAGTTAGAAAAGCATAAAAAGTTATTGTACAAAACTTTTATGCAATGTATTTCTTTCATAACATTGTATGTATAACTCACCTTCAATTTTAGTGGGAACAGTGTTGTTAATCTCCCTTTTTTTCTAAATCATCAAAGTCTGGAGTTAGCTTGTTGTTGCAATTCGCAGAATAGATACTGTGCCAGTATATAGGGCCCCCATAATGTGCCAGTATATAGGGCCCCCATAGTGCTTCCCCTCTTCTCCATAGTGCCCCCCCATATTGTATCAGTATATAGGGCCCCCATAGTGCTTCCCCTCTTCTCCATAGTGCCCCCCATATTGTATCAGTATATAGGGCCCCCATACTGCTTCCCCTCTTCTCCATAGTGCCCCCCCATATTGTATCAGTATATAGGGCCCCCATAGTGCTTCCCCTCTTCTCCATAGTGCCCCCCCATATTGTATCAGTATATAGGCCCCCCATAGTGCTTCCCCTCTTCTCCATAGTGCCCCCCATATTGTGCCAGTATATAGGGACCCCATAGTGCTTCCCCTCTTCTCCATAGTGCCCACCCATATTGTGCCAGTATATAGGGCCACCATAGTGCTTCTCCTCTTCTCCATAGTGCCCCCCATATTGTGCCAGTATATAGAGCCCCCATAGTGCTTCCCCTCTTCTCCATAGTAGCCCCCATAGTGCTTCCCCTCCTCTCCATAGTGGCCCCCCATATTGTGCCAGTATATAGGGCCCCCATAGTGCCCCCCCATATTTTGGCAGTATATAGGGCCACCATAGTGCTTCCCCTCTTCTCCATAGTGGCCCCCATAGTGCCCCTCCATATTGTGCCAGTATTTAGGGCCCCCACCCCCCTTTTTGCAACAGTATACTATAAATAATAAAAACAATAAACACATATATTTACCTTATGCTGCTTAGCGATGCGATGCAGGCCTCCTCCGGCCTGTGTCCCGCTCTGTACGCCTCAGATGGCACGATGACGTCATCGCGCCGCCTGCACCGGCCTCTGATAGGCTACAGGCACTAGGCACTGTAGCCTATCAGAGGAGCGGGCAAGGGAGACGCCTCTCCCCTGCTCCTCCGCACCATTCATCTGTATCGCTATCCTGAGGACGGCGATGCAGATGAATATGGAGATAAGCGCTTCCACAATGGAAGCGGTCATCTCCACTCCTGCTGCCTCTAGACAACTCTGCGGGCCGGATAAAAAGGTCCGCCGGGCCGTAGTTTGCCTATCACTGCCCTAGATGAATGCTTTTAAGGGATCTAGTTTTTAAAATGGGGTTATTTCTGGGGGATTTTCTATTGTTTTGGCAGCTCAACGCCTCCACATGTGTGCAATGGGGCCTGAAACATATTCAATTTGTGACCTGAAAGCCACTGGGTGCTCCTTTATGTTTCGGACATATGACCAGGGCCACAATGGAGATATTTCTGAAAACATGTCATCTCGGATAGCCTCTTTAACATATCATTTTGTGGGTAAAGATTAATTATACCTTGTATTAATTTGAATTACTTGCTCTTCTTCTGCTTTGGAGTCAAGTGGGTGGCCCTACTTAGTGATTGACAGCTATCTGCACAGTCATAGAGATAGCTGTAGGACCACCCACCAGATTCCTAAGAAAGAACATAGATTTACAGGAACAAAATGCAAATTACTGAATCTTTTCTTACAAGACTGTATATCAGTCTACTGAGCTCCTCTCTAACATGCTGCCCATGGGCTGGATGCATGTTCAACGTGACAGGTTCCCTTTAGGCACACAAAATACTGGCGGTTCTTGTGTCTTTTGATGTGACCTCCAAGTGAACAGCTGTGTCCAGTATCCTTGAATGAACCACACGTACATAATTGTAATATCGGATCGTGTCGCCTCATGACCAGATAAATTTATCTGCGCTAATCTTTACTTATAAGATGCTTTGCCAAGACCCAAGAAAATAATCCAAGGGCGTGCGTGCCAGAATCACAAATCAAATTTTAAACTTATGTAAAGGTCTAATTATCAAGAACATGCAAGCCCCTGACAACGTAGCCCTGCATCAGAATGACACGATTTCAATGCTTTTTACATTTTAGCCACCAGATGGCAGTGCATTTATATGAAGCATGACTGGTGCACTGCCACCCAAGATCAATCTGTAGGGGTTATACAGTATGACATTGGGAAAATGCAGCTTACTTCTTCCAGAAAGGAGACGGCCCCACGGTCAGGTTTCTGGATGCACTTTTGGAAGCCAAGACCAGAAGTAAATAAAAAAAATTACAAAAAAGAGAAGTCGTATCTGCCCTTTATACTTTTTTTTTATCCACCCTAGATTTTGGCATCCAAAACTGCTTCATGAAAGCTGAACGTGTGGCAGTGCCCAAATAGCGCCACTGTTCTGCATAGGCTGTGTCTGGTATGTCATCTCAGCCCAGCATAAATCAGGCACTGTTTCTGGAAAAAATTAGCTATGTTTTTCTAGTGTTATACAATCTGTTCACGAGCTCACGCACATGACTGTATGGTACAAAGCTGGAATACTGGCGCTATACCTTGTCATGGGTACTTTTCTGTGCCTCCAGTTTTTATCGAGGTCTGCTGTATCTAGGACATGCTCAGGTCTCTTAAAAAAAAATGGTGCAAATTTCCGCCTGTTTGTGTGACATAAAATCAAATCTATGCCAGCTATAATCAGACATCGATTGCACTATAAGTTACACCAGCTTCTGGCATAAATTATTGTAAATGTGTCAGGTTGTGGGAGACCACAACCCCTTCTGCTAAGCCATACCCAATTTTATAATAAAAATTGGCATGTGTGGGCAGCACGGTGGCTCACTGGTTAGCCCCACTCAGTGTGAGCCCCACTGGGGACAGCTTGATGCTAATGTCTGCGGAATATAGTAGTGCTATATAAGGGCATCAAATAAATAAATAAAATGTGTAGTGTAAAACCACAAAAAGCTAATTTTAGTTGCATGTGCAAAATTTGCAACTTTTTGATGCCAGTTCTTGAACCATAATCTCTTAATGGTATGAAAAATAATAATTACAAAAATATAATAAAAACTCAGAAGTTAAAACACCACTGTATTCACACAAAAAAAATTTTTTTTTCTTTTTCAAACACGCAATTTTGGCTATTTTTTTTTCTGGAGGAAAAATCGTGGTGCAATGTTACATGTTGGCCAATAGGAAATTCTAAAAGACCCTACAAACACTGCGGTGAAGATTTATTAAGGGCTCATGCACACAAAAGCATGCACCTCCTGCCCCTGCAGGGCACCAGCCATGTGGCCGCCGTTTGCGTATGCGGACCCATTCACTTGAATGGTTCCTCTATCCGCAAGATTCAGTCTGCACCGCAAAAAAATAGAACATTAAATTTTTTTATGGTGCAGAGGCACGGACTGAAATCCCACAAAAGTGCTCCATAGCGCTTGTGTGGGCTTCAGCTCCATGCCTCCCCTCCGCATCTTGCGGATTTCGGACCCAATCAACAGCCGTTGCCTGTATATTGAGGACCAACTGTTTGCAGGCCGCAATATGGGCACAGGGTGTACATGTGCATGAGCCCTAAGACTGATTTTGTATATGCTGGTCTTAATTTGTCCTGCGGTGGCGTGAGAGGCAGACACCTCTTAATAATTGTGGCACATGTCGGGCCGCCCGTGCGCCATTGCTGAAATATGCTTCAGCCAGGAGCTGGAGTAGATTTCTGGTGTAATGTGCAACTGTTTTCTGGCACACATATTGTTAAATGTGCCCCCCTCCTCTTGTCCAAGGGTGATGGAGAAACACAAAAATATGCAAACTTTATTTTGCAACATTTGCAAATTTTACTGTGGCAGAAAACTAGTAAAACATTTTGCGACTAAGAAACGCCACCCCCTTAAAAAAAATAAAAATTTACAAAACATTTAAGGTCATGTAAGTTCATGACCTTTACCAAAAAAGCCACCACCCCCAATCAAAAAGTCTAGCAGCACCCTTATTTAGTATAAAAATAAACAAAATAAACTAGTTATATGTTATTTACACAACCATAAAATGTATTTAACACATTGT
Organism: Bufo gargarizans; assembly: GCF_014858855.1. Lineage (NCBI taxonomy): Eukaryota > Metazoa > Chordata > Amphibia > Anura > Bufonidae > Bufo > Bufo gargarizans. Next base: position 83,432,304 of record NC_058083.1, read on the forward strand.
TTAGTGTGAAATGTGAACGATAAAATAAACCAAAACAAAAAGAAATAAGCTTTTTCGTTTATCCACATTAATAAAAAGGCAAAAATATTGCATTATTAAGGGGCTCATTTTTATATTTCTATGGGACAAAAGTGGGAACAGATGCAAAGAAGAAAGGAGGCATTCTCAAATATTTTTCAAAAAGGGTTCTCCAGGACCAGGTGGGATGCAGGGATTAAAAAAAAAAAAAAAAGAAGAGATTCACCTGGTTCAAGCGCCGAGCTTCCTTCTCCTCCTCTTTCAATCAATGGTTATGTTCTGTATGAACACGTCACCACCAAGGACATTGATTGTCCTGCAGTGGTGATGGGTAGATAGAGGGCACATCACTCTTAGGCCTCTTTCACACGGGCGTCATAGATTCGGGCCGGATAAGATGCGGGTGCGTCGCGGGAAAATGCGTGATTTTTCCGAGCGAGTGCAAAACATTTTAATGCGTTTTGCACTCACGTGAGAAAAATCTGCATATTTGGTACCCAAACCCGAACTTCTTCACAGAAGTTCGGGTTTGGTGTTGTGTAGATTTTATGATTTTCCCTTATAACATGGTTATAAGGGAAAATAATAGCATTCTGAATACAGAATGCTTAGTAAAATAGGGCTGGAGGGGTTAAAATGTTTTTTTTTTATAATTTAACTCACCTTAATCCACTTTGTTCACGCAGCCCGGCTTCTCTTCTGTCTTTGCTGTGCACAGGAAAAGGACCCGTGGTGATGTCACTGCGCTTATCACATGGTCCGTCACATGATCCATCACCATGGTAAAAAATCATGTGATGGACCATGCCGATTTTTCTCACACGCATGCAAAACGCATTAGAATGTTTTGCACTCACGTGGAAAATTCACGCATGTTCCCGCAACGCACCTGCATCTTTTTCCGCAACGCCCGTGTGAAACCAGCCTTACAGTTCAGTGGAGAAGGGAGCTCAGGGCTGGAATCGGATCCCTGCCTGAGTCCCTGGTGTCAGAGAGCCCCTTTAAAGGAAGAATCCAGAAAATCCACTGTATCACACTTAGTGCAAGGTCTGAAGGAGAGGTGCATGCCTTCTGTTTTTTATGTATTCAACCGAACAATAAAATAACCAAGCAGCTATTTTATTGTTACTTTCTATGTGTGTACTGTATACATTATTGGGTCGGTTCTTCATTGTACTTCACTGGAGAATGCTGCTGTTTTCTTCAGGTTGAAAGTAGCAGAACAATAAACCTAGAATTGTGAGGTGCACAAACTCCCCGCAAGGTCTGTAACCAAGGGTATGTGAAAGTATTAATGCACAGGAATGAGAAAAACATCTCAGAAGCAGCCACAATAGAGACCTTCACAGCGCGTTTTATGGCTCATCCATCAAAATCTCCTAATAAAATGTCTGAATGGCTTCTGAATGTCGCCTGACCTAGAATGCATACATATATTAACATTAGTAAGAGAGGGTGGCCTTGGCTCCGGCAATCACTATAGAACCAGCTTCACTCAGTGGAATAAATGGGTCATGATGGAAATTATGTTAATATACAGCAAAAAAAAACAAAAAAAAAAACTGTATCCTGTATCGGTAATACAAAATGTCTTTTAAAGGGAACCTGTCATCACTAAATGCAGTGCAGTCTGCAAGCAGCATGTTACACAGCAGGAGGAGCTGAGCAGATAGATATATAGTTTTATGGGAAAAGATTAATTAATTAATTCATTTAACTCTCTATTTTTATTTCATTGTTCAAGGGGGAGATGTTATCAGTGCTTGATAGCATTCCCTGTGTAAGTGTGTATACAGAGATAGCTGTCAGTCACTGATAGCTGTACACAGGAAGGTGTTATCTGTGATTGATAGCATTCCCTGTGTAAGTGTGTATACAGAGACAGCTGTCAGTCACTGATAGCTGTACACGGGGAGGTGCTATCAGTGACTAATGGCATTCTCTGTGTAAGTATGTATACAGAGATAGCTGTCAGTCACTGATAGCTGTACACGGGGGAGGTGTTATTAGTGATTGATAGCATTCCCTGTGTAAGTGTGTATACAGAGATAGCTGTCAGTCACTGATAGCTGTACACGGGGGAGGTGTTATCAGTGATTGATAGCATTCCCTGTGTAAGTGTGTATACAGAGATAGCTGTCTGTCACTGATAGCTGTACACAGGGGAGGTGTTATCAGTGATCGATAGTATTCCCTGTGTAAGTGTGTATACAGAGATAGCTGTGAGTCACGGATAGCTGTACACAGAGAGATGTTATCAGTGATTGATAGTATTCCCTGTGTAAGTGTATATACAGAGATAGCGGTCAGTCACTGATAACTGTACATGGGGAGGTGTTATCAGTGATTGATAGCATTCCATGTGTAAGTGTGTATACAGAGATAGCTGTGAGTCACTGATAACTATACACATGGAGATGTTATCAGTGATTGATAGCATTCCCTGTGTAAGTGTGTATACAGAGATAGCTGTGAGTCACTGATAACTGTACACATGGGAGGTGTTATCAGTGATTGATAGCATTCCCTGTGTAAGTGTGTGTACAGAGATAGCTGTGAGTCACTGATAACTGTACACAGGGTGGTGTTATCAGTGATTGATAGCATTCCCTGTGTAAGTGTGTATACAGAGATAGCTGTGAGTCACTGATAACTGTACACAGGGTGGTGTTATCAGTGATTGATAGCATTCCCTGTGTAAGTGTGTGTACAGAGATAGCTGTGAGTCACTGATAACTGTACACAGGGTGGTGTTATCAGTGATTGATAGCATTCCCTGTGTAAGTGTGTGTACAGAGATAGCTGTGAGTCACTGATAACTATACACATGGAGGTGTTATCAGTGATTGATAGCATTCTCTGTGTAAGGCCTCATGCCATTGATCGTACACACGGGAGCACACAGCATCATAGATTACAATGATGCCGTGGATGTCAGCCCGCCTGCGGGGCTATTGTCCCGCACTCATATGAAGTTATGAGTACGGGACAATAGTCCCATGGGCGGTCCAACGTGCACAGCATCATTGTAATCTATGATGCTGTGTTCTCCCGATCAATTCCGCTCTGGGACATATGGTCTGCTCACGGACCGTATATCTTGGAGGGCATACAGTCGTGTGCAAGAGGCCTAAGTGTGTATGCAGAGATAGCTGTCAGTCACTGATAGCTGTACATCTATTTATCTATCGAGGATTCTTGGAATGTTGTGTATAATAATTCATGATGACAGATTATAAATAGAAATTAACGAATTTCAGGTTATAAAATTCGTACACGCTTTGTTTACTGATAAAAGGTGAACTGCGTTATGGATTCCTTTACCACGGACCATAACGCAATTCTTTGACGGAATGCATAACGGAATGCCTTTAGAGGCATTCCGTCATAATAGAAGTCTATGGGCTGCAAAATGGATCCGTCCCGTTTTCGTTATGCAGGAGAGGACTCCCCTGCATAACGGAAACGGGACGTATCCGCTTTGCACCCCATAGACTTCTATTATGACAGAATGAATAAACGGAATGCCTCTAAAGGCATTCCGTCATAGAATTGCATTATGGTCCGTGGTAACGAAATCCATACCATTCACCTTTTACCAGTAAACGAAGCGTGAACGATTTTCAAAATATGAAATTCGCTCATCTCTAATTATAAAGAATGTGATATTTTATCCAGAAAGCAGACCTGGAGGCTATATATGAGGTGGTCATGTGATCATCTCCCCCATGCTGTCCATATGAAGTCATAGACACATCTGGTCTGGTACATCTATAATCCTGTATATTTAGAGACAGCAGACATTTTTTAGTTGTTAATAAAGACATGAGCTGCAGTCGGCCCTGAGCTGCCTCCCTGAAGAAATGATGTGTGCACGGAGTCAGATAATTGGAGGATGCCTTTGTCTGACCCTGTTTTTCTGCTTGTTTCCTCTCTGTTCCAGCTGAATGCATTCTAACCTCTGGATGCAGAGCCAGGGGAATGCAGCTGCACTCCACTCCTACCAAAACCATCCGCTCAACAGTCTCCAGAATCTGGTACCTACAGGTGGAGGGGGCTACACCACATTAGAAGAGGGACCACCTTTTCTTCTACTTTAACCCCTTAGCGCAGAACGCCGTACATGTTTGGCGGGGAAAACTGTGCCAGAAAGCAGAACGCCGTACATGCACGGCGGGGAAAAACTGTGCCAGAACGCAGAACGCCGTACATGCACGGCGGGGAAAACTGTGCCAGAACGCAGAACACCATACATGCACGGCGGGGAAAACTGTGCCAGAACGCAGAACACCATACATGCACGGCGGGGAAAACTGTGCCAGAACGCAGAATGCCGTACATGCACGGCGTTCATTTAAATGCTCCCCTGACGAGATTGCGCACCTGAAGCGCAAATTACCTTGCTGTGTCGGGGACCGAACAGCTCCCCCTTGACGGCCAGGGACCGATCAGCAGTGGTCCCGGCCGCAGATCACCGCCGCACAACATCGTGTCCCAACGAGCGATCTGGCGCGCACACATCTCCTCCTCTTCTGGCATCCGGCTGTCGCTGAAATTAGAGGATCGGAGATGAGAAATAGCTTTCTGTACATAGTTCATTGTGATTGGTCCACAGTTAGGAACGGACCAATCACAATGAGTTATGTACAGAATGCTATCTCTCACCTTCGAGCCTCTCATTTCAGTCAGAGAAGTGATTGGAGGCAGAGCAAAGTTAGACCTGTGAAAAAAAACACACACACCAAAAGTGCCCCTCATTTGTCCCCTGTGACCCTCATCACCCCTCATTTCTCCCCTGCACCTGTGTGCTGTCTGCCAATAGTGACAGTACATCAGCACCCCAGTCCCTGTCATCCATACTGTCAGTAACCTGTTTTTGGCAAATCATTAGGGTTAGTTAGGGAGTTATTAGGGTTAGAGCTCTTGTTTTAGGGTAAGTTAGACGTTTATTGGAAAAAAATAAAAATAAAATATTAAAAAAATATTGGGGACATCCGTACTTGTCCCCGATTATAAATACTCCGTTTCAAACCCCCCCATACCTCCGAACCTCTATCTTCTATCTGTGACCAGTCCTTGTCACTGAATTTGCCAGCAGTGACAAATTTCTGTCACCAGTGATATAACGCTCCACTGCTTTTGGAGCACTTTTTTTTTCAATTTTTTCTGAATAGATATAGATATATATATATATATATATAAATTTTACAAAATGTCTCAATGGGTGTACAGCGCCGAGGAGGCTTATGCCATACTAGCCTCAGAGTCTGACGCTGACAGTGGAGAAGAAGAATCTTTTCTTGTGTATACCTCTTCTTCCGATTGACGAACCCTCTCACAGACGCAGTAGAGTTAGCAGCGCATCAGCTTCTACAAATGACCCCAGCTGGACTTCTGCTACTTTGTACCTCAGGTGCCGGACTTTACGGCCACCACAGGCATTCATGTGAACACTGCAGGTTTCACGAAAGCTGATTTTTTCCACCTTTTTTTTTTCTGATGAATTGATAGAGCAAATTAATCTTTATGCCAATCAATTTTTAGCCGCCCACCCCAACTCATACTATGCAAGAGCCCTTCAGTGGACTCCCACGACCCCTTTGGAGATGATTTTTTGGGGGGGTCTAATACTTAATATGGGAATAATAAAAAAAAACATCACTACGGTCATATTGGAGTAATTACCTCTTACATCACACGCCAATATACCGCACCATTATGTCCAGGACTCGAAAGTCTCCTGAAATTTCTACATTATAAGAATAATGCAGATTGTCCACCCCCTAATGATCCTAGATACGATCGTTTATACAAAATTCGGCCCATTATAGATCATTATAATCTCAAGTTTGCCCAGGTCTACACCCCCCAAAAGCATCTGTCCATTGATGAATCCCTTGTGCACTTCAAAGGCAGACTGCATTTTCGCCAATACCTGCCCAACAAACGGGCCAGATATGGCATCAAACTCTACAAACTATGTGAAAGCCAAAGTGGCTATACACATAAATTTAGAGTTTACGAGGGAAAAGATTCAAAAATTGAACCCCCAGAGTGCTCCCTCTCCTTGGAATAGCAGGAAAAATAGTATGGGACTTGATTCACCCCCTGCTAGGTCAAGGGTACAACTTGTACCTTGACAACTTCTACACAAGTGTCCCACTACTGAAATGCCTGTTTTCCAGGGACACTGTTGCATGCGGAACTATCAGACGAAACCAAAAACATCTGCCTAAAAATTTTATAGTAACAATTCACATATAGTGGGTAGCTTCTGATAAAACTTAACATTTAATGTTTACATATAAAATAATAGGCCCATAAGGTTTTGAAAAAATGTTGCATTGAATACAACTAAAAACTGCATATGTATATTGAATTGCAGTATAGCTATAGGTGAGGAAGGGACCCGATGAAGGGACAGCAACATAGATAGAGTGAGAGGAAAAACAGACGGAAGGACACAGTGCTGGGTCTCAGGCCCTAGGTGTCCATAAGTCTGTCTCTGTCCTCACTCTAGCTTACAAACCCTAAAGTTACCCTTCCTAATTTTAGACTGCCCAGCTTCATCTAGCAGGTGTGAACAGGTCCGATCACTCCAGTTATCACTGGTAGTGCAAAGACAACTAGCAAAAGTATAATAAGATTTGGCTATACAGTGTTCCTGCCTGAACAAGGCTTGATGCTACAACACTAGTATGGCCCAATGAACAAGGGACCTGGTGATATCCCTTTTGATGGTAATTAAAGATGTCCTGATGCGTTTCTTTGGTTTCTACCAAATCCTCAGGGGACTAAACTATGTTATACATATATGACCTCAAAGTAGCCGGTCAAAACAACAAGTGTCTCCAATCGACACATATAAATTGCCAACCAGGGTGAAATGATAAGATCAGCCCAGATCCACTTTCCTTATGACCACAAGATATCTGGTTACAAATATAATATGTCAAGAAATCGGAGTGCAATTGTAGTCCGAGCCAGTATTGTCTACTCAGCCCGACTACACCTTTGTTCAATGCACAAGAAATCATTTGGTATACTCCCCAACATTGAAACAGATATTATGGTCAGATTATGGCAATAAATTTTTTTTTTATACTGTTCAAGGAGGTGTGCCCCAAGCGCTTGGCAGCGACAGGTCAGAAGCACTGAGTCACCGATAGTTTAACTTATCTGTTCCACGTTGGATGGTCATGGTGTACAGAGGTGATGCGGATGTCCTCACCGGCGTCCTGCGTATGGCAGCTGCAGTGTGAGTGTGTTGGCGGCTCGTTTAAACCACCGCGCCTCTCCGCCCATCCACTGCCCACACACGCCCCTTTCTCCCGTCATGTGACCGGGTCACATGTTGCAACATGTGATACTTTCGCGGTCACGTGATTCGGCGGCTCCAGGAAGCACACAGGATCGAGATCCCCTGTGGATACCTAGCAACCGCTGTAGCAGGGTGACGTACAGAGTGGGCGGGATGATCGCATTGCATTGGATTCAAGTACTGGGCGCAGTAGTTGACCAAATGCTATGCTGCTATAAATTACCTGTTCATGGGACTTGCAAGGTCAACAAGTCCCAAAGTCCCATGGCCAGTTATTCTATACTATAGCATAGAGACAATTACAGCACGCGGCGCCCTAGTCTGCAGAGGCAGACCCGGGAACCCGAATAGACAGGTAAACCTCAGGTGTATATATAATAATGACTCGTATCCATACGAAAAGGACACGAGATAAGGAATGTCCCATAAAGTATGATGGAAGGGAGAGTGATGTTTCAAGGGTCAATGTAGCAACTAAAAGATAGTTGTTCATTGAGTCCCCTGGGGAATACAGTGTTAAAGGGAGTCTGTCACCACATTTTAGCATGTTAGACCGTTAAAATAGGGTTATGTGATCCAGCCAGAACATAAAAACGGTACCTTTGTGGTAGAAAACGGACTTTTCAATTTGCTGAAAACGAAGTTATAAGATTATCTTCTGAGCCCTCGTAAGTGCCCAGGGCGGTCTCTCAATCCTCGGAGCCCCAGGCAGCACCTCCTAAACGGCTGATAACTCCGCCCTCCGTGCGCCTCTGCCCGCCCGTTTACTCCCCTCCCCTGTCCTTTTCCACTGCTGCTGTGAGGTACAAATCGTAGCGGGCGCATGCGCAATGCGATGCCCGCTCCTGGCAGGGCATCGCAATACCTACTGCGCATGCGCCCGCTACGATTTGGACCGCACAGCAGCAGTGGAAAAGGATCTCGATCCTATGTGCTTCCTGGAGCCGCCGAATCACGTGACCACGAAAGTATCACATGTTACAACATTCACGTGACGGGAGAAAGGGGCGTGTGTGGGCGGTGGATGGGCGGAGAGGCGCGGTGGTTTAAACGAGCCACTGACGCACTCACACTGCAGCTGCCATACGCAGGATGCCGGTGAGGACATCCGCATCACCTCTGTACACCATGACCATCCAACGTGGAACAGATAAGTTAAACTATCGGTGACTCAGTGCTTCTGACCTGTCGCTGCCAAGCGCTTGGGGCACACCTCCTTGAACAGTATAAAAAAAGTTTTATTGGCATAATCTGACCATAATATCTGTTTCAATGTTGGGGAGTATACCAAATGATTTTTTTGTGCATTGAACAAAGGTGTAGTCGGGCTGAGTAGACAATACTGGCTCGGACTACAATTGCACTCCGATTTCTTGACATATTATATTTGTAACCAGATATCTTGTGGTCATAAGGAAAGTGGATCTGGGCTGATCTTATCATTTCACCCTGGTTGGCAATTTTCATGTGTCGATTGGAGACACTTGTTGTTTTGACCGGTTACTTTGAGGTCATATATGTATAACATAGTTTAGTCCCCTGAGGAATTGGTAGTAACCAAAGAAACGCGTCGGGACATCTTTAATTACCATCAAAAGGGATATCACCAGGTCCCTTGTTCATTGGGCCATACTAGTGTTGTAGCATCAAGCCTTGAGATTCAGGCAGAAACACTGTATAGCCAAATCTTATTATACTTTTGCTAATTGTCTTTGCACTACCAGTGATATCTGGAGTGATCGGACCTGTTCACACCTGCTAGATGAAGCTGGGCAGTCTGAAAATAGGAAGGGTAACTTTAGGGTTTGTAAGCTAGAGTGAGGACAGAGACAGACTTATGGACACCTAGGGCCTGAGACCCAGCACTGTGTCCTTCCGTCTGTTTTTCCTCTCACTCTATCTATGTTGCTGTCCCTTCATCGGGTCCCTTCCTCACCTATAGCTATACTGCAATTCAATATACATATGCAGTTTTTAGTTGTATTCAATGCAACATTTCAATGCAACATCACGGCGCAGGCGCGAGAATTCGGCCGATGGATGAGATGGAGGCTGGCAATCTAAAGGAGAAGGGCGGCCTTGACGGACGAGCGGGGTGGAATACAGGGTGAGTAGATGGAGCCTCTAGGTCAGGCATGTCCAAACTGCGGCCCTCCAGCTGTTGCAAAACTACAACTCCCAGCATGCCCTAATAGCTGTAAGCTATCCAGGCATGCTGGGAGTTGTAGTTTTGGAACAGCTGGAGGGCCGCAGTTTGGACATGCCTGCTCTAGGTGCTGAAAAGACGCCCCCATAGCACCTAGAGGCTCATTTGCATAGCAATAAAAGTTGTTTTTTTAGTGTAATGGCTGCACACAAAGGTCTTAGAATAGCATGGTTAGGTAGAGCAGACACTAGCAGATCGCTAGTGTCAGACAGCTAATTAGGTCCAAATGAGGTGGTAGAAACCCTTTAAGGTGCTTTTCCCTAGGGAGAGGTGCCTGATCAAGAAGTTGCATATCTTGCTAGGTCCCTGCAAAGGTGTGTTGTTCTATTTTTCTGCCCGTTTCCCAACTCTGATCTTTCGCTGCATGCCCCGATTACTGTATTGACCCTTTGCTGCCTGCCTTGTTTTACAGATTTAAATGAACTCTGCCTTTCCCTAACTATGGTTTTGCCTTATTCCTCGGTGCTCCGCACTGGTGTCTCTGACCCGCATGGGTCAGCTATCACTCACACCAGAACTACTGCAGGAGGTAGTGGTCTGGTGGGCTTCCTTCAGCAAAGTCCAGATCCCTGTATAGGGGTTGAAGGGTGACTACCAGGGGACTACAAGGGTAACGCCCTTAGGATGAGCCCAAAGTCAAACTGGTTGGTTGACACAGTGGTTTTACACCCACTGACCACTGAATTGATCATGCAATGGCATGGACTTCCATGGCCAAGCAGCTGCATGCCAGCCTTACATCACCAAGCACCATGTCAAGTATCAAATGGAGTGAGAAAAGCACGTCGCCACTGGACTCTGGAACAGTGGAAATGTGTTCTGTGGAATGATGAATCACGCTTTTCTATGTGGAACTCTGATGGACGAGTCTGGGTTTGGCGAATGCCACGAGAGCGTTACCTGCCTGACTGCATTGTGCCAACTGTAAGGATTGGTGGAGAAGTTATAATGCTGTGGAGGTGTTTTTCAGGAGTTGGTGTAGGACCCTTAGTTTCATTGAAGGTGAATATTAATGCTTCAGCATACCAAGACATTTTGGACAATCACATGCTTCCAACTTTGTGGGAACAGTTTGGGGAAGACCCTTTTCTGTTCCTTCACTACTGCGGCCCAGTGCACAAAGCAAGGTCCATAAATGTATCGTTGGGTCCGTTTGAAAAAACTTGACTGGCCCACACAGAGCCCTGACCTCGACCTCTTCAAACAGCTTTGGGTTGTGCTAGGCAATGGTGGATTATATTAGGGGCGTTTGTATCGGTAGCCCCGGGCCCATTGTCTCTATGTTTTCAGTCACACAGTGTAAGGCCCCTTTCACACGGGCGAGATTTCCGCGCGGGTGCGATGCGTGAGTTGAACGCATTGCACCCGCACTGAATCCTGACCCATTCATTTCTATGGGGCTGTTCACATGAGCGGTGATTTTCACGCATCACTTATGCGTTGCGTGAAAATCGCAGCATGTTCTATATTCAGCGTTTTTCACGTAACGCCGGCCCCATAGAAATGAATGGGGTTGCGTGAAAATCGTAAGCATCCGCAAGCAAGTGCGGATGCGGTGCGATTTCCACGCATGGGTTCTAGGTGACAGTCTATTCACTGTATTATTTTCCTTTATAACATGGTTATAAGGGAAAATAATAGCATTCTGACTACAGAATGCTTAGTATAATAGTGCTGGGAGGGTTAAAAAAAATAAAAAAAGTTAACTCACCTTATCCCCATGATCGCCTAGTTCCCGGTCGGTCTGTTCTTTAGCTGTGGCTAAAGGACCTGTGGTGATGTCAGATCACATGCTCCATCACCATGGTGATGGACCATGTGATTGGAGCATGTGATCTGACATCACCAAAGGTCATTCAGTCCACAGCTAAAGAACAGACCGGGATCTACACGATCATGGGGATAAGGTGAGTTAACTTTTTTATTATTTTTAACCCTTCCAGCACTATTATACTAAGCATTCTGTATTCAGAATGCTATTATTTTCCCTTATAACCTATGTTATAAGGGAAAATAATACAATCTTCAGAACATCAATCCCAAGCCCGAACTTCTGTGAAGAAGTTCGGGTTTGGGTACCAAACATGCGCGATTTTTCTCACGCGAGTGCAAAACGCATTACAATGTTTTGCACTCGCGCGGAAAAATCGCGGGTGTTTCCGCAACGCACCCGCACATTTTTCCGCAACGCCCGTGTGAAACCAGCCTTAGGCGTGACGGATTTGATCCGGATGCGTTCAGGGTGCGTTCAGTGAAAATGCTGCGATTTTGGCACTAAAACAAGTCAGTTTTGTCTGCGATTGCGTTTAGTTGTTCAGTTTTTTCCGCGCGGGTGCAATGCGTTTTTCACGCGCGTGATAAAAAACTGAAGGTTTACAAACAACGTCTCTTAGCAACAACCATCAGTGAAAAACGCATCGCACCCGCTTTTGCTTGCGGATGCAATGCGTTTTTCACGCAGCCCCATTCACTTCTATGGGGCCTGTCCTGCGTTACAAACGCAGAATATAGAACATGCTGCGATTTCAAAGCATTGCAGAAGTGATGCGTGAAAAAAAACGCTCATGTACACAGCCCCATTGAAATGAATGGTGCCGGATTCAGTGCGGGTGCTATGCGTTCACGTCACGCATGGCACCTGCACGGAAATCACGCTCGTGTGAAAGGGACCTAAAGCGCAGCACTGCCATGAGCTGCACTGTCGCGCCAACAACTGACAGCCAGGCCCAGAGTGGATAACGTCCTGACGCTTGAGTCAGGACGTTCTGCGCGGGACTTAAAGTCAGCACTGCCTCCTTGGCGGGCAAAAGAACAGGAGCATCGCGGCAAGAAGAGAAGATGGAGGTGGCGGGTGGCAGCTTCTTTGAGGGTGAACACAATGCTCAGAGCACCACATGGAACACAGAGTGCTAGCTGGGCATCTTCAGCAGTCAGGCACTGCCCTGACACAGTGCTGCTTCAAGCCTGCAGTTCAGTAGTGCTGGCTGCAGCTTCAAGTGTGAGCTGTGTATGGGGCAATGTGGGGCTGGGAAGGACATTTTGAATGCCAGTCACCCATATGTTTTTCTGCAGTTACATAACCACTGAATTTAATGACCTTTCAAGAAACAGCATAGCCAAAGGGAGAAAATGCGATTCTGGTCTTCCCTCCTGTTGGCCATGCGGTTTCTTGGGAGGCAGATAAGTGGCAATGCAAAATTTGTAATTGCAGAAAAATGGTGGATCGGCGTGCAAAACTGCCTCCAAGTGATGACACTGCTGCGCTTGTATGTGAAGATGCTGCAGAACACCTTTATGTGCAGTATTATATACCTCTGTTTAATCATCTCCCAAAAGTAACCCTTAATTAGCATGGTTACCCACTACCGCCATACGACTTTGTATGTCAGCGATATTGTCTTTAAAAACAGCAGGCACCCCACCAATTAGCATTTTTTTTTTGTCTCTTCATCTGCCTAAGGCTACTTTCACACTCGCGGCAGTGTGATCCGGCAAGCAGTTCCGTCGCCGGAACTGCCCGCCGGATCCGCCGATCTGGATGTGACTGAAAGCATTTGTGAGACGCATCCGGATGCGGATCCGTCTCACAAATGCATTGCAAGAACGGATCCGTCTCTCCGCTAGTTATGCGGACAGACGGATCCGTCTTGTAATTTTCTTCAGTTTTTCTACCGGTCTGCGCATGCTCTGATCGGAAGGACGGATCCGGCATTCCGGTATTTTGAATGCCGGATTCGGCACTAATACATTCCTATGGTGAAAAATGCCAGATCCGGCATTCAGGCAAGTCTTCAGTTTTTTTTCGCCAGAGATAAAACCGTAGCATGCTGCAGTTTTATCTTTTGCCTGATCAGTCAAAATGACTGAACTGATGACATCCTGATGCATCCTGAACGGATTACTCTCCATTCAGAATGCATGGTGATAAAACTGATCAGTTCTTTTCCGGTAATGAGCCCCTGTGACGGAAATCAGTGCCGGAAAAGAAAAACGCTAGTGTAAAAGTACCCTAAAATTTTTTATAAAAATGTCATACACAGCAAATTGGTATCAATAAAGGTTACAGATCACCCCACAAAAAATGAGCCCATACACACAACTATAAAAATGCGGTGTTGCTATAATTGGACTGACCTGGAGAATGATGGTACCAGGACAGTTTTACCGCACACAGAACGCTGTACAAACAAAACCCATACAACTATGGCGCAATTGCATTTTTTTCTCATTCTCATCCCATTTGCAAGTTTTTTCCAGTTTCCCCTAAATTGTATGCTATATTAAATGCCATTAGAAAGTGCAATTTGTCCCGTAACAAACAAGCCCTTATACAGCTATGTGAAGAGGGCAATAGGCACTATTGGGGGGCATCTAACTACTGGGAGCACATACCTACTGGAGGAGCTATAGGGGTAGTGTAACCACTGGGGTTGCTATAGGGGGCATTATAACTGCTGAGAGTACTTTATGGGGTGGATAATGAAAACTGAAGAAAGTAAGATATCTTTCTGGTAAACTCTGCCGAGACGAGACGTAGCTAAAACAACATGCCGTTCTGCTTCCATGAAGAAGGAGAACATCTACATCAGAGGACACGTCACTGGATGTAATAGGTATGCGGTGCTGTATTAGGCTACTTTCACACTTGCGTTCAGAGCGGATCCGTCTGCATTATATTGTTAAAAAATTTCTAAGTGTGAAAATAGCCTCAGACGGATCCGTCCAGACTTTCAATGTAAAGTCAATGGGGGACGGATCCGTTTGAAGATTGAGCCATAGTGTGTCATCTTCAAACCCATTGACTTACATTGTAAGTCTGGACGGATCCGCACGCCTCCGCACGGCCAGGCGGACACCCGAACGCTGCAAGCAGCGTTCAGGTGTCCGCCTGCTGAGCGGAGCGGAGGCTGAACGCTGCCAGACTAATGCATTCTGAGCGGATCCGCATCCACTCAGAATGCATTAGGGCAGTACGGATGCGTTCGGGGCCGCTTGTGAGCCCCTTCAAACGGAGCTCACAAGCGGACACCCGAACGCAAGTGTGAAAGTAGCCTTACCCTGTAGGTGTGACCGTGTGGAATTTAAGGTCCATCCGTACAGTATGTCTTTAGCACTATGGCTGGGGGAGAAGGATATACTGTTCAGTATACTGCTTTTTTTTTTCTCGAGGGGCCCAAGCTTGAGGAACAGCCACCTAATCTGCCCCTGGTGCTAGGAAGGATATTGTGAGCCAAGCCCTCTAGTCCAACATCAGTGACTGACCTCACAAATGCTCTTCTGGAAGAATGGGCAAAACTTCCCAGAGACACACTCCAAAATCTTGTAGAAAACCTACCCAGAAGTGTGGAAGATGCTATAGCTGCAAAGGGGAGACCAACTCCACAGTAACGCCTATGGATTTAGAATGTGATGTCAAACAGTCTATCTGTAGGTGTTACGTGTAGGTGCCCCGATACGTTTGTCATATAGTGTATATAGATAGACAATCGGAAAATGAGACCAGAACACCTGGAAAACTTAATGCGATTGACAAAGTATAAACTGCTAGTGGTGCTTGGTCAGTGATCCAACAACCAAGGTGATGCATTGGTTCAACATCTATTACCTGTAACAAAGGGTCTCCAGCAGCTCCTCTGGCCAATTGGGCGCAGATCTCATCTCCATTGAGACTGTCTGGGTGGGGTGACGGACCTCCCATCCATAACAACCACCTTGGATGAACTATAGGTAAAGCTCAAGGAGCTTGGAATGACATAACACAGGAGGACATCCAGTATCTGTATGGCAGTTACCATGTCAAAGTGGCAGCCTGTAGTGTACCAACGGGAGATGCCACCCAGCCTCATCATATACCCTGCTGGAGGACCAAAAAACAGGGAACCCACCTTCTCTGTGTGATCATTGACCAAGCACCTGTAGCAGTTAATACTTCGTCAATCTCCACTCAATCGCTTCAAGTTTTCCAGGCAATCTTTTTTACGTCCGCTCGGCTCCTCCTGCTCAAAGGTCTGGCAAGGTTTAGTAACAACCAGTGCTGGGGATGTACTGGCCGACATACTGGATATTACTTATTTTTATAGAATATAACTACGAAGTGGATGAAATAGAATTTGAAAGGGGTATTTTATGCATCTTGAGCGTTTATGGCATTAAATATAAAATATTTTTAAAGAAGAACCTCCACAAAAATCTTTATTCTCTGGCCTGTTAGAAAGATACATAATGTAAACGTCAGTGAAGGTAATCTTCTCATCCTTTACTATTTGTGAGTTATCCACTTGCTTCTGATCCTCAGCTGTGTCATGTAACCAGCACTCTGACTTTCCAGATAAGGGTCCATTCACACGTCCGTAATTTGGGTCCGCATTCGTTCCGCAATTTGCGGACCCATTCACTTTAAATGGGGCTGGAACGGACGCAAATCCGCATTTCTGGGATCTGCATCCGCATGTTCGGGATCCGCAATTCCGTTCCTGAAAAAAAAAATATAGAACATGTCCTATTCTTGTCCGTAATTGCAGACCAGAAAAGGCATTTGCTATTATAGTGTCTGTGATGTGCGGTCCGCAAATTGTGGATCGCACATTGCAGGTGTCCGTATTTTGCGGGTCCGAAAAACACGGACGTGTGAATGGACCCTAACACAGCATCTTATGTGTGGACAGGAAGTCAGTTTCTCTGTATAGGAGCTTCAACGTCAGTCATATCAGGAATAGGAGAGAAGTAACGGACTTCTAGTGTTGGGCGAACTTGTGGGTTCAAGTTTGGCATACAAGGTTCGGGTTCAGGTTATCTAAGAATTCCGTTATGGGTTCCACTACCACGGACCATAACTTATGGTCTTATGGTCTGTGGTGGCGGAATCCATAACGGAATTCTTACATAAGCCAAACCTTGTACGCCGAACTTAAAAACACAAGTTCGCCCAACACTACTGACTTCCTGTCCTGTGTCAGCTGGAGATCAGAGAGCCGGTCACATGACACAGCTGAGGATCAGAAGGGAGGTTATAAATCACAAATACAGTCACCACTACAGATTACTTTATGTACCTTTCTAATGGGTCAGAGAATAGAACTATAAAAAAAAAAAAAAAGTTGTGGGACCATAACCTATTAGAAGTAGATGGGTTTCACGATGACTCAAAGCACCAATTTTTACCAAGGTAATTCCCAAAGAACACAGCAAGCAGCACTCCGCTCTTCAGACTTCAATAATAGAATATGGTCAACATACCGCTGCATGGGCTGGGACTGGAGCTCGCTCCAATCCCAGATGGCGCACTCTTCACATGCCACGGTCAATAGCAACCACGGAATCTAGGTGGTTAGATGGGGGTTCAGCTCTGACATTGGAGCTTTCATGTTAAGGCTATGCTATCTGTTAAAAAAAAAAAAGTTTATTAATTGATAAATGATATGTATCTCAAAATTGTGTCATTTAAAAAATATAAGAAGACTTCATACAGTCAGAAAAAGTTATGGAGTCCGTCCTCAAAGCCAAATAGGCTGAGTCCACAAGGGGTTAAATAATAAAAGTGCTTCCTGCAGGAGCCTCACACACAGCCCCACACTGCAGCCTTCCGACCACAAGTCACACTGCACGGAGACACCGGCCTCAGCAGGGCGGACATTTTACTGAAGACCATAAACAGCATTTACACTGTACAGTCACCGGTCTACTACAGTGAAGACAAAGCGAAAACACGACCTCTTCCCTCTAGTACTCAACCTTGTCTAAGACTCGTCACCCAAACAGTGCGCAGCGCCATCTTTAAAAAGGGCAACATTTCCCCTAAGACAACAAACATTTCACAATCGGGATGTTCATACATAACATAATTCTCAACAGAGAACCGCCAGTATTACGTATACCGAGGGAGAAATGTTTGGAAGTCTGCCCGTGGGGGGTCACAAATCGAATCTGCCCACAAGCAACATGGCCGCCGGTTTACACCGAGGACGTCACCTGTGCACATCGAAGCGGAAGTAATCATTTGGAGGGGGCGGGGCGCTTCCAGAGTGGAAGTGGAGCCGGTAACCGTGAGTATGTGAGTGGGTTATTCCTGACTTACAGATGTGTGCACTGGGGAGGATGATGAGGGCACTGGCCAGGCGATAAGTTAACTGGTTCACTGCCATTGCTGCAGTCAGTATACAAACCGCATACCTGATCACGGTGGCTGCAGTAATAATACAAGGACCATTGCCTGGGTCATAGCTCCCAGGTGTCCCTCTTTGACCTGGGGAATTAATGCATAAATGTGCAATAATAATAAATTAACTAAATTGCTCCTTACTAAACTCTCTGTATGGTTTCTACCTGTGTATTAGGTAGAAACCATGACTTCATTATTTGGTGCAATTTGGCCCTTAAGTTATCTATAATCCGATCATTTCTGTGCTAATATTTAAGTGAATATTGATGTGCAATTAAAAAAAATGGTCTCAGGAACTTACAATCACCTAACTGACCCCCGGCTGCTGCAGTTGTGATGGGGGGTCAGTAACTATGCTTTGGGCGGAGTTAGAGGTGTGGCCTAGTAGGAAAAACGAACTGCCGTGATGTGCACCGCACATATTGCCCCTCTGAGATTTTCAAAAGTTGGGAAGTATGGTCTGGGTTATACCATGTAATACAGTGCCAGGGGGTGCATTGCGGGAGAGTCCAGTTTATACCATGTAACACAGTACTAGGGGGGCATTACTGGAGAGTCTGGGTTGTACCATGTGACACACTTCTTGGGTGGGGGGGCATTACTGGAGAGTCCTGGTTGTACCATGTGACACACTTCTTGGGTGGGGGGCATTACTGGAGAGTCCGGGTTGTACCATGTGACACACTTCTTGGGTAGGGGGCATTACTGGAGAGTCTGGGTTGTACCATGTGACATAGTGCTGGGGGCCCTGTGTGTCCATCTAGAGTGGGGAGGTAGCTCTGGTCACCAGTATGTATTTCATGGTTGCCGGTTGTAGTTGATGGGCGCTGTGCAGTATGGGGATGTTTAGGGGCCGGTGGGGGATAATAGATGAACATGGGGGGACTCCCACAGCTGGGCCCTTGGCGGTCAGCCTATCTCTGGGGAGATGCATGGATGTTTTGCCATTCTGGGGCTGGAGTGCTGCACAGCCACCCTTAGTCGTGGACATAGTCGCTGTATGGCCCCAGCCTTAGACCTCATGCAGACCACCCTAGACGTTATGTGGTTCTGCAAATCTCGCATACCGCTCGTGTGTATTCCGCAGTTTTCGGACTCCCAACAGTACAACAAATGCCTATTCTCCGCAAAATGGACACGAATAGGACATGTGGTATTATTCGCAGAGCGGACGCACAGATGCAGCATTTTTATAGACCCATAGAACTGAATAGTTCCGCGTGCAATCAGCAAAAAATATGGATGGGACATGGACTAAAGCACCGGTCGTGTGCACGAGGCCTCACCGAGGACTGTTGTCTGCACACACCAGACATAGCTGAAGCACTGCAGAGCAGCCGTGGTACATTATCTTCAGTAAAACGTGGCCCAGTTACCGGACTGGAATCACACAGGTAGTTTTTGATGCAGTTTTTGGAGCCAAAGTCAGAAGTGATTCCAAAATAAATGGGAAATATAACGGAAGGACTTATTCTTCTCTTTCCTGCTGGATCCACTTTGGCTCAAACAGCTGTCAGAAAAACCGCTTGTGTCTTAGGCTACATTCACACGACCGTATGTGCAAAACACGGAATCCGCATAAAATATGGATGACGTCCATTTGGCATCCGTATTGCATCAGTTTATTTTTTTGTTTTGCGGATCTTTTGTAACAATGCCTATCCTTGTCCCCATAACGGACAAGAATAGGACGTGTTCCATCTTTTTTGCGGGGCTGTGGAACGGACATACGGATGCGGACCGGTTAAAATGAATGAACAAAAAAAAACGGAACGGACACGGAAACAAAATACGTTTGTGTGCCTGAAGCCTAAGGCCGTTTTCACACATCAGTGTTTAATCAGTGAGGACTCATGCACATGATCATATGCCCTCTGAGACATACGGTACGTGAGCGGGCATATGTCCCGGAGCCGCATACATCGTGCAAACGAGTGCGCACATCATCATAGGTTACGTTTTTTCAGTTGTGAGGTTTTTGTGTGCCTGCCATGCTCTGGCTATTGGCATTTTTTACAAGCGTTTTTTTCACACACTTCTTTATAGGGGGAAATAATACCTGAACATTTTTTGCGGATCCGATGTGGACCCGTTCACTTCAATGGGGCTGCAAAAGTTGCGGATAGCACACCGCGTGCTGTCCGCATCCATATGTCCGTTCCGCTTCCCCGCTAAAAAAAAAAAAAAAAAACAATTTATGGACAAGGATAGGACAGCTCTACAGACGGCAGGACGTACCGTTCCTCAAAATGCGGGACGCACATGGCCGGTATCTGTGTTTTCTGCAGCGCCAAAACGGGTGCGGCCGCATGCATGAGCCCTTATACAGAAAATATAGTATTACATAAGTGAATGGGCGGCCATGTAGTAAGTCCTCCAGGGCTGGAGCTCTGTGCAGTGGTAGGTCGGAGTACAGTTTGATCCCTGATCTCGGGGTTCAGTATTTGCTGTTAGTAACAGTCCTTTATCCTCTCCTGCAGCAATATGGAGGCCGCGTCCTTCGTCCTGGCCGCTTGCCTCTGTTTCTCCATTGTGAGCGCAGATTCAAAGGCAGTCACCATGTCCCTCACCACAAAGTGGCCTTCTACATCACTGCTGCTGGAAGCCAGGTAAGGACTAAAGGGGGTCACCATAGACCTTTGTGTGGGCTCTATCATTATGGAAATGACTATTAAAAAGCGTTCTCGCTTGTCAGTTTCTCCTGGCCGTGCAGTATAAGGACTCTTTCACACGAGGGGATGCCGTGCGGGTAATCCGCTACGTGAATGAGGGCCAAGCCGCGCTCCGGACAGCAGAGACAAGGAGCAGTAACATGACTGATAATGCTCTGTGCCCCTCTGTGATCTTTTTACTACAAAATCACGGTGACAACTTTATCTCACTGTGATGTTGTAGTAAAAAGGTCACAGAGAGGCACGGAGCATTATCAGTCATGTTACTGCTCCTTGTCTCTGCTGTCCGGAGCGTGGCTTGGCCCTCATTCACGTAGCGGTTTACCCGCACGGCATCCGCTCGTGTGAAAGAGCCCTAACCCTCAGAATTGCCACTGTACTGAGAAGGACGCTGTCTGGAGGGGAATCTAGTTCTGCAGCTTCCTGTGTTTCCTGGTCTAATGTCTTTCCTCATGGAGCCAAGCCTTAGAGAACCTCCTGCGTCCTGTGTCTCCAGACCATATCCTATATACACGTCATATACTGACTCGCACCAGTGGTGAAGGACACTGCCAGGTCCATCACACAGCAGACCCCAACAGCGCCGAGCCCACCCCATTGGCCTACAGTGGGGTTCCATTATATTGTCACTATGTTATTCTGTTCTATCCTGCTGATGGAGGCTCCGAACGGATCCACTAATGTTAGTGTGAACCTAGCCTTACAAAAACACAGGCTAGCCACAGAAACAGTTTCACAGTTGCATGTTTTACCCAGTATGGGCCTGGGATGGATCCTAAATACAATGCTGAAGAGACTTTTTTTTCATGCAAACCATATTGCTCTTTTAGTTAAAGGAATAGTCCACTTCTTATTTTTTAATTCATTTGTTTATATAATAGGAAAGTATACATTTTTCTAATACACATGTATTTAAAATTCATACATACTTTTTTTTTATATCAGACGGCTGACCCCTATATGCAGTAGAATGGTACAGCCAATGTATCAGACCTGTGTAATGTATCCGGATCCATGGCCTAATTGAAACATGGCGCTAGTCATGTGACACTCTTCATGTCATATGATCCCTGACATTCAGTAAGCAGCAGTGTTACATGATATACATGTGCTGGGTCAGCACACTGAACACATTCAGGTGATTAGTAAATAGGCCTAGTGGCGGCATCATTTTTTATTGTGGGTTTTACAGTATTTACATTACTATGTGTGTTTACATGGCTGCCTGTCCATAGGTGATGTTGTAAAATGGCCGCCTGTCTCTAGTTGATGTTGTAAAATTGCTGCCTTTCTGTAGGTTGTTAATAAAGTTTAGTGTAAAAAACAAACAAACAAGCAAAATGCACAGAGATCTTTTTCTACACAGGCACTAACAGACATGATGCAGCTAGTAATACTGTATATGTTCTGCTCCACACTACTGTTCACCTGTTAGATACCTGGGCAGTAAACTGAAAGCTGGGTCACATGATACTTGTGAGAGTCACATGACGACTCACATGACTAACGCCATGTTTAGTCCTATCCAGCTCTCCGACAGATGCATTTTACACGACTAAGGGTACTTTTACACTTGCGTTAGAGGATTCCAGCAGGCAGTTCCATTGCCAGAACTGCCTGCCGGATCCGGAAATCCGTATGCAGATCTGTTTGACAAATGCTTTGAAATACCGGATCCGTCTCTCCGGTTTCATCCGGAAAAACGGATCCGGGATTAATTTTTTTCGCATTTTTAAAGGTCTGTGCATGCGCAGAACGGGAAACCTGATCCGTTTTTTCGGAATCTGATCCGGCATTAATACCGTAAGAGGGACTGAACTGAAGACATCCTGATGCATACGGAACGGAATGCTTTCTATTCAGAATGCATTAGGATAAAACTGAAGCGTTTTTTTTCCTGGTATTGAGCCCCTGTGACGGAACTCAATACCGGAAAACTTTAACGCTAGTGTCAAAGTACCCTAAAATGGGCCCCACCATTTTTTTTTTTCTTTAGGGTCCATTCACACATCCGTAGTGTATTGCTGATCCGCAATACACCCGGCCGGCACCCCCATAGAACTGCCTATTCTTGTCCACAATTGCGGACAAGAATAGGACATGTTCTATTTTTTTCCGGAGCCGCGGACCGGAAGATCGGGGGCTCGCTCCGGAAATGCGGATGCTAACAGCACACTGTGTGCTGTCCGCATCCGTTCCTGCCCCATAGAGAATGAATAGGTCCGCACCCGTTCCGCAGAATTGCGGAACGGGTGCGGACACATTCACTGACGTGTGAATGGACCCTAAGGGAGAGGCTACTGTATGGATATAATAAAGGTCTGCGAGGGAAATTTTAAATAGATGTATGTTAAAAAAAATAGTTCAACCTCCCATTC
Source organism: Bufo gargarizans (assembly GCF_014858855.1). Taxonomy (NCBI): domain Eukaryota; kingdom Metazoa; phylum Chordata; class Amphibia; order Anura; family Bufonidae; genus Bufo; species Bufo gargarizans. The sequence goes on from NC_058083.1 coordinate 83,455,057, forward strand.
TCAAAATAAATAAATGTAATCATTAAAATCAGAATACTTCAACTAGATGTGTGACTACAGATTAGCGGCAGTGTCTGCCTGGAGTCTGAGACACACCCCCTTCTCTTCATTGGTTCAACTGATGATGAGACAGGGGGTGTGACTCAGACCAGGCACTGTGGCAGTCTTGTAGTCACATATCATCGCTATGCCCTAATGAGCAGGTGAACACCCCCTGCAGGTGCTGATGCACATTATTTTTCAGTGTGCAGTCACACTTGTGATCACATATAATCTTTTGAACCAAAAAAATTTGAGTTTGCACCATGTATGTCTTTGTGTCCGTCACCCTCACCTGGGTTTTCTTTTGTAGTGAATTTCTGGCTGAAGATGGGCTGGAGAAGTTTTGGACGTTTGTAGATCAAAACCAACAAGTGGATGAACAAGGTAGCTATTTGAAAAAAGCCTGCTTGTTGCTTGTACGTTTTAGCCCTTTGCAGTTATAATGGTAGTGATCTATAACAAGGTATTCTTGACAAGGATAACATCTTTTTAAAGGGGTTCTCTGGAACTTACTTTATAATATATTCCCAAATACATTTCATTAGTTATAATGGCTCTTTTTGTCTGGGGAGAAATCATTAGGAGAAATAAAATGGCCGCCGTCCTATTAGTCCACACAAAACCTGTCCTAATTACACAGGAGGACAAGTCACTTTACAACATAGAGCTAAAGAGCTGCCTCATCCTCCTCTCTGCTCTGCCTGTTAGGGATTATGATACTGAATACAGTTTAATATGTTCTTCAGCTGAACCTCTGTGGGAATGGAGTTCATGAGGAGACATGAAGTACAGAGAGGAGGTGGGAATGTGGCTGATGAGCAGCAGCTCTTGTATGCAGTCTCCATTACCACAACCCCACATTACCACAGTTTGTCCTGTCCATCCTCTTCATGTCTCCTCATGAATTCCATTCCTACAGATATTCGGCTGAAGATCTTATCAGCTGTATTCAGGATCATAATCCCTGACAAGCGGAGCAGAGAGGAGGATGAGGCAGATCTTTAGCTCAGTCTTGGGGTCCATTCACATGTCTGCAACGTGTTTTGCGGATCTGCAAAACACAGACATTGCCGGCACTAATAGAATATGCCTATTCTTGTCTGCAATTGCGGACAAGAATAGGACATGTTCTATTTTTTTCGTGAACGGAATTGCGGACCCGGAAGTGCCCCATAGAAATTAATGGGTCCGCAATTCCGTTCCACAAAATGCAGAACGAAATTGCAAACGTGTGAATGGACCCTTATGAAGTAACTTGTCCGGCTGTGTGATTAGGACATATTTTGTGTGTACTAATAGGACGGCAGCCATTTTAGTTCTCCTAATGATTGCTCCCTAGACAAACCGAACCATTCTAACTAATGAAAGGTATTTGGGAAAATATTTCTAATAAAGTAATATTTAAGTCCTTTAATTTTCTTAATTCCCAGAGAACCTTAAAGGGGTTGTCCGGGTTCAGAGCTGAACCCGGACATATCTCCATTTTCACCCAGGTAGCCCCCCTGACTTGAGCATCGGAGCAGTTCATACATCGATGCTCTCCTTTGCCCTGCGCTAAATCGCGCAGGGCTAAGGCATTTTCAGGAGGTCCAGTGACGAACCAGGCTCTCCATTGGGCTGCCAGGAAGCCCGGTGACGTCACCGGCACTGATGGGCGGGCTTCAGCGCTGCTAGCCAGTAAAACGGCTAGGGCCACGCTAAAGCACGCCCATCTCAGCCGGTGACATCACCGATCACACTGCCGGGCGGAAGCCTTCTCTACTGCAGGGCAAGGGAGCGCATCGGAGCATGAGATGCTCCGATGCTAGCATCAGGGGGGCTGCCTGGGTAAAAATATGGGTATGTCCGGGTTCAGCTCTGAACCCGGACAATCCCTTTAAACCAGGAGCTGGTCCAGTAACCGTGTGTTATCACTGGGTATGAGGGCTTTCCATTTTTTGGTGCTGTATTTTCTTTAGCATTTTCCTTATTGATGCTTATGTGAGATTACTGTGAATGTATGTTTGTGTGTAAGATTCACTCTATCGATATCACGTATAATTACAGCACAGAATGTCTAATCCTTTACATTTATCGTTAGGTTCGGATTCTGACAAATACAATCTGTTGCTGAAAAGTGCCGGCCGCCTCCTGTCCCCCGTCCAGCAGAACCTGATGAAGTTCGCGCTGTCTCTCCGCTCTTACTCAGCCACCGTCCAGACCTTCCAGCAGGTTAGTATCTAGGACTTACACATGGGGGGGACCGGAGCTCAGCAATCTCTACAGAACAGTGCAGTTTACTATTCAGGACACTGGGAAAGCTGGGTAAAAATCGTATAGAAAAAAGAGCTCAAAAAGCGCTTTATAGAAGTGGAAAACATAAGGCCTTGCGTGGTTTATGGTCAGAACAATTTTCCATTTCTATGCTATTATCATTGCTTTTTGTTGCTCATTGTAATATAAAGTCCTTGCCTTTGTCCTACTTTTCAGTTAAAGAGTGACAGGAGTAGACCGGAAATGTGCAAGTTCAGATCTCTCTTTTTTATGGTTAGATACCTATAACAAATAACCTTTGATTTCAGATAGCATCAGATGAGTCGCCCCCTGCAGGCTGCAAAGCTTTTATAGTGGTTCATGGGGAGAAGACCTGTGATCTTGACAAGTTACCATCACTTCTCACTGGAGCTCTGGAAAGGTATGAGTCTAAATTGATGACTTGTTCTGGGGACGATCTTTATGAAATTTAAGGGGTTTGCCTGTTTAGTGCAACCCCTTCTCTAAATAGATGCTGGAACCACACGGATCCGTCCACTCTTCTGCCATTAAAGTGAAGGAGAGCAGTGCACGACACAATGGATGGGGCTGTGTAGTTCCATGAGAGTATAGGGTGTCAGACCCCACTGATCTGAGATTGATGGCTTATCCTGAGAATAGGCCATCAATATACAAATCCTGGACAACCCCTTTAAAGAGCCTCTGTCATCAGAATCAACCCTATTAAACTAGACATACTGCCCAGTAGGGCTCATCATGCTGATTACAACTCTACCTTTCATTTGTCTGTATGCAAACAACTGCAGAGATATCTGTGTTTTTATTTATATGCAAATTATCAATTGGAGCACCAGGAGGCGGGCTGAATCCTTTAAGCATCGCCTTGTAACATCCCCTGTGCTCTGCACACTCCCCTTCCCCTTGATTGACAGGGCAAGACACCAGGCTGAGGGCAGAGCTGTAGTCCTAGCATCTTCTGTGAAGAAGTTCGGGTTTGGGTACCAAACATGCCGATTTTTCTCGCGCACGTGCAAAACGCATTACAATGTTTTGAACTCGCGCAGAAGTTCGGGTTTGAACTCTTCACAGAAGTTCGGGTTTGGGTTAGGTGTAGATTTTAATATTTTCCCTTATAACATCATTATAAGGGAAAATAATAGCATTCTGAATACAAAATGCATAGTAAAATAGTGATGGAGGGGTAAAAAAATAATAATAATAATTTAACTCACCTTAATCCACTTGTTCATGCAGCCCGGCATCTCTTCTGTCTTCTTCTTTGAGGAAAAGGACCTGTGGTGTTGTCATTGCGCTCATCACATTGACCGTCACATGATCCATTTAACCCCTCCATCACTATTTTACTATGCACTCTGTATTCAGAATGCTATTATTTTCTCTTATAACCATGTTATAAGGGAAAATAATAATGATCGGGTCCCCATCCCGATTGTTTCCTAGCAACCCCTTGCTTGCGATTTTCACGCAGCCCCATTCACTTCTATGGCGCCTTCTTTGCGTCAAAAACACACAAAATAGAGCATGCTGCGATTTTCACCCAACGCACAAGTGATGTGTGAAAATCACAGCTCATGTGCACAGCCCCATAGAAATGAATGGGTCCGGAGTCGGTGCAGGTGCAATGCGTTCACCTCACGCATTGCACCCGCGTTGAAATCTCGCTCGTGTGAAAGAGGCCATAAGTTCAAGTACCAGGACAGACAGGCTACTTTCACACTCACGTTTTGTGCGGATGCGTCATGAACGGTACTGTTACTGATAATACAACCGTGTGCATCCGTCCAGCACGGGTCCGTTTGTATTATCTTTAACATAGCCAAGATTGTGTCAGCGAAAACGGATCCCTTTGGCTCAGTTTCGTCAGACGGACGCTGCAGGCAGCGTTTTGGTGTCCGTCTCCAAAGCGGAATGGAGACTGAACTGATGCAAACTAATGCATTCTGAGCGGATCCTTTTCCATTCAAAATGCATTAGAATGCAAACTGATCCGTTTTGGAGCCGCTCACAAACTGAAAGCCAAAATGCCAGTGTGAAAGTAGACTAAAATAAACTTTTTTTCCTTTCATTTGTTTTCTCTTTTATTTAACATATAATAAAAGGCTATATTATAATAAATAATTATGTAGTAATAATAAAAAGGCCTTACTATATTGAGACGTGTTTTTTATTTTTTTTCTTAGAAACCTGAAACTAGGGCTGCAGTAAATGATTATTTTAGAAATCGAGTATTCTATTGATTATTTTTTACAATTAATAGAGTACTCTAATAAGAAAAAAATGAATTAATAGACTGTTTTCCTTTATAAAAACTCATCAGACCCCCTACCATCATCTCGTTCCCCCCTGTGCGATTAGCCCAAGTACCATCAGCTCTCCCCCACCCCAGTGCCAGCAGCTCTCCCCCACCCCAGTGCCAGCAGCTCTCCCCCACCCCAGTGCCAGCAGCTCTCCCCCACCCCAGTGCCAGCAGCTCTCCCCCACCCCAGTGCCAGCAGCTCTCCCCACCCCAGTGCCAGCAGCTCTCCCCCACCCCAGTGCCAGCAGCTCTCCCCCACCCCAGTGCCAGCAGCTCTCCCCTCCTACTCCTCCTGACACCCAGAGTGCACAGTGTCATTGGTTGCTATGACGCTGTGCACTCCGGGCGCCCGGCTTTAGTCGCACCAACTTATCTTTCCAGCAGGGGCGCCGCCGACCCTCCATCGTTCCGTGCTGCTCTGCTCCTGACGTCACACAGCGCGTCAGGTCACGGCGTGCGTATGTCAGAAGGTGAGTGCAGCGCGGGACCATGGACGTGCTGTGGAGTGTCCGGAGGCCCCCTGCTGGAAAGGTGAGTATTCCGAGCGCAGCAGGAGACCATGGAGCAGGAGTAATGGCAAGTGTTTCACTCCCGCTCCCTGGTCACGTGACACAAACGAATCCTGGAATTACTCGATTTAGTCCTGATACCGATTACTGGTTTATTCACAGACAATATGGTTATAAACCACTAATATTTATTAGCTTTCTAAAAAACATTCGGGCACATTTATTAAGACCACCTCTTTAGACGCCGGTCTTAATAAACCCCTAAGCTGGCGGCCTCTTCATAACTTCGGCATATCCTCTGCCAGTTCTAAAGGTAAGACCGCTTCCGAGCTGTCTTACATTTAGTCCTTTTTCTACGCCTGAAACAGATGTAATAAATGGTAAATGAGACGGGCCTGCCGCCCCTTCCCCGCCCATGCCACGCCCACTTATTTGGACCTGGGAGTAGAAGTCGCAGATTGCGGGGCACCTAGCTGTATTTCAACTTAATAAATGACCTCCATTATTCTCAATATGATAAGAATATAGGGCCAGATTTATCATTAGCTCAAGTCAGAATAATGGAGTGAAAAAGTCGCACATTTTTGCGCAATCACTAAAACTGCGCAAAAATTTGCGACTTTTTTCTGCTCTGCACTATGCTCACCAGTTTTCTGAAAGTGGGCGTGTTCTCTTATGTAAATTAATCTCTAGACAGATTTACTATTGGGACTATTCAAAAAGTTGCATAAAATTGCGCAATTTCACTCCAGTGAGGACCATGCTTATCTTATGAGACTTTTTAATAGAACATGCAACTTTTTCGTAAAGACGTGCGACTTTTTTGTAAAGATGTGCGACTTTTGTAAAGCTGCTTACTGACGGATAAACTGCTACCGTCAAACCACATTTATTACAGTCTTAAAGGGCCGATCATAAATCTGACTTGGCTAAAACTTACTTTAGTCATATGTGAAAGTGGAGTGAGCTGTCAGAGTCATGATAAATCTGGCCCATAGACTTTTATGAAGGTTGAAGAAAAAAAACCTTTTAGGGTACATTCACACGTCCGTTGTTTCTTTCCTGATCTGTTCCGTTTTTTGCTGAACAGATCTGGACCAGATCTGGACCCATTCATTTTCAATGGGTCCTGAAAAAAAATCTGACATTGTGCTGTCCGTTTTTTTTCAGGACCCATTGAAAAAGAATGGGTCCAGATCTGGTCCAGATCTGTTCAGCAAAAAACGGAACAGATCAGGAAACAAACAACGGACATGTGAATGAACCCTTAGTCTGTCCCAAGAATCAAACCTGGGATCTCTACACGCAAAACCAAATGTTTACCATTAATCTATAGCATTACCACACAGTGATGCATGTATTTTCTATGCTTATAAGCTAACAGACATTACTGGTGTCTTTATAATCATATATTGTGCTTGTGGATAAAGCAGTAATATGCAGATTGGCTTTCTGAGCAGTGTGGTGAAGCTATAGTACATAGTGTATATGATATGTAGATGCTAGGACTCGGCTCTGCCCTCAGCCTGGTGTCTTGCCCTGTCAATCAAGGGGAAGGGGAGTGTGCAGAGCACAGGGGATGTTACAAGGCGATGCTTAAATGATTCAGCCCGCCTCCTGGTGCTCCAATTGCTCATTTGCATATGAATTAAAACACGGATATCTCTGCAGCTGTTTAGCATACAGACAAAAGAAAGGTATAGTTTTAATCTGCATGATGCGCCCTACTGGGCAGTAGTTTATTAGGGTTGATCCTGGTGACAGAGCCTCTTTAAGTAACATAAAACTGCAATGCCGAGTTTGGTTCCCTATTGTTCTGTTCTTATTTATTGACGTAGCACCATAATATTCAGTGAAAACGTACAAAACACATTTACAGATGGTACATATGTAACAGCAATGCAGCACATAGCCCATGGTGAAAAATGCTGATATGATGTCTGTACATTAGGAAGAAGCGTCTTCTATGTCAATAGTGGTTTTTTATATTTTTAATGAGTAAATTGATGCACTCTCACGGGAGATATCTTTTGTCCGTTAGTGAATCATCTTCTGAATGCATTTAGATTATTAAGGTTGAATCTAGGTCACAGTAAGTCTGTTGAAGCAAATGTCATGCGGAGATATGCTTTTATCTGATATTGTCTAACGAATCTCTAATTGGTCTTATTCTCCTGCAACATGCTTTGAAAGGGAATGTGTCTTCCAAAAATTATCTGTAAATTACATTTTTTTGTTAAACATATTTTTTTAGAATGATTTTTGTTTTCATTTTCCATGTTACTATATTTGGGGAAAAAAAGCTAAAATCCTACACTGTCTGTCCTGTATAGGTAATTTTACAGTAGACATTGAATTATGATCACAGGCAGAATTACAGTGACAGATGCAACTTCTATGTAGATGACACAGGATCCACCATTCACAATAGGTGATACCACAGCTTATCTTCTCCCTCCTGACCTCCGCACAGGTCACTCTCCCATAGAAGTGAATCGGGGCAGCTCCAGTCTATTGTGTCTATGGCCCATGTGGCGGCTCTATAGGAACAGGATATTTTGACATATCGTTACGCCTAGTGGCCAATGTGAAAACTGCAGGGTTTTAAAGAGGACCTTTCATCAGTATTAGCCCTAGTCTAATTATGGTCTTGCCTTATAGGGTGGCCCCCACTGATAGAATGGCCCTGTCAAATCAAGGGAAGGGAAAGGCTTGCAGAGGAAGCAGGAGGGGCAAGGGTGCACATAGTGGCTTGGGCCCGCCCTCAGTGCACTTAACTGCTCATTTAAAAATGGATTAAAAGTACTTTTTTTTTCTCCAGAATGAAGCAATAGATCCCAAAATGAAAGGTATCCTTACATTCAGCTGAGCTAGCTCTACAGGGCAATGTGACTGCTTTACCATTGATTTCCTGGTGATATAGGACTTTAATATTGTGCAAGCCATTGATCTCCCAACAGTTGGCTGGTTGAAGGGGTTGCAGCCGCTTCATTACAGGCATTGTGCCATTCATTCTGCAGTGGCTTTGCATGGCAGTACGCGTAACTCCATTCACTTGAATTGCAAGTGTTGCAGTAAGTAGCAGCAGGCACCACTTCTGCAGAATGTATGTCATTGTGCCTGGTATACAATGGAGAAGATGCAGTGCTCTCCTCAGCCCCTTCAGACAGCGGATTGGTGGGGGTGCAGGGAGTGAGACCCTTACCGATCAGATATAGGGGGCCAATCCTAAGGCTGTGCCATTAATATCAAAGCCCCTGAGAACGGCTTTAATTTCCCTTCTGTTAGTCTTGAATAAATAAGAATAACCTGTGATTGACATAATACGTATTGTGGTTTGGACAGGCCGAAGCCTTTCCTGTTTAAGGGAGATCACCAGTATCCAGGAACATCCCCTGACAGTCCGGTCGTCATACTATACGGAGAAATTGGCACCAAAGAATTTTCAAGGTTCCACCAACATCTGTCAGAAAAGGCCAGAGCTAGGCGCGATCGTATATGTACTACGGCACTATGTGGCGGTAAGGATCTTTGTGCTCTTCAATCTTACTGACTGACTTCCCTATTAAAGAGGACCTGTCCCCCAAAAATGCAGTGCAATCTGACAGCACCATGTTATAGAGCAGGAGAAGCCGAGCAGACTGATATATAGTTTTGTGGGAAAAGATTCAGTAAAACTAGTAATTTACACATTTATATCTCATGCTTTTTCCACCTCCTGTGGACAGCTATCGGTACAGGTGGGAGGGGTTACCAGTGATTGATAGCACTGTGTGTATAAATGTCAGCCACTGATGACCCCTCCTCCTGGACCCATAGCTGCTCACAGCGCCGCTGATGTAAATGTAAAAGTTGCACGTTTTACTGAACCTTTTCTCACAGAAATACATATCAATCCGCTCTGCTTCTCCTGCTCTATAATACGGTGCTTTCAGATTGCATTGCATTTTTTGGTGACAGGTCCTCTTTAAAGCTTTTCATTAATATTACAAAACGTCTTTTTCACGGTGGGTTCACATCATGTTTTATGTCTCTCTTGTATCCTGCACAGTCCAGTAAAAAAAAAAAAAAAAAAAAAAAAAAAGTATATATATATTTTTTTAACAATGGATGCCACTGTATGGCATCTGAGGCATCCTTTTAACATATGCGTTTTTTGTATATGTTAAATGGATGGGAAAAAACGTGATCTGTACCCAGCCTCAATTGTGTTGATTGTAAATGTGAATTTTTCATTAGATCCATCCACTGCATTTTATTGTTTGACTGTTGTTCATCTGCTACCAGATTTTATGCTTCCAGAGCCATTGTCTATCTGAGGGGTAGGCAACATCCGGCACTCCAGCTGTTTTGAAACTACAACGCCTAGCATTCATACTTGCTCTGCTCTTATCCGAACTCTCATAGAAATGAATGGAGCATGCTGGAATTGTAGTTTCACCACAGCTGGAGTGCCAAAGGTTTCTGACCCCTGGTCTGTCTAGCTTATGTGTGGTACTACTGTTATATACTTCAGCAAAACTGGTCCAGGCTGATTCCGGTGAAAGACTACTACGACGTCTACTGTCAGTGCACCTAGACACGGTCGTAAATCTGGCTCATCTGTTTCTTGTGAAATCCTCCTAGCTTGACGAAGGGTTGGGGTTTACTAGAAAACAGGCCTTGGCATTGTGGGGAAGGAAGCATGGCATAATATGCTTCTTTTAGTGACAAAATTTTGCCACAATCCTACCATATTTTTTTTATCAAAGTAAGGCTACTTTCACACTAGCGTTCGGGCGGATCCGTTCTGAACGGATCCGCCCATAATAATGCAGACGGAGGCTCCGTTCAGAACGGATCCGTCTGCATTATATTAGCTAAAAAAAGCTAAGTGTGAAAATAGCCTGGGACGGATCCGTCCAGACTTTCAATGTAAAGTCAATGGGGGACGGATCCGCTTGAAGATTGAGCCACATTGTGGCATCTTCAAACGGATCCGTCCCCATTGACTTACATTGTAAGTCTGGACGGATCCGCACGCCTCCGCACGGCCAGGCGGACACCCGAACGCTGCAAGCAGCGTTCAGCTGTCCGCCTGTCCGTGCGGAGGCGAGCGGAGCGGAGGCTGAACGCCGCCAGACTGATGCAGTCTGAGCGGATCCGCCTCCATTCAGACTGCATCAGGGCTGGACGGCTGCGTTCGGGTCCGCTCGTGAGCTCCTTCAAACGGAGCTCACGAACGGAAACCCGAACGCTAGTGTGAAAGCAGCCTAAGCCAACCAATAGTTGGTGTAAAGTTAGGCAAACGAGTCTCTCCCTGTTCCCCCTTTATCCTCAGCCTGAGCCCCTGTGATAAATCTGGTGCAGATCTATAGGTCATAAGATTGCACCATCTGCAGGATAAGTAAATCTCCCCCATTGTTCCCATGTGATTGTAACATCCTGTTGATATAAAGATGGTACATGTACATACTTTTTTTTCTTGACATTAAACACAGGGATTAGTTGTCCTCCCAGTGAAGCTCTGTCCCCATCTCCATCGGAGTCCTTCATCACAGATCTGATCACAATAGTGCAGCATGCCGAGCCGTATTGTCCAGTAAATTACTGGGCTCATTGATGGAAACCCACCGGGCCCGGTCTGTGAATGATAACACGGAACTAGTACTTTTGTTATTTACATTGTTCTGCTTCTAGAACTGAGCAGAACAATGGAAATCCCTACTGCAGATGTGAACAGAGCCTAAGATAAAGCCTTAACACGTTCAGGCCCTATTAGACTGCATCTGTCACGGTGGGGAGTGGGGGGAACTCCCCACCGTACAGTGAGGAGAACGGGGAAGCAGCTAGGCCTGGACACCAGGAAGAGGGAGCAGGTCTCCTCCTAATGCCACCCTAATCCTGGCCCTGACTCCTAACCGTATGGGCAGACCCAGATGGTAGGTACCTCGGACCCTGAGTCGCCTGAAGATCCCTGCAATGAGGTTAGGAGCAGGAGACGACCTCTTCACCCCAGACGCGGATGAACAGGAGACTTCACCAACCTAGCTACAAGGAAAAGGACAACCAGTGAACAGCCACTGGATCGGCATGCAAGAGCCCAGGAACAACATGCACTTACCTCCCACGGCCCCAATGACGACCGGACCCCCAAGCAAACCAGAAGCATGGGGGCCCCAGGCAGAACTGTTAACCAAGTTGTGATTCCCCCTCCGGGGAGCCCTTACACCCCTTTCCGGAGGTTATGCGACTCACAGGGGAAAATGTCTAGCAAACATGCTGGAAGACAGACGCCACATGCCAGACATGTAATAACAACTAGACATACAACAGACCCCGCACATAACCCACACAAAACATAGATACAAGGGACGGTAAAGACAATGGGAACATAGGGGAGACATCAAGGTGACATTGATGTCTAGCTAGGAGCTCTCACAAAGGCTGAAGGGCCACTGACCTCAAGCTCACAACACAACATATAAAGAGCCAAGAGGCCACGCCCAAAGCACACCAGCCGAATAATTAACCCCTCTGGCACCAGACAGGGAAGGACCCAGGGGAAAGGAGAAGCCACCTCCTGCAACAGCATGCACGGAAACCGTGTCACGGCGCCCACAACAGAGGCCGTGACAGCACCATTTTGGGCCAGTAGTCAGGGACGAACACTCGTAACCCTATAATCGAACAGCTCATTCACTGGCTGACTGGCATCTTTTGTCAGCATGAATGATACTTGATTATCGGCAGCACATCTCCCTGTGTAATCAAAGATCTGCTGCTGATCATCTATAGAAAAGGAGGGAGGATGACTGTCGGAGCAATCGTTCCCCTCTCATTCAAAGTCTGCATCGGCCCCTGTAATCAGGCCAGTGCAAACGAGCGCCGATGGATGATTATCATTCATCGGCACTCACATTACCTCGAAGATCAGGCAGTGTAATACATCCCTTAGATTCTAGTCAATTGATTTCCTGATTATCTATTCTGTATAGGACGGTGTTAAATAGAAACATAGAAACATAGAATGTGTCGGCAGATAAGAACCATTTGGCCCATCTAGTCTGCCCAATATATCTGAATCCTATGAATAGCCCCGGCCCTATCTTATATGAAGGATGGCCTTATGCCTATCCCATGCATGCTTAAACTCCTTCACTGTATTTGCAGCTACCACTTCTGCAGGAAGGCTATTCCATGCATCCACTACCACTAGCATCCACTAGCATCCACTAGCAATCTTTCATCATGATCAGGAGTAATAATTGATACTCAGCATTTATTGACTATTAGTTACATTATGGGCATAGCCATGGTAGAATTTCGCTGAACTGCCACCAGACGATTAGGCCCTTTAAAACTTAACCTTTATTTGATTGTATTAAATTAAACGAAAACCCCCCAAAAAACGAAATAGTATTCAGTAGGTTAGAGGCTACTACTTGTTTGCCTCACTAGCTGTCTCTATCTGACATATTCATACAGCTAGGCTCCGGAGCAACAGTAGGACACAGTGCTATTAAAATAGCAATTGATAAGCTACTGCCCGCCCGCCACGTTTTCCTGCACCAGCAGCATCATCAGGGGACTACAGACAATATCAACTAGGGCTATAGACACAATTAGGACGGAGGTGCTATAAGGTTCTAGTTCATGTGTGCCCCTGGACTGCCGCTCCGTCCCCATTGACTATAATAGGGGCGGTGTTCCGGCGGCAGCACGGCGAGAGGAAGCCGGACTAAAAAGTAAAAGTACTTTTAGTCTGGCTGCCTCTCGCCATGTGCTGCCGCCGGAACTCCGCCCCCCACCCCAATTATAGTCAATGGGTATGGAGCGGCAGTCCGGGGGCACACGTGAACTACTGGCAGGATGGATCCGACAGGCTGTTCACCCGCCGGAACAGCCTGCCGGACTCCCCTGCCGCTAATGTGAAAGCACCCTTAGAGGAAGATCTATCAAGAATGGCCCTTTCTGCGCCGAACTTGATATTCCCTGTGCTTTTGGAGGATTTGCCTAATCTATGACGAGGTGCAGGCCTTATCTTAAATTAGGCGCATCTTGCTGCAGTCATTGCGCCTAACCATAAATTTACATTTCCTCCCCTGGGCTCGATTTTTCACTCCCTTTAAGTAATCTTTGTGCTTTAGTGCCACCAGACTAGACTTCACCCAATAGGTACTATCCACCCAATGCCGAAATTAATAATTTATTAGATATTAACGTTGAACTTTTGATGGTTCAGAAGACGGGGAACATTTCTGTTGTGTAATGTATAATTCTCCAATTTGTTTCCCTAGAATCCAAGAGCAGAAAAGGTATTCCTCTCAGGCTATGGAGTGGAATTGGCCATTAAAAGTACAGAATATAAAGCAAAGGACGACACACAAGTGAAAGGTAACAGTGAAGCCTGACACGATCCTGTTTAAAGTAGGCAAGTTCCATATAGATTCCCATTAGGAAATTCCGACTTATTTCCCCTGCACCGCTTCCCGGCTGCACTTACCTTGTTTGGCTGCAGCGATGATGTGCTCATATACCGCACATGACCGCTGCAGCCGACCTTAGTGATCTTGTGCTGTGCACTTTTCAGACCAATTGACTGTCTAGAGTACATGGGATGTCACTGCTACAGCGATGAGGAGGATGAGAGTGGCTGCAAGAGGTCTTTCAGGGCTTGGTTGGTACAGAGCATCCTTTTGGGACATCATGGTCAGCTCTCTTCTCTACCTTTTTGTAAAAATCAATGCATGCCTATAAATTTTAATGGACTGCGTAATACTTCGACATAGAGCTTTCTGTAGTAACAATGGTTCATTGTAACCTGTCCTTACCGGGTTGAGGTGTTCCTCCAAGGAGAAAAAAGAGTTTGATCCAGCGAGTAAAATCCACAAAGTCTTTATTTCTTGATATCAAAATATTAAAAAACAATATCCCTCCTTTGAAAAAATAATATGACCAATGCCTGAATCGATTGAAATGCGTCAGATTTTTTCAAAGGATGGATATTGTTTTTTAATATTTTGATATGAAGAAATAAAGACTTTGTGGATTTTACTCGTCGGATCTAACTCTTTTTTTTTTTTTTTTTTTTTTTTTCCTGCATGTTCGAAGGGCGTGAACACATCCCCGATCCGTCCTGAGTGGGTCAGATGACCTTCCACCTGAGAGCTGGACACCATTACTATAGAAGGATATTTTTGCGTTGTCATTTTTCTTTACTTGTATATGGACATAAGCACCTGTTATGTTAGTTGATATGTGGCTGATCGTCATCATTACAGCGTGCCCATTTCTGCATTTACTCTCTATTCCAGGTAACAATGTGAATGCCACCGTGGTCGGGGACAATGACTCAGTGGACGAGGTTCAAGGCTTTCTCTTTGGAAAGCTCAGGTAGACTTTTTTTTTCATTCTAGGGAACATCTGCAGTATGATATATATTTATCTGTGGATCTCACACGTGTAGTCTACTCCCACAGCTCTAGTGCGGGACGCGGTCCTGACCAGTATAATAGTACAGAAAATCCAGGCTGCTGTTCTTTTATTATATCATGGCATAGTACACATGGAACAGGATGTGTTTCGACAGTCCCAGCCTTTTTCAACTGGAATAGGCCAAAACTCTTCCCGCACCTATGACCTAACAATAAGGCTCCTTTCACATCACCGTTTCTCCTTTCCGTTCTCCGGCTCCGTTGAGGAGCAGGAGAATGGAAAGGATGGATTCTGCAGATAACTGCGACCTAACTGAGCGTAACGGAGCCTAAAGACTCCATAGACTATAATGGGGTCCGTTCGGTTTCTGCTCAGAGCATGATTGGAGACGAAAGTCCTTGAAAAACTTGATGAACTGTAAATCCAAAATGTCTTCCAGGAGTAGTTTCTGCTTTTATTGTGGGTTTATGTTGGTGCCTTCACCTGTGCCCTGCACTCTACGAGCTTATATCAGCCTGATGTTTTGGTTATTGGTTTTCTATACCTGCACTATATCTATCTACTGGTTTCCTACTAGAAGTCAGTAATATCCAATTAGCTGAGGAAAAAGTCTCAAGGGTCCCAGTGTAGTGATTTAGAAGTCAACCACTATAAATCCAGCTTAATTATGGTGTGACTCCCTAATGTATTCTGCAGAGTTTCTCATATTTGGCCTTTAACTTTAAAGGCTATGTACAACTTTGGGGGCAATTTGTTTTGTTATTGCATTTTGAGCTAAAAATAATATTTTGAATTAGTCTTTATTAAAAATATGATGCCTTTTTTTTCGGTACAGAGCTTGACATGCTCCAGTAGCACCCTTTGGATTTTCTTGCTCGTATCATTGGGTGACACAGGAGACTATGGGTATAGCTGTTGCCACTAGGAGGCGACACTATGCAAAAAAGTGCTAGCTCCTCCTCTCACCTATACCCCTCCTGCAGACACTGAGCTAATCAGTTTTAGCTTTAGTTTTACTCTCCTTTTCATAGGTGGAGTATTAGCAATACCACGGGATGCTCCACATCCAGTACCATTACCTGCCTTCCACAGGCGGAGTATTGGCACTACCTCTGAATCCTATACTTCCAGTAGCATTGCCCCTTCCATAGTGGGTGTATTTGCTCTTCCTTGAGGTGCTATACAGTCTGTAGCATTATCCTTATCCTTATAGTATTTGTACTACCACTGGATCCTTTTCAGACTGTTGAAATTACCCTCCTTCCTTCCGCGTGATACCATATGTTTTGTCGCATGACTCCTTCCGCAGGCGGAGTAATTACACTAATACTGGATATCATCTGTCCTGTTGGTTTTCCCCCTTCTATAGGTGGAGCAGAGCACTACAACTGCTTACTGTAGTTCCTGTAGCATTACCCTCCTTCCGTCGATGGAGTAGTTGCACAACCAGTAGTACTCGCACTACCAGTGGATACTGTACATCATGTCGGGGCCCCCCTCTTTCAATAGATGGGGTAATTGCCCTACCTCTGGAAGCTTCCGCTCTATCGCATTATCCGTATTTCTTAGGTGGAGTGATTGCTGGCACTACTCTCACTTCTCTCTTGTCGCATTGCATCCCGTTCCAGGGGTGATCTATTTGCGGGACACGGTTCCTACAATTGCCTTATCCCTCGTCTTACGTGGTATTTTGGCACTACCACTGCATACTGTGAATACTTTCACACTATTCCCTTCCTCAGGTAGTCATTGTACGGATTGGTGTCGGGCGTCTGCGTGGCAGCCTCTGTCTTCCCAGGGTGTTGACCCATGACATACCTTTCCTCGTACCATGAGTCCCTATGGGGAGCATTCTAATTTTGTTGCTGTTTCTTGGCACGCTCGGCCTCTACACTCCTGCAGTAGGTGAAACGTCTGCACTGGGTGCCAGTTTTCTTCCTTCGCAGGTGGAGTATACGCTAGCACCAATTTATGGTGGCTACTGCTGTTTGACCTCATTTTCAAGTGGAGTCCTTCCTCTGGTGAGGCCACGGGTGTTGGTATGGCCTCCCCCTATGAGGCAGTCTTGGGCTGGCCGTAGATTTTTGGGCTACTGTGTGACCCCCTTCTTCAAATGGCGGCAGTTACTGTGTTCTGGCTACAGGACTCATTGTCAGTGGGCGCGGCACTGGGGGTTTTTGCCACACCCCCTTCCTCCATATGGAGTATCTGCCCTAGCTTTTCGTGTAGCTCCTTTTGAGGGTGGAATTTTTTCGCTCATTGTAGCTGTGCTTGTGTCTACTTTTCCTTCTCCCACAGTTGGCACTGTGCTCCTGTCTGCCATCACTGGGTGCGGTAGCTCCACCAAGCATGGTATATATGGTGTTCCTGAGACGGGGGCTGCGAGGTACACTTATTCCTTATGGCGCTGGTCAAATGCCCATACCAAGCCATGCTGCAGGTGATGGGTTTGTTCACTCCTCGTGGGCATTAGTACAGTTTTCTGTACCTGGTATAACCTACCGATTTCTATGGCACTGGCTTAGCGCCTTGTTCTCTTCACATGTAGTGCATCGCCTCTACCATCTGCTACGGTGACAGCACCAGCGTTACCTTTTGGTGGAGTTTGGGTATGCACTTATCCGGTGGCATATGTCAGTTGTCTGCATTTCTTCCCTCGCTGGGTAGAGCGATCGTACTGTCACCACTAATACTGGTTCTCTACTGAGCTGCATCAGCCTCTTCTACTTCTCCCCTTCCGCAGGGCGAGTAGTTGCACTTCCCCCAGATGCTGTTTCTGCCTTCTTGGCCAGTTTCCATAGCCATTGGGTTATCATATGCCCCCTTTTCTGCTGTGGAGTGCCTGCGCTGGTAGTATTGGTTCCTTTCACAGTTTTTTCTGGGATTTTGTGGCATTCGATGTCCACACTCCCTTCCTGGCACAATATTTTCTACCATTTCTGGTTCCTGTCTGGCCATTTTGTACATTCCTCTTCTTCTTTTGGTGGAGAGGTTCCGCGGTGGCGGTCGTTAGTGTCTGATGGGTTTACACAACCTTCATGTTTTCAGACATCAACGTTGATTCTACCTGTTCCCTTGGACTAGGTAATTTTTTTTCTTTAGTTTCCGGTTAGGTCTGCCAGTCCAGGCAGCCTTCCATAGGTATCAGACGGCTCCTCTCCTCTCTTGTTACAGAGCTTAAGGTCCTCTACATACTTTTTTTTATCTTGGAGGACACTCTTTTCCTACCAGGTTAATCCCTCATTTTTTGTGTTCGTCAAGATTCGTCACATCTGCAGTTCTTTGTCCCTCGGTTTCAGACAAAGTTCTTTTTTTTTTTTTCTCATGCCATGTTGTGTCTGTTGATCACTCTAGTGTGTTTTTTTTTTCCCTGGGGTTACTGATCCTTGGGTATAATATCTTTAGAAGTTTCTGGGCCCAGGTTTTGTTTTCTCTCTCCGGTATTCCAGCAGTTGCTCCGTTTGTTCTGGTGACTGACTTGTTTTCTTTCTGGTCCATCTGTAGATATTCTGTATGCTCTCCACTTCTTCTGAAGCCGTGGCTTATGTCCCCTGTGCTGTTCTTCTTCTGCCCAGCCGGGGCCTCAGTGTATTCAGCCGCTCTCTGGCTGGCCTTCCTGGGAATGGCTCTTCCTGACCATTTTTTCAGTTTTTTTTTGTGTCCTTCCCCCTGAAATTTTGTGTGGGGCCTAATGACAGGTTTTGGATTCGTTCTGGTTTTGTTCCCTCCCCATGTTTTTTTGCTTAGTGGCAGCAGCAGCTATACCCGTGGTCTTCTGTGTCCCCCAATGAACTCAGTGAGAAAATTTTAGCCAAAAAATGACTAACATGCAATCGTTTAAAAAAAAAAATTGCCTCTGAAGGTGTACATAGCTTTTAAATGTGGAAATATAAAGCCATTAACTATTCTTTGCCTTGCAGGCAGTTGTATCCAGAGCTACAAGAGCAGCTGAAGGAGCTGAGGAAACATTTGGTGGAAAGCACCAATGAGATGGCACCACTGAAAGTCTGGGAACTGCAAGGTATATGAAACTAAATCCTGTTACGGTATTAGAGGACCTGTCATCTTTATATATTTTTTTTATTACACCTAATACCTTGATTCCAGCAAACACTTCTTTCCTAATTATTTATTTTTATGCTTTTAAGATCTCAGTTTCCAGACTGCTGCTCGGATCCTAGCGGCCCCTTCTTCTGAAGCTCTCCTGGTAATGAAAGATCTGAGCCAGAACTTCCCTACTAAAGCCAGGTAATGTATTGTCATCTAACCATTGTAAGACGACATTCACGTGTAATGATAAATATCTTTCCCCCAAAATTTGGGACCCTGAGGTTAATGTGTTTGGCCAGTATCTGATACTAGCAGCACATGTCCTGGGAACATCAGATGCCTGCAGCTAGTTATGTGCATTATTAGACCATTGGTGCCAATGTCCGATGGTTTAATTTGACTCATTCAAGTTTACATGCGCTCGCCTGCGCTGTGCTCAGAAAGGGTTCTTTTCATCAGTGGCACCATTTGCTTACACCGGGGACTGGCATGGAGACTAGCACATGTGCAGCCCATCCCCTGTGTAAATGAATGGAGGCGGCTGATGGACAGAATGCCTAATCACTGGTAGTTCTCAGAGCGCAGCTCCGGCAGGCAGGTGAGCGGACCTGCATATGTGCAACTAGTAATATATAGAGGCCAACCCCTTTAATGTCTACAAGAAAGATTTCCTTATTTCTGTGTATCGTAAATAGGACTTTAACCAGGACTGTAGTGGACGCAGCAATTCGTATGGAAGTAGAGGAGAACCAAAAGGTCAGTTTCTGCTCATCTGTGGTTGTACATTTAGGTTCAGTATACGGGTACAGTATTAGTATGAATTGTCTTTCTAAGCTCTTATTTAGCCTGTTCCTATTTTTTAGACTATAACTACAAACTTTGTTTTACCTGCCTGATGTTGATGTCTTCTGTTCTGGGGCTGATTGGAGGCATTATTATTTTTGCAGCACAGCCGTCCCTAGCCCTGTGGCAAGTCACACAGATCAGATATTGATGGCATATCCTACCACTGTGCCATCAATGTCTGTACTGAGAAAACCCCTTTAGTGTAGTTGGTAATTGATTAAAAAAAATTGATGCAAACTAATATCATTTTTTAAAATACATTTTTGCATTTCTAACATTTGTTTCTAACCGATGCACATTGCCCATCTACTTGTTTAACCCTTAGGATATCTGAGGTTTTTGCGTTTTCATTTTTCTTCCCCGTCTTCCTTTAGCCGTAACTTTTTTTATTTTTCTGTTTAGTTATCCATGTGAGGGCTTATTTTTTGTGGGACAAGTTGTACTTTCTATTGTCACCATATAATATGGCATACAATTTAGTGGGAAGTGGGAAAAGAAAAGCAATTCCTCCACAGTTTTACAGGTTTTGTTCCCATGGCGTTACTTTTGCGGCAAAACTTGACCTGTGCCGTTCATTCTCTGGGTCAGTACGATGACAACAATACCACATATGTATTGTTTTTTTATGTCTAAATAGTGTAAAAATAAAACTTTTTAAAATTTTTTATTCTTTACACATATTCTGACCCCCATTTTATCTACTGAGCTGTGTGGGGTCTCAATTTTTGCGGGACGATCTGTATTTTTTTTTTATACCATTTTGGAGTGTGCGTGACTTTTTGATCACATTTGATTACGCAAATTTAATTTTAATAGTACGAGCATTTTCGGAAGTGGTGATGCCTATGATGTTTATATTTTTTGTTATTTATGTATTTTTTTTAAATTCTATGGAAAGAAGGGTGATTTAAACTTATAAACGCAAAAACACAAATGCAATCGCACTCTGCAACCAGCACTCTGCCCTGCCTTTATGCTGGATGTTGAATAAGGCATTGGTGTACATTTTGGCCAAAGCGTAATAAGCCACTCACCACGTCAAGGTCACCTCTATGAGTGGTCCCTAACACTAGTTCCTACCTGTTATGGGCCATGACAGCCACACAAAGTCCAGGGAGCGCAGGCACAGCGCAGAGTGCTGGTTTGCAGAGTGCTATTGCATTTGTGTTTTTGCGTTTGTATCTGTATTTCGCCATAGCAATCTGCACCTGCATACTGGGTTGTGCGGGCTGAACCCCCCACATGATTTAAACTTATATTTTTTAATTATTTTATATATTTAAATTTTTTGTAAACTTTTTTTTTATGGTTTTGTAGCTCGTGTTTGAGGCTACAGAACAGTATTTTTTTTATTCTGTACCATTATTTTTTTTATATATCTATATTGATACACAATTGCTAATTTCTTATGTTTGCCGAAATATCAATTGCAGCTTCAATACCCTGGGTCTCTTCAGAGAGATTCAGTGTATTAAAATTTTTTAAAATTGGCTTCTAAACTTCTAAGCCTTCTAACTTCCTAAAAAAAATAAAATGACATTTGCAAAATGATGCAAATGTAAAGTAGACCTATGGGGAATGTAATAACTATTTTATGAAGTATTGCTATCTGTCTTAAAAGCAATTTTGAAAATAGCAATCATCAATCTCAGAATGGCTGGATAAATAAAAGCGTTCCAAAGTTATAACCAGATAAATTTGTAAAATGGGTCTCCGGCATTTGGTCCAAACCGGCTGTCGCTTGAAGGGGTTTATAATTAATAATAAGTAAATGGAACTGGGCTGCAGTACCAAGCACAGCCGTATACAGTGTAAGGCGCTGTGCTTGGTGTGCTGCAAGGAGGCCACAGTGCTCACCGAAGTGCTGTGGCCTCTACAAACAGATGATCGGTATTGGTGCAGGGGATCGGACCTCCACTGACAGGTCATCCTGAGGATAGGTCATTAATATTGTACTTCCGAAAACCCCACTAACAAAATGCATTTCACAAAAATACTAGGGGTGCACCGAAAATTCTGGTCCGAAACCGAAAATTCAGGATGCCCTTGACCGAAAACCGAAACCGAAACTGCCTTTTTGCCCAAATACTTTTAAAATACTTTTTTTTTAAATGATATTTATAACAGTGCCATCCACAGACCCCCCCACCTCATAACAGTGCCATCCACAGACCCCCCCCCACCTCATAACAGTGCCATCCACAGACCCCCCCCCACCTCATAACAGTGCCATCCACAGACCCCCACCCACCCCATAACAGTGCCATCCACAGACCCCCCACCCCATAACAGTGCCATCCACAGACCCCCCCCACCCCATAACAGTGCCATCCACAGACCCCCCACCTCATAACAGTGCCATCCACAGACCCCCCACCCACGAGCGGCAGCGTCACGACTGACGTCACATGCCTGCGCCGCCTCCTTCATTCAGAAAGTAGGCCGGGCACATGACGTCAGTCGTGACGCTGCCGCTCGTCTGCCCGGCCGACCAGCATTAAGATAACAGCCCTGTGAGTAGGATGTGGCTATATTGAATGTTCTACTGCAGAGGGGGCCTCATGAATAGAATCCTTATTAATTGTACACATTTTATAACTACTGGAGCTGGGGGCCGGAGCACAGTGAACGCACCGGCCCCCAGCTCCTCCTCCCAGTCCCTCCCCGCTATTTTCTGCCGATATGTACCAATATCGGCCGAAATGGATTAGGCCCATATTTTCGGCCCATATTTTCGGCCGCCGGAATTTCGGTGCACCCCTAAAAAATACTGCTTTGGATTTTGCCAGAGTCTGGTTTATGGTTGATTGATGTAGGACCTGATGTGATGCTGAAGTAGAAATGCAGTTCAGCTCCATTATTCTGGGTTTCTAGTTGGAGAGTGTATGATTCCCAGAGAAGTAGTGTCCACTGAAGGGAATATTGTTACACAGTTACTACGCTTGTACTGGACGCTTTTTGTAACTTCTTCTTTATACCATTTCTGATATTATTTTCGGCATTGTTTTGTTTCTTTTATGCAGTACTTTAAGGGAACCTTGGGGCTACAGCCTGGAGACTCCGGTCTATTCATTAATGGACTGCACATTGACCTAGACAGTCAGGATATCTTCAGGTAATGTTAGAAACACTCTTCTGTATCAAGGACAGGGTATGTGCATTCACACAGCCATATCCATTTTGCAGTCCGCAGATTGCAGATCCTCAAAATATGCCTGCGGTCCGTGTGCATCCCACCTTTTTTGCGGGCACCATTGAAAGAATTCCTATTCTTGTCTGCTATATGTTCTATAACTTGTGGCTTGGCTTCATAGATGAGGACTATCTGCATTGTGTGTGGATCAGCAGAACAAATGTGGATCAGACGCAAACTGAAAATACAGTGGTGTGAATGCATCGTTGTCCCCGTTTCAGGATTGGTGGGGATCCTAGCTGTTGGACCCCTGCTGATCAGTTAGGCCGGTTTCATTCCCGGAAACGGCTCTGTGGGTGAGCAGCATTTTCCATCCTAAACACTGCTCCAGTGGAGTGAACTTCATTTATGATGTTGTGAGTTCCTGTTTCACCGTTGATCTACTAAACTGTTATCATATAATGCCATGACTACAGTTCAGTAGATCGGTGTTGAGACTGGAATTCACAACATCATAAATCATTATAATGTTGGGAGTTCACTTCTCTGGCGCAGTGTTCAGGCCGGGTAATGCCTCTCACACACGGATCTTGTTATGCTCCATCCTGTGGACAGGGGATAACATTAAAACTTGGCACAACCCCTGCAGATGAATAGCACCGGCTCATCAGAACTACTCCATGTTATATAACTGGAGCTGATCAGTGCTACGGGCACCTCAAGATTTCCTATTTCTTTTCTTTATTGCAGCTTGTTTGATGTATTGCGTAATGAGGCTCGGGTGATGGAAGGTCTCCACCGCTTGGGCATTGAAGGCTCAGCTCTCCATAATGTTCTCAAGCTCAACATCCAGCCATCTACCTCGGACTATGCTGTGGATATCCGCAGTCCTGCTATTTCGGTAACTGACTCCTCATACTTTAAAGGAAAGTCCATCCTAAAATAGTAAGGTGGATAATATGTGGAAATACAAGACGTTGTCATTTATATTGTTAATTTTGCCAGTCCCGGGGTCACTGGATTAGGGGTCCCTTAGAACACAGTAACAAGACTTGTCAGTTATTCAGTAGGTAAGGCAAGCTGACTTCAGAGATGCTTTGAGCCCAGTTATAGCACTGGACAAGAATGATAGATACCCAGACACTAAGCTTCTAGTTAGGGGTTCCCCAGTAATGGAAACCATTTCCAGGGGGTCCTCTGCTGTAGTGGGGTTGGGAATCACTGATGCAGCACATAAGATTGTCAGGGTTTTCTCCCTTTCTGGAGCCATTCAGTCGCCCATTCTTCTTCTCTGTTTGCTTTGTAGTGGGTGAACAACCTAGAACTGGATGGAAGGTACAACTCCTGGCCATACAACGTTCAAGAGCTGCTCCGGCCGACCTTTCCTGGAGTCATTCGACAGATACGCAAGAATTTCCACAACTTTGTAAGTGACTTTAATCATTTTTTGGACAGACTGTGGGGACTAAATTATAATTAAGCACATAGCACAATAATGAGTAGTATAATTTTTTTTTTAAAGAATTTACAAGGACAGGTTATAGCAAATTGTAACATAAGGAGAGTTGTAAAACGTTGTATCTGTGGGGCAGTGCGAGCTGCGGCCTCCACCGATCCCTCAAATTAAAGGCTCTGTAGCACCTGTTGCCTTTTTTTTTTACTAAGTCCTATTCATGGCGCCCGCTGTGATTTTCAGTGTATTAAGTTGGGCATCACCTACTGTACTGAATTGACCATCCCACTATATAGATATATATGGAATATTGATTAACTATAAATGTCTGATCTGGGTGGTCTGAATGCTGGAAATGTCTAATGCCCCGTCCCCTGTGCCATTGTAGCTGAGAATTAGTGATTGCTGTCCATTACAGAGGATGAGGTTATGTACACGGCCTTGGTTTTTTACTGCCGTCGTCCCTGCGTTAATCTTGTGTTTCTCCCCAGGTTCTTTTCATTGACCCGGAGCAGGAGTCTACCTCTGAGCTGATAAATGTGGCAGAGATGTTCCTCAGCAATCACATACCTTTAAGGTAACTGCTTTCACTAGCTCTTTTGCAGTAATGAGGATTATTGTCTGATGTTTAGGAGTTTATGCACACAAACATATTTTTTGTCCACACCCAATCCGCATTTTTTGTGGGTCGGATACCGACCCATTCACTTCATTGGTGCTGCAAAAGATGCGGACAGCACTCTGTGTGCTATCCGCATCCGTTTGTCCATTCCATGGCACCCTTAAAAATATAGAACATGTCATATTCTTGTCCACATTACGGAAAAGGATAGGAGTGTTCTAGTATAGGCTGGACGTCCCGTTCTGCAAAATGCCGAAGGCACACGGCCGGTATCCCTTAGTCTAGCGTTTACCATTTCCCATAGACTTGTATGCAATATCTTTTAGCTGTTTTTTTTTTTTTGCCTAAAAAGTGCTGCAAAAAATGCCAGCCACCATAAACTGCAAAACACCAGGAAAAAAAATCTACCCCAGAGGTGGTCCCATCTGCCGTAGTAGATAATGTGGAGGTCAGTGAGGGCTGTCTGCTGCCGTCCTTCACTCACTGCGCCTGCACCTAATACTAAAATGGATGGCGCAAGCGTGGGATTTACAAGGCATGGAGGAGACTAAGGATGTCAATCACCTTTACAAGGGCTTGCCAAACGGTGAGAGGACGGAGCCTCTAGGTGCTAGTGGGGCGTTGCTGCAGCGCCTAGAGACTCATTTGCATATGATAAAAGTCATTATTTATCGCGAACGGCGGCAGGCAGGGAGATATAAGTCATACAGTTATGTTCTGCTGACATTAGCACATAGCTAAGGTCAGCCAGCTACATAACGATTTTTCTGAGGACAGAAACTAGGGGTGTGCCACGATATGGATTTTGTGTATATCGCCTATAGCGCCGCCCCCCGATATGACCACGGAGCGGTAGTGAATGATTGCGCAGAAGCTTCTGGCTCACCGCTCCTTGGCCTCCTGACTCCGCACCGTGCTGTACTGGCCAGGCCGGCGTGCACACAGCGTCAGCCCGCTTTGCTGACGCTGTATGTGGCGTCAGTCAGGTCCCGCCCAGTGCTTGAAGAAGACGCCACATCTGCAGACTCCATTAGCCGCCCGCTGCCGAGCACCCTGCAGGAAAGGTAAGTATAATAACGGCGACTCTTGTGGGGGGACGGGGACTCTTCCTGGAGGATTGGGGTTGGGGGGGAGGAGTGGATAAGGAAAGGATTATTTTGCAAAGGATGGCCAGAACCTGATCATCATCTGATGGCACTGAGACCGGCTGCTCTGTCTGAATATATAGCAGGGGACACACATGGAGTCTGATGGCAAATGCCACATGGGGCTGAGCTGATGGCACTGGCTCACTGCTGGGGGACACATGGAGTCTGATGATGGCAAATTCCACATGAGGCTGATCTAATGGCACTGGCTCACTGCTGGGGGACACATGGAGTCTGATGATGGCAAATGCCATGGGGCTCTGATCTGATGGCACTGGCTCACTGCTGGGGGACACATGGAGTCTGATGGCAAATGCCATGGGGCTCTGATCTGATGGCACTGGCTCACTGCTGGGGGACACATGGAGTCTGATGATGCCAAATGCCACATCTGGCTGATCTGATGGCACTGGCTCACTGCTGGGGGACACATGTCTGATGATGGCATATGCCACATGGGGCTGATCTGATGGCACTGGCTCACTGCTGGGGGACACATGTCTGATGATGGCATATGCCACATGGGGCTGATCTGATGGTACTGGCTCACTGCTGGGGGACACAGTGAGCCAGTGCCATCAGATCAGCGCCCCATGGCATTTGCCATCATCAGACAGTCTGATAGATGATGGCAAATGCCACGGGGCTGATGGTACTGGCTCTGGGGGACATGTCTGATGATGGCAAATGCCATGGGGCTGACGCTGACTGATGGCAAATGGCATGGGGCTGATGGAATTTCTTGCAAAGTTTATAAATTTTTATTTTTTGTGGACTCTCCATACGACAACAGTAATTTGTACTACCACCACTAGGGGGCACTTTATTTGACATGAGTTATGACGTTTGCTTTTCCTTGCAGGATTGGTTTGGTGTTTGTTGTGAATGATGATGAAGAGGTTGATGGTTTCGAGGATGCGGGTGTTGCTCTTCTGAGGACTTTCAACTACGTGGCTGACGAGGAGGACAATTATGATGCGTTTCAGATGATTGTATCGGTAGGTGTTGTATCAGCATATTACCACTCGACCCCATGACACATGACACATTTATTTTAATTTGTGCTCTTATCAAAGTATGTTACTGAATTTTCCTCCAAAATCTAGCCTTTAACTTGGTTCGCCATGGCTGTTTAGTGTGTACATGGATAGTTTAGTGTCCCAGAAAGCAGAAGCAGTAATAACCGCAGGGACGGACCACCACTGACACCTGAGATCCGCTCCTGCAGCTGCTGTATATTCAAGCCAGTGAGTCATTAAAGGGGTTGTCCTAGGTATATTTATTGATGACCTATCCTCAGGATAGGTCATCAATATCAGATCGGCTGGGGTCCGCCACCCGCCACCCCTGCCGATCAGCTGTTTGAAGACAAGGCCGTGCCGTGCCAGCGCTGCCTTCTCTTCACTGTTTACCTTCTAGCCATTGCATGTGCAGCGGTGAGCAGGTGTAATTACACCCAAGTCGCCCCATTCATTTCAATGGTACGGATCGCTTCTATACACTTCACTCATCAGGCAATGTCTTCATTGTTTCTTATCTCTGTAGATCTACAACAAGGTGCCGACTGGCGAGAAGCTGACAGTGAAACATATCACCAGTGTCCTGGAGCAGAAGTACCGATATGTGGAGCTCAGCAGTATTTTGGGGCGAGACTCTGCGTATGACCAGAATAGGAAGGTAACAGTATCCTCAATAGTCTCCGTGTAAAAAAGAGCATTCCTATTTATTATTATTTATTATTAAAGCGCCATTCATTCCATAGCGCTGTACATATACAGCATTTATCACCTGTCCACATGATCACTGGGGGTCCGACCACTGGCGAGAAAGCAGGTCATAGAGTACTCCGTGTGAATGGAGCACTAGTGCACGTGTGTGACCACAGCTCCATTCACTTCTGTCAGACTAAAGGCAGTCCCGTATAAGTGAATGGAGCGCTGCTCCTACATGTGCACTGCTGCTCCATTCACACAGAGGAATTGGGAACCCCATTCTTGTGATTGTTGGGGGTCCCAACAGGACCCCCAGAGGTCATACTTTTCTCACCTATCCTGTGAAATGGCCTTGAATGGTACGGAACAATCAGAAATGTATAAAATGTCATCTGTTTGATCACTGGCTGTATATAATTATACTGTATATTATGGCTCATGCACACAAACTTATTTTCTCGCCCAATTCCTTGGGGGACACAGGAACTCTTGGGTATAGCTTATCTCCATAGGAGGCGTGACACTAAGTAAAAGACTGTTAAGCCCCTCCTCCAGCAGCTATACCCTCAGCCTGGAGAGAGAGACTTCCAGTTTTTTGCTTAGTGTCAAGGAGGCAAGACACTCTCTGCTACTGCAGAGTTGTCTTTGAGAAGATTTTAATTTTTTTTTTAATTTTTTTTTTATTTTTTCCACTTGATTTTTTTCCACAGGGACAACAGAGTCGCAGTAGACTTCTCTGTTTTCCCGGGGTTGAGCTGCGCCAGGGCCGGTTATCCGCCCTGCTGCCTCCCCCACAGAAGAAAAGGAGGACCAGGGCAGCTCATGCTCCCCTGCATCCCGCCAGCACTGGGTCGCCCACCTGCAAGCCCCTCTCCAGCTACTGTCACTTCTGTGCCAGTGGCTGAAGGGGCGTCCCCAGCTGGATGGACAAGAGGGTGAAGACATCGCATGGTGAGGTGGCTGTGCTCCCCCGTTTTCTGCTGGCCTCCGTTGCTCCGATTCGGGGGCAGGCCTGGCGCCCTGTCAGTACTGAGCGGCGCTCATGGGGGAGGGTTGTTTAGGAGCGGCCGGGTATATGCGACCCCTGGTTCGCGCAGGGCCGTTGTTTCTTACAGGACGCCTACCCCTGTCCTCCTTTCGGCTTCCTACCTTTCGCTTCCGCTGCGGCGGGGGACATTGTGAGACATGTGGTGGTTCGGATGCGGGATTTGAATCGCGCGCGCGCGCGAAAATGTTTTTCGGCGGGGGGCGGAGTTTTCGTTGCCGCGTCCTGCTTGGTCTTCAGTCAGGGGCCGGACGTCCTTCTTCCCGCGCCTCACTAGTCCCGCCTCCTCTCGTGCCTGCGTGCTACTGTGATTCTCACTGCAGGACGGATCATTGCTCTGGTTGCCGCCGCCGTTCTTCTGCTGCTGCCGCTGCCGCCTGCTTCCTCTGTGACCTGGTAGGACTGTTGACCCTTTCCTCCACTGCAGCCCCCTGGCCTGGACGCAGTTTTTTTATATTGCTCCTACCAACATGTCTGACCCCTTAGTGCCTGTGGGACCTTGGTATCATACCTGCACCGCATGTAAGGCGCCCCTTCCTCAAGGGCAGTCTGACCCGCATTGCTCGCTTTGCAAAGACCCATCGCAGGGTCCGCCATCTGTTGTGTCACCCCCTGGCTTCTTGGATCCCCCTGACTGGGCTAGATCCCTCTCCCAGGCTGTGGTTAGTCTCACTAGCGTTGTGGGCCGACTTGCAGATGTGTTGCCCTTGTCGCAGCCGGATGATTCCCCTGCTGGGCCCTCCGGGTCCGCTGTCTTAGCCGACCCGTCTGAGTCTCTCTCTGCAGGCGACTCCTCCAGAGCCCTTCAATCCCAGAAGCGGTCAAGGGCGGATCACCGGTCATCCTCGGATGCTTCGGTATCCCCCCCAAGGGTGCGCTCTCAGTCGGGTCCTTCCTCATTGCAGGATTTGCCCTCTGAAGGGGAGCTGGTTGATTCCGATTGGGATATGGATTCGGCACTGCCTTCAAAGCTGGCTTCCGCCGTGGGCCATCTTATAAACAATATCCGTGATACCTTTAAGATTCACGATGATCCTCCTGATCCTGAAAAAAACAGTGTTTCCTTTTTTCGCCAGAAGCAGGCGTCTGCGGTTTTTCCCCTCCATGCTGACTTTTCGTCAGTGGTTTCTAAGGCCTGGGCCCGTCCTGATGCACGTTTTACCCCGCCAAAAAAGTTAGATGTTTGTTATCCTTTCCCGGCGGATTGAATTACAAACTGGGCGTCACCTCCTAAGGTCGACCCCCCTGGGGCCCGTTTGTCCAAGAGCACGGGTTCTTACGTCGCAGATGGTTCTTCCTTACAATCCACTGAGGATCGCCGTATAGAGGCCCTTACAAAGGGTATCTTTTCGGCCTCCGGGTCCGCTCTTAGGCCAGTCTTTGCCTCCGCTTGGGCTGGAAAAGCGGTTTCAGAGTGGGCGTCTCAGCTGGATCTGGAGCTTGAATCCGACGTCCCTATTCAAGACCTCCGTGCTCTGGCTCAACTTATCGTTCAGGCTGGTAAATTTGTATGTGAAGCATCCCTGGATGCGGGGGCTCTCATTGCCCGTTCGTCTGCCCTGGCCGTTTCGGCTAGGAGGGAGCTTTGGTTAAAGGTTTGGTCGGCGGACGCCGCGTCAAAGCGGTCTCTTACTAGCCTTCCCTTCTCTGGTTCTCGTTTGTTCGGGACCCGTTTGGATGAAATCATCTCTGAAGCCACGGGGGGGAAGAGTACCCATCTTCCCCAATCTAAGGCTAGGAGCTCCACTCGTGGTCGTCCCACCTTCTCCCGCTTCAGGTCTTCTCGTAGGGCTCCCGCTCCTCGCACCGCTTCGGGTCCATCCGCTAACCCTGTCCAGGACAGGCGTAAAAAAACCTTTTTTCGGACCCAGCCCTCCTGGCGCAAATCACAACCTGCTCGCGCTCCCGCGACCAAGCAGGCCCCCGCCTGAAGGTGCGCCCCCACCCACCCGGGTGGGGGGACGTCTCCTCCTGTTCAGGGACTTCTGGCAGGCGCACGTCTCAGACGCCTGGGCCCTCGAGGTTGTGTCTTCCGGGTACAAACTCGAGTTTGCATCCCTTCCCCCAGTTCGGTTCTTTCGTTCCCGGGTTCCCCAGGATTCCCGAGGGGCGGCCGATTTCTTTGCTGCCGTTCACACCCTTCTGGACAAAGGAGTCATCGCCCCGGTTCCTATGGGAGACAGGTTCAAGGGGTTCTATTCGAACCTTTTTGTGGTCCCCAAGAAGGAAGGTTCGGTGCGTCCCATTCTGGATCTAAAACGACTGAACCGCTTCCTTCGTCTTCAGCGATTCCGGATGGAGTCTCTCAGGTCGGTGGTGGCCTCTCTGGAACAGGGGGAGTTCCTGGCCTCCATCGACATCCGGACGCCTACCTTCATATTCCAATCGCACGGTGTCATCAGTGCTTTCTGCGTTTTGCAGTGGGGTCCGACCACTACCAGTTCGTTGCCCTTCCCTTCGGGCTGGCGACGGCCCCTCGTGTTTTCACAAAGGTCCTTGCCCCGGTCCTCGCCTTACTTCGTTCCAGGGGAGTTTTTCTACTTCCGTATCTGGACGACCTCCTAATCAAGGCGCCTTCTCTGTCACTGACTTCCGCCATTGTGGATCTCTCGCTGCAAACCTTGCGCCGGTTCGGTTGGGTTATCAACCTACCCAAATCCTCTCTTGTTCCTTCCCGGCAATTGGTCTTTCTGGGGATGCTGCTGGATACGGATTCAGCGGTGGTTCGGCTTCCGTTGGAAAAGCGCCAGCTCCTCCATCGGTCGGTTCAGAGCCTTCTGTCCCAC
The DNA here is from genome assembly GCF_014858855.1 of Bufo gargarizans. Taxonomy (NCBI): domain Eukaryota; kingdom Metazoa; phylum Chordata; class Amphibia; order Anura; family Bufonidae; genus Bufo; species Bufo gargarizans. Next base: position 83,486,390 of record NC_058083.1, read on the forward strand.
CGCCGTCCTTCTTTCCGGTTCAGCATGCGGGTCCTGGGACAGATGGTGTCCTGCTTCGAGGCGATTCCTTACGCACAGTACCACTCCCGCACCTTTCAGACGGCCATTCTGTCCGCCTGGGACAAGTCCCAGGAGAGTCTGGATCGGCATTTTCCCCTTTCCCCCCAGGTTCGTTCCTCTCTCCTCTGGTGGCTGCGGACCCCTCTCCAGGGGAAGTCTTTCCTGCCAATGACTTGGCTGGTGATTACCACCGATGCCAGTCTGCGGGGTTGGGGGGGAGTGTTTCCTCCTCGGTCCGTCCAGGGCACTTGGTCTCCATCGGAGTCCAGACTGCCGATCAATGTTCTGGAGCTGAGGGCCATCCTCCTCTCGCTCCGACACTGGACTTCGTTGCTTCAGGGTCGCCCTGTTCGGGTCCAATCGGACAATGCCACAGCTGTGGCGTACATAAATCACCAGGGGGGCACTCGCAGCGCGGCGGCGATGAGGGAGGTGTCTCTGATCCTTCGCTGGGCGGAGGTTCATGTTCCTGCCCTTTCGGCCATTTACATCCCGGGGGTGGACAATTGGGCGGCGGATTTCCTCAGCCGGACGACGATCGACCCGGGGGAGTGGTCTCTGCACCCCGACGTCTTAGAGTCTCTTTGTCTCCGTTGGGGTCGTCCGGACGTGGATCTCATGGCCTCCAGATTCAACCACAAACTTCCCACCTACGTGGCCAGGGCCAAGGATCCGGACGCTTACGGCACGGACGCGCTCGTCCTCCCCTGGACGGAGTTTTCGCTCCTCTACGTGTTTCCGCCCCTGCCTCTTCTTCCACGGGTCCTTCGGAAGATTGCGGCGGAGGGCACGCCAGCAATCCTGATAGCCCCGGACTGGCCGCGTCGTCCTTGGTACGCCGACCTTATGTTGCTTCTGGCAGACGCTCCCTTGCCTCTGCCTCTCAGAGAAGACCTCCTCTCTCAGGGGCCGATCTTCCACCAGCATTTAGGGTGGCTACGTTTAGCGGCGTGGCTATTGAAACCGCGGTCCTGACGCGGCGGGGGTTTTCTGCTGACGTGGTCCGTACCATGATTCGTGCGCGTAAACCGGCCTCGTCCAGGATTTATTACCGTACCTGGCGGGCCTATTTGGCCTTCTGCGAGGCCTTGGGGATTCCTCCTCTGCGGTTTTCCCTTCCTGCGGTTTTATCCTTTTTGCAGTCTGGTCTGGATCTGGGCTTGGGTCTCAGTACCCTGAAGGGTCAGATTTCGGCTCTTTCGGTCCTTTTTCAGCGCCTTCTGGCTCCGCTCTGTCCAGTTAAGACCTTTCTTCAGGGGGTTGCTCACTGTGCTCCCCCCTATCGCCCTTCCGTTCCTGCTTGGGATCTTAACGTTGTACTGACGGCTCTCCAATCTTCCCCTTTCGAGCCTCTGCGCAAGGTTTCCCCTCGCTTGTTGTCTTGCAAAGTTTTCTTTCTCGTCGCTATCACGTCTCTTCGGCGTGTGTCTGAGTTGGCGGCTCTTTCTTGCGTGGAGCCCTTCTTGGTTTTTCACCAGGACAAGGTGGTTCTCCGCCCAGTTCCGGATTTTCTTCCAAAGGTGGTGTCCGCCTTTCACCTGAATGAAGATATTGTCCTTCCTTCTCTGTGTCCGTCCCCGTCGCATCCCCGGGAGCGGGAACTTCACTGTCTGGATGTTGTTCGGTCTCTCAGGATCTACCTGGATGTGACCAGACCCTTTCGACGCTCGGATTCTCTGTTTGTGATTCCGGAGGGTCCGCGCAGGGGGCTGGCGGCGTCTAAGGTGGTTGTTGCCCGCTTCCTCAAGATGGCTATCGTTGAGGCTTACCGTGCTCGGGGCAGGGAACCGCCCTTTGGTGTTACCGCTCATTCTACCAGAGCGGTCGGGGCTTCCTGGGCTCAGCGTAATCGTGCCTCGGCTGAACAGCTGTGCAAGGCGGCCACCTGGTCTTCTTTGCACACGTTCACCAAGTTTTACAGGGTGAACACTTATGCCTCGGCGGATGCTGCTTTGGGCCGCTTGGTCTTGCAGGCGGCGGTGCCTTAATGTCTAGGGTGCTTGGTTCGCCTTGGATTGTGGTCCCTCCCTGTTTGTGGACTGCTTTTGAACGCCCCAAGAGTTCCTGTGTCCCCCAAGGAATTGGGCGAGAAAACGAGATTTTTGTATAACTTACCAGTAAAATCTCTTTCTCGCTCTTCCTTGGGGGACACAGCGCCCACCCATTGTTTTTTGCTTGCCCTACGGGTGTTTTTTTCTGACTTGTTGGTATTGGTTTGGTTACTCCTTGCCTTTGTCTTTCACTACTTGGGCACATAACTGGAAGTCTCTCTCTCCAGGCTGAGGGTATAGCTGCTGGAGGAGGGGCTTAACAGTCTTTTACTTAGTGTCACGCCTCCTATGGAGATAAGCTATACCCAAGAGTTCCTGTGTCCCCCAAGGAAGAGTGAGAAAGAGATTTTACTGGTAAGTTATACAAAAATCTCGTTTTTTGTCCGTTCTGTTTTTTTTCACAGCCCTTATGCGGAACCATTCATTTCAATGGGGCCGCAAAAAAAACCATAAATGACTCTGTGTGCATTCCGTATCCGTATGTCCGCAAGTCCTTTCACAAAAGAATAAAACATGTCCTATTCTTGTCCTTTTTGTGGACAAGGACATATGGCCCGCTAACAGACCTAATGTCTCGGAGGGCATACTGTCGTGTGCATGAGCCCTAACACAGATGTCAGCCGCCCCCCCCCCAGTTTTGTGGACCGCAAAATACATACGGACGTGTACATGAGCCCTTAGAATTATACGCTCAGTTTAGTATGATCGTTCAGCCGTTATATAGGGGTGTGTAAGAAAGTGAAGTAAAACCTTTGTACTTGTGTATGTTAAAACTGCAGTATGTGAAGGTGAAGAACATGGCGGATGTAGGAAACGTCTGAATACATTGTAATGTTTTCCTGAATTTGGTGACTATGAACAATTTGAGGGTGCGATTAAACCCCCCTGATTGGATGGTTATCTACTCATGTATAGCTATCCCAGGTGATATTGCTTTTAAAGGGTTTATCCAACTATTTGTAATTGATGACCTATCCTTTGGCGTCTAGCAACTGATTGGTGGGGTCCGACACATGGGACCCCCGCCGATCAGCTGTTTGAGAAGGCCTTCTCGCTGGTAACCCTAGGCCAGTGACGTAACAACCATTGGTCACGTGGCCTAGGTGCCCCATTCAATTCATTTCTGCCCAGCCACGTGACTGATGGCCTGACTCTGACTTGAATGGGGCTGCGCAGAAATGAATTGAATGGGGCAGAGCTACACTTAGGCCTTGTGACTGATGGATGTGACATCACTGGACTAGGGTAAACTGCGAGCGCTGGGCTTTCTCAAAAAGCTGGGTGTTGGATCCCACCGATCAGATACTGATGACCTATCCAGAGGGTTGGTCATCAGTTACGAATATTCGGATAACCCTTTTAAGTTGAAATCAGTTGTCATTTATCTGTAACATAATAATATCTGACCCTCTCCTATTATTTTTCAGGAGGGGAAGGAGTACTTCCTGCAGACTGGACTGTCGCCGCTCCCCGTGGTCCTCTTCAATGGGATACCATTTCCAAAAGACCAGCTAGATCCAGATGAACTGGAGACCGCCACTATGCACAAGATCCTTGAGACAACCACGTTTTTCCAGAAAGCTGTGTATCTGGTGAGACATGCAATCCTAACTTTTTCACCTGACTATAGAAACTTGTGCCGAGGATGTGATACAAGTCTGTGAGTCCAGTGACCTTCACTTGCTGTCTTCAGTCATCACTATGGTGAATCACAAGGGGCCATAGCACCCCCTGGAGGAGGGTATAGTAGTGCACACCTTGCATTAATTAGGGCACATCCCAGATTGACTGGACATCACACAGTTGCAGTCAGTCTTTCACTGTCTTTCAGTTGGGAACCTAAAATATTGGGTACAGCTTAAGGGCGCATTCAGATGAAATGTGTCTTTTGTAATTGTAGGCTAATAATCCGTCATTTTATAAATTTGGATTTGTATTTGCGACAATGCATCTGTGCTGAACTGATTCTGAACATGTGGCCAATGTGTGACATTTATTCAAAAAGTCACCATTTTAGCGATTAAAAGTCACATCTGTCTGACCTGCTATGGGCCTATTTAGCAAATTTCACTATCACAGAGGCAGGCTTAATCTACCACTACATTTGGCGCCATTTTTTTCAGCTGAACATAAGTTGATCAAGGAGGCGTAATATACGCCAATTTGGTAGCCCCACCTATTTTGACATTCAAAACACTTTTCTGGTGTGTAGGCTCAAATATGAGCTTCAAAATCATAAAATAAGTAAAAAACTAAACTGTTAAAAATATTTGTAAAAAAATAAAAATAAATATAGAAGTTTAAATCCCCCCCCCTCCTTTCCGTAAAAAACAAAACAAAAACCTAAATAACAAAAAATATAAACCTCATGGGCATCACCGTGTCCGAAAACGTCTGTACTATTAAAATGTAAAAATATTTTTCCAATCTGGCTAATCGTGTAACGGAAAAAAGGGTTAATATGGCTAATTTGCCATTTTTTCATTGCTTCTCTTACCACAAAAAAAGTAATAAAATGTGATCAAAAAGTCACACACACTCCAAAATGGTACAGATTGTCCCACACAGCTCAGTAGATGTAACTATAAAAAAGTTATGGGGTCAGAATAGTGATGTAAAAAAAACAAAAACATTTTTGGATGGAGAAATAAATCAAGCCAGCAATGGAGGCATTATGGACAATCACAATACATTAGTAAGTGCCTTGTATTAACTGTATGTACCTGATAAATGCCATTTCCTGAAGTGAGACAACCCCTTTAAAGAGGACCTGTCACCGCTCCTGGTTTATTAGCTACATGCATTCCCCATGTAATAACAATTCTGTAACATCTATTCTTATGTCTGTATGTTGTACCATTCCTCTATTATTTCTACTAAAAGTTATGAATGAATTGCTAGCAGTCTGCAGTAAGGGTACAGAGGGGAGGTAACCAGTTGGGGGTGTGTCCCTGCACAGACTCACTCTATCCAATCAGTGCAGGTACACCCCCCCAACTGGTTACCTCCCCTCTGTACCCTTACTGCAGACTGCTAGCAATTATTCATAACCTTTAGTAGAAATAATAGAGGAATGGTACAACATACAGACATAAGAATAGATGCTCCAGAATTGCTAGTAGGTGGGAAATGTATGAAGCTATTAAGAGACGTCAGGAGTGATGAAAGGTCCTCTTTAAGTTGAAAGGTATTTTTCTGACTATACATTTGCTACTAGTGTATAGGCATGGACAAGCGCCTGGTTTTACCTCCATCCTAGATTAGTGACGACTCTCATCCTCCTCTGTCAATCATACCTTTAACCACCATGGTGATGCACAAACTTTATGGATTTTTTTTTCTTTATACAGGGCGAGATCACAAATGATCACGATGTTGTGGATTACATCATGACTCAACCTAATGTCGTTCCCCGGATTAACCTGCGGATCCTTGAAGTGGAACGTCAGTACCTGGACCTCACTGCCACCAGTAAGTCACTACCTGGATCTTTACACACATTGTCATCTTCCAGTAGGTTCCAGTCCTTAAAACTATTGCAGAGGAGAAGCAGCCATCATAGAATCCCATTGCCTTGACACATTTGTTTATGTTGATGATTCTTAGGCCTGGATTACTGATTTAAATCGTGTGCATTATTCACCTTTATGAAAAAAGGCATATTTTACCGATATTCAATTTTCAGGGCAGTGGGTGAAGATGTCCATACATTACGTATTACTGTATGTATGTTACTGCAGTATCTCTTAGGATGGTACAACACTTACCGTATTTTCCTAACTAAAAGACGCACCTAGGATATAGAGGAGGAAAGTAAGACATTTTTTTTCATTTAGACCTCTTATCAGACCCCCGAGCTCGGTCAGACCTCTGATCAGACCCCCGAGCTCGGTCAGACCTCTGAACAGACCCCCGAGCTCCGTCAGACCTCTGATCAGACCCCCAAGCCCCATCAGATTTCCATGCTGCAGTATTTTCTCAGGCCAAATACCGTAAAAGTTATGGAACTGTAGACATCCTGATGCATCCTGAACGGATTGCTTTCCATTCAGAATGCATTAGGATAAAACTGAAGTGTTTTTTTTACAGTATTGAGACCCTAGAACGGAACTCCATACCGGAAAACTTTAACGCTAGTGTGAAAGTACCCTTAATTTGATATCTTCCACAGTTTTTTTTTCTTTTTTGAATCCTTTCAGACACGCATGCACTATGTACTAATTTATGTCGGTGTAAGTGTTCCTTCTGATTCTGCATGTCTGACTGTGAGTTCTGTTCCTTGCAGATAACTTCTTTGTGGATGATTATGCCAGATTTAGCGTGCTCGACTCCAGCGCTAAGAGCGCAGCAGTGGCCAACAGCATGAACTACCTCACTAAGAAAGGTAAGAAGCGCCAGTTCAATACCAGCTGCTATCGGCACATCAGAGGGTATACGATACTGCCCCCCCCCCCCCCTCCTGCCCGGGACCCGTGTCACTCCTGGTTCCCGCACGGCCGTGGGGCGACGGGAGGGGGCAGCCAATACAGGCCGTGACTGGGACGAGCCTCCCTAGTGTCACGCGCTATGCCAGAGAGGCTCGTCCCCGTCACGGCCTGCTATTTGCAATCCCCCCATCGCTGGATATTTTGATCCGCGCGATGGGGAGATGCAGCGATGGCCATGTGGGGACCATGTGGGGAGCGGGGTAAGTGTAATCTATATGAGGGCCTGGGCATTGGGGGGCATGTTTTATAGCTTGGATAACCCCTTTAAGGTTCTTAGTTACGGCATTAAACCCATACACATTGCAGGACTTGGCCAGTAAGTATCTCCTCCAGTTCTTCCATGAGCTTCTCTACGTTGTACGGTCTCGTGTTTGTATCTGCGGGTCGGGGTGGTTCTCTTTACACTTATAACTTTTTTTGTTTTTTTTGCTCTGATTTCTTCTCTGTCTCTCGTCTGGTCCAGGAATGTCCTCCAAGGAGATTTATGGTAATCTGACTTCACTTTGCATGCTGACATTTTCTAGTGCTCTGCACGGTTTACTTTGCCTGTTGCTTTATGTGTTGAAGTAGCTTTTCAGGATATGAAATAAATGGGTGTACGGGCCTAAAATACATGAGTAGTAGTCTTTCGTATGTACTGACCTGACGAGTTCTCTTCCATTGCCCCACCGCTTGGAAAACTGACATGACACATGGTCGTGTTCATTGACAGAACGTCACGACACGGCTTTCCGAATTACAGGCGGTAATGTAATGGGGGAGACAATTATATTGGAAAAGGACAATTGTAGATCCATAATTTAATATCCTGTCATTCTACATTACTCTCCCCACACCCCCCACCCTGCATGAGTTCTCATCTTTTTCTTAAATCACTGGATTTTCATGATAAAATGCATCGAATTAAAAATATTTCACTTTTATTTGATTCTACTGTTTTCTGTTTGTCTGGAAAACTAATATCCCATGTGAAAGCTGTACTGCCAGCCATATTGGTTTTCGCCCAGCTTGTGACATTTATCATGTAGAGAAAGTTAATACAAGACACTTACTAATGTATTATGATTATCCATATTGCCTCCTATGTTGGCTTGATTCATTTTTCCATCACATTATACGCAGCCCATTTCCTGGGGTTATGACCTTCCTCCAATCATCACTGGTGGTCGTGCTTGCACACTATGGGAAAAAGCGCCAGCCTATGCGCACTCTCACGGTGCCGCCCACGAGAGAGGCCGACGCTTTTTCCTATAGTGTGCAAGCACGACCACCACTGCTGGATTGCAGGGTGGTCATAACCATGGAAACAAGAAGTGCATAATGCAGTGGAAAAATGAATCCAGCCAGCAAAGGAGGCAATATGGATAATAACAATACATTAGTAAGAGCCTTGTATTAACTTTGTCTGCATGATTAATGCCATTTACTGACAGGAGACAACCCCTTTAATATCTAATTAGTGTGTGTCCGACATCCTGCACCCCACCGACCAGCTGTCCCCTGCAGCCTCTGGAGCCAGAACTAGCTCTTGATTGGAAAAGGAAGCAGACAGCTCCATTCTAAGTGTAGTGGTCGTGCTGTGTTACTGCAGCTCAGCTCCTATTGAAGTGAATGTAGTAACCCAACGTGGCCACTACACTTTGAACAGCGCTGTGACAGTTCCAGTGCCAGACACTGCAGGGAACAACTGATAAAGGGGGTGCAGGGTGTCGAGCCCCCCAGTGATTGGATCGATGAGGATGGGTCATTAATATCAGGAGCCTGGAAAACCCATTTAATTCCATTTGGTTCTGTAGGGTTAGCTAGCTGTTTGCTATGAACGCTGTGTATGTCACAGTCCTAACTCTTGCTCTGTTTGGTGCAGATGACTCTTTTGTCCGACCTGTGACATTTTGGATTGTGGGAGACTTCGACAAACCCTCAGGACGTCAGCTGTTGTACGATGCAATTAGACACCAGGTAACTTCTAAACTTCACAGCATTAGGCTACATTCACACGACCGTATGAATGAGTCCGTATCCGTTCCGCAATTTTGTGGAAGGGTTGCGGACCCATTAATTTCAATGGAGCTGCAAAAGAAGCGGACAGCACACATCCGTAGTTCCGTTCCGCGGCCCCGCAAAAAAGATACAGCATGTCCTATTCTTGACAACAATTGCGGACAAGAATAAGCATTTTTCTATGGAAGCGGCGGCCATGTGCAGTCCGCAAATTGCGGAACTACGGTCATGTGAATGTAGCCTTAGGCTACGGCCGCCCTGCCGCTTATGGCTGCGCAGCATAAAGAGTGCAATGTCATTCTGCTAAATCGCAGCTAATGATAGAGAGTGCGGTTACTTCGAAATCCAGCAGGTTTAGATTTCTGCCATTTTTCACCGACCGAACAATAGACCACTGCATGCAGAAATACAATATACTTTAGGTTTAGAGATCCTTTAAAGGGGTTGTCCATCAATATCAGATTGGTGGGGGTCTGACAGCTGTCACTTCCATAGTATACATCTGCTCCCTGCCATTAAAGTGAATGGGGACTGTGGAGCTGGAATTACACTGTTCGCTTCTGCAGTGTCGGTGGTGAGCAGGTGGACAGTTAGAAGAACACAGAGAACGCCGTCTCTTCAAACAGGAAGTCGGACCCCCGCTGATCTGACAGTGATGACCTATTCTGGGGATAGGTCCTCAATATCAGAAACCAGACAACCCCTTTAAGGTGAATTAGCTGGGTCTGTGGCCATTCACTGTATACACAGATTACATATTCATACTTTACATTTTCCTTCCTAGAAAACTAGCAACAACGTAAGAATCGGCATGATCAACAATCCCAGCCAGGACCCGTCTTCTGAGACCACACGTATTGGCAGGGCCATCTGGGCGGCTCTCCAGACACAGACCTCCAACAACGCAAAAAACTTCATTACCAAAATCATCAAAGAAGAAAATGCTGGAGCGCTGGAGGCCGGGCAGGACATTGCAGAGTTTGCAGTTGGGGTAGGTTGTGCAGTAGTATCGTGGGGAGTATATTTCATGTATACATTTTAGCTGGAACTACAGCTGTCCCATGCTGCGTTACCTCATGCCTCTGCATTCTCCGCTTTTTCACCAGGGAATGGATGTCAGTCTTTTCCGTGAAGCTTTCGACTCTCCTAAGGTAGATTTTATACTCTCCCATGCCGCATACTGCCGCGATGTCCTCAAGCTGAAGCAAGGAGAGAGAGCCGTTATTGGCAATGGAAGGGTGAGTGTTTCCGCATGATAGCAGACACTTGTTCAATGACCGGTTTTTCCTGCTGGTATCAGAGGCTCCTGTTTGGGAGGCCCATGCTTAAAGGGAATGTTTGTATTTTTAAGTACACTGGCCTAATAATATGTCAAAACCTCCTGTTCTGTAGAGATCACTTTTCAGCAGTCATTTTATTATCATCACAGGCAGAATTACAATGACAGATATCACAGGATCCACTATTTAATATAGGTGATTATTACATCTTATCTACACCCCCTCCCTGCACAGTGACTTCTGCACAGAAAGCTCTACCATAGAAGTTAGTGAGGTCAGTTCTAGTCTATTGTGTCTATGGCCCATGTATCTGTTCTCAAAAAACTGGATTTCTTGACATATCATTAGGCCCAGTGGCCAATACTGTATAAAACTGCAATTTTGGGGGATATTTCAAGCATAGATAGTGACATGGAAAATTAAAAAGAAATGACCAAGCGTTCTAAAAAATATGTTTTAGGCTACTTTCACACTGGCGTTTTGGCTTTCCGTTTGTGAGATGCTTCATGGGCTCTCATAAGCGGTCCGAAACGGATCAGTTTTTCACTAATGCATTCTGAATGGAAAAGGCTCCGCTCAGAATGCATCAGTTTGCCTGCGATCCGTCTCCATTCCGCTTTGGAGGCGGACACCAAAACGGACATATTAGGACAGCAGAGAGGTTCATGTCCGCAGACCTCCTGTTAGAATGGTTTAGGATGTTGTTTTCTGACCCCTTTACCCTTTGCTTTCTGTAGATTATTGGACCTCTGAGAGACGGTGAAATATTTAATCAAGATGATTTCCACCTTTTGGAGAACCTAATTCTGAAGACTTCTGCACAGAAGATCAAGTCACACATCCAGAAGCTTGGAGTGGAAGAAGATCAGTACGTTCTCTTCTAGTATCACATCTGCACTGATCGGTGTCAGATGAGAAGTATTCCTCCAGACAGTCCCGGAATGATTATATGCTTTACTGTCCGCAGTGCCAGCGATCTGGTCATGAGAGTGGATGGTCTTGTGTCCTCCCAACCGAAAGGAGAAGGAAGAATTGACTACCTGCTTACTGAAGATCAGCACAGGTGAGATGTTATTCCATCATTACTTCCAGGATCTGTTACTCGTGGATATTGCCTACATTTTTGTGATTCAAAGAATGCAGGAATTTTTTTTACATTTATACAAAGACACCGCTTCACTGTTGAAGGGCTTCTGTCACCCCCCATTTAGCAATTTTCAGTATCGGACATTAGCTATATATCACTCTTACCTCTCTCTGTGCTGTAATTTCTTAAAAAATCGTACTTTTATAATATGCTAATTACTTCATTACCAGCAAGTTGGGCGGTCACTTGCTGGTAGCCGCCGCATCCTAGGACTATAAACACCCCCCCTCCTACACTTGATTGACAGGGCCAGCGAGCGCTCTCCTCCTCCCGCTGGCCCTCTCTGCCCATAAAATCCCGCGCCTGTGCCGTACCGGTTCTCATTTGGCGCAGGCACCTTGAGAGGAGGAGGCTCGCTTGCCAGCTCCTTCCTCAGTGCGCCTGCGGCGATTACGTCACACTACACCCGGAAGAGAAGACTGCCGGCATCAGCGATAATCGTCAGTCTTCTCTTCCGGGGGTAGAGTGACGTAATCGGTGCAGGCGCACTGAGAAAGGAGCTGGCAAGCGAGCGTCCTTCACTCAGTACGCCTGCGTCGATCGAGGAACGTTGCGGCGCAGGCGCGGGAATTCAGCAGCAGACGGGGCCAACGGGAGGAGCATAGTGCTCGCTGGCCCTGTCTATCAAGAGGAGATGGGGCGTGTCTAGAAGCGGCAGATGCGGCGGCTACCAGCAAGTACACGCCCAACTTGCTGGTAATGAAGAAATTTGCATATGATAAAAGTATGATTTTTACAAGAAATAAGCCACAGACAAAGGTAGGACATGTATGATTGCACTCAGCTGACATTAGCAAATAGATAATGTCGGCTAATGAAAATTGCACAATGGGGGGTGGCAGAAGCCCTTTAACTTAAAGGGGTTGTCTCGCTTCAGCAAATGTCATTTATCATGTAGAGAAAGTTACTACAAGGCACTTACTAATGTATTGTGATTGTCCATATTGCCTCCTTTTCTGGCTGGATTTATTTTTCAATCACATTATACACTGCTCGTTTCCATAGATACGACCACCCTGCAATCCAGCAGCGGTGGTCGTGCTTGCACCCTTTATTAAAAAGTGCCAGTCTATGCGCACTCACGTTGTCACGGCCAGTAGAGAGGCTGGAGCTTTTTCTTATAGTGTGAAAACACGGCCACAGCTGCTGGATTGCAGGGTGGTCGTAACCATGGAAACGAGAAGTGTATAATCAAATGGAGAAATGAATCCAGCCAGCAAAGGAGGCAATATGGAGAGTCACAGTATATTAGTAGGTGCCTCGTATTATCTTTGTCTACATGGTAAATGCCACTTGCTGAAGTGAGATAATCCCATTAAAGGGTTATTCCCATCTAAGACATTGATAGCATATCGCTAGATGTCAGATAGGTGCAGGTCCCACCAAAGCGAAGGAGAGCACATTACGCAAGCATGGCCACCCTCTGTTCACCGCTTTGGGAGTAACAAAATAGCTGAGCGCTGGCTCGACTATTTCCGGCAAACCTATAGTGGTGCGTAGGGATGTGGTCGTACATGTGCGCATCCATTCACCTCTATGGGACTTCCGAAAACAGCCGAGCGTGCTCACTCCCATAACAGTGAATGCAAACCACGCCATATGCATGTATGGTGTGCTCCTCTTCACTTCGGGGGCCTCGTTCTGAAGATAGCAGCGGATCCCAGAGGTGGGACCTGTCTGTCATTGGCATATCCTAGTGATATGCCATCAATATCTGAGATGGGCCAACCCCTCTGTCAGCCCCCTTATGCTCCCGTAGCCTAGAGGGGGACATGCGCTTAGGAATATAAAATATTCTGGACTTCATGTCTTCTGGACTTGTGCAGGAATAGCAAATCTGTGGAAGTTACGAGCGGTCAGGCTATGGGAGGACATGCCCCTCCTGCTCCACACCACCCACAATTTCCAAAGGTGGTGAGCGTGGCATAAAAGTGGCAAAAAGTCGCACATTCTTGCGAAAAATGGCACTTGTGCAAGAACTTCAGTTTTTGGTGCACCACCTTAACGTCTCCCCTTCTGTCCTACTTATAGGAGCATATAAGGTCTCCTTAAAGGGCTAGTTCACGCTGGCAAAATACTGGTTGGAAAAATGCACCAAATATTATTTTGCCTGTGCAACCTGCAGCAGAAAGCCGAGACTGAGCCCCACGTTTCTGGTTGCGCACGCTGCTTATCCCATTCACCACGATTTCAGCCCTGTTTCCAGAAAAACCACAAAAAAAATGCTGGTCACTGCCTCCCATTGAAAATGGAAGGAAAATTTAAGGGGTTTTTCTTGCTGCTTCCGATGTGTTTTCCATGTCAAAAAACACGGTATGAACTAGCCATAAAGGGGGTTTCTGAGAACAGACATTTATGCTATATCCATGGAGTGACAAGGCGCCATTTTTCTAAATCGGTCACCTGAAAAGGCAGTAATAGTCCCAGGTATAAAGTGTGGGATGGAACCTAACATTGATTCCTTAGGGTACGGCCACACGGTCAGGTTTCTGCCTGCAGTTTTGGAAGCCCAAACCATAAGTAAATCCAAAAAAGCAGACAAGTCGTCGCTGTCCTTCATACCTTCTCTCCTTTTATGACCCACCCCTTGTTTTGGCTTCCAAAACTGCATCCGGAAACCTGACGATGTGGCAGAGTTCTCCGCTCTTTCCTCATAGTGGACTATGGGTGGAGGAGCAAATGTTCGGCCACCGTGCCCTCCGACTCTTCCTCACTGCAGCCGTTGTGGTGTGATGGGGGTCCCAGTGGTCTGACCACTTATTATAATGCCAGCATACTCGGTGGCATGTTACAATTCAGAGAGTACATACAAAATCAGACATTGCAGATTAACAGAAGAGTCCAGAACTGAGGTCCTCTTTTAGTGTAGTAGATGTAAAGCTGCTTGATCAGGTCACCAGATATGATGTGTGGGGGATACTGATGGATGAAGAGGACTACTGATAAAAGAAGGTGTCAGAATGTGACACTCGTGCCTAAAAAGATGTGGTAAGGACATATTGTGGATGTTGGGAATCAAACTGATTGTCCAGGGTGGCGCATTCCAGAGAATTGGTGCAGCTCAACATAAGTTTTGGAGGCGGGAGTGAGAAGTTTGTATTATGGAGCCTGTTCGTCTTTGATGATTGGCAGGATATAGAGCCGATGTAGGCAGGAGATGTAGGGGGTGCAGAACCATGGAGAGCCGTGTGGGTGAGAAGAAAGATGAGCCTGGCTGCCGCCTTTGGGATTGGAGAGGGGCGAGTTTAGTGAGGTGACGCTTTCTGCCCATGTGTTATGTATTTCCTGATGTTTCTCATGCATTTCTGTTTCTTCAGTGCCATTAAGATAAGACCTAAAGAAGGTATGATGTACTTTGAGGTGATGGCCATTGTGGACCCTGTGACAAAAGCAGCACAAAGAATGGCACCTTTACTCTTGGTAGGTTTCTCAGAGTCCTGATACTTGAAAGTTGATAAGAAGTAACATGGACCCCTGACCGTGAATGTAATCCTTGTTTTCTGTCCTTCCAGGTTATGAATCAGATCGTAAATATGAACCTCCGAGTCTTTATGAACTGCCAGTCCAAGTTATCAGAAATGCCCCTCAAGAGGTACGGATGTGCTAATTCATGGCTTTTCAGCAGGTTGACTTTTTGCGTCTGACTATAGCTACAAAGCAAGTATGTAGCTGGGTACGCTGTATTAAAGGGTCTCCTTGCTGGCTGCTTTTCAAGGGGTGGACTCGCCTTAGGGTCCATTCACACGTCCTGTTTTTTTTCATCCTGAAAAACGGTCCGTTTTTTTTGCGGATCCGTTGTTCCTGAAAATGTTTCCGTATGTCATCCGTTTTTTGCGGATCCGCAAAAAACGGAAACATGTATACATTTCAATAATCAAATAAAGTTGTTTGGATTTCTTTGAAAAAAAATTGAAAAAAATAAAATAAAAATTGTTATGTGTTTCCAGGAACGGAATCCGCAAAAAACGGATGACATACGGAATGTCATCCGTTTTTTGCGGATCCATTGACTTTGTATTGTACCAGGATCCGATTTTTCAGGACAAGAATAGGACATGTTTTATATTTAAACGGACATGCGGAATGGAACAACGGAAACGGACAGCACACATTGTGCTGTCCGATTTTTTCCAGGACCCATTGAAAATGAATGGGTCCAGATCTGGTCCTGATCTGTTCCTGAAAAAACGGAACAGATCAGGAAAGAAAAAACGGACGTGTGAATGGACCCTTAGACATTGGTGGCATATCGCTAGGATATGCCACCAATGTCAGATAGTGTTGAGTTTTGGAGTACCGCACACCTGTATGGGGTCACTGGTGCCTGCAAGGACTTCTTCAGTCGCACTATAATAATAAGGAGGTTGCAGCACACAGTTTTTCTTGTTGCTATTAAGTTTTAATTTCACATTTTTATCTTTTCACATTTTTTTTAAACATGATTAAAGTTCCGGTGCAACATTCACAGCAATGCAGGTAGAAGATAAACGACCAGACGTTTCGGCCTTTCACGGCCTTCCTCAGTGGTCTAAATCTTGGATGCTGTGTGTCAGGGGTTAAGCCCTCAGATAGGCCCAAGTCCCTCCACTGGGATCCACACCCGTTTCTAGAATAGGGCCCCCAAAGTGACCGAGCGCACACTGCGCATGCAGAGTGTGCTCCCCATTCACTTCTATGGGAGTTCCAAAAATAGCCAAGCAAGCGTGTTCAGCTATTTGTGGTAGTCCCATAGATATGAATAGAGTGTGCATTGCACCATTCACTTCTGTGGGACTTCCGGAAATAGCTGCGCATGCACTTGGCTATTTTCAGAACTCCTATAAAAGTAGAGGGTGGCTGTGCATGCATAAATACTCTTTCACTCTGGGGGGGGGGGGCCTCTGTTCTAGAGATTGGTGTGGCTCCCCGAGGTAGGTGGGTCCTAGCTATATGCAACCAACGTCTGAGGTGAGACAAGCCCTTTAAGAATGTTTGAAAAAGTTATGGGAGCCCCCACCTACTCAAACCAGTAAACACTAAGGACGCCATGTGATGTCGATGAGCCCGACATTGTACCTCACCGGCAGGTAGCAGCTGATCATTGGGGCAGGCCGGTGCTGTCTACATTATACAAACCTTTCAGGGCTCAAACCCACAAACATACTTTTTGTACATCCTGGTTTTTTTTTGCGGCCCGTATTCGGAACCATTAACTTTATTGGGGCCACAAAAAAAAAAAGGAATTGACTCAATGTGCATTTGGTGTCTATGTCTACATGTCCATTCCGCAAAAAAATAGAACATATCCTATTATTGTCCATATTACAGACAAGTATATGACTGTTCTGTTATGGGCCGGCCTTTTTGTTCCGCACAGTACCGGTTTCCGTGTTTTGCGGATCTGTAATTTACAGACCGCAGAACTGTTTGGGCGTGTATCAGATGCAGAATAAAGACAGGTCAGCGTGGACACATTCATTCTAAAGATGAGCGAATTTGCTACAAACTTTGTTCTAATACTGTACGGAGCGGGAGTTCTGTACAGTATTAGAATGTATTGGCTCCGGTGAGCTGAAGTTATTACTTTAAGTTTCGCGAGACTTTGTGTAATAACTTCGGGATTAAATTATTACTGTAAAAAACCTTGGTACTGAACTCGGGTTCGGTTCCGAGTGGTATTTTGGAACCGAACCTGAGTTTGGTATCAACGTTTTTTACAGTAATAATTAATTTCCGAAGTTATTACAGGAAGTCTCGCAAAACTTCACGAAATTATAACTTCGGCTCATCCGAGCCAATACATTCTAATACTGTACGGTACGGGAACTCCGTGCAGTATTACAACAAAGTTTTTATCGAATCGACTTCGGATGAAGTGGCCAAAGTCGATCCGCTCATCCCTAATTAATGCTATTGTGATAAAATGTATGAACTACTAGGAACTGGTTACAGTCCTGCCAATGCACCATCGCGTGCGCTCGCTTACAGGGGATCTGTGTCTTATCACATTGTGAGCGGCTGAAGAAAATAGGATTCACAAGCCCCAGTACTGTTCTCCAGAGGTTTGCATTTACACAGAACAGTGTGTATTTCCATGCTGCGGCGGTTTGCCTTGGCATCTTGCACCTGTTGGCGCTGGCATTTTCTGGAGCTTCCTCCCAGCAGCAGATTGCCAGTACATGCAGATGAACCCAACCAGTGTACTGTGAACACGATTACTGTAATCCCTGTCCGCACGGGGACGTGCCGTAAAGCATCACTGTTCTTGGCGGATAGATGATGTTATTGTGCTTCTATACATCAAGTGCGACCCTCACCCAACTCCTGCTGTCTATGGAAAAGTAAATCCACAGCTAGATGGCAAAACATCACATCGCAGTAACCGAAATGATTCTAACCGGGATTGGAGCTTTCAATGGGGTGATTACTGGTTTGCACTGGGACAGTGTGTGACTGTAACTCCACCTTTCTGGGTTTTTCTTTTTTTTTTTTTTTTTTTTTTTAGCTTTTACCGGTATGTGTTGGAACCAGAGGTTGTCTTCTCCTCCGACCATAACTTATCACCTGGTCCCATCGCCAAGTTCTTAGATATGCCGCAGTCTCCCCTCTTCACCCTGAACCTGAATACTCCGGACAGCTGGATGGTGGAGTCGGTGCGGACGCCGTATGATCTGGATAATATCTACTTGGAGGAGGTAAAGCTTTCCTCTGTGCACTAGACATGGCTGTTTTCTCTAGCCCGGTATGTGGAGTGACCTGATAACACTGTGATGCATGAGATTACAGCGCTCGTTACTGCTTAGTTTTCCATGGTGATCTCCTAGGAAACATTGATTACCACCTTTATAATAATAGTGTAAGATCTAGAATATGTCCATAAAGTTCTCCAAGTATACCCGCTTGTTTAAGTAATTGTGTTCCACATAATATAACAATTCTGGAGCATTTTTTTTTAACTCTGTGTTGTGCTGTCCTGCTATTCCTCCTGGAAAGGTATCCTTACATGATAACTGGGTGTTACCATTCCTCCTGTAATTGGGCAGTTTCCCTAAATGCTCTGGCGTTGTTCAGTCATTGCTGCCAGTGCCAGACGTGCAAGGACTCGTCCTGTTGGCAAGGGGAATGGTAACTACAAGTTATCAATTTATCTGTGTGATCCCAGGAGGAATAACAGAGGTCCAACGTAGAGTGCTGAGAAAAATGCTCCAGAATTATTTTAGGGAAAAATGATTTAATAAAGCAGACGTTTCTGTGATTTTTCTATGAGTCGGCCATGTTTGGCCAATTTGGGTTTCTTCTCATCTACTCGCATCCAGTCACACGTCAGGCATCGCTGGTGTGATAATAAAGTAATACTCAGTCGAAGGCCTCATTGAGACGGCCGTATGCTGTCGGCAAAAATGCAGATCCGTTTTTTTGTGGATTAGATGCTGCCCCATTTACTTCTATGGGGCCCTTTTCTTCCATTGCACGGCTCAGCAAAAAAAAAAACGAAACATGTCCTATACTTGTCAGGGAAAATCAGGACATGGCCCTATTGAAGTCTATGGATCAGCAAACAAAACTGAATGCTATCCGTTTTTTTGGCGGACATGCTAAACTATACACAAAAGAACAGATCCGCATTTTTGCGGACAGCATACGGCAGTCTGAATGAGCCCATAACAGTGTTTTCTGTCTTTTTCTTTGATTTCTATGCTTGCATTATGTGTGTGATTTACCACTTTGTGCGGTATCTGGCTGTAGGTGGACAGCGTTGTAGCGGCAGAGTTTGAGCTGGAGTATCTCTTACTGGAGGGCCATTGTTTCGACGTCTCGACTGGACAACCACCTCGTGGACTGCAGTTTACTTTGGGGACAGCCACCCATCCTGTGATTGTGGACACCATTGTCATGGCTAACCTTGTAAGTTGCAGGATGTAAGGAGTAGTCTGCCTTTATAAGACCACTGAGGTATTCGCAGTTCTTTCTTAGCTAACAGTGACACGAGTGCACAGTAATGTAAAAAGTCATTCGATACATTTCTAAAAGAAGAGAAGGAAAATAAATGACATTAGAAAGAGGACACTGGGCATCTATTACTACTGATGTATTTGGTGTTCTTAAAGGGCATCTGTCAGCAGATTTGGACCTATGACACTGGCTGACCTGTTGCATGGGAAGCTGAAGGCATCTGTGTTGGTCCTATATTCATATTTGCCCGCATTCCTGAGAAAAAATATATGCAAATGAGCCTCTAGGAGCAACGGGGGCGTTGCTATTACACCTAGAGGCTCGGCTCTCTCTGCAACTGCCGTACCCTCTGCATTTTGATAGGGTCAGGCATGATCACCTTTACACTGCCCGGCCCTGTCAAAGTGCAGAGGGCTCAGCAGTTGCAGAGAAAGCAGAGCCTCTAGGTGTAATGGTAACGCCCCTGTTGCTCCTAGAGGCTCTCTTGCATATATTAAAACATAATTTTTCTCAGCAATGTGGGCACGTATGAACATAGGACCAACACAGATGTCTTCAGCTGCCAAGCGCACATGTAACTGGTCAGCCGGTGTCATAGGTACAGATCTGCTGACAGATGCCCTTTTAAAGGGGTTGTCTCACTTCAGTAAATGGCATTTATCATGTACAGAAAGTTATAAAAGCCACTTACTAATGTATTGTGATTGTCCATATTGCCTCCTTTGCTGTCTGGATTCATTTTTTCATCACATTTATACACTGCTTGTTTTTAGGGGTTACGACCACCCTGCATTCCATATATATAGTGTGCAAGCATAACCTTCCGGAGTGCAGTGTAGTGACAGACGCCCTGATTTTAGTGGGTTTATAAGGTGGTTTCTAGTAATCTAGATGTTATACTCTGCAGTCAGCGCCCATCACGGAGTCTGCTACATATTTCTGAGATGTGCGCTTCCTCCTCCCTCCCACTCCTGATTGACAGCTTTCTCTGTATGCAAAGTCACACGATTGAAAAAAGTTTAATAAAAAAAAAAAAATCTAATTTTAAAAACAAAAGCCTGTCAATCGGCGAATATTACTGATGGGTATCATCACACTCCTCTGTAAGTGCTTAAAAAACAATGCATAAATTTACATAAGTGACAGACCCCTGAAATCGGCGTGTCTGTCACTACACTATGCTGTCCTCACAGAGGGTAGTAATATAAAGGACCTGTTAGAAAAGACATGCATCTTTTGGCCAGCAGGTGGCAGCATCCCATAGTGACACAGCCTCCTGTAAAGGGAATGTCATCAGAAAACGACCTATTGTTTAAGGGTCCATTCACACGTCCGTATGTTTTTTGCGGATCTACAGATCTGTGGATCCGCAAAACATGGACATTGGTGATGTGCGTTCCTCATTTTCCGGACCGCACATCGCCGGCACCTAATAGAAAATGCCTTTTCTTGTCCTCCGCAATTGCGGACAAGAGTAGGACATATTCTATTTTTTGGGGATCAGAATTGCAGACCCGGAAGTGCGGATCCACAATTCCGGAACCGGGCAGCACATTGTGCTGCCCCATAGACATGAATAGGTCCGCAATTCCATTCCGCAAAATGTGGAACGAAATTGTGGACGTGTGAATGGACCCTAAATCCTGATTTTATGTTAAAGGGAGTCTGTCACCACCCTGGTCCCTGTTTAGCAGATTGCGTGGCACTGTTGCTCTCCTTTTCAAATATACTTACAGGTCCTTCTAAAAAAATTAGCATGTTGTGATAAAGTTCATTATCTTCTGTAATGTACTGATAAACATTAGACTTTCATATATTTTAGATTCATTACACACAACTGAAGTAGTTCAAGCCTTTTATTGTTTTGATATTGATGATTTTGGCATACAGCTCATGAAAACTCTAAATTCCTATCTCAAAAAATTAGCATATTTCATGTGACCAATAAAAGAAAAGTGTTTTTAATACAAAAAAAGTCAACCTTCAAATAATTATGTTCAGTTATGCTCTCAATACTTGGTCGGGAATCCTTTTGCAGAAATGACTGCTTTAATGCGGCGTGGCACTGCTGAGGTGTTATGGAGGCCCAGGATGCTTCGATAGCGGCCTTAAGCTCATCCAGAGTGTTGGGTCTTGCGTCTCTCAACTTTCTCTTCCCAATATCCCACAGATTCTCTATGGGGTTAGGTCAGGAGAGTTGGCAGGCCAATTGAGCACAGTAATACCATGGTCAGTAAACCATTTACCAGTGGTTTTGGCACTGTGAGCAGGTGCCAGGTCGTGCTGAAAAATGAAATCTTCATCTCCATAAAGCTTTTCAGCAGATGGAAGCATGAAGTGCTCCAAAATCTCCTGATAGCTAGCTGCATTGACCCTGCCCTTGATAAAACACAGTGGACCAACACCAGCAGCTGACATGGCACCCCAGACCATCACTGACTGTGGGTACTTGACACTGGACTTCAGGCATTTTGGCATTTCCCTCTCCCCAGTCTTCCTCCAGACTCTGGCACCTTGATTTCCGAATGACATGCAACAGTCCAGTGCTGCTTCTCTGTAGCCCAGGTCAGGCGCTTCTGCCGCTGTTTCTGGTTCAAAAGTGGCTTGACCTGGGGAATGCGGCACCTGTAGCCCATTTCCTGCACACGCCTGTACACGGTGGCTCTGGATGTTTCTACTCCAGACTCAGTCCACTGCTTCCGCAGGTCCCCCAAGGTCTGGAATCGGTCCTTCTCCACAATCTTCCTCAGGGTCCGGTCACCTCTTCTCGTTGTGCAGCGTTTTCTGCCACACTTTTTCCTTCCCACAGACTTCCCACTGAGGTGCCTTGATACAGCACTCTGGGAACAGCCTATTTATTCAGACATTTCTTTCTGTGTCTTACCCTCTTGCTTGAGGGTGTCAATGATGGCCTTCTGGACAGCAGTCAGGTCGGCAGTCTTACCCATGATTGCGGTTTTGAGTAATGAACCAGGCTGGGAGTTTTTAAAAGCCTCAGGAATCTTTTGCAGGTGTTTAGAGTTAATTAGTTGATTCAGATGATTAGGTTAATAGCTCATTTAGAGAACCTTTTCATGATATGCTAATTTTTTATATATAGGAATTTGGGGTTTTCATGAGCTGTATGCCAAAATCATCAATATTAAAACGATAAAAGGCTTGAACTACTTCAGTTGTGTGTAATGAATCTAAAATATATGAAAGTCTAATATTTATCAGTACATTACAGAAAATAATGAACTTTATCACAATATGCTAATTTTTTTTGAAGGACCTGTATATGTCCTGATAAGTCTAGTTTATATATATATATATATATATATATATATATATATATATAATATTTTTATGCTCATGAGGTTAAATGAGCCAGAGGGGCTGCAGTTCTCGCTTCTAGACCATCAGAACGGAGCCCCAGTCCTCCCCTCCTCTTCTTCGCTCTTCGCGCCACCTCCAAGCCTTGGTGACGTCGCCATGATGCGGCTGCAGATCTCATGCAGGCGCACATCTCCTTTATGCGTGCGGCTGTGACCTGTGAGCATTCACTGAACTGCACCTTCTTCTGCCCCACAAGGGCACTACCGTTACTCCAAGAGGCTCAGCTGCACTTTGATTGACAGGACCAGGCAGTGTAAACATAAACGTGCCTGGCCCTGCCAGAGTGCGGGTGTGCCAGAGAGAGCAGAGCCTCTAGGTGTAATGCCAACGCCCCTGTTGCTCTTAGAGACTCATTTGCATTTAGTTAAACATAATTTTTCTCAGCAATGCGGGCACATATGAACATGGGACCAACACAGGTGCCTTCAGCTGGTCAGCACAGGTCAGCCAGCCTCATGGGTACAAATCTGCTGACAGATGGCCTTGGACTCCTATTAGGAGGATATGAGGAACCTGTGGCTACACTCGGAGACGCATGCTTCTGGATCTGTATTTGGGGGGGTTGTGGTTATCACCACACCATCTAGATTTTGCTCTATGAGGGTAAAAGTAAGGAGGTGAAAGGCCCTTGAGATGCTAGGTAAAGAATTGTTACAGTGCACTGCAGGCTTGGCATAATGGAGAGCATGGGCATCTCTCTGCTGCAAATGGGTGGACGGTGTGCATTGTCAGTCACCACTTGTGAGGCCACCGTAGTGGTAATGGTTGTTGACCATCACTGTCAGAGAACCTAACAATAAAATGGATTTGCTAAGTCACTAAGATTTGCCATCAGTTTATGATTTGTGCGGGACTAACCTCTGCCAACCCTTGCCATGAAATGGCGGTGGCACCAGGGATGCAGAGGATTTTGTGAAATGACTGACATACTACATCCTAGGACTACAATACTGTATGATTAGCCTTTCCACAGCATAGTCATGAAGAATGAGCACCACCGACTTGTACTTGTGTTTTCCTCCCATAGGGTTATTTCCAGTTAAAAGCGAATCCTGGTGCGTGGGTTCTTCGGCTCAGGAAAGGCCGTTCCGAGGACATTTATAACATATACAGGTAAAACATGGAATGAATGCCAGTGCAGGATTAGCTGAATCCTCTCTGGAAATAATGACCTACTGTAAGTTTGGTGGAGCTGTATAGCAGTATTAACCTCTATCAATGTCTCGGACACCGTTCTCTCGCAGCCATGATGGAACAGATTCTGCCCCTGAAGATAAAGAAGTAGTTGTTGTCCTTAATGATTTCAGGAGCAAAACCATCAAAGTCAAAGTAAGTTCCATGCCATACTTGTTCTATTAAGACCAACATATACACAAGGGTCCATTAAATTATTCCTTGCCCTGTTTAGATGTTTCTTTTTTAGCTGAATTATTACAAAGCATCCTTGGAGTGGCTAAAAAACCACATTTTGGCTCTCACCAGCATTCCTATAATTATACGTGGCACAGTTAATGGGAACATTACAGTTTCCAACCATCCCCATCCCATACAGTGACACATCTAACACCATCAGTCTAGCATTTCCTGAATATGTTAGGCTGACCAGTGCAGTAGGCACAATGGGGCGACATTTCCTGCTTTGCTGTATAGATTGGGATAGTATGAGCACTTTCATCATCATAAGCGGGCCCTGTCATTAGACATCTGTGTTGTACTGCTGTAGGCATAGCCGAGGCAGAGGGGTAGCTGTACACACACTAATAAGGCTGGGTATGAAGCGGGCTCTGTCATTAGACATCTGTGTTGTACTGCTGAAGGCATAGCCGAGGCAGAGGGGTAGCTGTACACACACTAATAAGGCTGGGTATAAAGCGGGCCCTGTCATTAGACATCTGAGTTGTACTGCTGTGGGCATAGCCGAGGCAGAGGGGTAGCTGTACACACACAAATAAGGCTGGGTATGAAGCGGGCTCTGTCATTAGACATCTGTGTTGTACTGCCGTAGGCATAGACTAGGCAGAGGGGTAGCTGTACATACACTAATAAGGCTGGGTATAAAGCGGGCCCTGTCATTAGACATCTGAGTTGTACTGCTGTGGGCATAGCCGAGGCAGAGGGGTAGCTGTACACACACAAATAAGGCTGGGTATGAAGCGGGCTCTGTCATTAGACATCTGTGTTGTACTGCTGTAGGCATAGCCGAGGCAGAGGGGTAGCTGTACACACACTAATAAGGCTGGGTATGAAGCACCTTGTTAGTCTTTGGTCTCTGGGGCGAGGGCCTGTTCTCCATTTCTGGAGACTGTGTTAGCCTCCATTCATTGCTGCTGCACTCTGTCTATCCAATATGGCCACCTCCAGGGAAGTCTTTAGAAATACGAAGCTAGAATGAGGTACTGTATGTTTGACAGGGTGAATAGACTGCTGCAGAGGGATGAGGGACTGACAGATCTAAACACGGTATCTATTAGGACTTGACACCCGTGTCAGCACTGTCTGAAGAGGATGATGGCTCTGGTGTTAATGTCTTATATGTTTGGTACTTCCATTGTATGTCTGTGGTTTCAATAGGTTCAGAAAAAGCCAGACAAGATGAATGAAGATCTTCTCAGTGAGGGGACACCTGAGAATGAATCGGGCTTCTGGGACTCGCTTACATGGTATGTTTGGACTGGGTCTTAGTCCCCCTGACAATTTTTTATTTTTTTTCTATTTTCCCAAAAGACGTCTGATTAAAATTTGAGACGTATTGTGTCTTGTGTAGTCTTTATATTATGCGACTACACCTCTCCATATGTATTAGTTGTGACAAGATGCTTCTAATGCAGTCAGTCCAATATCACACGTGCATAAAGTAATAGACAGGTGCCTTCCCCAGGTACTAACCTGCATCGAGGGAGTTCTAGCTTGGAACGGTCCCTGTTAGACGGGTACCTCGATAGTTACCTATTCACAAAGTGCCCTCTTGCTGGGACCCCTAGCATTCAGCTGCAATCTGTGGATAAATCTGTCAATGAAGTATTACACAGTGTCCATTCTAATCCATGGGTTATTTGTGTAATAAAGGACAGGATAGTTCCTCCAAAGCAAGAGGCGCACTTTGTAATCACTCTCCACTTTGGGGCAAGACAAAAGGGTCACGAACTGAGTAGCCCCACTATTAATCCATATTCTCTGATAGGGGGTATGAAAATGTAGGTTTTTTGTTTGTTTAGAAACACCTTTAATGCCACTTTACAAGTTTGTTACTTGGTATTGAGTGAGAAATGTGACTATTCGTCTGCTCTTTCTCATCAGGGGGCTGTCAGGAGGGCAGAAGCAGGAGGAGGTGAAACAAGAAAAAGAAGATGTCCTTAATATTTTCTCCCTGGCCTCCGGACACTTGTATGAGCGCTTTCTAAGGTGAGTCTATAGGGCTGGGCTGAGTGCACACTGCTTGCAGTATATACCAGGAAATCTTTCAGTCACCCACTGGATCCCAAAAGAGTGTGCTTTTGGCCTCCTTTGGACTGGTATATGTGGGTACAACTTTTAGGATTTTGTGGATTAGCGCTGTGTATAGGCAGCTTGCAAAATGACAGATATTGCATGGTATAGGGGTTCTCCAGGCTTTCAATATTGATGACCTATCCAAGGGATAGTTCATCCATTTCAGATCGGCGAGGGTCCGACTCATGGCACCCCCAGCAATCACCTGTTTGAAGAGATGGTACGCACTGCGCGGGCCGTCTCCTGTCTCTCTTCCTGCTTGCCATAGAGATAGCAGCAGCGATACAGTGAAACAGGAGACATTGCGTGCCTTCTCTTCATACAGCTGATCGGCGGGGGTGCTAGTGGCCGGACCCTCGGCGATCTGATATCGATGACCTATCCTCAGGGATAGTTCATCCATTTCAGATCGGCGAGGGTCCGACTCATGGCACCCCCAGCCGTCTCCTGTCTCATTTTCTGCTTGCCATAGAGATAGCAGCAGCGAGCAGGAAGTGAAACTAGTTACATTGCGTGCCTTCTCTTCATACAGCTGCTAGTGGTCGGACCCTCACCAATCTGATATTGATGACCTATCCTGGGGATAGGTCAGCAATATTAAAAGTCTGGAAAACCCCTTTAACATAGGAGCCTATAGACCATGGCTATACAGTGGTGTATGTTGGAGACATACGTCAGGAAGTCTTCCTGTGAATAGACCTTAAAGGGAATCTGTCCCCGCAGAACCCCCTCGAAATACTAATTATTCTGCGCTGTTTATCCGGACAAATACAACCTTTACAGGGTTCCTCTTTACATTCCTCTGATCCCCAGAACAATTTTTCTAACTGATGTAAAGGAAATAATCCTTTTAGGTTCAGTGAGCTTATTTTGTACTGAGACTGCAATAAGACAGCGTGAAGGTAAGAAAGAGATGATAGCAACTTGTATCTCCCAATGCATCCCATGAAACTGTCTGTCCAGGGACCGCATGATAACAGCACATTCATAAATGGGAAGAGACCGTGGAGTTGTGTTTGGCTTCTTGAGATCCGTTTTCTTACCCACAGAATAATGATGTTATCTGTACTGAAGAATACAAAGACACCGGTGAAGTTTTGGTTTCTGAAGAACTACCTGTCCCCTACTTTTAAGGTTTGTATGTTTTGGGTGGTGGTTAGTTCACGGTGAAAACGACTCAGTCTATATCTCAAAAATCAAGAACCTGTGGTCTTCCACACCGCACAGAGATCTGCACTGGGTATGGCTATGGCTACTTTCACACTAGGGTTTTTACTGGATCCAGCAGAGTTCAGCAAAAACGCTTCCGTTACTGATAATACAACCATCTGCATCCATTATGAACGGATCCGGTTGTATTATCTGTAACAGCCAAGACCTATCCGTCATTAACTCCATTGGAAGTCAATAGGGGACAGATCTGTTTTCTATCGTGTCAGAGAAAACTGATCCGTCCCCATTGACTTGCATTGGGGGTCATGCCGGATCCGTCTTACTCCGCATTCCAGGACGGAAAGCATGCTGCAGTTTGATCTCCGGGATGCGAACTGAACAGAATGCATTCTGGAGTATTCCCTTCTGTTCAGTTACGTTTTGTCCCCATTGACAATGAGTGGGGAGAAAACTGAAGCGTTTTTTTCCGGTATTGAGACCCTATGATGGATCTCAATACCGGAAAATAGAAACGCTAGTGTGAAAGTAGCCTAAGATTGATAATATGTCTGATATCATTTATAAGAGTATGAATAATCCCCATATAAAAGTTCAACACTGTAGCCCATAAACAGTCCTATAGGTCACGAAATCCTAATAGTCTTAGTTTGTAGAACAGGGAACATTATTCCATATAATAAACACCTCATCTGCTGCAGAACCTCATTTTGGGGAGAAAGAGGTCCTGTTTTTTACCCCCTGGAGAATAAAACTGTATACTACAATTCAGCTGCTGCAGAAACTCTTTATAGACTGTGGGACTCGCTCATTGGAGGACACAGAAGAAGGAACTTCCTACAAAAGCGATTTTTGAGAAAGCACATCTGCAAAAGAGATGAGCAGTGCCTGTGTAGCGCCTCTGATATCACAATGTGATGCTCCTACAAATATTATTTATAGTGACCATATCCCTGTGTGTGTCATCATCAGTGTTAGATGGAAAGGGGTCTGAAACCTGGGGTCCCCGCCTGTCAGCTGTTTGTAAAGGCCGCTGTGATCCAGTGAGCGCCGCAGCCTCTCCTTAGGCCTGTGACGTCACGTCACCTAAGCGCAACTCAGTTTCATTTAAATAAATGGAGCTGAGCTGCAATACCAAGGTAGGCCACTATCCAGTGGATGGTGCGTGGTTTGCAAGCTGCAAGGAGGCCCCCACTGATCTGATTTTGATGACCTCTCCTGAGGATACGTCATTAGTATCAGAATCTCGGAAAACACATTTGAGGGGTCATCAGTATGAGATTAGCGGCGGTCTTCGGCAGTCAACTGTACTAAGAGGACATGGTGCTCCGCGAATGCTTAGGCCTCTTCCTAGGTTCATCGGTCACATGGCCTAGGTGCAGCTCAGTCTTAGGCCGCATTCACACATACGTGGATTTTAACGGACTACGGTCTGTTAAAACCCGTCCTGTTGACGGCATCATTGGTTCGTGCCGCTGCATCTGTACAGTAATACTCACTATGCGAGTGTATTACTGTACAGCGGCAGTGGCAGGAAGCGCACGGTGTCATAGCAACCAGTGACGCGGTGCACTCAGCAGGACCGTGGTCCGTGAAAATCCATGTATGTGTGAATGTGACCTTACACAAGTGAATGGTGCTGAGTGCAATACCAAGCACAGCCGCTATACAATGTATGGCGTTCTGCTTGATAAGTTGTGAGGAACGCAGCGGCCATCTCAAACAGCTGATTAGTGGGGGTGCTGGAAGTTGGACCTCCACTGATCTCATATTGATTACCTATCTTGAGGGGTTCTATGTAAATCCCAAAGAACCCCTTTAATCTTAAAAATCTGAGCCCACCAATAAAGGACAGCGTCTGCCAGATCCGTCGCACAGATACGCAGTAAAGTTTTCCATGTACAGAATTTCCAGGAATATTCTGCTGATCTGTTTAGCAGTAAATAGAGCCTTTCTTTATTATTATACAACCGTTTTAATGTCTCGTTTCCTGTTATTCTGCTAAATTACTCTAGTAGACAAATAGGGTGCATCATTGCTGATGGACAGACCAAAGCTACATGAAACACCCCAGTTGTGGACATTGCCGGGGAAACTCTGTTCTCTGAGCTAAGCTTTTTCTTAAATATCACAACCTTCCGAGCTGCTTTCTGCTCCCAAGTGGCATACGTTGTAATTATTCCTTGCAGGTTTTGTGCCCCCCACTGGGGCTGTAATTATAGGATTTCTGTGTACAATTTACCACTAATCCACCATATGTTTTAACTCTTGCAGAACTTTATCCCTTACATGGCGAAGAAATATAACTTCCAGTATGAATTGGTCCAGTACAAGTGGCCCAGATGGCTGCACCAGCAGACCGAGAAGCAGAGGATAATATGGGGGTACAAAATCCTCTTTCTGGATGTACTTTTCCCACTGGTTGTGGATAAAATCCTCTTTGTAGATGCTGACCAGGTATGCCAAAATGACATGAAGTGACAGGTAGCTGTAACTTCATAAATGGTTTATTCTGGAAATCACACGCCCCTTACTACTGTCCGACCCTGTTCACATTACATTAGAGCCCTATGATTTGTACATACACTGGGAAAATTTCTCGTCGTATACACCAAACATGTGTAATCAATGAAGGGCAAAAGAGTGTCTTTTTGGCTTCTTCCAAAATGGTTTCCAAGATAATAGTCAAAGGAACATGACTCTTGGAAGAGGCTGTGGGCCCCTTCTTTGTGACCATTCAGATCATGTAACATAACACTGCATCATTTAACTCAGCTAGGTGAAGAATTCTAATTGTGTATTTGAAGAATCTTTTTAGTAGTTTTAAAGTGTTCTTCAGTTATAAACACGTTTTCAGAAATGTATAGTACAGGTGAATATAAGAAACTGTGTAATATATCTTATTAAAGAATTATGCATTATGAATTATGCTGGGCTTCTTGGGCTCTTTCTGCATCTTTCTCTTCACTCAGCCTCTTATCTTTATTAGCACTAGGTCTCCAGCCTCAGTCTATGGAGAGAGGAGGAGGCTGCTGCCAGCTAATACCTCACTCTGAACAGTTGTAGAGCCTTATCTTACTAGATATAGTAAAAAGTCAAAAGTGTAGCAGCTCTAATAAACTGCAGTCCAGCATCCTCCTCCTCCCCCTTCTCTGTCCATAGACTTCAATGTTAAAAGCATGAAAGAGCAAAGCAGTCTGATTAAAAGAGATAGAAGCATTTTTCTTTAATAAGATATATTACAAGGATTCTTATATTTTCCTGTACTGTTCATTTATGGAAAGTTGTTTTATAACTGGAGGTATGCTGGAGCTTTTCACATGGCTCGTTCTACACACACTACATACAATGTAATCCGGGATCCTCACCTACTGGGAGAGTCCAAGCGAAGTGGAAAGTGCGCTCATGTGTTACAATAACTCCCATAGACTTTAATGGAACAAGTGCACACATGTCATCTCCTGTATGTCGCCACCTTGATGGTGGTCAGGAGAACCTGTTCTGTCAGTTGTTTGGGCTCCCAGAGGAGGAATCTCCACCATCTCATATAATTATGGGATCATCTGAAAGTGACATTAATGACAAGAATGACAGAGGTGTTGTTACTCTGTCTTCTTTACAGTAATTTTCCCACCACTCTTGTAACCCTAATCCTAAACCTAGGTCCTGCCCAACAAACCAGAAATGACATTACTGTGGTGTAATTTGCAATACATAGAAAGCAGTAATTTCTCGCCCAGTTTCCTTGGGGGACACAGAAGACCTTGGGTATAGCTCATCTCCCTAGGAGGCGTGACACTAAGAAAAAACTGTTAAGCCCCTCCTCCACAGCTATACCCTCAGCCTGGAGAGAGAGGCTGCCAGTTTTAGCTTAGTGTCCAAGGAGGCAAGACACTCCCTGCTACTGCAGGGCTGTTTTCTCCTTGTTTAAATTTTGATTTTTACTTTTTTCTTTTCTTTTTGTTCCAGATCATCAGGGACAACAGAGACGCACTAGACCTCTCTGTTTCTCCCGGGGTTGAGCTGCGCCAGTGCCGGTCATCCGCACTGCTGCCTCCCCCACAGAAGACAAGGTGGATCAGGGCAGCCCAGCTCCCCTACATCCCGCCAGCGCAAGGGTCGCCCGCACGCCAAGTCCCTCTTCCAGCGTCCTGCCACTACGGTGCCAGTAGCTGAAGGGGCGACCCTGCTGGAATGGACCGAGGGTGAAGACGACTATGGTGAGAGAGTGGCTTCTCCAGCCCTACGTCCCCCACCCCCCACCCTGGTCTCCTGCGTGCCTGACCCCCCATACTGGGCCTCTGGACCCTTCGGTCACTGCTGGACCTAGGCTGGCCCCTGGGGTGCTGCGGGGCGACATTCTACTCCTGCTCCCTCTCCTCCCTTCTGGCCCTCATGGGACGTTTTAGCAGCAGAATGCTGAGAATAGGCATTCACTTATCAGCGTCCCTCCTGGGAACGCTGTGCTCGCATCCTCACGGGCACCCAGTCTCAGGGTCCCCCCATCCCCTCACCGATGCGCTGCTCTGGACCGGGGGCTTTTTCCTGACGGCAGTGCTGCTTGGGTTTTTTACTTCCCGGCCTGCTCGGCCGCACCTCCGGCGCTTCTTCCCGGCCTGCTGGGCCGCACCTCCGAGCTGGGCCGCACTCCGGCACTCCTTCCCGGCCCCCGACTGTTCTGGCCTGCGGGGTAGACTCCCGCGGCCGGCATCTGGCTGAGCACGATGCTCCAACGATTCCGGCCGGCCGTCGGCGACTTCCGGTCGGCCGGGCGCCGCAAATTTTGGCCCAGGCTTCGGGCCTACTGGGCCGCATTCCGGCGCTCCACCCGGGCCCCTGACTTCCGGTCCGCGGGGTGGGCTTCCGCGGCCGGTTTGTCCGGGCAGTCCGCTCCGGTTTCCTGTGCGGCCCCGGTCAGCCGGGTGCCGCAGAAAATTTAGGCCCCGGCTTCACGGCCTGCTAGGCCGCAATCTTCCGGCCTCTGTTGAGGGGGCGGGAACTTCTCCGGGCGCGAATCCTTCCCGCCTGGAGGTTCCCCGCCCCCAGGGGATCACGGCGCCGCCTCCTCCTCCCTTCCAGGTTGGTTGGCTGTTAACCCTTCGGGTACCGGCGGCTCCCGATGGGCCTATATGGCTGGCGCCCCTCCCCCCTCTACTTCTATGCTGGGCACCTGTATGGTGGCACTTCTTTCTGCCTCAGTGAGGCTATTTTTTATTTAGAAATGCATAAAATGGTTAACTAATGGATATCTTGTGCGCTGCGCAGGACGCTGCAGCCTTATCTCGGTAGCGCCGCCTGTATGCGTGCTCCTTCCATGAGCGGCATTGTGTCGCACTCCCCGGCTGGTGCATGTTTCCCTTCTAAGTGGTTCTTGCCCTCTCCGGGATACAGCGCTGGCCAAGTGCATGCGCTCTCTTTTTTTCTGTAGGCAGAGTTCGTCACCCTCCAGCTATGGTGCCTGCCATGTGCAGACAACCCCTTCCTAGGCGGGATACTGCACTCTCTCGGGTTGCAGGCTTGCCTGGTGCATGACCCCCCGCTTAGGTGGAATACTGCACTCTCACCGAATACGGTGTTGGCCATGTGCACGAGAACTCTGCACTCATTGGATTCGCTGCAGGCCATGTGCACAACCCCCTTCCATAGGCGGAATGCTGCACTCATTGGATTCGTTGCCGGTCTTGTGCATGTCCTCCTTCCATAGGTGGAATCTGCACTCTCACCAGATACGGTGTTAGTCTGGTGCACGACCCCCTTCCATAGGGGAACGCTGCACTTTCACTGGATTCACTGCCGGCCATGTGCGTGATTCCTTTCCATAGGCGAAACGCTGCACTCACTGGATTTGATACCGGCCATGTGCATGACCCCCTTCCGTAGGCGGAATGCTGCACTCACTGGATTCGCTGACGGTCTTGTGCATGACCCCCTTCCATAGGCGGAATGCTGCACTCACTGGATTCGCTGCCGGTCTTGTGCATGACCCCCTTCCATAGGCGGAATGCTGCACTCACTGGATTGCTGCCGGTCTTGTGCATGACCCCCTTCCAGGGGGGGAATGCTGCACTCACTGGATTCGCTGCCGGTCTTGTGCATGACCCCCTTCCTTAGGCGGAATACTGCACTTCATTGGTTATGGTGCTGGGCAGCCGGCCATGTGCATAACCCCCTTCCATAGGCGGTATGCTGCATTCTCATTGGATTCGCTGCCGGCCTTGGGCATGCCTTCGTCCCTCAAGCGCCATGCATACGCCCTCACTGACTGGGGTCGTTCTCTCGCTGGTAAGTTGCTGGCCGCGTGCATGACCCCCTTCCATGGTGGGATGCTTGCAACTCACTAAATCCACTGCCGGCCATATACATGTTCCCCCTTCCGTGGGCGGTGTACGGCACTCTTTCTGGATTCGCTGCCGGCCATGGGCATGTCTCCTTTCCTCAGGCAACATACACACACTCTCACTGACTGTATTTGTTCTCTCGCCAGTGTGCTGCTGGCCAGGTGCCTGACCCCCATCCATGGCGGGGTGCTCGCATTCTCCCTGGTTGCAATACTGGCCATGGGCATGGCTCCCCCTTCTGGGCAGCATACTGCACTCTCACCAGATACGTTGCTGGCCTCTAAGATGGGTGGAATGCTTGCACTCCCATTGGATACGGTGCTGGCCTTGTGCGTGACCACCCCTCATTCCATGGGTGGACTTTTTGTGCGCTCACAGGACTCACAACTGTCCTTGTATATGCTGTGCTGGACTTGTACTTGTCCCCATTCATTGGCGGAGTAGTTGTACTCTCACAAAATTCGGTGTTTGGTGGATTATTGCACACTCACTTAATGCTAGGATTACCCTGTGCATGTCCACTTTTCACTAGGTGGACGTCCTGCTGGATGCGGTGTGGCCATGTGCATGGCCCTCTTCTGGGCGGAATATGGTATGTCTTACTTCTCTGAAGTAGGTGCTGGTCTTGGGCATCACCCCCTTGTGGGGCGGGCTTTGCATGCTTGCTGCCCGCAATGTTTGCCAAGTACATTGCCCTCTCTTCTGGGCGGACTGCTTGCGTTCCGTCGCATGCCATACTAGTCCTTTGTGTATGTCCCCCCTTCCGGTTGCACTTTGCACTTCCGTGGATTCTGTGGGACTCTGTGGCTGGCCCTCCTTGCTGTTTGACTATTTCGCAGTGGGCGGACGCTCTTGGGCACTCTGTGCGTTGTTGGGCCGTGTATGCCTTCTCCTTCCGTAGGTGGGTTGGCTTTCTCACTGCTTATGGGGCTGCTTGTACGTATGCCTCCATTCTTCCTGCGACTTGACGTTTTTCTCTTGGGATACGGTGATTGCCGCCGGCCTGGCATTCTTCTCTGAAGAGATCTTTCTGTTCACCTGGCCTGGACGGGCTCTATTGCTCTCTACTGCAGCGAGCTGGGTGGTATCCATTCTCTGTTCAGAGGGTATATTTGGTGTTTCCGTTGTGACGGTATCCACCATATTCGTTGGCCCTTCCGCCTGGGGAGTGTTTGTGGTTCCTAGATGTGTACCCATTAGTTAACCTGTGGCATTGCTTCCCAGCGCAAGCGGTCACATGGTCGAGAGTGCTGTCTCCAGCGTCCCTCGCAGTCTACGTTGGCTCTGGCGGGATTACGGTTCCCTCGCCTGTTGCCTTTCCTCCTCTTGGATGCGTTTTGGTTTGAGTCCTTCCTGTTGGCACCCTCCGTGCTTCAGTTTGTTTTGCTACCAGGTTCTAGCCGCTCTTTTCGAGCAGGTCGCCCAACTTCTCTTGGTTGCTCGATTACCCAGGTCTCAGGGACCTCCACTTTCGATTCGTTAGGGTATTCGCCTTCTGCGAATTGGTGAGCCGGACATCTCGGAGTAGCGGAGTTCTGCTTTTGAGCGGTCCTGTGGCTTCCCTGTTGCCCGCTCCTCCTTGCGGTTGGAGGCTGTCATCCGTCTTCTCGGCTATTTTTCTCTCGACGGCTCTGTTTTGGCTTCTCCGGGGTCAGTTTTACTCCGATGTGGCTTCTGCCCCGGCCAGGCTTCAGGGGCTGTTCCTTCACTGCCCTCCCCCCTGGGGAGACCATGGTTGTTCATATGGATGGTCCCGGTGTTCCTTATGACCTCGTACTGTCTCCATGGTTCACACTGGCTGTACTAGCTGTGTGCCTATTACCGGGTTTGCCGCATTCTGTCCTCCCGCTGGGTGCAGATTACTTTTACCTTTCTGGGCGATGGTCCTACTTGGACTTTACCTTCTCGGTAACCTGGCGGGCCTACTTTCTTCTGTCAAGATTACCCTTCAGGCCCCCACACCGGGACTGTAGAACACCACCTTCTTGTGGTGGCTACAACGACAAGGACTTTAGCCTGACTTGTCCTGGAGTCTGTTGGATACTGGCCGGGTCCCTTTCGGTTCCTTCCGTTTGTCCATCTGCTCCCCCACTCCGCGTGGATTCGGGACGGCGTTGCTCGGGGGCCGACGGGACCAGTTTTCCCGACCTTTTTGCCCGTGTCACTGATTTGCGCTTACTCGCATTGGGTTTCCTCCCGTCTGCCCAGACGAGTCCAGCGAGCACACTAGTGTTAGCTCCCGGCCGTGCTTCGTCCAGGTTCTGTTGTCTGACTTAGGGTCTTCCCTGGGGTTCTTTAGGAAGCTGGTCATTCACCCAATTCTGCCTTTCTCTTCCCATGATTCGGTCTTCTCCAGTCTGGCCTGGACCTGCGACTGGGACTCTGTTACTTGAAGTGTCTGCGGTTTTTTGTTTGGACGTCTCCGACTCTTGTCGACGCTCGTCTCTTGTTTCCAGGAGGTCCGCGCCAAGGTTAACGGCTCCTGGGTGCTTTCCTCCGCTTTAACCAAATGGCTATTGCTGTGGTTACTGCTCAAGGGCAGGGTTCTGTTTTTTTGGTGTCACCGTTCATTTCACCAGAGCGGTTGGTGCCTCCGGGGCCGGAGGCCTTGGGCTTCAGCCATGTCATTGTGCAGGGTGGCCACGGTCTTCCTTGCACTCTTTACCAGGTTCTCCTGAGTGCGTACTCTGGCTTCGGCGGCGGCTGCTGCCTTGGGCCGCCTGGTTTTTGCAGGCGGCATTTCCTTGCTGCCTTCGGGTGCTTCGCCTTGGTGCTGTGGTCCCTCCCCTCTTGGACTGCTTTTGAACGTCCCAAGGTCTTCTGTGTCCCCCAAGGAAACTGGGCGAGAAAACGAGATTTTTGTATTACTTACCAGTAAAATCTCTTTCTCGCTCTTTCCTTGGGGGACACAGCACCCACCCATTCTTTGGTTTTCTCTGCACGGTTTCCGAGTTGTTTTACCCGTTGGGTAGTTGGCTTGTTGGTTCCACTTTTGGACTTTGCCTTTTTTCACTACTTGGACACGCAACTGGCAGCCTCTCTCTCCAGGCTGAGGGTATAGCTGTGGAGGAGGGGCTTAACAGTTTTTTCTTAGTGTCACGCCTCCTAGGGAGATGAGCTATACCCAAGGTCTTCTGTGTCCCCCAAGGAAAGAGCGAGAAAGAGATTTTACTGGTAAGTAATACAAAAATCTCGTTTTCTCTTCATTTTAGATTGTGCGCACAGACTTAAAAGACTTGCGAGACTTCAACTTAGACGGTGCCCCATACGGATACACTCCATTCTGTGAGAGCCGAAAGGAGATGGATGGCTATCGCTTCTGGAGGTCTGGTTACTGGGCCAGTCACTTGGCTGGACGCAAGTACCACATTAGGTAACAATTCCCATGACTTTTATATCCGTAGAGCTGTATGACTGATATAGAACCTGCAATGTAACAAATGTAAAATTTACCTTACTGTTCCCGTCTTCTTCCTAGTGCTTTATATGTAGTGGACTTAAAGAAGTTTAGAAAAATAGCTGCAGGAGATCGACTAAGAGGACAGTATCAGGGACTCAGCCAAGATCCCAACAGTCTTTCCAATCTTGACCAGGTTTGTGCAGTAGTAGAGTATTAATACTACACATTTTAGTGATGGGTTCATCTGTTACTATGAAAAACCTTTTTAAATGATGGCTTTGCAAAAGGGGTTATCCCATTACAACTACTGGTCAAACACCAGAATGAGGGTCCATGTTCCCCCATTTGAATGAAGCTGCAGACATGCATGTGTGCTGCTGTTCCCTTTCAACTCTGTGGGATTGTGGGAGATAACAGTGCAAGCGCTCAGCTGTCTCCAGCAGACCCATAGAGTTGAACAGAGCAGCAGCGCCCTTGTGGGACCACTCTTATTCAAATATGGGACATGAGCCCCTATTCTAGTGCTCAGTGGGGGGCCCTCCTGGCAATTAGACTCTTATCCTCTATCCTGTGGTTAGGGGATATATTTTTGTAATGGGACAACCCCCCTTTAAAGTATCCTATACAGATAATTGTGCGGGTGTATGCTCACTTTATAAATGACAAGGGAATACTTGTAGTGCACAATATATGCAGATAGCATGTCCACCTGACAGCAAGCCTTCTCAGCCATTCACAGCTAGCATGGGCCATTATGCAAAATGGTTAAAGGGACTCTGTCACCAGTTTCTAACCCCCCCTTTTAAAACTATTGTTCTCTCCATGGTGCCCTTGTCATTACAAAGCTGTTGTTATAAGATAAATCCACCGTCTAGTTTTGATAAAAATCGCTTTTATCTAACCTGTCAATCTTCTGGATAAGGTGCCCAGGGCGTTTCTGAAGGTCTGAATCTGCCGCTCGCCGCCGCCGCCGTTGGTGCCCAGCTCCTCCCCTGATCCTTTCAGCGCCGCCTGAATGTAAAAGAAATCCGCCTCCGGCTCTCCTCAGTGCCCCCTCCTCCTTTTCAAAGATCCCGCGCGTGCGCACAGGCCTGTGCCTGATGCGCCCGTGCGGACTTTTAGATTCTGCCTCGTTGAGCGAAGCGCGAAAAGGAGGAGGGGGCACTGAGGAGAGCCGGAGGCGGATTTCATTACATCCAGGTGGCGCTGAAAGGATCATGGGAGGAGCTGGGCACCAACGGCGGCGGCGGAGAGCGGCAGATTCAGACCTTCAGAAACGCCCTGGGCACCTTATCCTGAAGATTGACAGGTTAGATAAAAGCGATTTTTATCAAAACTAGACGGCGGATTTATCTTATAACAACAGCTTTGTAATGACAAGGGCACCATGGAGAGAACAATAGTTTTAAAAGGGGGGGTTAGAAACTGGTGACAGAGTCCCTTTAAGTATCTCTGTCTTGAAGATATTTCCTTCACGCTTGTGTCATTGGAGGACACAGAAGACCGCAGGGATAGCTGCTGCCACTAGGCGACCACAGTATAACCCCCCTGCACCACTGAGCTAATCAGTTTTTTTTAGCTTTGTGTCTGTAAAAGGCAGACTTGCCTGCTTGCAGGTCTGCTGATATTTAGTATTTTATACAGTTTTCTAACCTACTACCCCACACTTAAAGGGATTCTGTCACGACTTTGATTGATATGTAAATGTGTCCTGAAGGTGCCCAGAGGGGCGTTTTTTTCTTCTTAGAGAGCCCAGTACCGCCCCTCTTACAGTGCCCAGCCCGCCTTCCTTGTACTGTCTAACCGCCGCCTCCAGCCTGCCACAGCCTCTCCTCCCCCTCCCTCACGCCGAACGAACTCTCGCACAGGCGCAGTATCCACTGAGGGCTGCGCCTGTGCGATCAGCAGGAGACTGAGGGCGGCAGCTTCATCTTCGTCACTGGGCATGCGCCGAGCCCAGTGACGTCCGATGCTCGCTCTTCCCTCAGTCAGCAGGGAAGAGCGAGCATCGGACGTCACTGGGCTCAGCGCATGCCCAGTGACGAGGATGAAGCTCCTGCCCTCAGTCTCCTGCTGATCGCACAGGCGCAGCCCTCAGTGGGTACTGCGCCTGTGCGAAAGTTCGTTCGGCGTGAGGGAGGGGGAGGAGAGGCTGTGGCAGGCTGGAGGCGGCGGTTAGACAGTACAAGGAAGGCGGGCTGGGCACTGAAAGAGGGGCGGTACTGGGCTCTCTAAGAAGAAAAAAACGCCCCTCTGGGCACCTTCAGGACACATTTACATATCAATCAAAGTCGTTTTTTGCAGTAACTGCTGGACGGATTTCAAGATCAAAGAGCACAGCCTAATCCAGGTAAGCTGTGCTTCATGGCTGCTTTAAAATCGTTTTTTGGCTTAGGGGAGGTGACAGAATCCCTTTAATGAGGGGGACCAGCGGGTCACCAAGCCTGCTGCTCATTCCCTACTTGTGGAAGATAACGAGGCATGGTCGATCACAAATCCACCAGCATCCGCTAGCAATGGAGTCACCTTATCCGTCAAGTCCACCAGTTTTTCCAGAGTAGCTTCCATCCCAAAGGGGCAGCACGTCGACGAAGGTTACTCATCTGGACATGACAGAGGCACAGAAAGAGGCCGAAAGGTAAGTATTGCTTTCTCGCCCAGTTTCCTTGGGGGACACAGAAGACCTTGGGTATAGCTCATCTCCATAGGAGGCGTGACACTAAGTGAAAACTGTTAAGCCCCTCCTCCACAGCTATACCCTCAGCCTGGAGAGAGAGGCTGCCAGTTTTTGCTTAGTGTCCAAGGAGGCAAGACACTCCCTGCTACTGCAGGGCTGTTTTCTCCTTTGTTTTTAATTTTGATTTTTACTTTTTCTTTTCTTTTTGTTCCAGACATTACGGGACAACAGAGTCGCACTAGACCTCTCTGTTTCTCCCGGGGTTGAGCTGCGCCAGTGCCGGTCATCCGCACTGCTGCCTCCCCCACAGAAGGCAAGGTGGACCAGGGCAGCCCAGCTCCCCTGCATCCCGCCAGCGCAAGGGTCGCCCGCACGCCAAGCCCCTCTTCCAGCGTCCTGCCACTACGGTGCCAGTAGCTGAGGGGGCGACCCTGCTGGAACGGACCGAGGGTGAAGACGGCTGTGGTGAGAGAGTGGCTTCTCCAGCCCTACGACCCCCTCCCCCCACCCAGGTCTCCTGCGTGACTGACCCCCATATTGGTCCCTGCTGGTCCTAGGCTGGCCCCATCCTAGCTTGTTTTATTAGCTCCCTCTCCTCCCCTCCACAATAGGTGCCCACTGAGGGGTTATGCTGGCGTCCCTATCATGCCGCCCAGGGAGCTGCCTCTATACGGGCACCCGGTCACAGGGTTCCCCCCCCCCCCCCCCCCCCTATCGCCTTACCGGTGCGCTGCTCAGGGCCAGAGGCCCTCTCCTGACGGCTGCAGCGTAGGGCCCTTGTTTCCGGTCCGCGGGGTGGGCACCCGCGGCCGGCATGACTGGTGCGGTGTCCCAGCAGACCCTGGCGACCACTGCTGCTCTCAGAGGCTGTCTTTCCGGTCGGCCGGGGGCCGCAGAAAGATTCGGGCCCCCTGACTGTTCCGGCCCGCGGGGTGGGCTCCCGCGGCCGGTATTATGCACGCGCCGCTCCGCTCCCTCCAGGTCCTTGCCGGTACCTCCGGGCACCGCGAAAATTTAGGCCCCGGCTTCGCGGCCGCGAAAATTTAGGCCCCGGCTTCGCGGCCTAGTAGGCCGCAAATTTCCGGCCTCGATTGGAGGGGGCGGGCACTCTCCAGGCGCGAATTCTTCCCGCCGGAGGTCCCCCCGCCCCCAGGGCATCGCTGCACCGCTCTCAGGTCGGATCCCTGTTAACCTCTTGGATGCCGACGGCTCCCATCTGGAGGAGACCCTAGGATGGCTAGCCTCTCAAAGAGGCTGTGCCCTTATATGGTGGCCCCTTCCTGCCTCAAAGAGGCTGTGTTTTAGAATAATAAATAAATAAAAAAAAAAAAAAAAAAAAAAAAAAAGAATTAACAGTATGTGTGTATATATATATATATGAGGTATCTGTATTTTTTTGTTGGCTGCGCAGGATGCTGCAGCCTGACCTTAGAGCGCTGGCCGTATGCCTGCCCCTATTCCATAGGCGGCATGTTGCGCTCCGTGGCACTGGCCAGGTATACATGTTCCCCTTCTAGGCGGACCCTTGCCCTCTCCTGGGATACGGCGCTGGCCAGGTGCAGGCCGCCCTTTTCTATAGGCAGAATTAGTCGCCTTCTCCAGTCACGGTACTGGCCATGTGCATGACCCCCCATTATAGGCGGCATACTGCACTCTCTCTGGCTGCGGGCTGGCCTTGTGCATGACCCCCTTCTGTAGGCGGAATACTGCCCTTTTACCGCATACGATGCTGACCATGTGCACGACCCCCTTCCATAGGCGGAACGCTGCACTCTCGCTGGGTTTGCTACGGCCATATGCGTGACCCCCTTCCATAGACGGGACGCTGCACTCTCGCTGGATTCGCTACGGCCATATGCATGACCTCCTTCCATAGGCCGAACGCTGCACTCTCGCTGGGTTCGCTACGGCCATATGCATGACCTCCTTCCATAGGCGGAATGCTGTACTCTCGCTGGGTTCGCTACGGCCTTATGCATGACCTCCTTCCATAGGTGGAATGTTGCACTCTCTCTGGCTTCGCTGCTGGTCATACGCATGACCTCCGTCCAAAGGAGGGCTGCTGCGCTCCCTCTCTCTGGATTCGCTGCCGGCCATATGCATGACCTCCGTCCATGGGCAGAACGCTGCACTCTCGCTGGATTCGCTGCCGGCCATATGCATGAGCCGGCCATGTGCATTGCCTCCTTCCATAGGCGGAATGCTGCACTTTCTGGATTCGCTGCCGGCCATACGCATGACCTCCGTCCATAGGCGGACTGCTGCACTCTCTCTGGATCTGCTGCCGGCCATGTGCATGAACTCCTTCCATAGGTGGTTTGCTGCACTATCACTGGATTCGCTGCCGGCCATGTGCACGACACCTTCCTTGGGTGGTGTGCTGCACTCACTGGAATCGCTGCCAGCAATGAGCATGTATCCTTTCCTCAGGCGGCATATGCACAACGCCACTGACTGTGGTTGTTTTCTCGCCAGTGCGTTGCTGGCCATGTGCATGTCCCGCATCCTTGGCGGGGTGCTTGCATTTTTGCTGGATGCGATGACGGCCGTGTGCATTACCCGCCCCTTTCTGGGTGGAATACTGCTCTTTCGCCGGATATGTTGCGGGCCATACACGGCCCACCTCATCCATGGGCAAGAATTTGCACCCTCACGTGACCCATGGCTGTCCTTGAAATGCTGTGCGGGATTCTTGCTTGTTCTCCTTCGTTGTGGAGTAGTTGCACTCTCACAGTATTCGGTGTTAGGTGGGTTATTGCGCACTCGCTTTATGGTAAGATAACCCCGTGCATGTCCCCCTTTCTCTGGGCGGACCTCCTGCGTTCCCGCTGGGTACTGTGCGGCCATGTGATTAGTCACCTTCTGGGCGAACTATGGTATGTTCTACTTCTCTGAAGTTGTTACTGGCCTTGGGCAACCCCCCTTTGGGACGGGCCTTTGCATTCTTACCAGCTGCAGTGTTGCCAGGTGCATTTCCCCCTTTTCTGGGGGGCCTGCCTGCGTTCCCATCGCATGCCATACTGATGTCTTGTGCATCACTCCCTTTCAGGTTGCACTTTGCACTTCCGTTGATACTGTTGGGCTCTGTGGCTGATCCCCTTCACTGGGTGACTATTTTTTTGCAGTGAGCGGAATTTTCTGGTGCGCTCTGTCCGTTGTTTGGGCCGTGTATGCCTTCTCCCATAGGTGGGTTGGCCTTCTCACTGCTTGCGGGGCTGTTCGTACGTATGCCTCACTTCCTCCTGCGACATACCCTTTTTTCTCTTGGGATGTGGTGCTGTCACGGGCCTTGCACTCTTCTCTAAAGAGATCATTCTGTCCACCTGTATAACCCTTGGGTGCTGTCATACAAGCATTACAAGTATGCCGCTGTATTCAAAGGTGTATTCTTTAGATATGAGTAGATGGGCTCTACTTGCTCTCTACTTCGCCGAGCTGGGTGGTGCTCGTTTTTTCTGGTTTGGCCTGTATATTGTGGTCCCGTTGTTTCGGCATCCACCATGTCCGTTGGCCTTTCCACCTGGGGAGTGTTCGTGGTTCTTTGATACGTACCCTTTCGTTCTCCCGTGCACTCGCTTCCCGGCGCAAGTGGTCACTGGGTCGAGAGTGCCGTTTGCAGTGCCACTCGATTTCTGCGTTAGCTCTGGCGGGACTGCTGTTCCCTCGCCTGCTACTGTTTTTTCCTCCTCTTCGGGTGTCGTGCAGTATGAGTTTTTTCTTTTGGCGCCCCCTCTGCGCTTTAGGCTGGTCCGCTACCGGGTTCGGGCCGCTTTTCTCGGGATGGTCACCCAGCTGCTCTTGGGTGCTCACTTACCCAGGTCCGTAGGACCTCCACCTTGGGTTCTTCAGGGTACTCGCCTTCTGCGTGGCAGTGAACCGGGCGTCTCGGTGAGCGGGGTTCTGCCTTTGAGCTGTCCTATGGCTTCCCTGTTGCCCACTCCTCCTTTCAGTTGTAGGGTGTTATGCCGGCCTCTGTCTCGACTGCCTTTTTTCGCCGGCTCTGCTTGGCTCCCACTCGGTTTGGCTCGGCTCCCTCCGATGTGGCTTTTGCCCGGCCGCGCTTCAGTGGCTGTTCCTTCGCTGCCCTCCCCTCTGGGGAGAGCTTGGTTGTTCATGTGGATGGTTCTGATGTTCCTCTTGGCCTCGTGCTGTCTCCCTTGTTCACTCTGGCTGTAACTTGGGAGGACCCCCATTCGGTCGAGATTGTCATTAGATCTCCCACACCGGGACTGTAGGACGTCTTCCTGTGGTGGCTACATCAGCATGGACTTTAGCCTGTCTTGTCCTGGCGGTTGCTGGGCGGACCCTTCGGTTCCTTCCGTCTGTCCTTCTGCTCCCCCACTCCGGGTGGTTACAGGACTACGTTGCTCGGGGGCCGACCGGACCAGTTTTTGCCGACCGTTCTGCCGGTGTTACTGGTCTG
Source organism: Bufo gargarizans (assembly GCF_014858855.1). Taxonomy (NCBI): domain Eukaryota; kingdom Metazoa; phylum Chordata; class Amphibia; order Anura; family Bufonidae; genus Bufo; species Bufo gargarizans. The sequence goes on from NC_058083.1 coordinate 83,530,223, forward strand.
CGCCTGTTCACATTGGGTTTCACCCGCTTGCCCAGGCGACTCTAGCGGGCTCGCTAGTGTTCGCTCCTGGCCGTGTTTTGTCCAGGATCTGTTGTAGGACTTAGGGGTTTTACCGGGGGTTCTGTGGGAAGCTGGGCGTTCCCCCACTCTGCCTTTCTCTCTCCATGGTTCTGTCTTTCTCCAGTCCGACCTGGATCTGGGACTGGGACTCTGTTGCTTGAAGTGTCAAGTGTCAGCGCTGTCCTTCCCCTTTCGGCGTTCCCCGGCCCTCTGGGCCTGTCAGGGCCCTTTTCCGTGGAGCGGCTTTGGGGTTCCCTCGTACTGCCCCTGGGTACCGCCCTGGGCATTGCATACTGGGCTCTTGGCGCTCCAATCTTTCCCTTGGAGCCGTTACAGGAGTTCTCTCTACTCCTTCTGTCCTGTACGGTTATGTTTCCGTAGCCGTCGTGTCTCTGGCGGGTGCCTGGGTGGCGGCCCTTCTTGTTCCGAGCCTTCTCTTTCCTCGGGACAGGGCTGTTCTCCATCCCGTCTCTTCCTTCCTTCTGAAGGTGGTGTTTGTCTTTCATTTTAACGGGGCTTTCGTCCTCCCCTTCCCACCCCCGGGAACGGACACTTCACCGATTTGGGAGTTGTTTGGGCCTTGCGGTTTTTACTTGGAGATCTCCGACTCTTGTCGACGTTCGGTCTCTTGGTTTTCCAGGAGGTCCGCGCAACGGGTTGGTGGCCTCCGGGGTGGCTTTCCTCCGCTTTCTCACAGTGGTTGTTGCTGTGGTTACCGCACCAAGGGCGGGGTTCTGCTTTTGGTGTCACCGTTCGTTTCACCGGAGCGGTCGGTGCCTCCTGGGCCGGTGGCGTTTGGTTTCGGCCATGCGTCTGTGCGCGGCGGTCACTGGTCTGCCTTACAGCGTTCTACAGGGTGCATACTCTGGCTTCGGCAGATGCTGCCTTGGGCCGCCTGGTCTGCGGGCGGCGGTTTCTTGATGCCTTCGGGTGATTCGCCTTGGTGCTGTGGTCCCTCCCCCTTTTGGACTGCTTTTGAACGTCCCAAGGTCTTCTGTGTCCCCCAAGGAAACTGGGCGAGAAAACGAGATTTTTGTATAACTTACCAGTAAAATCTCTTTCTCGCTCTTTCCTTGGGGGACACAGCACCCACCCATTCTTTGTTTTTTCTCTACACGGTTTCCGAGTTGTTTTACCCGTTGGGTAGTTGGCTTGTTGGTTCCACTTTTGGACTTTGCCTTTTTTTCACTACTTGGACACGCAACTGGCAGCCTCTCTCTCCAGGCTGAGGGTATAGCTGTGGAGGAGGGGCTTAACAGTTTTCACTTAGTGTCACGCCTCCTATGGAGATGAGCTATACCCAAGGTCTTCTGTGTCCCCCAAGGAAAGAGCGAGAAAGAGATTTTACTGGTAAGTTATACAAAAATCTCGTTTTTCCCCACCACAACTTAATTTCTCCCATGGATACTGTCTAACTGTCCACTGTGCTCTGATCAGAACTGGTGCCTTCTCCTTCTTGTCCCAATAGTTGGGTCACTGATTGTTTAATCCCTTTATGGATACAGCGAGCTAGTTCCCCACAGCCGGTCTGTGACCCCTACTTTCCCCTAGTTCTCGCCAAATCCCGGGACAGTCTTCCAGCGTACTAAGATGGAATTCCCTCTACTTCTGGCCTCCCCGCTCATCTCGACCCTACACCCGGGGAATCTCTAGTGTCCTGGCCTGCCACCTTGTTCCAGGCCCTGGCTCCCCTCTTGATTGCCTGCCCAGACACAGTCTTGTGCAGTTCGGGCCTTTTTGCACCACTCTGGGGGAGAATAACCATTCATCCTCCCAGATCCTTCTCTTTTTTTCACCAGAGGGCTCAGTGGATCCTCTCTAATTTAGTCCCCTGCTTTGCCCTGGCCTAGGCCTCAACTTAGAAGGCTAATGCCACCCCAGTGCACCACTCTCTGCTTCTTCTGTGTTACAAAGCTTTTGTTTTCCTCCATTGTAGGGGCCAGTTCTTGGCTACCTCTGCAGCTAGCTGGTGTAGAGGAGAGCATTCCAACCAGGATTCTTCCAGTGTGCCAGAGGGATCTCATCTAGGATGCCAGCATTTTGGCTGTGCTTTTTCCGATGTCTTAATTTAGCCCACTTCTTCTGCGGCCTACGAGGCCGCATGTCCAGTGGTACCACCAGTGGTGACTGGTCTGGTACTGGAGCTCAACTGCTGTGTCTCCCTCACCACTTTGAACCCAACTTTACCTCACCTTAGGGCCATAATTAACCACTTCAAAGCTATGAGGGCAAGGGGCTCTGTGTACTGGCCAGGCCCTCTTGTTTTCCTATGGTACCATAGCCTCATGGCATGTTTTCCTATGGTACCATAGCCTCATGGCATGTTTTCCTATGGTACCATAGCCTCATGGCATGTTTTCTTTGCTTGGGAAAAGCATACTCCACGCATTAGCACACTCCATTCTTTGGCAAGGCTATGCAGTTCATGGTGCACCGGGTACCTGCATTACCACCTTTATTATACCAAACGTCCTCATTACTCTCCTTGCTCTGTTGCTTCCTGACGTACTTGGTATGCATTAGCAGTTCTGTTGTATATCAGGCAGCCTTATCTCACCCTTGAGCATTGGCACTGTCACCTGCTGTGGTACTGGACCTCCGATGCAGCTCTGAGGTACTCCAGTCAGGTCTATTACTCTCTTCAAAGGTGCAGTACTCACACTATCACTAGATTCTGTAAGCCTGCACAATTCTGATTTTACTGGACAATTAGCTTTGCTGCCTTGAGTTAGTGAAATACTTGCACTATCACTAGCTCCTGTATATGACAGACCTTCGTAGTCCTGTGGAGAATTCACACTTCCTCCGAATTCTGTATCTGACATGATATAATTCTGTGGTCTACCAGGCAGATGCATTTCTTCTTTATTTTGCTGGAGTGATTGTGCTGTTGCAAGACACTCTTATCTGGCAATCCTGCACAGCTCTGTCATTTTCACAGATTGTTGCCTTTCCACCCTTATTAGGCGGAATCCTTATATTATCACTACCTGCTGTATCTGTCAGTCTTGAATCATTGAGAAGCCGTTGACACAGTGTTTTTTTCTGGCGGAATTTTGGTCTGGACACTGCACTAAAATTTGTCCGGTGGCCACATGCTTTTTCCCTCTCATTCTTTTCAGTGGGAGGCAACACTGCAGATCGCAGAGCTTTATGTCCCCTGGGACTGCTTTTGGAATGTCCCATGCTCTTCTGTGTCCCCCAATGATACAATGATATGGGCCTCAAAAGACAATAGAATTTTTGGGACTCGCCTGTAAAATTCTTTACTCGTCTGTATCATTGGGGGACACAGCAAAGATCTTTGGTATAGCTGCTGCCACTAGGAGACAGACACAAAGCAAAAAGTGTTAACTCCTCCCACCAACTATACCCCTCTTGTGCCACTGAGCTAATCACTTAATCACGTTTAGCTTTGTGTCTGTAGGAGGCAGACGTCTGCCCTGCATCATGCATTTAAAAAAAAAAACTGACTTGGGCCCAGGGTGGAATTATCCCCCGGTTACCCACCTGGCAGCAAAGCGGGATGCTCCCTACCCTCCCCAGCAGCCAGGACAGAAGAAAAAGTGCCTTGGAGGACCACCAAATCCTCCACCACCCGCCAGCCTTGGGCCTTCACTACCCCTAGCACCATTCCTCCCCACCAAAGTGAGCGACTTGGGCAGCTGAAGGACCCTGCTGAAGCCAAGGCCGGACAAGGCACCATCCTTCAGTGAACGGGAATTTGGTGAGTATGTGAGATTCTCATTTGGCCTGGCGACGACTCCCAGGGTCTTCACGAAGGTTCCAGTCATGGCTATCCTCCATTCCAGGGGGATAACGGCCAACCCCTTACCTCGATGATATCTTAATCAAGGCGCCCACCCAGGAGGCCAACTCGGAGAGCACCCAAATTGTGTTGCACATGTAGCCCACTTTGGTTGGATTGTCAACCACAAGAAGTCGTTTCTCCATCCATCCACCTCGATCACCTTTCTGGGGATGACTGTGGACACGCAGACAGCAAAGATACTTATTCCCCTGGAGAAACAACGATCCCTCCGGAAAGCAGTCAAGGCACTTCTACCTCACCACGCAATCCTGATTCCCAAGTGTATGCGAACTCTAGGCCTCATGGTGGCATCGATGGAGGTTGTGCCCTTCACACAGTTCCACACTCGCTTCACGTGGCAATCTCCGATTTTGGGACAAAACCGTGGCCTCCCTGAACCATCCCATGTTTTTCTCAGCTGCAGTTCGCCACTCACTCCACTGGTGTCTCCAACCTGTCCAAAGGCAGATCCTTCCTTCCTCTCAATTTGTCAGCCCTCACCACAGACACAAAGCTAAGTGGCTATGGAGTGGTCTTCCTAAACCACATAGTCCATAGCCGATGGTCCCACCTAGAGACAGGGCTGCTCCGAGAGATTCTGCTAGCTCTCAGACACTGGACTTGGATGGTAATGAGCCTCCCAATCAGGTTTCAATCCAACAATGCAACTGTGGTGGCCTACCTAAACCACCAAGGAAGAACTGGCAGCGATGGCAGACAGCAAAGATCTTCAAGTGGGTGGAGAAGATGGTTCCAGCTTTGTCAGCAGTCCACATCCCAGGAGTGGACAACTGGATAGCCGTCTTCCTAAGCAGGGAACGCGTAGACCTGGAGAATGGACCCCCATCCTGATATACTCTGCACCAGATGGGAGACACTGGACACCGACTTAATGGCTTCCAGGCTGAACAACAAGGTGCCATACTTCGTAGCCCGATCCCGGAACCCCCGAGCGGCAGCAATGGCCACACTGGTGCATCCTTGGCACAAGTTACAGCTCTTGTACATATTTCCCTTCCTGCCGCTACTTCCCAGGGTCCTCAAGAAGCTCAAAGCAGAAGGCATACTGGCAATCATCATGATCGCACTTATTGGCCCAGGCAGTAGGTACGCCAATCTGGTAGCTCTGTTGGCGGACACACCATAGTCACTACCTCCCAGAGAAGATCTTCTCTTATAAGGTCCGATCTTCCACCCACATTCAGACACTCTTAGTTTGACGGCATGGTGGTTGATACCACCATCTTAAAGGATTGTGGGTTTTTGGATCTGGTGATCCAAACAATTCTAAGGGCTAGGAAGCTGATGTCCTCGAAGGTATACTATCGCACATGGAGGTCTTTCTTTCAATACATTACAAGTATTGTCACTTTTCTCCAGGAAGGCCTCGATTTGGGGTTGGCCCTCAGCTCACTCAAAGGCCAGCTGTCAGCCCTCTCCATCAATGCCCCTTGGCTTCCATCTTGGCAGTCCATATCTTTATTCAGGGGGTTACGTATCTGGTATCCCCATACCATCAGCCTACCCCTCCATGCGACCTCAACTTAGTTGTGGACGCTCTGCAGCTGTCCTCTTTTGAATTTAGATTCCTCTCCACCTGCTCTCTTGGAAAGTCGCTTTTCTTGTGGCCATCATGTCGACTCAGAGAGTGTCTGACCTCGTTGCACTCTCTGCTAAATCCCCATTTCTGGTTTTGCATCAGGACAAAGTCATCCTGAGACTAATTTCCTCCTTTCTGCCGAAGGTGGTCTTCTCATTCCATTTGAATGAGGAGATAGTCCTCCCGTCCTTCTGTCCAGCCCATCCCTTAGACATGGTCCGGGCAATCCAAGATCTATCTAAATAGGACGGTGTCCTTTTGCAAGTCCCTGATGAGCCACTGAGATTTCTGGCGGCCGCCGAGTTCACTATCAGTTGTTGGATCAGGTCGTACATCGGCAAGGCTTGTCATTACAAGTACAGAGCGCTGCCCCTTCGGGTGAGAGCCCATTTCGCCAGAGCAGTTGGTGCCTCTTGAACAGTATGGCACAGGACCTCCCCTTTGCAAGTTTGCAGGGCAGCTACGTGGTCCTCCCTGCAAGCTTTCATGAAGTTCTATAGGGTGCATACTTTTGCATCCTTCGATGCGACTCTTGGTCACAGGATGCTACAAGAGGCAGTGCATCGACAGCACTCATGCTACTCAAGTTATTTCTTTGTCTTCCCACCCATAGGGACTGTCCTATAACGTCCCAGGTTCTTTGCTGTGTACCCCAATGACCTGGAGGAGAAAATTGGATTTCTTGTTACCTGCAAAATCCCTTTCTTGTCTCTTTCAGTTGGGGATACAGCACCTACTCGTCTTGTATATTCTGTTATCTGCACAGCACACTGTGATCCTTGTTGAGTTGTGTTCCCTTGGTTCGGATATTTTATTTTTTGCATAGGTTTGTTCTTTATTACTCATGTTTCTCCAAATAATATGATTCACCAAGTGCCTGGTGCCGTCACTGATGGCAAACAATTGGTAGAGTAGATAGATCTGTGCAGGAGATGTAGTTAGATCTCGGGGATTGTCTAGGCTGGATATAATTGTGGATGAGTACAATGTGTACACAAGTTTGCAGCCTTTGGATGTAAAGATGAGTGTTCCTATCCAACAACAGTAAACAGATCTTAAAGTGGTTGTCCCATCAGGGTCAGGACACCCCTGTATGAGCTGAGCAAGCAGTAGGTTTCACTCTGGCAGACTTGACGTGTCCATGTATTAGGCTAGTTTCACACTCGTAGTAGAGATCTCCAGCAGGCTGTTCCAGCAGAGAACAGCCTGCTGTAGCTCTCTGGATCCCATTATTGTCAATGAGGCTGGCGGGCATGTGGTAACATCCGGCTGTCCCGGATCCAGAGAACTCTAATGCAGATGTGAAAGAAGCAGAGGAAATGTCTGTCTGGCTGTTTCTTTTCCAGCCTAATTAGCTTGCTGAGAGCCGGACCGCATATTAAAGGGGCTGTCTGTTTTAAATATCTACATGAAGCAGTTTAACAAAGTTCACGTTTTTGTACATTTTTTTTTGTTCCATTTCTATTCTCTTTCTACAGGATTTGCCAAATAATATGATTCACCAAGTGCCTATCAAATCGCTGCCACAGGAGTGGCTGTGGTGCGAGACGTGGTGCGATGAGGCATCTAAGAAAAAAGCCAAGACTATAGACCTGGTGAGTGGATTTTGACTGGATTGAAGGTGGATTCATGTTAGATGTTTAAAGACGTGGTCTCTTAGCGAGTGGATTTTCCGTTGTGTGCCAAGTACGCAACATTGGTTAGGTGCTTCTTCAGCTATTTTATGATATCTTCTCATTTATAGTGCAACAACCCAAAGACCAAGGAGCCAAAGTTAGAAGCTGCAGTACGTATTGTCCCAGAATGGCAAGACTACGACCAAGAAATCAAGAGACTGCAAAGTCGTATTCTGGAGGTGACTTCTGGTACTGTAGAAGATCAGCCTGATGTCATTAGGCAGCCAAATACACAAGGTAACTTGCTGTATAGTATGTTATTTATAAAGGAAAGCGTAGCATCATGTATTTTTAATTTCCTCCTTTGAATAGTTTTTCTATTTTAGTGATTATGACAATGGTGGGATGTCAGTGTGATCATTCTATAGGACTAAAATTGTATTACATAGCCACCAAAAACAATAGTGTATCCTGTGTAGAGCACAATTAGTTTTTAATGGGGAAATCCATCCCAAATTGAACATTTGATGGCAGAGATATGGCAGATGATAACATTACTGTAACCAATTCAGTGCCAGATTTAAGTATCACTGATGTGACCTTCAGGCTGGGCTCACACTTGACTGAATAGCTGCGGATTTGCTGTTGTGGATTTTTGAGCAACAAATCCGCAGCGTAGTATAGTACCAGCAAAGTGAATGAGATTTTAAAGGCCTTTTCCACGATTTAACTGATGACCTATGCAAAGGTCATCAGTATCTGATCGGTGGGGCTCCAACACCCGGGACCCCTGCTGATCAGCGGTTCGAGAAGACAGCAGCATTCCTGTGAGCATCACGGCCTTCTCTCAGCTCACCAAGCACAGCACCATACATTGTATAGCGACTGTGTTTGGTATCACAGCTCAGCCCCATTCACTTGAATGGGGCTGAGCTGTGTCTAGGCCCCGTGACTGATGAATGTGACGTCACTGGCCTAGGCAAAGCTGGAGAAGGCTGTGACGCTACTGTGAGCACTGCTGCCTACTCAAACAGCATGGTCCTGGGTGTCGGACCCCCACTGATCAGATACTGATGATCTAATCAGAGGAGATGGGTCTTCAGTTCAAAAAATCTCAGAAAACCCCTTTAAGAAATCTCATCTACACACCGCGTACAAAACATGCAGAGTAAATTGACCTGCGGTGCAGATTTGAAATCGGCAGCATGTGACTTTTATGCTGTGGTTCTCCCCAGCGGATTTCACCTTTTGCTTTGGAGCGTGAAGTCCTCTGGGCTTTCCGTAGCAAAAACTTCTGCAGACTTTTCCGCTACAGTTTTTGGTACATATGGACATACCCTTTGGGTTAGTTTTAATTGTTGGGTCAGACATTGCTACCATAGAGAAACGGTAGTAGTTTTAGAAATCAGCAGATGTATACGTCTACGTAGTCAATCGTGTGATCTTCTGTCAAAACGTAAGGTTTCATTGGATTTCCCTTTTAACCCTTTCACTCCCAGGACAATTTTAACACACTTGACACAACTAAAAACCTTCATTGTAAATGTAAAAAATCCCAGACCAGATGGGAGAGGTGACTGTAACAGGCTGCATTCTTTCTTCCTGATATCAGCTTTCCCCCTGCTACCACTCCCCTACAGACCCACACACCCACCCTGCGCCCTGAATATTGAGCCAATGGCATCTTTTGAAAGATCCTGGGACATAACATGATGCCAAAATCTAACCTCTAGACCTCATAGTCTACCTGCGGTTAGCATTTAAAGTCACAACATAATATGTACATTCAGAAATAGAGACCACAATGACTGAAAGGCAATTATTGTATCACTCGTGGAACCACGTTAGAGGGCATCCAAGACACGAGCACCTAAAAATCACAAAGACGTGATTTCCTTCCAGTGAGAAACAGTGTTTGACTTATTAGTAAAATGGCAATAAAATGGTTAAATATATTTTATTAAAGAATTATAGAAGAATTTTCTCACTCGTACCATTGGGGGACACAGAAGACCATGGGTATAGCTGCTGCCACTAGGAGGCGACAAAAAAAAGTGTTAGCTCCTCACCTCAGCTATACCCCTCCTGCAGACACTGAGTTAATCAGTTTTAGCTTAGTGTCCGTAGGAGGCAGACCTCCCTGCTTTGCAGGTCTGCTGATTTTTTTTTTTCTCTTTTTCTTGCTTTAGCTGGGCTGCTGGCAAACTCCAAGCTGCCTGCGTTCCCACCCAACAGACTGGAGTCCAGGGGGTTCCCAAACCCGCTGCTCGTTCCCGGTCTCCGGGAAGGAGGACCAAACGTTCCTAAAGCCCCTGTATTCCGCCAGCTTTGAGTTCATCAGGTACGGTCTCCGCTAAGTCCACTCTGTTACCGGTGAAGCTACCCTCACCAAGGGGTAACACACCAAACCTGGTGACCCGGCTGGAGCCAGGGGGGCAGAAAACGCCATATGGGTGAGTATTCTTTCAGTCCCCAAGGCCCATTCCTCCTCCCTCCCCCTTCTCAGGTTTTTCCATGTAAATATCCCCCACCGAGGCCTGCTCACCTTCCCCTGAGGCCTCAGTTTTGGCAGGCGTCCCTTCCCTGCGCAGGGGGTGGGGGAGAGGGTTAGGGTTGGGGGGAGGGGAGACTTTATGTCAGGTCATGTTCTGCTTATTCCTAGCGTTCCGGTCCATGTCTTCCGCCGGGGCCGCTGGTAATCGAGGCCCCGGCTTCTCTGCGGCCTACCCCCTATCTGGCTCCCCATGGCATTTCTTTAGCTCCAGGCCGACATAATGTCTGGCTGGGGTATGTCGCAGGTTTGCCTTCCTGCTCCCTCCCTGCATTGCTGCCCCAACCAGTCGCCAATAAGCTCCGCCCCATGGGCTTAACCCTTTCCTTGCCTTCAGTACTGCTGCGCTGGGCAAAATGCTTCCTGGACTTGAGACAGCTGGGGGTTTAGATTTGAGCTGTATGTAATTAAAAACTATATATATTACCTAGCTATCTGGTCCTGTTCTGGACCTAGTTCCCACCGCCATTCCGTAGTCAGAGTTACTACAGCTGGATGCTCGCACTACCGCTGGATACATACGTCTGGTAGCGCTACTTTCCTTCCATAAGCGTCAGTCTTGCACTACCGTGGGATACCGCATTCCATGTAGTTCCATAGGCAAAGTCGTTTCACTACTACTGGATTCTTTAGGTCCTGTCACATTCCTCTCCTTCCTTAGGCGGAATATGTGCGCTTACACTGGATACTGTACAGCCTGTAGCATTACCCTCCTTCCATAGGCGGAGTAATTGCACTTGCACTGGATACTGTACAGCCTGTAGCATTACCCTCCTTCCATAGGCGGAGTAATTGCACTTGCACTGGATACTGTACAGCCTGTAGCATTACCCTCCTTCCATAGGCGGAGTAATTGCACTTGCATTGGATACTGTACAGCCTGTAGCATTACCCTCCTTACATAGGCAGAGTAATTGCACTTGGACTGGATACTGTACAGCCTGTTTGCTCACTTCTTGTGGGTATCAGTACGGTTTTCTGTGCCTGGTATAACCTGCCGATTTCTATGGCGCTGGCTTAGCGCCTTGTTCCCTTCACATGTAGTGCATTGTCTCTACCATCTGCTACGGTGACAGCACCAGCCTTACCTCCTGGTGGAGTTTGGGTATGCACTTATTCATTTTGCTTATGTGAGTTGTCTGCATTGCTCCCCTCACCGGGTAGAGAGGTCGTACTGTCCTTGTTGTCACCCCTAAATCTGGTTCCCTACTGAGCCGCATCAGTCTCTTCTACTTCTCCACTTCCGCAGGGCGAGTAGTTGCACTTTCTCCAGATGCTGTTTCTGCCTGCTCGGCCAGTTTCCATAGCCATTGAGTTCTCGTATGCCCCCTTTCTGCTGTAGAGTGCCTGCGCTGGTGGTATTGGTTCTGTTACCAGTTTTTTTCTGGGACTTGTGGAGTTCGGTGTCGACACTCCCTTCCTGGCGCAGTATTTATGCCATCTCTGGTTCCTTTTAGCCCGTTTTGTGCATTCCTAGAATAACCCCATTCTTTTCTTTTTTAGGCGGGCTTGTTCCGCAGTGGCGGTCAACAGTGTCTGATGAGTTTACACAACCTTCTTATTTTCGTCCCTTTGGCCTAGGTGTTTTTTTTCTTCAGCTTCCTGTTAGGTCTGCCAGTTCAGGCAGCTTTCCATGGCGTATCTGACGGCTTCTCTCCTCTCTTGTTCTGGAATTTAAGTTCCTCCTCTGCCTACCTCTACTTATCACTTTGGCGTTCCCCTTGGGGAACACTCTTATGCAGCAAACCACTTGGCCATAGGTCTGAAGCGGACGTTTTTGCTTCCAGAGGACACTTTTTTTCCTGCCAGGTTACTCCCCTCCTTTTTTGTGGTTTGGGTCAGTTTCACTGCCTTGGTCCCATTGACTTTCTTCACATTTTCATGCCTGTCATCCAAGTTCTCTAGCCCTGCCTTGTTTGTCAAGGTCCCGCTGGAGTGGTTTTCTCTTCTGGTAGCCTCTTATGGTTTTGGGGCTTGCCTTCTGGCACCCTTTCTTCGGGGGTGCAAAATTTTTGTCACAGCTGCACTTCTCTGTCCCTTAATATGCAGAGGCCATTTTTAGTTTGTCTTCTTCTAATCAGTTTTCCATTGAGCGGTTCCCTTTTTTCTTCTCACACCAAGTTGTGCCTGTTGATGGCTCTAGCGTGTTTTTTTCCTGGGGTTCCCACCCATGGATATCACTTCCTCAGAAGTCTTCTGAATCCAGACTAGGTCTCTCTCTCCTGTATCTTCTGCAGTCTCCTAAACCGTGACTTATATTCTCTGGACTGTTGTTCTTCTGCCCAGCCGGAGCCTCTGCGTGTTCAGCCGCTCTCTGGCTGGCCTTCCTGGGAATGATTCTTCCTGTCCCTTTTCAGGGTTCCGGGTAAGTCCTTCCCCCGCAATTCTGTGCGGGGTATTATGACCGGCCTTGGATTCGTTGTGTTCTTGTTCCCTCCCCATGGTACTTCTATTTAACGTCCTATGGTCTTCTGTGTCCCCCAATGATATGAGCGAGAAAATAGGATTTTTTGCGCTTTCCTGTAAAATCCTTTTCTTGCTGAGTTCAGTGAGAGACACAGCACCCACCCAGTAAGTTCATTGCTGGTTCTTTTTGGTGGGTCCCACCTGTTTTTGGTTCTGACTCATCTCCAGCTCTCTTTCATACAATTGGTTTCTGTTGGCTTCTCCTGGCTGCTCCTACTGCTTTTGTACAAACTGATTAGCTCAGTGTCTGCAGGAGGGATATAGCTGAGAGGAAGACCTAACACTTTTTTGCTTAGTGTCGCCTCCTAGTGGCAGCAGTAACTATACCCATGGTCTCCTGTGTCCCCTAATGAACTCAGCGAGAAAAGGATTTTACAGGTAAGCACAGAAAATCCTATTTTTCAAGATTTTTTTTAAATCAAATCATTTTTTTATTGCTCATAAATATTAAGCATTTTCTTCAAGGCACCGGTGAGTGCCGCGGCTTTCTCCATGCTTACCAAGCACAGCACTGTATATTGTATAGCAGCTGTGCTTGGTATCGCAGCTCAGCCTCATTCACTTAAATGGGGCTAAGCTATTCCTAGACCACGTGACCGATGTCACTGGCCTAGGGAACACTGGAAAAATATGAGATCTGCACACCCTAGATGGTGGGTGCTCGTAGAGGACAGACGTCAAATAGATTCACAGGAGAAATCCACGGCACACCATATGCATTACATCAATTAATCGTTTTTAATTCATAGTATTCTATACATCATTTTTGTGTTTTATCCAGAGCAATTTGTTCGAGCAATATAATTAGTTAAGTAATACAACCCCAACGTTTCGGTCGGTGTCGACCTTTATCAAGGGATCTGTAAAGAATATATAGTAAAAATGATAAGTATTACGGACGGAACAGTGATGCAACACTAGAGGTTAGGAATGAACTAGACAATATATATCGCTATGAGATGTGTCATCTTATAGTTTAAGAATTGAAATCTGAGTCTACAAGCAGCTTCCGCTCAGTGATCCAGGGCGGAAAGGAAAAAGATGAGGGAAATGAACATTGCAGAACAGGAGTAAAAGAGCTGGAAAGTAGCAAATATATGCAACTTGTACAATGCTAGGATGTGAAACACACTGTTATTACCTTGATGCATAGATGAATACTCAAAAACATTGCATTTAGATAGTAGGTATTAGTAATGGCTATAGGAAGCATATATACGGAGTAAGAGACCATATTGGGAGGTGGGGAGCATTAATGGGTATGGGGGGGGGGGGTTTGATAGACACGGAGAATGAATCATTATACAAAAAAGTAGGCTAGGATATCGAGGGGTACAATGACATGGCACCCAGAGGAGTTGATGAAGAGACAGTGTAAAGAAAGTATAAAGTAACCGGAATGATACGGTCATCAAAGTTTACAGGGGTGTTACTAATGTGCTAATGTAGCAAGGATCTACCAGGGGGACCTTACCTGTGACTTTGGATATAAACGGTCTGCTCTGGAGGTATGTGTCCGTACGCTATTGCGGCCATTATATAGCGATGTAGAGTGTAGCGTCTCACATGAGGTGGCGCCTACGTCTGACGTCAGCTGACAATGCGCAAGCGCGCGATCGTTCAATTCGATTACTGAGGGACGGGATATCTGATGTCATGCGTCTGTATTGTCTAAGAACGGGCGCATGCGCATAGCATAATATGAGGACAGAGAAGGGCAGAGACTATGCCCTTCTCTATGGGCGCTGCTAAAGTGTATAGTAAAGCGATGTGACGGGACCCCACTGTTGGTGAATATATTAAATGGAAGTATATTAATTAGAGGTGCTGGGTGTATTGATAATAATAAAGAAATAAATATTTTAGAGTTACAGGGAATATGTACGATAAGGGAGAGAGGAAATATTGAGAATATTGTTATGTTATATTATGGGGGAGATGGACCAAAGAAAAGAAAAAAAGAAGGAAGGAAAGAGGAAAGAAGAAGAGTGAAGAAGAGAAGTAAAGCCTCAGAATGAGGGAAGAAGGGAGGAAGGGGGTTAGAGAAAAGGAGGGGGGAAGACGAAAAAAAAGGGGGGGGGGGGCTTTGCTATGCTGACGACTTTGGGGTCTGGCGTAAGAAACTCCTGTTGACCAGCCATTATCATTGAGGAAAGCTGCTGCTACCAAAACTTTACAGCGTATTCAAATGAATGGCTGACCATGTGCTACATCAGGGCTCTCAAACTCTGTTGGGAATATGGGGCACACATAGAAACAATTTCCAGTTTATGGGCGACGTGCATTTAAAATATGATACAATACTTGTGTACCACACTCATCAGCCCGACCTTCATCTCAGCCGGCCACTACCGGGAATAACGTCAAGAGCTCCCCTAGTCCTTTTTTTTTTTTTTTGTGGCATTCTAACAAGTTTTTAAAAATAAATTTCACATGCCTGGTCAACCACTTCCTAATGCAGACCCAAGATGATACCCCAAAACTAATACAGACTCCCGGACCCTAAAATTAATACCGACCTCAGATCAGTCCACAAATTCATACAGACGCCAGATTAAACCCCAAGTGAGTCCCCAAATTTGTACAGACCTCAGATCAGACCCCAAATTTATACAGAGCCCCGAATTAGCCCTGAAATTTATACAGACCCCCAGAAGAGACTCCAAATTTATACAGAGCCTAGATCAGCCTCCTAATTCATACATACCCCAGATCAGACCACAAATTTATACATGCCCAGATCAGGCCCAAATTAATACAGACCCCAGATACAACCCCCAGGCGTAGGCTCCACCACTGTGTCTTGGTGCCAGCCCTGCACTGCGTCCTGGCATGTCAGCATGCATAGGGATTTTCGAGGTAACTGTATTTGGCAAAGGAGAATTAATAGATGAAGGTGAGAGAAAAGAATGGACACCAGTAAAAATAAAGGAGAAAATCCTGCAGCAGGAACACGAGTGGGATCCTGGCCACAACCCCATCGGCCAATTCAGTGACGTCTCCCTAGGTTACAATAAAGTAAAAGACTGCAGTCACATTTTATATTCATATTATATATTTTTGTTTTTACAGATCACAAGCCCCATGATGATTTATGATTCACAGATGTCTGCAGGAAAATGGACTCAAAAAGATTTTTTTCTATTTTTTTTAAACAAAAATTGAGAGATTATTGGGAATTTTACATTTATTGATTTTACAGAATGTCTGCGAAACTGCTGAATGGTTTGTGGTATTGGGGTATTTATATTTTGGGTTATCAATTTTTTTGCTTGGGGGAAACTGCCGTCTTTTTTTTTTTTACCCTTGTTTGAAAGATGCTACAAGATGGAAACAAAAACAACCAAAAATAGTTGGAAACCAAAAGTTGTTCCCCAGAACCCACTAAGTAATTAAACCACTAAAACCTGTTACAATGTGTTTACATGAACTCCTTTATCTACATGTGCAGGGAAATTAAATATCCTCCCGTATGTTCAAAGCAGATGTAAAGGCAGCTTATGGGTCCATTCACATGACCATGCCCATTTTGCAGCCGTGTGCAACCATTGACTGTAATAGGTCCATGATCCGCATGTTGGGGACATGAAGGGCTTCTGTGTGCTTCCGGGTCTACAACATGCAGATCGTTGACCCATTGAAGTCAATGGGTCCGCAGTGCGATGCAGGGTGTGGCCAGTGTCCGTGTTTTGCGGCTCTGTGTTATATGGGCCCTAATGGTGAGGGTATCAAATGTGAAGAATATTCGCTGTGTCCACCGTCATAGGCATTTATTTTATTGCTTCAATGCATCTGAAACACAAACTGAAGAAACAATCTATGCATGTAGTCTTAATTAAAAATATATTTTTGTATTTACAACTCCTGTTTACATATCTGTGTCACCATGGTAACAGACTACAAACAAACCTTGTGTAGTCGGTTCCTGCAGTATTCTCGCCACCCATCCACTACTACTGTCTAAAGCTGGATTTACACGGGCCGACTGAGCAGCTGATTTTCAGGAAGGAAGTGTTGCTTCTTGACAGTCGGCTGCTCGTTGAGTGAAGGAGACCACGCATTTATATGCAGCGATCTCCTTCACTGTATGAGGATGAGGGCTATTGCGATCCGTCATCCTCATACAGAATCATTGTTTCTGAGCATCAGATTGCTGTTTAGACTGCACAATCTTCTGCCCACAAGCCATGATTGGTGGTGCCTGCATCAATGACCGGATCACCTGGTGAACAAGAGTTTTGTTCGTTCATCAGGTGATCGGCGGCACATTCACATGGGCAGGTTGTCGGGAACGAAGGGTCGTTCCCGAAAATCTGGCCGATTCTCGGGCTGCGTAAATGCACCTTAAGAGTTAGGGATCAGATGAAATGCAGCAAGACTGCAGGATAGGACTAAGCAGAGTTTGCTGGTAGTTTATAACCACAGAGACACCAAGATCTGCATCGGAGCTGTAGACACAAAACGGTAGAATTTCTTTTATATCAATACTATTTGCACACATGCTTCTTTTTCGTTTTAGATTCCCTTTAACCGTAAAATAAATTGGTTTTAAAGGGCAAGATAGCCTTCAATAATGAGGTGGACATCTGGCAGCTTGGTCACCACCAGTGTCAAGACTGAGCGGCCTCAGCACTGTTGTCAGTGATGCTCAGTAGTATGGACCCCAGAATGTAAGATTGAATGCTGATAATGGGCGTCACTCTGAGGGATGATGTCAGATGTTCCAAGCGGATTCCTTGGTTGTGCTCTCATGCATATTTTTGGGGTCCCCTAATTCCTGTCTCCACCCTATGAAGCATAACTATATATAAGTAGCTTTCGGCATTGTCATACTGGAAGAAATGTTGTACTTTTGGCCAGGATTTTGTAGCCTTTTACAAAGGGATTCCATATATTGTCTAGGATTGTCATGGTCTTTTCTAATTCCACCATACTGGAAAAGCAGTGTAAGGAGGTCACCAAAGGGATACTGTATGTATGAGTGTGTATATATAGATCTTCAGTAAGTCGCTATATTTTCATTTTATTCTCATGTCTAATTGGGGCCACATACATGAACTTAAAGGGGTTGTCCAGGATTAGAAGAACGCTTTACATTACCACTCGTGACCATGGGCTGTGTCTGGTAGTGCAGCTCAGTCCTATTTACGAGAATTGCAGACCCTTTTTTATGATCTCAGATGATGTATTTTATATTGCATTTGTAACTCACTCAGAATATTTGATGAATTTTCTAAAAAGCCCGTTCATAATTTATCATGTGTGTCTCTCCCACGCTATTCACTGTACTGTACCTATTGCTTATATACAAGACGTGGCTATCGTGGATTGGGTATCAGTACAAGAAGCAATGTGAACATTTCCAATAATGTGAGCTGTAGTAAAAGAGATGGCTTTTAGTGGTCTGTAGACAATCTAGAAAATACGGTGATAGAATAGGCAGCACTGCCTGATGCAGGGGAGAGATATGGCAGAAGTAGGTAGGTATACAGGGATACTCTGTATTGTAGAAACATGCGAACAACGCGTTACAGGGCGGAAATGGCCTAACGATTAGGCTCTGTTCACATCACAATAATGGCCTCCATTTCACATATATGCTGAGAAAAGCTCAAAGTAAGATTGCTTTCAAAAACAGTTATGTTAATAGCTTATTTTTGACCAATTAATAAAATGCAATGTGAATGAACAAAAGAGAAATGTAAATCAAATCAAGATTTGCTGTGACCACCTTTGCCTTCAGAACAACATAACTTCTTCTACGGTAGGTACACTTGCATACATTTGTTGAAGGAACTCTGCAAGGAGGTTGTTCTAAACATTTTGGAGAACTAGCCACAGATCAAATCCTTCTGTCTCTTCATGTAATCCCAGACATACTTGATAGTGTTGATATCAGGACACTCTGGAGCCATATCTTCACTTCCAGGACTCCTTGTACTTCTTTACACTGAAGATAGTTGGCTGTATGTTTTGGATCGTTGTCCTGCTGCAGAATAAATTTGGAGCCAATCAGACTGATTCCTGATGGTATTGCGTGATGGATAAGTATCTGGGCATTGAGGACACCATTAATCTTGACCAAATCCCCAATTCCATTTGCTGAAATGCAGCCCCAAACTTGCAAGGAACCTCCACCTTGCCTCACTATTGCCCGCAGACACTCATTGTTGTATGGCTGCTCAGCCCTTCGGAGAACTAACTGCTTTCTGTTACAGCCACATACTTCACCTTTTGACTCCTCAGTCAAGAGCACCTGCTGCCACTTTTCTGCACATTAGTTCCCATGTTTTTGTGCATAGTTGTGTCTCTTGGCCTTGTTTCCACATTAAAGGTATGGCTTTTGGGCCACAGTTCTACCTGAAGACCACTACTAGGCAGATGGGTGTCCCTGGGTCCCATTAGTTTCTGACAGCTGTGAGCTGATGGCACTGCTGGACAGCTTACGATTTCAAAGGGAAATAAGCACGCTGTCTCTTTCATCTGCTGCATGAAGTTTCCTTGGCCCAAATACAGGCATATACTTAACCATCATGCAGTACCATCAGGGAGACGTCTGATTGTCTCCAAATTTATTCTGCAACAGGATTGCAACCCCAAATATACAGACAATGTCATTAAGAACTATCTTCAGCGTAAAGAAGAACAAGGGGTCCTGAAAATGATGATATGACCCCCACAGAGCCCTGATCTTGAGATCATCAAGTCTAACTGGGATTACATGAAGAGACAGAAGAATTTGAGCAAGCCTACATCCACAGAAGATCTGTAGTTATTTCTCCAAGATGTTTAGAACAACCTCCCTGCTTAAAAACTGTTCCACAAACGCCTAGAACATTTGCACACTACTGTATACCACTGACGGAGGCCTGTGATTAGAGGTGAGCGAATTTCATATTTTCGTTCACGCTTCGTTTGGTGGTAAAAGCTGAATTGCGTTATGGATTCCGTTACCACAGACCATAACGCAATTCTATGACTGAATGCATAACGGAGAGCCTTTAGAGGCAATCCCTTATTTATTCTGTCATAATAGAAGTCTATAGGCTGCAAAACGGATCCGTCCTGTTTCCATTATGCAGGGGAGTCCTCTTCCGTTTCCGTTATGGAAACGGGATGAATCTGTTATGAAGGCCATAGACTTCTATTATGACAGGATGAATAACGGAATGCCTCTAAGATAGCATAGTCTGACATTCCATACTTAGTTTTTTTGCAGTATACCATCGTATATCAACCAACAGAGGACTCCTGATAGGTTAAGGGGGTCTACTGAGTTGTGTTTTTACTTCCTGTGCTGCTCCGATCCAGCATCGCCACCCTGTCCTCTTTTTCCCCAGGCTGCAGCAAGTGATTTGTTGTTGTGGCTGCAGCTGTGACCTCCTGTATACCATTGCAGTCTATCAGTGGCCTCAATGTTCTTGTGTCATCCAGCTGCAGCAGTATACAGGACGTCACCATGTTACAGTTCTTTGCACTTTTAAGTCTGGGTATTTAGGGTAGATGTAAGGTTGCCGACCAGTCTTCAGATGACACCTCCAGAAATAATTCTTTGCGGACAAAGTCTGGGGCTTCGATAAGTGATACCTCCCTGTTTCTGGTGTAGAAGATTTATAATTGTATGTGATTTTTGTACTGCTCTGAATCAGAATGTTTCCATTTGATTAAAACATTTTTTTTGCTATCTCTGCCTCTGCTTCATCACTTCCATTTGATATTTTATTTGTACATTAGCTACACAAGGATTCAGTCACTTAGGCCCATATTATTATAAATTAACTTACAGATCATTGACTTGTTCGATTAGTTATTATTGATAGTAGTTGTCATATATGTCTTTGTCTAAGTGGTTGGCAGCTCATTAGAGATATGTCTCTGTTAGTGAAATATACAAGTTCAGAAGTTTTTGAAAGTTGGGTGATGAAGGTTGTCACTCAAGGCAACTAAGACCTAGAACTGAGCAGAAGCAGATATCATAGTAACATAGTACATAAGGCCGAAAAAAGACATTTGTCCATCCAGTTCGGCCTGTCATCCTGCAAGTTGATCCAGAGGAAGGCAAAAAAAAAACTTGCGCTAACACAGCAGAATAGAAATTGACACAAAAACAAGTCAGCTTATGTGTAAGGGGTTATCGAAGACAAAACCAGACCTCCAGGCGTAGCCAACCCGCGGTGGTGGTGATACCTGATCTACGCCACTGGATTCAGTCTGTGTGGCTCCGGTACTGCTGCTTCCAATCCCCTTTGCGCTGATATCGGACTCTATCGATGGAGGGACACACATGATCCAAGGGGAGCAGGTCCAGACTGTGGCTTGTGATTGGTTGCAGCAGTCACTTCCCCCTATGTTGGCGCAGAGCTGGAGCTCAAGTGCCAGTTCAGCAGCCACACAAACTGAATCCAGTGTCGGAGACCAGGTGAGTATCATCACCAATGCGGGTCGGCTATGTCAGGAGATCTGATTTAGTCTCGGATAACCCCTTTAAAGGGTTTTCTGCATTGGACAAATACTTTTTCTTCAAAGGGTTCTCCAACCATGAGGTGGCCACAGGAAGACCTGCTGCTTGGACCCTCAACTATAATCTGTGGGGATATACAGTATCTTGAAAAAGTATTCATACCCCTTGAACTTTTCAATGTTTTTTTACGTGACACCCACAATCTTACATGAATTTCAAGGGAACCCGTCATCAACTTTATGCTGATCTCACTGAGGCCAATATAAAGTAGTGACAGAAATGTTGATTTCAGCGGTCTGTCACTCATGAGCTAAAAGTAAGTGGTTGCTGAGAACCAGCATCATAATCATTGCAGCCCAGGCCTTGAAAATAGTCAAATGTACCTGAGAAGAGTCCTGGTTATTCATGAAGTCCTGCTCTTCTGCCCACCTGCTGATGACTGACAGTCTTTTACCTAGTTTTCTCCCTTATTCTCTAGGAGAGAACTGCCAATCAACAGCAGAAGAGCAGGAGACTATGTATAACCATGACTCTTCTACGGTAGATTTGACTGCTTTCAAGGCCTGGGCTGCAATGATTATGATGCTGGTTCTCAGCAACCACCTACTTTTAGCTCATGAGTGACAGACCGCTGAGATCAGCATTTCTGTTACTACTTTATACTGCCCTCAGTACGGTCAGCATAAAGTTGATTACGGGTTCTCTTTAATTGGGATTTTATGTGATAGACCAACACAAAGTAGCAAGTATGTTTGAAGTGAAATAAAAATGATACATGGTTTTCGAAATTTGTAGTAAATAAAAATCAAAAAAGTGTGGCGTGCATTTGTATCTCCCCAGCCCCCCCCCCCCCCCGAGTCAATATTTTGTAGGACCACCTTTCAGTTTTCTGAGTTTCTAGTGATTTGAATGGTGATATCAGTCCATGGTGTATAATGGGAGCTGTATGTCAACAGTACCTATGCTATGACATTTTTAAAACCGCACATCTCCATTGCTTGCTGATTATATAACAGCAGATTATTATATTTCCACTGTGACATACAGCAGGCGGCGGCCAACAAAGGTGTAAAAGTTTATGTATCGCTACCACTGCGTTTTTAATGAGAAATCACAAAGCCTCAGACTGCTGCCGGCTGCGATTCCGATTTAGGATTAAGGTAGCGTTAACACGAAAGCCGGCGTCCAGTGTCTTGTGCATTGTGTTCAGGTGAGGGTGACATGACAGGACAATTACTCCCTGCATGTGCAGCCGAGCTCACACAATAACAGGCGGCAGATACCAAATGGCTGACATTCACCTAATGAATGTAATATATGTGCATTTAACGTTAATTCGCGAGCTGAAGTGCAAAATAACTGTATTTCATGGATGAGGAGAAAATTATAGACTAAGAAACTTCTCAAACAATGGATCCTGAGCGGTGCACACAGCTAAATCAAAGTTGCTCGATGTGGATTGCTGCATAAGCCTTAAAATAGATGGAAACATAAGGAGAATATGGAACTACAGCACCTCGCAACCAATATTCACAGAAAACAATTTTTTCTAAGAATATTTAGCTGTTCTTTTTTTTCATTTTGGCAGTACTATACAATTCAAACTTTTTAAAATTAAACGCAAAGTATTGAGATAAAGCTGCTATATAGATAAACCCATGGTCAGTTTACTATTGCTGTGAGGGAATTATGTTATCTACTAGTACAATAGTAGATTGTGGAATTGGGATGACAGCTGTAATGTTCTCTTCATAGGCCTAGATAAAGATGTCTACAGAAGAGCACCGCACTGATCAGTGTGATGCTGTAATGTAGTCCCGAATGGTCTGGCTGAGAAGGTCAATGAGGCGGTCTGCTGTGCTAAGGGAGGAAGTTAGAGCCAGGACAGGAAGTAGGACACAGGGAGTGACTTCAAAAATTATATCTAAAAAATTATTTTAAAAAATACATAGAATATTCCCATACTGTATAAGCTATCCCTTTAACTAAGATGAGGGTGAGGAATTGACTCAAAGGTAATATAAAAGGAAAATGAGCATCAGGCCAAAACCCGGCACTTGTGGGGTATTTATTGATACATTCAGAGCCTTTTTCTATATTAATAATTTAAGAGTTATAGGGGTTGTATAATATTAGAAAAAATGATCGGTCAGATTATTACCAATTCTATTCAGGATTTCTTTTACTCTGTTTCTGAGTAATCTAAGTACCATCCAAAATGGCCGTCATTACAGAGACTGGCACTGCTACATCTTCCGCACCGGTAGTAAGCACAGATGCACCTATATTATTAATTCACTGCTTCTAGAGGAGAATTAGGTCCGTTGTTTGGCTTGCGATGGGACACTGCATGAAATGCACCATCTTTAGGATTCATGTTATCCAGATCCCAGACACGCTTGTGTGTGAGGCCTTAATCAGGTTGTATATCGCATTTCCTTTACTTGGGGCACAGATACCCAGCAATTGGGGTACATACCATTCCTATCAAATACCCTGCTTTAAAAAATACTATTTTAAACAACCTCATAGAGCTGGGGCTGTGAGGTGTATCATACTGAGGGTTGTTTTGATAGGGTTTCCACCTTCTCAAAGGTACTACGGATACTTCAGGACCAGCCTTTGGTGTGTATGTTCTGTGCAGGTTACACAGCACTCATCAGCAACGCCTGATGAAGGGGGTGCTGCAGATGCCCCAAGACTTATGACGACCATGAATTTCAGCTATAATTATACAGCAATTTTCTATAGATACTGTATTAGCTGTGTTGTATAGTTGTTTTAGCTGTTATTATGTGTGGGCTTGTCATCAGGTCAGGATATGGTGGTATTAATTTAAAAAAGTGTGGCGGTATTCTACAGTATTATCACTGTATGATTGTCTTATATTAATACTGTTTGGTAGTATTATTTTAGCACTATATGGTGTTATTTTACCGCTGTATGGTGATGTTATATTTCCTTGGTATGGTGGTATTTTTTTAGCGCTGTATGGTCTTATATTAGCACTGTATAGTGGCCAGGGTATGGTGGTATTAATTTCGCACAGCGTGGCAATATTATACAGTACTAACACTGTATGACGGTCTTATATTAGCGCTGTATGGTGTTATTTACCTTCTGTGGCACTGCTATGTAGGCACTGGCAGTATATTGTTTTTGCTGTCCGTGGTGGTTTCAACACGGTATAGCATTTTTATTTATGCAACTCTAAGGCCTCTTTTTACACGGGCGTCTTATTTTTGGCCCGGATAAGAGGCGGGTGCGTTGCGGGAAAATGCACGATTTTTCCGCGCGAGTGCAAAACATTGTAATGCGTTTTGCACTCGCGTAACAAAAATCACGCATGTTTGGTATCCAAACCCGAACTTCTTCACAGAAGTTCAGGCTTGGGATTGATGTTCTGAAGATTGTATTATTTTCCCTTATAACATGGATATAAGGGAAATTAATAGCATTCTGAATACAGAATGTATAGTATAAAAGTGCTGGAGGGGTTAAAAAATAAATAAAAAAGTTAACTCACCTTCTCCTCTTGATCGCTTAGTTCCCGGTCTCTTCTTTACTTCTTGAATGAGGAGCTGTGGGCTAAATGACCTGTGGTGACGTCAGATCACATGCTCCAATCACATGGTCCATCACCGTGGTGATGGAGCATGTGATCTGACGTCACCACAGGTCCTTTAGCCCAAGCCCACAGCTAGCAAAGAACAGACCGGGAACGAACAAGAGGATAAGGTGAGTTAACTTTTTTTTTTTTTTAACCCCCTCCAGCACTATTATACTATGCATTCTGTATTCAGAATGCTATTATTTTCCCTTATAACCATGTTAGTAACATAGTACATAAGGCCGAAAAAAGACATTTGTCCATCCAGTTCGGCCTGTCATCCTGCAAGTTGATCCAGAGGAAGGCAAAAAAAAACTGTGAGGTAGAAGCCAATTTTCCTCACTTTAGGGGAATAAAAATTCCTTCCCGACTCCAATCAGGCAATCAGAATAACTCCCTGGATCAATGATCTCTCTCTAGTAGCTATAGCCTGTAATATTATTACGCTACAGAAATACATCCAGGCCCCTCTTGAATTCCTTTATTGTACTCACCATCACCACCTCCTCAGGCATAGAGTTCCATAGTCTCACTGCTCTTACCGTAAAGAATCCTCTTCTATGTTTGTGTACAAACCTTTCCTCCAGACGCAGAGGATGTCCCCTCGTCACAGTCACCGTCCTGGGAATGAATAGATGATGGGATAGATCTCTGTACTGACCCCTGATATATTTATACATATTAATTAGATCTCCTCTGTCGTCTTTTTTCTAAATTGAATAACCCTAATTTTGATAATCTTTCAGAGTACTGTAGTTGCCCCATTCCAGTTATTACTTTAGTTGCCCTCCTCTGGACCCTCTCCAGCTCTGCTATGTCTGCCTTGTTTACAGGAGCCCAGAACTGTACACAGTACTCCATGTGTGGTCTGACTAATGATTTGTAAAGTGGTAGGACTATGTTCTCATCACAGGCATCTATGCCCCTTTTGATGCAGCCCATTATCTTATTGGCCTTGGCAGCAGCTGCCTGACACTGTTTTTTGCAGCTTAGTTTGCTGTTTATTAAAATTCCTAGATCTTTTTCCATGTCAGTGTTACCGAGTGTTTTACCATTTAATAAGTACGGGTGACTTGCATTATTCCTTCCCATGTGCATAACTTTACATTTGTCAGTGTTAAACCTCATCTGCCACTTATCTGCCCAAGCCTCCAATCTATCCAGATCGCTCTGTAGTAGTATACTGTCCTCTTCAGTGTTAATTACTTTACACAGTTTAGTGTCATCTGCGAAAATTGATATTTTACTATGCAAGCCTTCTACAAGATCATTAATAAATATATTGAAGAGAATAGGGCCCAATACTGACCCCTGAGGTACCCCACTAGTGACAGTAACCCAATCTGAGTATGTACCGTTAATAACCACCCTCTGTTTTCTATCACTGAGCCAGTTACTTACCCACATACAGATGTTTTCTCCCAGTCCGAGCATTCTCATTTTATATACTAACCTTTTATGTGGTACAGTGTCAAATGCTTTGGAGAAGTCCAGATATACGACATCCATTGATTCGCCGCTGTCAAGTCTAGAACTTACCTCCTCATAGAAACTGATTAAATTAGTTTGACATGACCGATCCCTCACAAAGCCATGCTGATATGGCGTTATTTGCTTATTTCCGTTCAGATGCTCTAAGATAGCATCCCTCAGAAAACCTTCAAACAGTTTACCCACAACAGATGTTAAACTTACCGGCCTATAGTTTCCAGGCTCTGTTTTTGGACCCTTTTTGAATATTGGCACCACATTTGCCATGCGCCAATCCTGTGAGACATTTCCTGTCAGTATAGAGTCTGCAAATATCAGAAATAAGGGTCTGGCTATGATATTACTTAATTCCCTTAGGATACGGGGGTGTATGCCATCCGGTCCTGGCGATTTGTCTATTTTAATCTTTTTAAGTCGCTGTTGTACTTCTTCCTGGGTCAGACAGGACACTTTTAATGGGGAATTTATTTTTACATTCTGCATGTCATCTGATAGTTTATTTTCCTCAGTGAATACATTGGAGAAAAAAATATTTAACAGCTTTGCTTTCTCCTCATCGCTCTCTGCGACTCCCCCCTCATTACTCTTTAAAGGGCCGACACCTTCAGATTTATACTTTTTAACATTTATATAATTGAAGAACATTATAGGGTTAGTTTTACTCTCTTTGGCAATTAATCTCTCGGTCTCTAGTTTGGCCGCTTTTATTTGTTTTTTACATGTTCTATTTTTTCCTTATAGTTTTTCAGTGCTTCCGTGCTACCTTCCTGTTTTAGTGTTTTATATGCTTTCTTTTTGTCCATTATTGCTTTCTTTACAGTTCTGTTTATTCACATTGGTTTCTTTTTGTTCCTTAACCTTTTATTCCCATAAGGTATGTACCTCTCACAATGAGATTTTGTGGCTGTATTTTTATTTGTGAGGACTTTGTCCCAGTTAGTTAGGCCTA
Source organism: Bufo gargarizans (assembly GCF_014858855.1). NCBI lineage: Eukaryota > Metazoa > Chordata > Amphibia > Anura > Bufonidae > Bufo > Bufo gargarizans. The sequence goes on from NC_058083.1 coordinate 83,556,838, forward strand.
TGGCCTCTCTTAGTTGGCTAAATTTAGCTTTTTTGAAGTTTGGTATTTTTGTTCTTCCCTGTAGAAACGCTCTTTTGAATGATAATTGGAAGGTTATTACTTTGTGGTCACTATTTCCCAGGTGTCCCCCAACCTGCACGTCTGTTGTTCTGTCAGGCCTATTGGTTAATACCAAGTCCAGTATGGCCGTCGCTCTAGTTGGGTCCTGAATCAGTTGGGAGAGGTAATTGTCTTTGGTTATTGCCAAGAACCTGTTTCCTTTAAGAGATATACAAGTTTCAGTTTCCCAGTCTATATCTGGGTAGTTGAAGTCCCCCATAATAACCACCTCATTATGATTTGCCGCCTCGTCTATCTCGTTTAGTAGTAGATTTTCTGTGGTTTATAGTAAACTCCTATTAGTAATTTATTATTGTTTTTCGCGCCATGTATCTCTACCCACAGTGACTCCACATGTTCATGTCCCTCACTTATATCTTCCCGGAGTGTGGGCTTTAGACAGGACTTTACATAACAGACAGCCCCCTCCCCCTCTTCAGTTTTGACGATCCTTTCTAAACATACTATAACTCTGTACATTAACTGCCCAGTCATAGCTATCATCCAGCCATGTCTCAGTTATTCTCACTATGTCATAGTCCTCCTCACACATCACTAATTCCAGCTCCCCAGTTTTATTAGTCAGGCTTCTGGCATTAGTATACATACATTTGAGAGGTTTATGTATATTTTTTACTCTACACCTTTCCTTCAGAACTGTTCTAGTCCCTCCTTCCATTATACAGTGAATAGACTGTCACCAAATAATATAGACTGTCACCAAATAATACAGTGAATAGACGGTCACCTAGCAACCATGCGTGAAAATCGCACCGCATCCGCACTTGCTTGCGGATGCTACGCGATTTTCACGCAACCCCATTCATTTTTATGGGGCCTGCGTTACGTGAAAAACGCAGAATATAGAACATGCTGCGATTTTCACTCAACGCACAAGTGATGCGTGAAAATCACTGCTCATGTGCACAGCCCCATAGAAATGAATTGGTCAGGATTCAGTGCGGGTGCAATACGTTCACCTCACGCATCGCACCCGCACGGAAAACTCGCCCGTGTAAAAGGGGCCTAAGAAACTGCTATTTGGTCTACCTATGGCACGGTTATTCGGGCACTATTCTCTCTGGGTGGTGGGGTAACTAAAACTGACTTGGCCCTATAGAAAATTTTTGAACAGCACCCCCCCCCACCCTCCCCCACCCTCTCCTCCCAGGTAAGCCACTCTGTCTGTTTCCTACACGTATATAATGTATGTCATGTCACTGTATATACTGTCATTGTATAATACTATTGGGGGGCCCCTGACCAAAAAATCTTTCAGTCCTCCTCCTGGATGGGCCCCTTCTGAGTTTGGGCCCCATAGCAGCTGCTTCCCCTGCGTCTACTATAGCTACGCTCCTGTTTATGGGGCTTATTATTAGGAACAGTATGTCCCCATATGGAGACCCAACAGAAGATACCACAAAGGATGTCATACAGTGTGGGCCCTGCCCGAGATGAGGGTAGTAGGGAGCCCACACGTGGAAATTCCCTTCAATAACATACACATAATTTCAGATTTTGTTTTCCCAGATCCTTTCCTTTGTTTGCGGTTCTAAATTGCATCATAATCAGCCTGGTTGTTCATAATTACCTGGTGTTCTGCTTCTGTTGTCTCCTTGCTTTGTATTTTCCTTAATTACGGCCCATTTGCTTCTGCGTCCTCTTCGGCTGAGGACTGTAAGGGAAGGTCAGCCTGCAGCTGGGAGGTGTCATCCGTAATTTAAAGTTTATATCAAATGGAAATGGTGCTGTGGGTTAAGGTTTCCCCGGGGACGTTTCTTAATCGTGCGGATCAAACTGATATAATTTAGTAGTAACCAGGATCCATCTGTGTCTCTGCCGGTAATTGATATCTTCTCCTGGGTGCTTTCCTGATCATTTAACAAGTAATGTGGCCATAAAGAGATCTTCTGTAAAGTGTAATGTGCCGTTAGGTATCGGGGGGGGGGGGGGGGGGGGGGGGGGTGTGTAACAATGTTTCTGCACCTTAGGAATACAGGGAAGGGCTTACTGGAAGAAGGATGCTTTATTGTACTTCAATACCCTTGTCTTATTATAGTTAATTGATATAACCATATAAAGTGCCTTGAAAAAGTATTCATAGCTCGTGAACTTTTCCAAGTTTTTTCACGTTACACCCACAAACTTAAATGCATTTTATTTGGTTTTTATGTAATAAATCACTGCAAAAGGTGCACCACAAACAGTGGCGTACCTACCATATAGGCAGACCACGCAGCTGCTATGGGGCCCGTGAGGAAGGGGGGCCCACAGTGGAGCAGAGTCCCCGCCCCCATCTATCTTCCTAACTGTTTCCCGTCTGCTAGCTCCGCCTCCAGCCTCCTAGGCCCGCCTTCTGCCTGCTAACTCCGCCTCCTGCCTGTTAGCTCCATCATGTCTGATTCCTCTGGATTGCCACAACCCTGCCAGTAAAGAAGTAAGTGACGTGAGTACAGTGCAGAGGTGTATGTGTGTGGAGGAGGAGGGGGGGGGGGTCTGTCACTCAGCTTTCCCAGGCTATTCCTCCGCACATATGCCATTCAGAACAGGGGGAAAGCTGGGTGCTATTATGTAATGTGACTCAGCTTTCCTGATGTCCTGCATGGCACAAGTGCAGAGGCAGGAGAAGATATGAGGGTAGGTGGGAGTTGTGTTACTCAGCTTTCTCAGACTATTCTCATGTCGCTCCACATGTGCCATGCAGGACAGCAGAAAAGCTGGGTGCTATTACATCATGTAATGTCACTCAGATTTCCTGCTATCCTGCAAGGCATAAATGCAGATAATAAGAACATGGAAAGGCAGGGGGAGGGGTTCACCCAGCTTTCCCACTCCTTCAAAAAGCGCTAAATTTATTGTTCTACATGTCTTTGATTAAAAAAAAAATGTTTGGGTAAAAAAAAAAATGGTTTGGGTAAAAGTTATAGCGTTTACAAACTATGGTACAAAAATGTGAATTTCCGCTTTTTGAAGCAGCTCAGACTTTCTGAGCACCTGTCATGTTTCCTGAGGTTCTACAATGCCCAGACAGTACAAACACCCCACAAATGACCCCATTTCGGAAAGAAGACACCCTAAGGTATTCACTGATGGGCAAAGTGAGTTCATAGAACTTTTTATTTTTGGTCACAAGTTAGCGGAAAATGATGATTTTTTTCTTTTTTTTTTTCTTTCTTACAAAGTCTTATATTACACTAACTTGTGACAAAAAATAAAAACTTCCATGAACTCACTATGCCCATCACAAAATACCTTGAGGTGTCTTCTTTCCATAATGGGGTCACTTGTGGGGTAGTTATGCTGCCCTGGCATTTTAGGGGCCCAAATGCGTGAGAAGTAGTTTAAAATCAAAATCTGTAAAAAATGACCGGTGAAATCTGAAAGGTGCTCTTTGGAATGTGTGCCCCTTTGCCCGCCTAGGCTGCAAAAAAGTGTCACACATCTGGTATCGCCGTACTCAGGAGAAGTTGGGGAATGTGTTTTGGGGTGTCATTTTACATATACCCATGCTGGGTGAGAGAAATATCTTGGCAAAAGACAACTTTTCCCATTTTTTTATACAAAGTTGGCATTTGACCAAGATATTTATCTCACCCAGCATGGGTATATGTAAAATGACACCCCAAAACACATTCCCCAACTTCTCCTGAGTACGGCGATACCACGCGTGACACTTTTTTGCAGCCTAGAAGCGCAAAGCGGCCCAAATTCCTTTTAGGAGGGCATTTTTAGACATTTGGATCCCAGACTTCTTCTCACGCTTTTGGGCCCCTAAAATGCCAGGGCAGTATAAATACCCCACATGTGACCCCATTTTGGAAAGAAGACACCCCAAGGTATTCAATGAGGGGCATGGCGAGTTCATAGAATATTTTTTTTTTGGCACAAGTTAGCGGAAATTGATTTTTTTTTGTATTTTCTCACAAAGTCTCCCTTTCCGCTAACTTGGGACAAAAATTTCAATCTTTCATGGACTCAATATGCCCCTCACGGAATACCTTGGGGTGTCTTCTTTCCGAAATGAGGTCACATGTGGGGTATTTATACTGCCCTGGCATTTTAGGGGCCCTAAAGCGTGAGAAGAAGTCTGGAATATAAATGTCAAAAAAAAATTACGCATTTGGATTCCGTGAGGGGTATGGTGAGTTCATGTGAGATTTTATTTTTGACACAAGTTAGTGGAATATGAGACTTTGTAAGAAAAAATAAAAAATATAAAAATTCCCGCTAACTTGGTGATCACCCCCCTGTAAGGCTCCATTCAGACGTCCGTATGTGTTTTGTGGATCCGATCCATGTATCCGTGGATCCGTAAAAATCATACGGACGTCTGAATGGAGCCTTACAGGGGGGTGATCACCCATATAGACTCCCTGATCACCCCCCCCCCTGTCATTGATCACCCCCCTGTAAGGCTCCATTCAGACGTCCGTATGATTTGTACGGATCCACGGATACATGGATCGGATCCACAAAACACATATGGACGTCTGAATGGAGCCTTACAGGGGGGTGATCACCCCATATAGACTCCCTGATCACCCCCCTGTCATTGATTACCCCCCTGCAAGGCTCCATTCAGACGTCCGTATGTGTTTTGCGGATCCGATCCATGGATCTGTAAAAATCATACGGACGTCTGAATGGAGCCTTACAGGGGGGTGATCAATGACAGGGGGGTGATCAATGACAGGGGGTGATCAATGACAGGGGGTGATCAGGGAGTGTATATGAGGTGATCACCCCCCTGTCATTGATCACCCCCCTGTAAGGCTCCATTCAGACGTCTGTATGTGTTTTGCGGATCTGATCCATGTATCCGTGGATCCGTAAAAATCATACGGACGTCTGAATGGAGCCTTACAGGGGGGTGATCAATGACAGGGGGTGATCAGGGAGTGTATATGAGGTGATCACCCCCCTGTCATTGATCACCCCCCTGTAAGGCTCCATTCAGACGTCCGTATGTGTTTTGCGGATCCGATCCATGTATCCGTAAAAAACATACGGACGTCTGAATGGAGCCTTACAGGGGGGTGATCAATGACAGGGGGGTGATCAGGGGTGAATAAGGGGTTAATAAGTGACAGGGGGGGTGTAGTGTAGTGGTGGTTGGTGCTACTTTACACAGCTACCTGTGTCCTCTGGTGGTCGATCCAAACAAAAGGGACCACCAGAGGACCAGGTAGCAGGTATATTAGACGCTGTTATCAAAACAGAGTCTAATATACCTGTTAAGGGTTAAAAAAAATCGCATCTCCAGCCTGCCAGCGAACGATCGGCGCTGGCAGGCTGGAGATCCACTCGCTTACCTTCCGATCCTGTGAACGTGCGTGCCTGTGTGCACGCGTTCACAGGAAATCTCGCCTCTCGCGAGAGGACGCGTATATGCGTCCACCCAGAATAGCAGGGCCGCCGCCAGGACGCAATCCTGCGTACGGCGATCCTGAGGAGGTTAATATAGACCAGCACTTTGTGATCAGTGGGGATCCAACCATCATGACCTAGATGATCAACAAAACAAGGGGCACTTGCCCTGTAGGGGCGTGCCCATATATTTGAGTTCAGGATGTGTCAGTACTAAGCACAGGCTAGAATAACACTAATGTTGATTGCAAATATTCTAATCGCAATTTTTTATCGCGAATATCGGCACTTTCAGAATTCGCGAAGATGTAGAATATAGTGCTATATATTCATAATCGCGAATATTCTAGATTTATTTTTTCATCAGTGCCCTTCTTGCTTGTGGGCCAATGAGAAGGCTGCAATGACTTTGTCTGAGCTTAGCAACATCCCTAGCAACCAATAGGAAAGTTGCCTACCCCTTACTACAAACCGGATTCCAAAAAAGTTGGGACACTAAACAAATTGTGAATAAAAACTGAATGCAATGATGTGGAGATGGCAAATGTCAATATTTTATTTGTAATCGAAAGTAGATGACGGATCAAATGTTTAATCCGAGTAAATGTATCATTTTAAAAGGAAAAATACGTTGATTCAAATTTTCACGGTGTCAACAAATCCCCAAAAAGTTGGGACAAGTAGCAATAAGAGGCTGGAAAAAGTCAATTTTAGCATAACGAAGAGCTGGAAGACCAATTAACACTAATTAGGTCAATTGGCAACATGATTGGGTATAAAAAGAGCTTCTCAGAGTGGCAGTGTCTCTCAGAAGCCAAGATGGGTAGAGGATCACCAATTCCCACAATGTTGCGCAGAAAGATAGTGGAGCAATATCAGAAAGGTGTTACCCAGCGAAAAATTGCAAAGACTTTGCATCTATCATCATCAACTGTGCATAACATCATCTGAAGATTCAGAGAATCTGGAACAATCTCTGTGCGTAAGGGTCAAGGCCGTAAAACCATACTGGATGCCCGTGATCTCCGGGCCCTTAAACGACACTGCAACACAAACAGGAATGCTACTGTAAAGGAAATCACAGAATGGGCTCAGGAATACTTCCAGAAACCATTGTCAGTGAACACAATCCACCGTGCCATCCGCCGTTGCCAGCTGAAACTCTACAGTGCAAAGAAGAAGCCATTTCTAAGCAAGATCCACAAGCTCAGGCGTTTTCACTGGGCCAGGGATCATTTAAAATGGAGTGTGGCAAAATGGAAGACTGTTCTGTGGTCAGACGAGTCACGATTCGAAGTTCTTTCTGGAAATCTGGGACGTCATGTCACCCGGACCAAAGAGGACAAGGACAACCCAAGTTGTTATCAACGCTCAGTTCAGAAGCCTGCATCTCTGATGGTATGGGATTGCATGAGTGCGTGTGGCATGGGCAGCTTGCATGTCTGGAAAGGCACCATCAATGCAGAAAAATATATTCAGGTTCTAGAACAACATATGCTCTCATCCAGACGTCATCTCTTTCAGGAAAGACCCTGCATTTTTCAACAAGATAATGCCAGACCACATTCTGCATCAATCACAACATCATGGCTGCGTAGGAGAAGGATCTGGGTACTGAAATGGCCAGTCTGCAGTCCAGATCTTTCACCTATAGAGAACATTTGGCGCATCATAAAGAGGAAGGTGCAACAAAGAAGGCCCGAGACGATTGAACCGTTAGAGGCCTGTATTAGACAAGAATGGGAGAGCATTCCTATTTCTAAACTTGAGAAACTGGTCTCCTCGGTCCCCAGACGTCTGTTGAGTGTTGTAAGAAGAAGGGGAGATGCCACACAGTGGTGAAAATGGCCTTGTCCCAACTTTTTGGGGATTTGTTGACACCATGAAATTCTGATTCAACATATTTTTCCCTTAAAATGGTACATTTTCTCAGTTTAAACTTTTGTTCCGTGATTTATGTTCTATTCTGAATAAAATATTAGAAGTTGGCACCTCCACATCATTGCATTCAGTATTTATTCACGATTTATATAGTGTCCCAACTTTTTTGGAATCCGGTTTGTATATAAGAACCTCCCCAGCAGCCATTTTCTGCTGTTTTTTTGCAGTTCTGAGAGAGAGCAGTGTCATTGCTGTGTTCTGTGCTTTCATCTGGATCCTATTCCTTATCCAATTACATTAGATAGATAGCTCATATATATAATGCAGATACTTAGTGGGAGATAGTCATTGTAGGTTAGATAGTGATATAGTGTAGCTGATAGGTTCCAGTGCAGGGTGTTAGGTAGTGTGATAGGAATTACGGTTTCTCTGCTGTCCATACATACAGTGCTGCCCATAATTATTCATACCCCTGGCAAATTTTGACTTAGGGTCTATTCACACGTCTGCAATTTCGTTCCACATTTTGCGGAACAGAATTGCCGACCCATTCATTTCTATAGGGCAGCACTATGTGCTGCCCGGATACGGAGTTGTGGACCCGCACTTCTGGGTCCGCAATTCTGTTCCTGAAAAAAATAGAACATGTCCTATTCTTGTCCGCAATTGCGGACAAGAATAGGTATTTTCAATTAAGTGCCAGCAATGTCAGTGTTTTGCGGATCCAAAAAAGAAAAAACACACAGACGTGTGAATGGACCCTTAAAGTTACTTTTATTCAACAAGCAAGTATTTTTTTGACGGGAAATGACATAGGTATCTCCCAAAAAATAAAAAGACAATGTACAAGAGGCATTATTGTGGGGGAAAAAAAATCATTTCTCAGCTTTTATTTACATTTGAGCAAAAAAGTGTCCAGTCCAAAATTATTCATACCCTTCCCAATAATCAATAGAAAAGCCTTTATTGGCTATTACGGCAATCAAACGCTTCCTATAATTGCAGACCAGATATTTGCATGTCTCCACAGGTATTTTTGCCCATTCATCTTTAGCAATGAGCTCCAAATCTTTCAGGTTGGAGGGTCTTCTTGCCATCACCCTGATCTTTAGTTCCCTCCACAGATTCTCAATTGGATTCAAGTCTGGACTCTGGCTGGGCCACTCCAAAACGTTAATGTTGTTGTCTGCTAACCATTTCTTCACCACTTTTGCTGTGTGTTTTGGTCATTGTCATGCTGAAATGTCCACTGGTGCCCAAGGCCAAGTTTCTCTGCAGACTGCCTGATGTTGTCATTGAGAATCCTCATGTATTGCTCTTTTTTCATTGTGCCGTTTACTGTAATTAGGTTCCCTGGTCCATTGGCTGAAAAACACCCCCAAAGCATTAGGTTCCCACCACCATGTTTGACAGTGGGGATGGTGTTCTTTGGGTTGAAGGCTTCTCCCTTTTTACACCAAATGAAGGAAACATCATTGTGACCAAACAATAACATTTTTGTTTCATCTGACCATAACACAGAAGGCCAGAAGTCGTCTTCTTTTGTCCAGATGAACTTTTGCAAAGACCAAGCAAGCTTTTGTGTGCCTGGTCTGGAGAAGTGGCGTCGTCCTTGGTCTGCATCCGTGGAACGCAGCAGTGTGCAATGTCCGTTGGATTGTCTGCCTTGAGACTGTGCCACCAGCAGAGCCCAGATTCACCAGGATGTCCTTGGTGGTGATACTTGGATTATTTTTCACCTCTCTAACTATCCTCCTGGCCAGCACAGGTGTCATTTTTGGCTTCCGACCACGTCCTCTGAGATTTTCCACAGTGCGGGACATCTTGTATTTTTTAATAATACTTTGCACTGTAGCCACTGGAACTTGAAAACATTTAGAAATGGCCTTGTAGCCCTTTCCTGACTTGTGAGCAGCCACAATGCGCAGCCGCAGGTCCTTACTGAGCTCCTTTGTCTTAGTCATGACTGTCCACAAACCAACTGCAGAGAGCTGCTGTTTTTCACCGGTTGAGTTGATTAAAACAGCTGTTCCCAATTAATCAGGGTAATTAGGATGCTTTAAAACAGCTTGGACTATTTGGAATGGTATAGACCAGTGATGGCTAATCTTGGCACTCCAGCTGTGGTGAAACTACAACTCCCAGCATGCTCCATGTATTTCTATAGCGTTATGAGAGCAGCCAAGCAAAGGGGGCATCTTGGGAGTTGTAGTTTTAACACAGCTGGAGTGCCAAGGTTAACCATCACTGGTATAGACTATAGAACTTTAGATTTTATAACAAGACACGGAGGCTTCGTATTGCATAACTCTTTCTTTACTCAAAACCACAGCAGCAAAGAATTTACATAAAAAATTAAGGACAACCCCCCAGTAGAACCCCTCCCATTGGATAGTCCATAAATAGGCTCTCCTCATCCATATCATCCTCTTTCTTTGCTGCTGCCCAGCAGATAAGTACTTGTATTTACATTGTGCAGTGTTCTTGTACAATTAGTATTTTCCTTGTGGGGCTTATTACTGTCCAGTTTATGAATATTCGATATTTATATTATTTTTTCGCATGTCTTTCGTTTTGACCGGTTCTTGAGATATTATTATAATTGTTAATTTTTCCGCGTTGTTGGGGTCACTCATTCTATTGTCCCTTGCCATTGAGTCAGCCTGCCTGCGTTTGTCCCGGTCCCTGTTATATACCTATATTGGTTGCGTCCCCCTCCTCCGTCCGGTCCGCTCTCTCCCTACCCCTTACCTTATCTTTAGACCGGCGCCATCTTCGCGTCTTCCCCTATCTGTTTTCGCGCGCTCTGTGCCGGCCGAAGTCTCGTGATTCGCGGGATTTCGGCCCGGTGCGAGAATCTCGGGCGCCATTTTGTTTTCTAATGCGGGGAACGTAAGCGCCTGAGACTGGGATCTCGGGCGCCATCTTGGTACACCTGTTGGGGAGAGGGGCGTCTTAGCTTGCCCCGCCCCTTCCGGTCACTGTCGGCGCCTTTTCTCTTCGCCGGACAGCGGTACCTGACTGCCAGCTTCCCAGCTAAGTTACAGTTTTTCAGTCCGATCTGACCCTGCTTGCTCTGGAGTGACTACTCCTGCAACTATGTCCCTGCCTAGCGATGCCCCTTCTGACCCCACCACTAGTTCTGCTCCAGTCCCTGTTGCTCAATGCCTGAATGAGCCCCAGGTTGGGGATCTGCAACTGTCAATCTCGACGGCTATTGCTAATGCCATGGGCAATATGTCATCTATGATTAGCCAGTCTATCACCCAAGCGCTCAGAGCGCAAGCCCCGGTTACTACTCCGGCTGCAATTCCGGTCTCTGATACCTCCAGAACACTTAATGCGGATAGCATAGTTCTATCAAAAGACGGCGTGCCAAGGTCACGCAAAAGAGCCTGTCAGCGCCAGGCGGAAAAATCGCGCTCCTGGAAATCCGCTCGAGCTCAGCCCGAGCCCAGGTCTGACTCAGATATAGAGTCTAATGAGGAGGTTTTTGATGAGGGTCACTATGATTCAGAGGTGGATCTGGATGGGATCCAAGTAGCTGATGCGTTGGAAGGGGTCTCCCAACCCGCTTCTTCTGCGGCTCAGGAGACCAATGCCCCGGGACCTAGCTCCCTTGTTGACCCACAGGGCGACCCCCTGTTTGACCCAGACAGCCTGCACCATCCTCGGTCGGCTGAGTGGCTCCCCATTCCGCATGTGGCCCGCTATCTAGAGGATAGGGTCAGGAAGCCACTGTCTAAAGAGACCCGGAACAAATTGAAGGCGGAATGTCCCCGCCCCTTGATACCAAATAAGGTATGTGAAACGCCTAATGTAGACCCCAAGATGGTGCAATTCTTATCTAAGACGGGGTTTAACCCCCGCAAGGGCCTAGATTCCGCACTACGGGCTTGTCAAGACAAGCTGTTAGACAGTCTGGGGCCTCTTACAAAAAAATTTTTGAATTGGCTGAGTCAGCCAGGACGGAGGGCACGTCCATTGACCCGGAGGAGCTCAGCGGCTGGGCCCAGCGCGCTATTTGCCTAGTGGGGAATGTCAATTCCTCCCTCTCTATCGAACGGAGGAAGGCGCTCCTCATGAAAATAGAACCCAAGCTGTCAAACATGGCGCTGACTGAGATGGGTAAAGAGGCCCAGGGTCTCCTTTTTGGGGACGGTTTTATAAAGGATTTAGGCAAATTCGTAGGAGCCTTTACTGCGCTGGACAAAGCCCAGACATCGATGCGCAAAGTGTTCCGAGGGCGTGTCTCTTCTAGGGCCGGCAGCTTCAGGGGCCGTCTGTCCGGCCGTGCCCAATTCCAGACCCGTGGAAACGGTCGAGGTCCCTTTCATCAACACTCCTCGTTCCAGGACCAGAGACAACAGTCCTCTTTCTTCCCGTCCAGAGGCACACCTTTTCGCTCCAGGGGATTCAGAGGCAACTCGGGATCTAGGCGTCCCCTTGGTAAGTCTCATAAATCCACTGTCTTCTTCCAACCTTTGCATAGGGGGCAGACTCCGACATTTTTTACCTGCTTGGAATCGAGTCACCTCCGATCCGTGGGTGCTGGCCACGGTTCAAGGCTTTCAGATAGATCTGACGGACGCCCGTCTATCCCTGCCGGAGGCCCCGCCCTTAGTGCTGTCAGGGCCTGCCCGGGCCTGTATGAACCTGGAACTTCGGTCCCTTTTGGTCAAGGAGGCAATAGAGAGGGCCCCCCCACTCTCACTAGGAGTGGTCAGCAACATATTCCTGGTGGAAAAGAAAGGAGGCCAGTTCCGACCAGTGATAAATTTGAGGAACCTAAACAGGTTCGTTCGATACCGTCATTTCAAAATGGAGGGTATCCATTTACTGCGAGACCTTCTGCTCCCGGGGGACTGGATGGTAAAGTTGGACCTGAAGGATGCCTACCTGACGGTGCCTGTAGCTCCCCAGTCCCGACGCCTCCTCCAGTTTCGTTGGCACGGCCATCTTTGGCAATTCACGTGCCTGCCGTTTGGCCTCTCATCTGCCCCTTGGTGTTTTACCAAGTTGTTGAGGCCCGTAGTAGCGTGGCTTCGCTGCCAGGGTATTCGTCTGGTGATCTATCTGGACGATATCCTCTTCATGGCTCGCTCTCCGTCGGAGCTTCTTCTCCACCTGCGATCGGCGTTGTGCCTTCTTACCGGGCTCGGGTTTGTCATCAACGCCGAGAAGTCATGTCTTCAACCTTCAAGATCGATGGAATTCCTGGGGTTTGTGGTGAACTCCATAGATCAGACCCTGTACCTTCCGGGCTCCAAGATCAAAGCCATCCGCAAAGAGTTGCGTCAGGTCCTGAGGCTCCCTCGGATTTCTTTGCGTCACCTGGCACGCATCATCGGTCTCCTCTCTTCCTCCATACAAGCGATTTTTCCTGCACCTCTTCATTATCGGGCGTTGCAACGGTTGAAGATCGCACACCTTCAAGCGGGAGCGTCCTACGCGGACGAGGTGGATCTGGATCTCGAGACGAGAGACGAGATATTGTGGTGGATCGCCAACCTCGACGCATGGAATGGCAAGGCCATCGTGGGACCCCAACCGGACCTGATCGTGGAGTCGGATGCCAGCCTCCTCGGTTGGGGCGCTTACTGCGACGGGATTTCCACCGGAGGACCCTGGTCAGACGGCGAATCTCATCTCCACATAAACGCCCTGGAATTACTGGCAGGATCCTTCGCCATCCGCAGCTTCACCAGCCACAGGATATCGGCGTGTATCAAGCTCCGGATGGACAATGTGGCAGCCGTGCGGTATGTCAATGCCATGGGCGGCACTCACTCTTCGGTCCTCTCCCACTTAGCGAAGGAGTTTTGGTCCTTCTGCTTGGACAGGGGTTTCACGGTGGTTGCGGAATATCTTCCGGGCCTCCGCAACACATTCGCAGATTGGAGTTCTCGTCACTCTTCGGACTTCAGCGATTGGAAGTTAGATCCGGCGGTTTTCTCTTCCATCGCATCGATCTGGGGTTCCCTCTCTATGGATCTCTTCGCCTCCCGTTGGAACGCCCAGCTTCCACGTTTTTACAGTTGGAGGCCGGACCCTCTGTCGGAGGCTGTGGACGCCCTACTTCAGGATTGGTCGGGTCAGCTGGCCTATGCTTTTCCTCCTTTTTCACTCATACCTCGGGTGCTGTCTCAAGTTCGCCTACAGGTGGCAGAGTTGGTTCTGGTGGTTCCGTTTTGGCAAGCCCAATCATGGTTCCCTCATCTTCTGGAACTCCTTATGGACGATCCCCGTCTCCTTCCAACTTTTCCGGACCTCCTCGGCGGACCAATGGGCCAGCGTCATCCGCTGGTAACAGACGGTTCGCTCCGCCTATTGGCGTGCAGAATCTCGGGGAACGCTGGGATGTCGCAGGCGTATCGTGTACGACTCGTGTCCTCTTGGAGAGCGCATGGGCCCCCGGCACCAGGAGAGCATACCTTTCAGCCTGGCGACGTTGGGCTGACTGGTGCGTGGGACGGGGTTTGGATCCCCTTTCGGCTCCTGTGAACGACCTGCTCGATTTCTTGTCCTCTCTGTTTGATGAGGGCAAGGCTTATCGGTCTATAAACCTTTTTAGGTCAGCCATCTCTTCTCGTCACTTGGGTTTTGCGGGCTGTCCAGCGGGCCAGCATCCCCTGGTGTGTCGACTTCTCAAGGGGTCACGTTTGTCTCGTCCTCCGAGACCCCGTTTTACTAGCACTTGGGACGTGCTTTTGGTTCTGCAGTTTTTCTCTGGTTGGCCTCGCAATTCGGACTTGTCTCTGCGCCAGCTTTCTGCTAAGCTGGTCACCTTGCTGTGTCTGATATCCTGCAAGAGGGTTTCAGATGTTCGAGCCTTGGATTTTGATGCACTATCTTTTACCCCAGATGGTGTGTCCTTTAACATCTCTCGCCGCACGAAGACTAGTATCCGGTCGGTGTCCTATCCAGCATTCCCAGATAATCCGGCTCTTTGCCCGGTGGAATGTTTGAAAGAATATTTGGAACGTACGTCCTCTCTGCGTTCCGCTTTTCAATTGTTCATTTCCTTCCGCAGGCCGTTTCTTCCGGTTGCTGCTGTCACCTTATCCCGTTGGGTGAAGTGGGTTCTGTCCTTGGCCGGTGTGGATACTTCGGTATTCACGGCGCATTCGGTTAGGGGAGCTTCCGCTACCTCCATGACTGTCGCAGGGGCCCGCCTGGAGGATGTGCTGCGGTTAGCTGATTGGTCTAGAGCCTCCACTTTTAGGGAGTTTTATTTCAGACCTCCCCGTCATGCTTTTTCTTCAGTTATTTCGTCACTTTAAACTTGCAATACGAAGCCTCCGTGTCTTGTTATAAAATTGCATGATTTTCCTATTCTATGACGTAAAGTCATGATTTTATTAAAGACACGGAGGCGAGTATTGCCCCCCCCTTTTTTCTTCTCCCTCCCTTTTATTGACCAGTTCTAGGTACTCGAGAGTATATATGTTGATTTGTATATGTTGCTTCCGCATTATATGATAATATTTATGCTTGCTGAATTTGTTCTTTCCTATTTTCAGCTACTTTGATGGTTTTTCGAGTCCTATGTATTACCCGTACTCTCCTGTTTTCTCTTCTCGTAGGTTGATTCCTGGTCCGGTGTTCCTGAATGCACTCTAGGTTGGAGGTGTCCTTCCCATGCCTTTTCGTTTTCGGTTGTCATCTGCTCCGGTTGAGCTCGGGTTCTAGAGTCCGGTTCGTGGTTCCGGTTTGGAGTTTGTTCCGTGATGGTGGGAGTTGGTTCCAGTGTTCGTGTATGGTTCGGCTGATCACATCAAAGAAAGAGGATGATATGGATGAGGAGAGCCTATTTATGGACTATCCAATGGGAGGGGTTCTACTGGGGGGTTGTCCTTAATTTTTTATGTAAATTCTTTGCTGCTGTGGTTTTGAGTAAAGAAAGAGTTATGCAATACTCGCCTCCGTGTCTTTAATAAAATCATGACTTTACGTCATAGAATAGGAAAATCATGCAATTTTCCCACAGACTGTGACAGTTTGAGAAGGGTATGAATAATTTGGGACTGGACACTTTTTGCTCAAATGTAAATAAAAGCTGAGAAATGTGTTTTTTTCCCCCCACAATAATGCCTCTTGTACGTCTTTTATCTTTTGGAAGACACCTATGTAATTTCCCTTCAAAAAATTACTTGCTGGTTGAAAAAAAGTAACTTTAAGTCAAAATTTTCCAGGGGTATGAATAATTATGGGCAGCACTGTATAAGCTACAGACATAGTGCTGTTATGTTACAACAAAACTTAGTGCACCAATCAGTAATATCTACTGAGACCTGATAAAATGTGAAGCTGCATCTATTTCGCCAAAAATATGCGCATCATTAGTGCCAATTTGTGCAATTGCGAAAATAATGACGAATTCTAGAATTTGCAAATTTACTGTGAATATTATGCGAAAAATTCATGAAATATCTCAGTGACGCGAATAGGCGTCATCTCGTGAGACCCGAGATTTCCTGTGAACGCGTGCTCACAGGAGCACACGTTCACAGGATCGCGCAGTTCAGAAGTTCAACTACAGCCTGCCGGCAGCGATCATTGGCTGGCAGGCTGTAGATTTTTAAAAGATCCAATCAAACAGGTATGTCAGACGCTATTTTGTAAATAGCGTCTGACATACCTGCTACCTGGTCCTCTGGTGGTCCCCTTTGCTTGGATTGACCACCAGAGGACCAGAGGCGGCTCTAGACTTTGTGAGGCCTTAGGCGAAACTCAAACATGAGGCCCCCACGAGGGAGGTCAGCACTCCCCCTCCATGTATCTCTATGGAAGACTCGGAGATACGCAAGTGCTGTATCTGCGGCTCTCCCATAGATACATGGAGGGGGAGTGTTGACCACCGCTCCGGTCACAAGGAGATTCGGAGTACCATAGAGGAGATCGTGGGGGATCCCAACGGCCAGACCCCCCCCCCCCCCCCGATCAGACACTTATCTCCTATCCTTTGAATAGGGGATTTATTTTCCTATCCCGGAGTACCCCTTTAATATGCAGTGACATCTCAGTAAAGGGTTAATATGCACAGTGACAACACAGTACAGGGCTTCTATTCACAGTGCATATTAACACTTTGCATTAACCCTGGCCCAGTTCTCTAAATTGACCCTCCCCCCACACACCGCATTTTGCTGTACTCGCTATACAGCAGCACATACCTGTCACATCCAGGGCCTCCCAGGTGACGTCTCCTCTGATGTAGATCTTCTCTGTCATCATCTTCTCTATTCAGTCCGGACACTTCTCTCAGCGGCCTCGTCTCTGCACAGTGTGACACACAGACATCTTAGCTTCCTCACATTTCTATCATCATGCCCCAACCTGGAGTCCCCACAGTGTTATCCTGCTGCTCGCTGTGCCCCCCAATACCCCCAAATACTATCCTGAAGAAATATTAGTGCTCCCATAGTAATAGTGCTCCTCATAGTCCCACCAATAGTAATTCCCTTCTAGAATGCCCTCATTAGTAACACTGCCCCCTACAGTGCCCCCATTAAGTAATTTGCCCCCCACACTGCCCCCATTAAGTAAGTTGCCCGCCACACTGCCCCATCATGTAATTTTCCCCCCACACTGCCCCATTAAGTAATTTGCCCCCCACACTGCCCCCATTAAGTAATTTGCCCCCCACACTGCCCCATCATGTAATTTGCCCCCCCCCCCACTGCCCTATTAAGTAATTTGTCCGCCACACTGCCCCCATTAAGTAATTTGCCTCCAACACTGCCCCATCATGTAATTTGCCTCCAACACTGCCCCCATTAAGTCATTTGCCCCCCACACTGCCCCCATTGTCATTTGCCCCCCACACTGCCCCCATTGTCATTTGCCCCCCACACTGTCTGCCCTCATCATGTAATTTGTCCCCCACACTGTCCCCATTAAGTAATTTGTCCGCCACACTGCCCTCATCATGTAATTTGCCCCCACACTGCCCCCATTAAGTAATTTGCCCCCACACTGCCCCATTAAGTAATTTGTCCGCCACACTGCCCCCATTAAGTAATTTGCCTCCAACACTGCCCCATCATGTAATTTGCCTCCAACACTGCCCCCATTAAGTAATTTGCCCCCACACTGCCCCCATTAAGTAATTTGCCCCCACACTGCCCCCATTAAGTAATTTGCCCCCACACTGCCCCCATTAAGTAATTTGCCCCCACACTGCCCCCATTAAGTAATTTGCCCCCACACTGCCCCCATTAAGTAATTTGCCCCCCCACACTGCCCCATTAAGTAATTTTCCCCCCACACTGTCTGCCCTCATCATGTAATTTGCCCCCCACACTGCCCCCATTAAGTAATTTGTCCGCCACACTGCCCCAATTAAGTAATTTGTTCGCCACACTGCCCCCATCATGTAATTTGCCCCCCACACTGCCCCCATTAAGTAATTTGTCCGCCACACTGCCCCATTAAGTAATTTGTCCGCCACACTGCCCCATTAAGTAATTTGTCCGCCACACTGCCCCATTAAGTAATTTGTCCGCCACACTGCCCCATTAAGTAATTTGCCCCCCCCACACTGCCCCCATTAAGTAATTTTCCCCCCACACTGTCTGCCCTCATCATGTAATTTGCCCCCCACACTGCCCCCATTAAGTAATTTGTCCGCCACACTGCCCCAATTAAGTAATTTGTTCGCCACACTGCCCCCATCATGTAATTTGCCCCCCACACTGCCCCCATTAAGTAATTTGTCCGCCACACTGCCCCCATTAAGTAATTTGTCCGCCACACTGCCCCATTAAGTAATTTGTCCGCCACACTGCCCCATTAAGTAATTTGTCCGCCACACTGCCCCATTAAGTAATTTGTCCGCCACACTGCCCCATTAAGTAATTTGTCCGCCACACTGCCCCCATTAAGTAATTTGTCCGCCACATTGCCCCCATCATGCAATTTGCCCCCCACACTGCCTCACAAATTTGCCCACACACTAGTGCCTCATATTATGTAATTTGCCGCCCACCTTGTACTTGGCAAGGACATCCAGGAACATCCAGGGACATGGCAGAGATACATCTGGACCTGCTGGATGTTTTAAGTCATCCGGTGGTCTGCAAGTCGTTAAAGTGAAACTTTAGAGCGCAACCTGCTGCGCGTAATCCTGCGAGACCTGTGACCTCCCGCAGCGGGTCTCGCGGGATTATGCGCTGCAGGACAGAGGGTTGCGCAGCGCTCTGAAGTGGCCGATCAGTGGACAAGTACCGGGGGGGGGGGGGGGGGGGTGGAGAAGAAAAGCATTCGGGGCACTGGAGCTCAAGCCCCGAATGTTTTGACTTAATGTTTTGACTTAAGGATGCTCCCACCCGACACCGCCGCAAGTACAATTTGTACTTGTGGCGGTGTCGGGTGGGAGCCAGAGCGAGGCCCCCACCAGCGTGAGGCCTTAGGCGGCGGCCTAAGTGGCCTAATGGAAGAGCCGCCTCTGCAGAGGACACAGGTAGCTCTGTAAGTAGCACCAATCACCACACATACACTACACCCCCCCCTGTCACTTATTAACCCCTTATTAACCCCTGATCACCCCATATAGACTCCCTGATCACCCCCTGTCATTGATCACCCCCCTGTAAGGGTCCCTCATCACCGCCAGGTAGTTAGCTACTTGCTAGGTAGTTAGCGCCCAGCCCACCGCACCGCACCGCACCGCACCGCAGTCACTGATTAGTCGCTGATTAGCGTCATCGCATAGTACTATATAGTATCTGTAAGTGATCAAGATCTGATCGCAATCAGATCTATATAAGTACATTAAGGTCACCTTAGGCTCTACAAAAAACGCTGTGTTCGCCCAATCAGGCCTGATCTTGTGCGCACACTTGCGTTCAGTCCGCCCCACCGCAGTGACAGAATTGTTTTTTCTGATCACTGCAAAAACACTGTAAAATCGCTGCGCCGCTATAAAGATCACTTTTGAGGCTGCAAAAAAGTGTCACACATGTGGTATCGCCGTACTCAGAAGAAGTAGGGCAATGTGTTTTGGGGTGTATTTTTACATATACCCATGCTGGGTGAGAGAAATATCTCTGTAAATGACAACTTTAAAAAAAAAATTATACAAAATTGTCAATTTACAGAAATATTTCTCTCACCCAGCATGGGTATATGTAAAATTACACCCCAAAACACATTGCCCTACTTCTTCTGAGTACGGCGATACCACATGTGTGACACTTTTTTGCAGCCTAGGTGCGTAAAGGGGCCGAAAGTCCAACGAGTACCTTTAGGATTTACAGGGTTGCTCACAATTTAGCCCCGCCCAAAATGCCAGAACAGTAAACACACCCCACAGATGACCCCATTTCGGAAAGTAGACACCTCAAGGTATTCACTGAGGGGCATAGTGAGTCCGTGGAAGATTTTTTTTTTTTTGCCAGAAGTAAGCAGAAATGGAAACTTTATTTTTTATTTATTTTTCTCAGAAAGTGTCATTTTCCGCTAACTTGTGAAAAAAAATTAAATCATACATGAACTCACCATGCCCCTCCGCGAATACTTTGGGGTGTCTTCTTTCCAAAATGGGGTCATTTGGGGGGTATTAATACTATCCTGGCATTCTGGCACCTCAAGAAACATGACAGGTGCTCAGAAAGTCAGAGCTGCTTCAAAATGCGGAAATTCACATTTTTGTACCATAGTTTGTAAACGCTATAACTTTTGCGCAAACCAATAAATATACACTTATTGGATTTTTTTTTATCAAAGACATGTAGCACAATAAATTCTGACACAAACTTGTATAGAAATGTAATTATATTTGAACAATTTAACCAGAGAAAGTTAAAAATACAATTTTTTGGAGAAAATTGCGGTCTATTTTGATTAATATCGGAAAAATGAAAAATCTCAGCAGCAATCAAATACCACCAAAAGAAAGCTGTATTTGTGAGAAGAAAAGGAGGTAAAATTCATTTTGGTGCCAAGTTGCATGACCGAGCAATAAACCGGGGGCCTGGTCACTAGGGGGGGTATACACCTGTAGTCCTTAAGTGGTTGTAAGTAAGGCCCCTTTCACACGAGCGAGTTTTCTGCACACATTAGTTCTGCGTTGCGTGAGAATTGCAGCATGTTCTATATTCTGCGTTTTTCACGCAGCCCTGGCCTCCTATAAGTGAATGCGGCTTCAGTGAAAAACTCATCTCATCCGGATGTAACCTGGATGCAGTCCGGGTGCGATGCGTTTTTCACTGATGGTTTCTAAGAGATATTGTTTGCAAACCTTAATTTTTTTTTCGTATGAAAAATGCATCAAAACACATTGTACCCGCGCAGAAAAATCTAAACTGAACGCAATCGCAGACAAAACAGACTGAACTTGCGTGCAAAGTGGTGCGAGTTTCACTGAACGCATCCAGAGCCAATCCGTATCGTTCGTGGGAAACAGCTTTTAGTCATTCTCCTTTAGGAGGACAATATGGGAGGAATGATCACTGTAAGAGTCATAAATCTCTGTTGTGACACAGTAATGCGGCGCTTCCCTTTTATCCTCCTCTGAAAGGCTTTCTTTACTAAATGAATGAAATGTACCGCCATAATAACATTACATTGCATCCATTGTATTAAAATATTGCTTTTCCTTCTAATTAAAAAAAAAAAAGATCTCATTTCTATGTGGCCTTAGATTGGCCCTGGTTCTTTGAAAAGTGCATTAAATGAAAATCCCATCAATACACAATATAATAATGTACATGGCGAATATTAATTAATTTTGGGGCCGATCTATCAGAAAATCAATGCACCCATTTCCTGTAAAATCTTGTTCTATAGAGGCGGGTGCAGGACCATTTAGCTTCATTATTGTTCTGAGATAATTGTAACAAGATACCGCGCAATCTTCGCTGCCGTTCTAATGTAATTGCTGACCAGATGCTTAGATAATGAAACGCGTGGCCGAGTCTTGTTACTTTTTATATGTGATTTTGATGGATGACACAAAAAGTCACTGTTAAAGCCAATATTGCTTCCAAGGTCACAAACAATTTTACGTGCAGCAGATAACACGGCGGTTCACACTGTGTAATGCGATTACAACAGGCGGGAGACACTGTGTGATATTACATAGTACCAAAGTAACCGTTATGGCGGGCACCACTACAATGTGCACGCCCCTGATAACGCATGTAATCAGAAAAGAGAATAAGGCAGGGTGCGATAAATGTAATATCCACAGTAATCATTTATACCTTAGCAGATACAAATCAGCTATCAGTCATGAAAAACAATTACAAAGTATACAGTCAGTACAAGGAAATGAGTACCACACTTGGTGGCCATATGCATGGGGTCTTGGTTGCCTTCACCCTTTGCCAGTGCATTTTATAAAGGGAATACTAGCGAGCGCTTCCATAATGGAAGTGCTCAGGAGGGGGAGAGAAGAGCTGTGAGCGCTGTCCAGTACTTACCCCTCCTCCTGCTCGCTCTTCTCAGGGCCCGCGCTGCTGTGTCCTGGCTGCCTGCAGCGTTAGGACGTACAGAGCGCACTGTGACCTGACAGTGCAGGAGGTCAGGTGACTGCAGCGCTGGCCCTGAGAAGAGAAGACAGCCAGGACACGGAGAGTGGCGACAGGAGAGGTAAGGTACTTTATTATTTTACAGTCTGATCTAAGGTATGATATGGAGGTCTAATGGGGGGGTCTGGAGAGGTCTAATGGGGGGGGGGGGGGGTGGTCTATGGGGGGGTCTGGAGGTCTGACTGGGGGTCTGAAGTGGTCTAATGCAGGGAGGGGGGGGGGTCTGGAGGTCTGACTGGAGGGTCTGGAGAGGTCTGACTGGGGGTCTAATGCGGGTCTGATAGGGGGTCTAGAGATAAATGAGCAGGGGAACAGAACAGAGAAAGCAGCTCTCATATGAGCGCTGCCCTCTCTATAAAACAGCTGATCGTCGGGGGTTCCGGAGGACCCGGCTGATCTATATTTATGACCTATCCAGAGGACAGGTCATCAGTAGTACAAAGAGAACAATCCTTTTAACAGTAGGACTGGAGGGAAGGGGGGGGGGGGGCATTTCAATATTTGCCTTGAGCAGCAGAAAAGCTAGGTGCACCAGCGTTGAGGGGGGGGGGCCTAAGCTGAACTCTTGCACCAGGGCCCATGAGACTTTAGCTACACCCCTGCTCCTGATCATTGACATACCAGTTATCACCACTTGTCACAAACTGAGAGGGACAGAATCTTTGAACGGAGAGGCCTTGGTTCATCACTCCATCGATGGCTATGCTCCTAGGCTGAGATGTCAGCAGTGTTCAACATTGTGTGTTCGGTGTTTGAGAGAGCAACAAACTGGAATGACAGCAAGAGGGGCACCGAGGTGAACCTCTGCACACATGGACCATCTGAGAAGAATGGCATGTAGTGATTCATTATGTACTACAAGTGAAATTGGACATCACATCCCAAGCCTAGGGAGGCAAACAGTGTCTACACAAGCCACCAGAAGACGTTTGCACGAGATTAGGCTACAATTCAGATGTCGAGCTACAGGTGTTCCACTGACCTCATACCACCACTCTCAAAGGCTGTCATGGAACACAAAATGGAGTTCTGTCCTCTTCAGCAATGATTCCTGCTTTTGTCTCGGATGCAATCATAGCCGGAGATTAGTCTGGAGATCACATGGACAACGCCATGAAAAGGTCCTATTCCCGGGATTATGGTGTGGGGTGGCATAATGTATGGTAGCTGGATCCCTCTAGTCTTAATTTCATGTACACTAACAGCTCGACGTTACATTGATTTGGTGGTGGAACAAGTGGTATGGCCATTTCTCCAAAGTGTCTCAGGAGCTGTTTTTCAACAGGGCAATGGCAGGCTTGTGCTACTCTGAGCAGCCTGCATGGCCTATATGTGCTACCATGGCCTGCATCGTCTCCGGACTTGTCTCCCGTTAAGCCCATCTGTGACCTCATCGGTTGGTGATTTCAAAAGGAGCTGCCAGCAGTGGATCTTGATGATTTCTGTGCCCAAGTGCATTTAGTGTGGCAGAACATTCCTCACACAACCATTTATAACCTGATTAATAGTGATTAGCGGCAGGGGCAATATTTAATATTCGCGTAAAGCGCACGCAATACAGGCGTGGGGCACTTTTGCTACATTTTCCAAGCTGCTAGAAGTTTCCTGAGACTGGAGAAAATGGTTGGCACGGCAGAACATTAAAAAATGGCTTTATATGTAGTTAGAGTGCTCCAATATATTCGCGATTGCACTAATCAGCACTAATGATGTGAATATTTTGGCGCAATACGTAAAAACTTCACATTTTAGCAGGTCTGCCTGTATGTATGGACAGCAGAACCTATCCCACTACCTAACACTGCACTGCAACAGCTACACTATATCAGGATATAACCTACACTGACTATCTCCCACTATCTGTATTATATATATAAGCTATCTAACTATCTACTGTAGTGTGGAAAGCACAGAGCACAGCAATGACACTGCTGTCTCTCTCTCAGAACTTCATAAAACTACAGAAAATGGCTGCTGGGGCGGTTCTTATATAGTAAGGGGTGAGGCAATTTTCCTATTGGTTGCTAGGGATGTTGCTAAGCTCAGAAATAGACATTGCAGCCTTCTCATTGGCCCACAAGCAAAAAGGGAGGTTACTGATGAAAAAATAATCTAGAATATTCGAAAATACGAATACATATCACTATATTCAAAATATTTGCAAACAGGGCTGCCATCAGAAATTTTGGGGTCCCTTACACAGCTCAAGGCCTGGCCCCCCTCCTACCCCGTCCCTTTAGAATCCATCCTGACTCCGCCTCCCGGCCCCCCTCCACCCCCAAGGATCCACCACCAATTTCATTATTTTTTTTACAACTGCAAAGACAGTAAAAAGTGATAATCACTGATTTCCCCTTGCACATTTAAGAAAAAACACTTTAAAAACATAAGGTTAAGGGCCGTTTCACACGAGCGGATGCCGTGCTTGACATCTGCTCCGTGAATGACAGCCAAGACCTGATGCAGACTGCAGAGGCACGGACCAGTAACATGACTGATAATGCTCCGTGCCTCTCTGTGATCTCTTTACTACGAAATCACAGTGACAACTTTATCTCACTGTGATTTCGTAGTAAAGAGGTCACAGAGAGGCACGGAGCATTATCAGTCATGTTACTGCTCCGTGCTTCTGCTGTCCGCATCGGGTCTTGGCTGTCATTCATGGAGCGGATGTCACGCACGGCATCCGCTCGTGTAAAACAGCCCTAACTCTTTTACTCTTTGTTATATCTCCCCTAACAAATCATCTAAGAAATAAACAAAACTCCTACAATACACAAGGTACTCTTTTGAGACGGACCCTACACTAACTACATCTTACATAACTGAAAAAAAACTTTTTTTACTGTCCCTTTAAGCAAAAGCCAGAATATAATAAAAGTCAAAAACAGACATTAAACTGCATTTATAATAAAGCAATTTACTTACAAAAGAAGCTATTCAGTCGTCTGCTGTGCCGTCCTCTGCTTGCTTTTGCGGATTCTTTCCCCTCCTTTCTCTCTCTTCCTCAGTGCACAGGCGCACTGTTATGGGGGATCTGTGGATGACACACTGTTATGAGGGATCTGTGGATGACACACTGGTATGAGGGATCTGTGGATGACACACTGGTATGGGGGATCTGTGGATGACACACTGTTATGGGGGATCTGTGGATGACACACTGTTATGGGGGATCAGTGGATGACACACTGTTATGGGGGATCTGTGGATGACACACTGTTATGGGGGATCTGTGGATGACACACTGTTATGGGGGATCTGTGGATGACACACTGTTATGGGGATCTGTGGATGACACACTGTTATGGGGATCTGTGGATGACACACTGTTATGGGGATCTGTGAATGACGCACTGTTATGGGGGATCTGTGAATGACGAACACTGTTATGGGGGATCTGTGGATGACACACTGGTATGGGAGTATCTGTGGATGACGCACTGTTATGGGGGATCTGTGGATGACACACTGTTATGGGGGATCTGTGGATGACACTGTTATGGGAGATCTGTGGATGACACACTGTTATGAGGGATCTGTGAATGACGCACACTGTTATGGGGGATCTGTGGATGACACACTGGTATGGGAGTATCTGTGGATGACGCAGTGTTATGGGGGATCTGTGGATGACACACTGGTATGTGGGCATCTGTGGATGACACTTTTATGGGGGATCTGTGGATTATACTTTTATGGGGGATCTGTGGATGACACTTTTATGGGGGATCTGTGGATGACACACTGTTATGGGGGATCTGTGGATGACGAACACTGTTATGGGGGATCTGTGGATGACACTGTTATGGGGGATCTGTGGATGACACACTGGTATGTGGGCATCTGTGGATGATACTTTTATGGGGGATCTGTGGATTATACTTTTATGGGGGATCTGTGGATGACACTTTTATGGGGGATCTGTGGATGACACACTGTTATGGGGGATCTGTGGATGACGAACACTGTTATGGGGGATCTGTGGATGACACTGTTATGGGGGATCTGTGGATGACACACTGTTATGGGGGATCTGTGGATGACACACTGTTATGGGGGATCTGTGGATGACACACTGGTATGTGGGCATCTGTGGATGATACTTTTATGGGGGATCTGTGGATGACACTTTTATGGGGGATCTGTGGATGACACTCAACCACTCTCAAACCCAACTGGTCAAACTTGTTAAATGGCTCCCAAACACAATATGCACAATAACACCCCCACCCCATCCAACACTTAATTAACCCCTTCATGACCTAATTTTTTTTATTTCAAAGCAGAACACGCAGCTAAATGGGGATAGGTGGGCTGGCAAGGGAGGGGTTAATAACAATAAGTGATGGGGGATCATGGCCCTGTGGGATAATCCAATAATCCAGAAAACAGCTTTGCCTTTTACCCCCGAGCAAAGACCACACAACATAGAGCTGCCTAGACAACATAAGGATCAATATGAAAATAAATAATTTGGAGCCTTTGAAATAGCTCAGCTCAGTATGCCACCACTAACAGTAAGATGATAACTTATCATTTTACTGGTAATGGTGGCATACTGAGCTGAGCTATTTCAAAGGCTCCAAATTATTTATTTTCAGATTGATCCTTATGTTGTCTAATGTAATGATAACATCATGGAAACAACCTAATGGACTGTCACCTTAATAAATCAGTGGGGTCTGAACCGTCCAACATGTGATGGAGACAGTGGAGGCTGGAGCATGGAGCCGGCACTGACCCCTTCCTGGGCTGGCTAAGAGGGCACTAGGGCAGGCTTCCACAAATGTTCCAGAGACCAGAAGTTCCCACCGCCGCACCTGGCTGCAAGCCTGCAAACCAGAATTGACTGTTTGGCAGTGGCAGGCGGCGACGCGCTAATCTGAAGACGGCATGAGGCAGTGGCCAGCGGCTGATGTGCAGCGCCAGCGTTTTAAAGGGAAATGCAGCGCCGCCAGCAGTTCGGGAATCAGCGGGGGGGGGGGGGTTGTCGACCGGGGCAGACTATGTAGCGACGCGGACTATCAAGTGAGTAAATGAGTAAAGTCACTGACAATTTTGACAAATGACAAAAAAATAAATAAAAAAAAATCAGGACTGGCCGGGCCCCCCAGGGGTCCAGGCCCCTTACTGGGGTATCAGCTGTACCCCCCTGATGGCGGCCCTGTTTGCAAATTCTCAAAGTGCCGATATTCGCGATTAATATTTGCTATTTGAATATTCGCGCCCAACACTACTCATTAATAGCATGCCGATTGGGAGCTGAGTTGCAGTCCCCCGACACAGTGGATGGAACCTTGTGCTTCCCATTCCATCCACTGTACAGTTTCTCTTGGCAGTTCCTGGTGGGGGTACTGGAAGTCAGGCCAACCTGATATCGATGACCTGTCCTGAGGATAGGTCATCAGTATCTAAGTACCAAAGAACCTCTTTGAACTTTGCATCTATAACACATTTGCAGTTCACATGCTTAATGGTTTCTCACAATGTATTTACAGTCTCTTAAAAGGACAGTCCTTCTAAGTATATACAGTCATGTCCATATGTCCCAAGAGGGACCACCCTAATGCAGATGTTCCCGAGGCCTCAAGCACCTTAGCTCAGGGGCCTTCTCTCTCCTGAAGCTCCACCCGCTCTATATTCCATGCACGGACAGGGAGTCTCCTTACTTCTACCGACCCCCTACGAGTCAATGCTCCCACAGCCTGATGTATTTGCCATGGACGTCCTCTTTGACGTGGCAGCACTAACCTGTTCTCCTGCTGCCTCTTCTTCCCATGGATCCAGCTTATCCCACCTGGCACTCTCCTCCCACCATTGCTCTCTCCTTGTGCCGCTGTCTGTCATCATCTCTCTGCAAGATATGGCTGAGGCTATATCTCCTCAAAGGGGCCTCATTTTAAGTTGAGTTACAGGCTACCACATTTTATAACACATCAGAGGTGACATACAGATAAAATCCGGCTTTATTAAAATACTGGGATTAATTTATCTGCAAAAATCATAACCAAATAACGATGCAGAGTTCTGAGGTGCTCCATGCTGCTCCCAGGGAGAGTAATGCGAATACGACTTAGTGTATTAGGAGAGGCTTTGGCAATGCTGTCTGTAGAAGACATGCTGACACACACAGGGTTCCCCTCACGCTCCACCACACTGCTGTCCATGCAGGTAGAAGGTACTGGAGAAGCACATCCATCTCCCCCAAAGTAATAAGTGGTGTAGCCACTCCAACATGATATGCCATGAGGCGGTGCTGGCTTCATTTATGAATAAGTACTTTAGTGCCGAGTTTCAACCACTAGATGATGATGTTGCATCCCAAATATAAGGTGTGCTCTGCTCTATAGAGAGAGCAGAGATGGGGAAAGTGCCACCTCCTTGGTGTGATGCAAGAAGTACGAAGGTATCTCATAGAAGAGTGAAGTTGTGAGCAGCATGTAGAGTGCCCCAGTATAGGGGGTATCTGCAAATGTCTGGTTTGTAATGTTATGTCATATTTGCACTGTGCACCAGCAGGGGAGGTATGGTTGGCCTCACAAATGGCGCTAACCACCCATTCCCCCCTCTTGGTAGGAGTTGGCTGGTCATATTTTCAGGCAGGAGAGGAGAGTCTTAGCTAGGACTCATCAACTGATCTGTAAGACCGCTACTCCAGAGAGACTGTAAAAACAAAACTACAGATATTCTGAAAATCTACAGCATAAGGGTCCATTCACACGTCCGCAAAATGGATCCGCATCCGTTCCGCAATTTTGCGGAACGGGTGCAGACCCATTCATTTTCAATGGGGCCGGAATGTGCTGTCCGCATCCACATTTGCGGATCCGCACTTCCGCATCCGTGCTTCCGTTTCCGCGAAAAAATAGAACATGTCCTATTCTTGTCCGCAATTGCGGACAAGAACAGGCATATTCTATTAGTGCCGGCAATGTGCGGTCCGCAAAATGCGGAACGCACATTGCCGCTTTCCATGTTTTGCGGATCCGTGGCTCCGTGTATCCGCAAAACACATTGTGGACGTGTGAATGGAGCCTTACAGTCAGCAGAGTGACCAGGAACCACAGCTATCCAGACTTTTCTGCAGGTGAGGGACTACTGCTCAGACACCCATCTCCTTAGATCACATTCAGGCCAGACCAACTCAAATAAGCCTGGGTTACACAGTGGACACCTACAGCCACAAGGGGCTTGATGCACATGCAGCGAACTTAAAGCCCCCTGCTGGCAGTGAGAACCTTTAAGGTGGTCACACACCATGGATGCCGGTAGTAGGACACATAACCCACATATTTACAGTCTTTTAAAGGTACAGTATACTTGGTAGTTGCAGTCACTAAGAGGCTCACATGTATGGCAGTTCTCACAGAAAAGCATAGTCATTTTTAACTATATACACTCCAAATATGTAGTCCATAAGTAGTAGTAGTAGTATCAAGGGGGACCTCCCTGTTACAGGGGCAATGTTAGGCCTATAGGCCAGCTTGGAGTCTCCATTCGCTTGCCTAAGCATTACTCCCCCCACTGCTCCAGTGTTCCCAAGGGACTGAAACATGGACCTGGTTGATGGCTCTCATGATGTATTTTTTGATTACTTACAGAGTGCATATTACAATCCGCCCCAGCATAGTAATTATTCCCCCTTTCTGCCAGCATACAGTAGTTATGCCAACACTGTGCCCCTCAAAAGTAGTTATGCCCACATTGGGCCCCTCACAGTAGTTATTGCCTAAACTGTGTGCCCTTCACAGTAGTTATGGCCAGATACATGCCCTCTCACAGTAGTTATGCCAGATATGTGCCCCCTCACAGTAATTGTGCCCAGATATGTAGATATGTGCCCCGTCACAGTAGTTATACCAGATATGTGCCCTCTCACAGTAATTATGCCCAGATATGTGCCCCCAGCCTTTGTTACAATGGATCCGCAAAATACATACGATCGTGTGCATGTAGCCTTAATGGGGCTTGCAGAAATGCGTGTGTGCGCTGCCCCATTTAAATTAATGGAAATTATTTCCAGTCTGCCACAAAATCTGTGTTTGTGGACTTGTAAGGCTCTCCAGGCTGTCCTGGCAGAAATTATTGCTTAGAGGCTGGAATCAAACATGCAGTTTTTGTGGCAGTTTTTTAAGTTGTGTTTAAAAGGATTTGGAAATATAAAGGAAGGACTTCTTGCTGCTGGATCCTCTTCTGGCTAGGGCTGTTCACACACAGTTTTCTTCTGTGCTTAAAGAATCTGCTTTTAAAATCAGAGTGGTTTTTGGGTTAACTTTTGATGCTATTTTCAATTCTGCCTGTTTCAGTGTGGAATCTGCACCAAGAAGGACTTTTTTTCATGCTGTTGTTTTTAAAACTGCAGGTGGGGGAAAAAAAACCCCTATTCTGTGTAAATCACTACATGGTTTGGCCTCATTCAGTTTTTTTTGCGGATAGGATGCGGACCTATTTATATCAATGGGTCCGCAAAAAATGCAGACAGCACACCGTGTGCTATCCTCATCAGTATGTCCGTTCCGTAGCCCCGCAAAAAAAACAGAACATGTCCTATTCTTGTCCGTTTTAGGCATTGTTACAATGGATCCGCCAAAAAAATAAAAATGGATGGCATACGGATGTCATAGTTTTTTTTTTTTTTTGCGGACCGCAAAACACATACGGTTGTGTGCATGTAGCCTTTAACAAATGAAAAACACACATTAAGGGTCCATTCACACGTCCATAGAATGGGTCTGGATCCGTTCCACAAAGTTGCAGAACGAATCCGGAGCCATTTCGGGAGAGCGAATTGAGGACAAGAATAGGCAGTTCTATGGGGGTGCCGGCTGGGTGTATTGCGGATCCGCAATACAGTACGGACGTGTGAATGGACCCTAAAATGCATTGTATCTGCACTTTTCACCACAAGGTGGCAGTGGTGTTACATGAGTGTCTACAGGGGACTCTGGTTGGACTGTGTCATCAGGTGGTTACAATATATCAGTTTCTTTGAAAGCAATAGACACTGAGCTATGCGCGATAGTCTTAGGGATGTAGAATTGTAGACGGTTCACACAGCTGGTATTGTCGTGTAAAAAAAAATCATGAATTTCAAGGCGTTTTTTACAAGCCAATATGTAGTGTGGCAGGCAGACCCCCGGGGGGCTGTCACAGCCGGCAGATTTAGTTGCAGAAATTTCTGCCACTGAAAATCAGTTTCCATTCATCTGAATGGGGTTGTTTTGGCAGGGAGCACATGGATTTCTGCAAGTTCCATTCAGGCGAATGCAAAATCTGCTGCGTGTGAAGGCCGCCTTATAATGCTAAATGTGCGCGCCGTGACAGGTCCCATCAAAGTGAAAATCATCAGTGACTAATGAGAATATGAAGACTATGATGCCTCTGTGGAGATTACCTGCTAATGACCAGGAGCAGCGGGTTCCAGGATTTCTCGCTACCCTCAGGTAGTCATTTCTACATTGATCCCGCTGTAGCCCTCAGCACATTCTAAGAAAGCAGCATAGCCAATAGTGCCCTGCGTTATCCCGCCGCGATAGAGTAACATCTGCCCTATTATGTATTATAATAGGGCCCTTCGCGCTGCATTACAGGCCCTTATGGCAGGAGCCTTGGGTTTACATTGTCTAGGTCGCTTGTCCTAGAACAGTGATGGCTAACCTTGGCACTCCAGCTGTGGTAAAACTACAACTCCCAAGATGCCCCGCTTGCTTGGCTGCTCTCAGAACTCTATAGAAATAAATGGAGCATGCTGGGAGTGGTAGTTTCACCACAGCTGGAGAGCCAAGGTTAGCCATCACTGTCCTAGAAGATCTGACCATACCCTGGTGAGATAATACTCTGCTGCTTCTCTCAAGTCATGAAGTGCATGATGGAAATCAATGCAATTCATTAACTTTCCACTATTGATGATATGGCGGCACAGTAAGGCCTCATGCAGACGACCGTAGGCAGCCCGTGCATGTATTGCGACCTGCAAACAGGGGACCGCAATATACAAGATAAGGTGCGGAACGGAGGCACGAATCAGAAGCCCATGGAAACACTACAGTGTGCTTCCGTGGTTTTTCTGTCCATGGCTCCACACTGCAAAAAAAGGAGTGTGGACCGTCGGATTCAAGTGAATGGGTCCACGTCTGCAGACAGCGGGCACGTGGTCGTGTGCATGAGGCCTAATGGGCAGTGATGACTTGCAGTGCACTTTTGGGTTTGATGGATGTCTCCCTGTGTTCTGCAAATGTATCTGGCCGTCCACAACCTGTCCCCTCCGTCAGTGGCGTAGCGTGGGTTGCCAGCACACGGGGCAAGCCAAGTATTGCCCCCCCCCCCAACCTGTGGCCACGCCCCCCCAACCTGTGGCCACCCCCCCCCTTTTTTTTTTTTTTTACAGATAATGTAGTAGATATCACCTGCAGTCCTATGTAACACGACAGATAACACAGTGATAACTCTCTGTGTACAGATAATGTAGTAGATTCACCTGCAGTCCTATGTAACACCTCATATAACACAGTGATAACTCTCTGAGTACAGCTAATGCAGTACATGTCACCTGCAGTCCTATGTAACACCACAGATAACACAGTAATAACTCTGAATACAGATAATGTAGTAGATGGGTGTGAGCCCCCAGAATTCAGAACACGTACAGTGTGACCTGAAGTCTGGGGCCAGGCTGCTACAGTGTGGGCCAAATTCTATATCCACCCTCCCATCTCTACAGAACATACAGGGTAATACAGCGCACATACCTCTGACATCCAGTGACGTCTCCTTTGTTCTCTTTCCTCATCTTCTCCTTTCAGACCTTCAGACCAGACACCATTTTTCAGCCATTTCTCGTCTCTGCAGTTTGACAAAAAAAAAATCTTTGTTTACTACTTTTCCATCATCCTCTCATCTTCTGGACAAATCATCCTACCACCCCCAATACTGTGCCTCTTATACTGCAGAAACAGATAAATCCCCTGATAATACTATTACCACACAGATAATGCCCCCTTGAATAATTATTGGCCCACAGTGCCCTAAAATAACTGCACCCAGCAAATAGTGCCCCTGACACTAATAGTGTAAACATAATGTCCCCCAAAAATAATTGTGGTAAGCTGATACTGTGCCATGGTGCCCCCACAGTAATAGTGCTCCCGAAAGTCCCACCAAGTGTAATAACGCTCTGCTAGAGAACACATGGTAGTAATAGTGCCCCAACATGTCCCCACTGTGCCCCAGAAGTAATTATGCTCCCATAGTGACCATACTAGTAATCATGTTCCTCATAGACCCCAGTAGTAATAATTCTTCTTATAATGTGACAGTACAAAAAATGCCCCCCTACAGGGCCGCCTCCAGGTTCATGTGGGCCCTTGGGTGATAACGTCTCAGTGGGCCCCCTTGTGGCATTTTGCACGGCGCTTACAGCAATGAAACTGCATGTATTATAGATTAAATACCTTACACAGAGCCTGCTACAGAGCGGAGATATGTGTATCAGTCCTTATGTGACTACTTTTATTTTCTACCCAGTGTTTCAGTCCCTCAGGTCTCCTCACAGATATGTTCCCCCTCACAGTAGATATGCCAAGATATGTGCCCCCTCAAAGTAGATATGCCAAGATATGCCCCTTTCATAGTAGATATGCCAAGGTATGTGCCCCCTCACAGTAGATATGCCAAGATATGTGCCCCCTTCACAGTAGATATGCCAAAATGTGTGCCCCCTTCACAGTAGATATGCCAAGATATGTGCCCTCTTACGGTGGATATGCCAAGATATGTGTCCAGTTCCCCCTTCACAGTGGTTATGCCCAGATGTGCCCCCTTCACAGAAAGTGATAAAAACAAACAATAAATACCCCTGGCCTCAGTCACCTGGCTCCTCCCATGATCTGCGCTCCCCATCATGATCAGCAGCAGGATACTGTGACACCTCACGCTGCTGTGTAGGAGGAGCAGAGGTGAGGACATCGTGCTGCTGCTGTGGAGCACTGGCGGCTCAATGGTGGAGCGGGGAGCAATTAGTTCCCTGCTTCAGTGGCGTGCCTATGGTGTTTGGCACACGGGGCGGGTCCTTTCTCTGGCACCCCCTCAAAACTTAAAAAAAGTTGTACCCCCTCACTGTAGTATTGCTCTCATTGTACAACCTTCACAGTAGTTTTGTACAGATGTGTGCCCCCTCACAGTAGTTATGCCCTCCCTGTGCCCCTTTCACAGTTGTAATAACCTATCTGTGCCCCCTTCACAGTAATAATCCCCACTGTGCCCCCTTCACAGAAATAATCCCCATTGTGCCCCCTTCAAAGTAATAATTCCCATTGTGCCCCCTTCATAGTAGAAATACCCATTGTGCCCCCTTCACAGTAATAATGCCCACTGTGCCCCCTTCACAGTAATAATGCCCACTGTGCCCCTTTCATTGTATTAATGCCCTCTGGCTCTGTGCCCCCTCCATAGTAGAAATGCCCATTGTGCCCCCTTCACATTAGTAATGCCCTCTGTGCCCCCTCCAGAGTAGTAATGCCCTCTATGCCCCTCCATAGTAGAAATGCCCTCTGTGCCCCCTCCATAGTAATAAAGACCTCTGTGCCCCCTCCATAGTAATAAAGTCCTCTGTGCCCCCTCCATAGTAATAAAGTCCTCTGTGCCCCCTCCATAGTAATAAAGTACTCTATGCCCCCACCATAGTAATAAAGTACTCTGTGACCCCTCTGTATTAAAAACAAAAAACACAGTAATTACTCACCTTGTCCCGTTCCTGAAGGTCACTCCTCTCTTACCTGCAGGCACCATTCACGTGAAGTTGGTTGATGGTAAAAACACAAGAAGGTCCGTTTTTGAAAGATTCAGTAAAGAAAAAAAAAAAAAAGAAAAAAAGCTATCCATGGAGGAATCTGAGCCAAAGTAATTGATGAAAATACACTTTAGAGTGAATTTTTTTTTATGGCACTGCCCCCTTTATTATAATATTCAAGGTGGAAATTGCAATATATGATCTTTATTAATTTGATCAATCAACTTCAGGACAGAACATCAATATTCAGTTGGTGGGGATCCAACCCCTAGGACACTTGGTCATGAGAACATAGAGACCACCTTTCTGAGCCGCAGTACTGCACACATTACAGACACTATGGCCCTGATATAGCATACCTTGACTCAAGAATTCTGGCTTCAAAAAGTCGCAAAACAGGGCTTTTGTAACTTTTTGTACTCACTTGTGCAAAACTGTTGTGACTTTTTGCATTCTTACAACACTCACTGGAAAAAAGGGTGCGGCTGTGACCGCTTAAAAAAGAAAAATCACAAAAAGGAGCTCCTAGACAAAAGTGGCGGGTCTAAGGATAGTACAAATTTATCAAATAACACGAGACATTTGATAAATGTGGCAAAAAGTCCTCCAACTCAGACTCAAGCAAAACTGACTTCAGATATTCCCCTCGTGACAAAATGTCCCCCCCGGGTATGGATAAACAATGAAGGGGCCTGTTCTTTTTGATAATTGGGTTTAGACCCCCACTGATAAAACCCCTTCAATCCATTGCTCACCGGAGCTAACCTTATAACAGAGTTAATAAATGAAAATAAAACCTGTAATATCACCAGGTTTTACGATCTGTAAAGGACTAATGTGCGGTCTGTCATCTCCCCTCCAAACTCTGACATAATGTAGTACCATTCACTCCTAGACGTATGGGAGCAGGTGGCTTTGCACACTCCCGGCATTAATGGGCATTAAGCAAGAACAGTCTCCATGTCACGTGTCACCTTCCCTCACACATGTCCCCCGTCAGCCTCCAGCTGTAGCCTATTTTCCTGGTTATCTACCCACCAGGTCAGCCCTTCTCAGCAGATCCGTAAAATCAATGTCGCAACCAAATATTTCGACAGCAGCAATAAAAACCATAATGTGACGGCAAAGAGAAACCACGAGTGTGCCCCGTCTGCCCCATCCCTACTTCCTGTAAAACCTCAGCCTCCCCCCCTCTCCCTCCACTGAAGTTCTCGGCTTCTTCTACATTCAGGGAAACCTCCGGCTTTCTGCAAGATCACTACTAGGTCTAATGCTAAGGAGCAACCGAGGAGCAGACAGCAGTGTTGCCAATCCTAGATGCTTTGTTTTATGAAGACAACCCCTATTTCATGTTTATTAGAATATATGGGTGTTAAAGAGGGGAATCCCAATCTCGGGATGCTTCTTGTTAACCAATATTTTGCTGCAAACTGTAGTTTTTGTTGCATTTTTTTTAGACAAAAAGAATCAGCTCCAGATGTTGCATTGAAGTCTACTGGAAATATTAAACTCAGGACCAACAGGGATTTTTTTCCTCTAATCTCTATTTTGGAAAATTGGAAAAAACAATCCAATACATAAAAATGCATGAAACATAAAATAAACTTAAAACATAGGTACAGCATAATCTCTACTTAAATATGAAAGCAGGAGAGTTAACTTCTAGTGGTAACATCACAAAGTAGGCTGGAAAATATAAATATCAAGGAGTGAGCTCAACCAGACGCTGACCATGTACAGTAATCCAGGGACCCCACAGAATTAGGACCAATTCTTCCGACTTGATAGTTCATGGTGGGGAAGTGGGTGGTTTGGCAGGTTCGCCTCATTCTACGCCAGCAAGGGAGTTGGTGTAGATTTAAGTCTGTCTCTACCGCTGGAGGAAGCACCAAAGGTATATAGAGGCCTTCACCTCCACATAATTTTATCGCATCCTCTAAACTTAAAGGGCATCTGTCAGCAGATCTGTACCTATGACACTGGCAGACCTGTTACATGTGCGCTTGGCAGCTGAAGGCATCTGTGTTGGCCCTATGTTCATATGTGCCCGCATTGCTAAGAAAAATTATGTTTTGATTTATGCAAATTAGCCTCTAGGAGCAATAGGCTCTGCTCTCTCTGCAATGGCAATGTCCCCTTTGCTCCTAGAGGCTCATTTGCATATAGTAAAACGTCATTTTGCTCAGCAATGCGGGCACATATGAAACATGCAAGTTATTTCTGGAAACTGTCCAAAATGAGGTAAATCAAAGAAAATGAGATGCAGCAGGATATAAACACAGTGCTGGAGGTGGTTGCCCAACTGAGGTCAGTCTTTAGGATTTTAAAGGGGTTCTCCGGGCAAACCTAAATTTTGGGGGATAAATCTGACCTGTGGAAGGAAAACTGGCGGTTTCATACTTACATCCCACACTGCAGCCAGTTCCGAGAGCCTCTTCACAGTCACATGACCGCTCCTGCCGGGTTTTCGGGTCTTTTGTTCGCATCCCGTCTTCTT
This sequence comes from Bufo gargarizans, assembly GCF_014858855.1. NCBI lineage: Eukaryota > Metazoa > Chordata > Amphibia > Anura > Bufonidae > Bufo > Bufo gargarizans. The sequence goes on from NC_058083.1 coordinate 83,594,006, forward strand.
TCTTCCTGTCTTCAGCAGGAGACTTTTGTCACTACTGACGTCACCGCCTTCTGCAAGAGGTAAATTATTGGGGCGGCTGTCTTCTTTCCTAACATAAGGTTAAGGGGGTACTGTTCTATCTTCTGTAGAACTGACAGACGGATGCAGAAAGCACACTGATGACGTCCATGTGTTTTCCACATCCGTATGTCAGTTACAGAAAGGATAGATCAGTTTCTAGTTAGCAGCTATTCCTGGATGTTATATGTAAGGACTTGTTTTATCTGTCTTAGTTATCTGCTTTGGAACCGATTACTCAACTCAACAATGGTTTCAACATACAATGGTTGTCCTGGAACCAATTAATATTATTTCTTGAGGGACCACTGTACTACAAACTCTAAATGAGAATGTTGATACCAAAGACCTTGGAAACATAAGTCATTACTTCAGTATTCAGACTGAGATGTCAGTTTTCTTCTGAACCAAAGGTACAAGATTCAAGAAATGATTGAAACTTCTGGCCTAAATGATGCAAAACAAGTAATGTCTACTGTGAAAACCAACTACTTGAGGGAGACAAACAACTAAGCACTTGCACAGATGGAAAGGGTTAATCCAAGAACCAAGCATATTCATGTGAAGTTACAATTTTTTGAGGGATCTTCAAGGACCTGGTACAATTTTGGTGCAATTTGGATCAACTAGGATTTCTACAGTTTTTCCCCAACTTACTCAAAAAAGAGGAGGGGCTTCATGAGAAGGGATATGGCTTAAGATTAGGGATCGACCGATTATCGGAGTTACCAATATTATCAGCTGATATTCCTGATTTTTAAAGTTATTGGCATCTAATCTTGCCGATATGCCGATAATGCGTCTAGCGCGCTATCACAGAACATGAGCTGCTGTCAGCGCGCTCATGTTCCCTCAGCATCACAGGCGAGAAGGAGTCACTTTCTCCCTCCCCCTATGTCGAGCTGCCAATGAGGAGAGTCGGAAGGAGGAGGGGCGGGCACACTGCGCCACCAATGATAATTGACATCTAATACAGGAGGCGGTGCCCAGCCTATATGACAGGAAGCTGTGAATCACCCTTAAGGTGCCTGAGAGGTAACTGCTGCCGCTGATCGCAGCTCCCTGTCAGAGGCAGGGTGCTGGCTATGTGATTCTGCGCCGACACACCCGCCTCCTGTATTAAACGTTAATTATCATTGGTGGCGCAGTGTGCCCTGCCAAGTATTAAAAACATTGGTGGTGCAGTGCACCCTCCCCCCCACCCCCAGTATTAAAATCATTGGTGCCACAGTTCATCCCCCCAGTATTTAAGTCATTGGTGGCAGTGGCCACAGGGTTCCCTCCCCTCCTCTTTATTGGTGGCAGCTTCTGATCGGAGCCCCAGCAGTGTAATCCTGGGGCTCCGATCGGTTACCATGGCAGCCAGGACGCTACTGAAGCCCTGGCTGCCATGGTAATCTCCCTGCTGCTGTGTGCACAAAGCACAGGGGAGCAGGGAGAGTGTGAAGTCCTATTCACCTTGATAGAGCTCTATCAGGGTGAATAGGGAATATCAGTATAAGTTATCGGCTATCGTCCTGAAAGTTCACAGGTTATCAGTAAATGGATACCGGTCGATCCCTACTTAAGATGTATCATTTTGCGCTAACTTGTGCCCTAATTCTGGAGTAAAATGTATTCTTAAAGTAAACAAATAGTTGGTATGGAGAAAACCCTACATCCCTGCACCACATTTATCATCTAGCCTGAACCCCTGGTATAAATCTGATGCAGGTCTAGACAGCCTGTTTATACTTACTTCATCTACAGGATTATTAAATCTGGGCTAGTCTCTGAATTTATCAGGAAAACAGTTTTTTTACGGATTCTTCCCAGAAATCAGAGCGAAGGAAGGTGTTATGGTTCCACAATGGGTGCAGACTTTAGGTAACAGAAACAGCACAACTAAACCACAGGAAGTTCTCCCAAGAACTTAATATTCCACCCCGATGGTCTGCTCAACAGTATCGACATCTCCTTCACAACCTGCAGTATCATGGCAATCTTGCCATCCAGGCTGAGTGCCTTGGCACAGACCCCTCACAACATATGGTTACTCTAGATACACTGGCTTAAGAAACACAGTCCACAAGTTGACAGGGTGCTACCTTGACATTCGCCCAATTGCTTCTCCTCTTTACTGAAAGGGACATTTCTTAAAGGGGTTTTCCAAGATTTTTATATTGATGGTCTATCCTTAGGATACTGCGATTACTGCAGAACTTCTTTTATGTAAGTGAACGGGAGTAGTGCTGGAGTAACAAGCTCCATTCACTACACAGTGGCTTAAAGGGACACTGACAGGCCCGATAAACATATTTAGTTATTCCTATGCAGTCATAGGTCTATTAAAGTGTATTCCAATGATATAAGAGTACCCCCTGTCCGCATTTGAAACCATGTAAAAACAACTTTATAATCATCTGTCAATCACCTTCCTTTATGCCCAAGGGCGTTTTTCTCCTACCTTTGTGCCCAGCCGTGCCCCAACTGTCGTTTCCTTGCACCGCCCAGCTCATTATTATTCACTGCGCTGGGCGGCTTTTACAGTCCCCAATCCTGCCGAGCCGGCGCATGCTCAATAGAAACGTATGGGCATCAGCCTCACTTGTACCTTCTGCGCGTGTGACGGATAACTTGCCCGGCACCCTCACTCGCAGTGCACCTGCGTCCCTTATTCAATGCGGCGACATCAGCGTCTCCTGCTGCGCCTGTGCCGGCTTGGCAGGATCGGGGACTGTAAAAGCCGCCCAGCACAGTGAATAATAATGAGCTGGGCGGCGCTAGGAAAAAACAGTTGGGGCGCGGCTGGGCACAAAGGTAGGAGAAAAAACGCCCCTTGGGCATAAAGGCAGGTGATTGACAGATGAATATAAAGTTGTTTTTACATGGTTTACAATGCGGACAGGGGGTACTCTTATGTGATTGGAATACACTTTATTAGACCTATGACTGCATTGGAATATCTAAATATGTTTATCGGGCCTGTCAGTGTCCCTTTAAGAACAGCTGAACGAAAGGGGTGTCATACCAACGTCAATCAGATATTGAGGGCCTGTTCCGAGGATAGACCGTTAATATAAAAATCCTGGAAAACCCCTCCTAAACAGCCCATGATGAATATATCCATCAAGATCAGGTGCTAGTTCCCTCACCATGACTGTATATCCGTCATAATGACGAGACAACCCATTTAACTTGGCTACACACAGTGACATGTTCTACTGCTCCCCCCACCACTGCTTGGCAAGGATGAGTTGCAAAGCTTGAGGGAGACCCAGCAAGAATCTGAGCCTCTGATTAGACATGAGATGGATTTCAGACTTCCTCAAATTACTATCATGAAGCTAGGGGCGTTGCTAGGTTAAAACATTCGGGGCCTGGGCCCCTGATGTTTTGTCCCAAGCCCCGAATGTACTGCCTGCCCGCTATATCTAGCTATATTGCCATCCTCAGCAGTACAATTGAATCTAATGCCCTGCAAAAGCTTAAAGGGGTTCTACAGTTTGTTTTAACTGATAATCTAGCCTCTGGATAGATCATCAGCATTTGATCGGCGGGGGTACGACAACCGGGACCCCCGCTGATCAGCTGTTTGAGAACGGCCAGGAGCGCCACGGCCTTTAGCTGTTTACCGCTGGCCCAGTGACGTCACGACTAGTATCAACTGGCCTGGGCGCAGCTAAGCTCCGTTCACTTGAATGACATCACAGGTCATGTGATCAGTGCTAAATGCAGTAGCTGAAAAGGACCTGCGATGATGTCACGTTATGTGACCAGTGCAGGAGAGGACGGCTCAGTAGTGAAGAGAAGTCCTGGGAAGAAGCTGTGGTGAGGTCTGCTACATGAGGATAGGTAAGTGAAGGGGTAGAGTACTCAGTGTGAGGCAGAGCAATGTTGGGATTTGTAGTTATTTAACTGGGACTGTATGTTAGGGCCGAAGGGAGGGAAGTTATTTACATTGGACAGTGGGGTGGAGTGATGTTATTTACATGGGACTGAAAGTTGAGGGAATGATGTTATTTACATGGGAATGCATGTTGAAGATTGCTGGGGTAGGGTGATGTTATTTACATGGGAGTATATGTAGAAGGCAGCTGTGGGAGGGAGTGATATTATTTACATGGGACTGAATGTTGAGGCATAATGTGATTTACATGGGACTGCATGTTGGAGGTGGCTGGGGAGGGGGTGGTTTTATTTACATGGGACTGTATTTTGAAAGTGACTGGGGGAGGAAGTGATGTTATTTACATGGGACTGAATATTGAGGGGGTGATGTTATTTACATGGGACTGTATGTTGAAGACGGCTGGGGAGGGGGTTATGTTCTTTACATGGGACTGTATGTTGAAGGCGGCTGGGGAGGGGGTAATGTTATTTACGTGGGACTGTACATTGAGGGGGGCAGGAGAGAAGTTGTGATGTTATTTACATGGGACTGTATTTTAGAGGGGGCTGTAGATAGAAAGGGATGTTATTTACATGGGACTGTATATTGGAGGGGGCTGAGGAGATGGTGTAATGGTATTTACATGGCACTCTATGGCGGAGAAGGGAAATAATGTTATTTACATGGGACTGTATGGTGGAGGGACTGAGGAATTATAATTTTTTAGGACAGTAAACTGAGGAATATAACTACAGGGGGCACTGCAAGTGGCATTATAAATACTGGGAGGGCTTCAGGGCGAGCATTATAACAGTAGGGGGCAACATAAATACTGGGGGCACTGTGGGGGCATTTTAAATCCAGGAGACATTAGGCGTTCTTGTTACTACTGGGGGCTCTATAGGAGGTACTTATAGATTGCATTATTTCTACTAAGAGAACTGCGGGGGTCTTATTACCACTGGGGGATCAATAGGGGGGGCTTATTTCTACTAGGGGCTCTGTAAGGGCATTATTAATACTGGAGGGCTCTTCTACTAATGGGGGCACTCTTGGGGAGCATTATAATAGTTGGGGACACTAATTTTTATTCAGGATAGTATTTGGGGGTACAGAAAAATAAGGAAGCTAAGATGTTTGTGTGTCACACTCTGTAGAGATGAGGCGCGGCTGAGAGAAGTTGTCCGGATAAAAGGAGAAGATGATGACAGAGAAGATCTACACCAGAGGAGACGTCACCTGAGAGGCACTGGATATGACTAGTGATGAGCGGCAGGTGCCATATTCGATTTCGACGAAATTCGCGAATATTCGATAGAATATTCGTTTTATATTCGTCGAAATCGAATATTCGTCATTATTCTTGTTATCGCGATTAATATGCGATTTAAATAATCGAATTTCGATTTTAACTTAAAGGCTACTCTCCTATTGAAATCGCAATTCGATTTTTTCAAGTTATAATAATCGAATTTCAATTTTAACTTAGCACTGCTATATGCCATATTAGGCTAACTAATATGGCATATAGCAGTGCTAAGTTAAAATCGAAATTCGATTATTATAACTTGAAAAAATCGAATTGCGATTTCAACGTAATTCTCAAATCCGACAGTACATTCTAGTATATGGAGTCGTTCCCATGGTGATGGGGACGCTCCATAAGCATGGAATATGGCTTCAATGGCTTGGTAGAATTAGCGAATTGACGAATATATTCGTTATATTCCACAAAACGAATATAACGAATGTATTCGTCATATTCCACAAAACGAATATAACGAATGTATTCGTCATATTCCACAAAACGAAGATAACGAAGTATTCTGCATCTTCATTTTAGCTACCTATTCATCAATTTCGCTAATTCTAGCAATGATATAGGAAAGTTGACTATAGAGACAGCTAAGTATAATTCGCTATGCGATTATATGACTGCTTTTTTTTATAAATAGTATAATTATAATAATTATCAGGTATTATAATTATTCTATTTATTTTTTAAAAAAGCAGTAATATAATCGCATAGCGAATTAAACTTAGCTGTCTCTATAGTCAACTTTCCTATATCATTGCTAGAATTAGCGAAATTGATGAATAGGTAGCTAAAACGAAGATGCAGAATACTTCGTTATCTTCGTTTTGTGGAATATGACGAATACTTCGTTATCTTCGTTTTGTGGAATATGACGAATACATTCGTTATATTCGTTTTGTGGAATATGACGAATACATTCGTTATATTCGTTTTGTGGAATATAACGAATATATTCGTCAATTCGCTAATTCTACCAAGCCATTGAAGCCATATTCCATGCTTATGGAGCGTCCCCATCACCATGGGAACGACTCCATATACTAGAATGTACTGTCGGATTTGAGAATTACGTTGAAATCGCAATTCGATTTTTTCAAGTTATAATAATCGAATTTCGATTTTAACTTAGCACTGCTATATGCCATATTAGTTAGCCTAATATGGCATATAGCAGTGCTAAGTTAAAATCGAAATTCGATTATTATAACTTGAAAAAATCAAATTGCGATTTCAACGTAATTCTCAAATCCGACAGTACATTCTAGTATATGGAGATGTTCCCATGGTGATGGGGACGCTCCATGAGCATGGAAGTCGGCAGAAGCGGCAACGGGCACTGACTGGAGCAGCCAGGAAGCCAGGAATCCAAAGGACAGGTAAGAACAACTTTAGGGAAGTGGGAAAGAAAAAAATATAACAATAAAAAAAAAAAAAAAAAAAAGAATATTCGAAATATCGAATTTATATCACTATATTCGAAATATTCGCGAATTAGCGAAGTGCCGATATTAGCGAAAAAAATTCGATATTCGAATATTCGCGCTCAACACTAGATATGACAGGTCTGTGCTGCTGTATAGTTGTATAGCTATAGTGGGTTTAGGGGTCGGTTGGTCAACTTAGAGAATTGGTTGCATTGGGGCTTGGGCTCCGGATCTTTTGAGACCCTAGCAACGCCCCTGCATGAAGCTGTCATAGATCTGCAGATGACTGGAGCAGTCATCAAAATAAATATATCATGTACCGAAATCTTGTGATGAAAGGTACACAACAGCCTATATGTGAATATTCTATGTAATTTGTTTAACAAAAAAAAAGTGGATGGTTTTCAGGATATAATTTTTTAAGTCACTCTATGTGTCCTACTTCCTGTCCTGGCTCTTTAATGTCCTACTTTGATTGGACTTGTAGCACAGCAGACAGCCTTGCTTGACTTTAAGAGTCAGATCGTTCACTGCGACCAGAGAGGGAAGGGGGGTGAGTGCCTCCATTACAGCATCACACATTACACTGATAAGTGCAGTGCTCTTCTGTGGGCATCAACATGTAGGCCTATAAAGAGAACAGTGTAACTGTCATAATGTTATCCTAATCCTACACCTACTATTATAATGAGGATTAACTCTCAGACAATATCTACCCTCCACAGCAGCAGTAAATGAACAATGGATTGATTATCTACATAGAAAATTAGAGATGAGTGAAGTGATGCTACATCTGAAGTCACTCCGCTAAAAAATTAGTTATAATACTGTATGGAGATTCGTCTCCATACAGTAATAGAATGTATGGGCTCTGATGAAGTAAGTTATTCACAAAGTTGCGCGCGACTTTGTTTAATAACTTTGGTAATTAATTATTACAGTAAAAACCTCGGAACCGAACTCTGCTTTGGGTCTAAGGTTTTTCACTGTAATAATCAATTCTCGAAGTTATTTAACGAAGTCGCGCGCAACTTTGTGAATAACTTACTTCAGCTCATCGGAGCCCATACATTCTAATACTGTATGGAGACGAATCTCCGTACAGTATTATAACTAATTTTTTAGCGAAGCGATTTCGGATGTAACATCTAAAGTCGCTTTGCTCATCTCTATAGAAGATGTATCTGTCTGTGCTGACGGCTACAATATTTTGTATTTCATTTTCAGTGGTATAGTACTACAGAAATGAAAAAGAAAAAGAGCCAAAAAGGCTAAAGAAATTAGTTTCTTTAATATTAGATTTTAAATATAATTCTGTTTACATAGGAAAAGCCCAAAAAAATTGAAAATTCTATTTTTTTTCCAAGTTTTCATTTTTTTCTGGAATATTTGCTCTTTAGCTAATCCATTATTATTTTTTTCCCCATGGAGCCCAAGTTTCGATAAATTTTTACCCTTTGTACGTCAGCTGCTTTCCGATCTAATAAAATGTATCCCTGAGAGGAGACCATTGTATCTTTAGCTTTTTTTTTTTTTTTTAATACCATGCCCCCAAGCAGCTTCATGATATATACTGAAGAAAGCGGGCTACTGTATCCATTGTTTACCTAGTAAAGCGCTATCGGATGGAGGAAAGATGGACGGTAAATAGCGAGGAGTGTGTATTTAGAGAACATCAGGCAAACAAATCCATATCATAGCAGAGAGAAATGGAAATAAGGCTCCAGGCTTGGGTTACAAATCACAAGAAGCAACGACCTTGAAATCTTACTGTTGACCTTCAGGTGATTAGAGTTCTATAAAGTTTGCGAAGAAAAAAAAATATGAGGTGCTCTGTCAATATCGGCTAATGAGACAGAGCTTAAACAAGCTTTGAGCGCAAGCGAAAACATATCACTCCCCTGACACCTCGCCAATGTTATTTTTTATTTCAGCGGGAGGAAAAAAAAAAAAGTGTGATTACCCTAGAGCGGAGGAAAAAACCAACACGTAATGATAAGACACAGAACAGCGGTCACACTATTCTACTTTAATCTGAAATGAAATATAGATTTCTGTATGTCTGCTTATACCCAGCGCTCCACCTCAGATGGGCGCCTGTAACAGATATACCAGTAAGGCTGCTTTGATTTAACGCTTTCATTCCTGCTCACCCACCATTGTAAGATATTGTATCACCGCACATGGACTGTAGTCATTACAGTTGATAAATTGACAGACAGAATTTTCATTGGCTGTATATAAATTCTAAAAACCATAAGTTCTTAGGTTCTTGGGTTATGATTTAATGTCGTCTATTGCCAATAGTGTTGAGCGAATCGATGTTAAAGAAGTGGAATACGATCCAAATTTCAGGAAAAATTAGATTCACCATGAATCCGAATTTCTTGGTGCTTCTTGGTAACGAATCAATAGCAGTAAAAAAAAAAAAAAAAGATACTCACCTTATTCATTTGATTGTGGAGAGGCCATCATGGCCATCTTGATTAAAAAGGAAAATGGAAATTCTCAGGCGCGATGACGTGTGACGTCACTGCGTCATAATGATGGGCGGGTGAGGTGACGCCATCACCGCTTCATACAATGGAATGTGATTCATTGCAAAGTGATTCGTAACAAATCAAATTTCTTGCTCATCACTAATCGCCAAGGACATAAAGAAGACGTTACTTTTGACCGTGTGTATTACTGACCATACGCAGTGTAGACAAATCTCAATGTAAGGCCTCTTGCGGAGTCCGTTTGCGGTCCGTATGCGGAACCATTAATGTCAATAGTTCCATAAAAAAACAGAATGTACTCTGTATACATTCCGTTTCTGTATTTCCGTATCTTCCGTACATTCTGTTTCTGGTCCTATTTTTGCCCGCAAATAACGATCTGTGGCTCCAATCAAGTCAATGGGTCTGCAAACAATACGGAATGCATACGGAACATATCCGTATGCCATCCGTTTTTTGCAGATCCATGCCCACTTTGCCCATGTGTATACTGTTAAAACACATTACATTAATGATTAAAAATTCTATGTTTCTGTTTGCGAAAACAACGGATCGCATACGGAAACCATACGGAGATTTTTTGCGGAACTACGAAACGCAAATGGAACGGAAACAGAAACACAACGGAAACAAAAAACTGAACAACGGACCGCATAATACTGAAAAAGCCATACAAACGTATTTTCTTTCCGTGACCGTCCCATTTTGGATCTGCAAATAAAAGGAAGGTATTCCGTTTTCGTATGTCCGTATTTCCGTTCCGCAAAAAAATAGAACATGTCCTATTATTGTCCGCATTATGGACAAAGATAGCACTGTTCTATTAGGGGCCAGCTGTTCCGTTCCACAAAATACGGAATGCACACGGACTTCAGCCGTATTTTTTGCGGATCTGTTTTTTAAAACCGCAAAATACATAAGGTCATGTGCATGAGCCCTAAGCACGATCATTTTGCTGTGAGGAAGAAGATTGCATTGAAAAATAATAGTCTAAGGGTGAATTCATATATAACTTTTCTGCTCCACAACCTCAAACAATTATTTCATGCTTTTAACTGAGTCCCTGCTCCATCCTCTGGTGCCCCTTCTACATCCCTCATCTCAACTAAAGTCTCTGCCTCATATTTCAAACAGAAGATCAAAACGTTACAGAAAAATTCAACCAAACTACTAGGTGCTCTTCCCATGTAAACTGCATAACCTACCATCATTTATGTATAACCTTCCACCCTACTGTCCAAATCCAACCTCACCACCTGTGCATTTGACCCAATCCCATCCTGCCTTATCCCTAACCCTACTATTCTATCCCAGCCCTTAGTCTGTGTTCACATAAGCTATATCATTTTCTGTTCTTCTGCTCCGTAATAGGGAAAAAAAGAATGGAAATAACGGATTCAACAAATAACTGACATGAATGGAAACTAACAGATCACATTCACTATAATCGGATAACTTTGGATTCCATTCAGGAGAATATTTTTTTAGTTGAGGAAAAAGTCCTGCAGGCCAGACCTGTTATTTTTGACAAACTGTCTGATGGAAGCCCCAAATGGAGCTTACAACGCAGATGTGAACATAGCCTTATCCAACTCTTCAACCTATCACTAACCACTGATGTCTTTCCTTCTTCTTTTAAACATGAAACTACCACACCTATCCTCAAGAAGCCTTCCTTTACCTCTTTGTTCAGCCCAATCTCGTTACCTCTATTTGCATGAAACCTTCTAGAACAACATGTCGACCTTGAACTACCCTCCACCTCTCATCCCACTCACTTTTTGACCATCTACAATCCAGCATCTGACCCCACTACGCCAGTGATACCTCCCTAATCAAAGTCACTAATAATCTACTGGCTGCCAAAGATAAATGTCATTTACTCTGTACTCCTCCTTCTTGACCTGTCCTCTGCCTTTGACACAGTTCACCACTCTTTCCTGTTAGAAACTCTGTCAACATCAGAGAATTGACCCTTTTCTGAAACACTTCATATCTCACCAAACGAACATTCAGTGTCTCCCACTCAACCCTGCCCTCTCTCAGTCAGTGTTCTCACAGTTCTGCCCTGGGACCCATGCTCTTCTCCCACTATACCTCTGGCATGGGCCCACTTCTATGCTGATGATACTCACATTTTCTTGGGCCAGAGAGTCCCCTATACAATATATTTAGCTGTATAAATCTATGTACACGGAGCTCCCCCTAATGCTAACAGCTAATAGCTACTATGACTGTGTCAATGCAAGCAAGGAAAGCTATTCACTGCTGGGCATTCTCCCACTATGGGTCCCATGGCTGTCATGTTTCCTGCCAGTTGTGGTTACCTAAGTTTTCTGAAATTCTAACAATATTTAAACAATAGGAAAACAGAATAAATCTAGCACTTCATTCTATGCACTATACAGTATTAATAGGGTCCCACTGAATAAAAGAAACAAAAATTGGTCAGTCCCTGCAGTGGGGTCTTCTCTGGGTAGGACAGCTGCTGTTTGGAACCATTGTAGGAGGTTCACATGTACACAGAATTATTTAGATTTTATCATGAATAGAAGAAAATAAGAAAAAGAAAATCTTTGACTTGGTTCCAAACCAGTTTTTTGCTAAAAATAAATAAAGTATAAACACAACGTCTGTACTGTGTGTATAAGGCCATTGGATTAGGAAGAGAGAAAGCAGGAGAACATCCTAGATCAGGGGTGGCCAACCTAACAGACACAAAGAGCCAAAAAACAACAACGTATGACTGCCAGGAGCCACAAACTATACATTTACACATGTGTCACCCTATTTTTCACCCTACAAGATGCACCTAGGTTTTAACAAAGAGAAATAAGAGAAAAATATATAATTTTCATCAGACCTCAGATTAGACTCCTAAATCAGATCCCCAATCCTCATCTGACCTAAAATAAGATCCCTAAACCTCATCAGACTTCCAAATCAGACCCCCAGTGTCAGACCCTCAGTACTCATATCTCCCCCCCCAATGCTCAGATCTGACCCCCCATGCTCAGACCTGACCAACCCATGCTCAAACAAGACCCCCCATGCTCAGATCTGCCCCCATGCTCAGATCAGACCCCCATTGCCCAGATCAGGACCCGCCCCCCGGCGCAGATCAGAACCTCCCATGCTTAGATCAGAGTCCCATGCTCAATTCTATCATTTAAAAAAATCTCTTCCCTCTCCTGATCAGGCACTGGGCTCCTGCTTGGGCACCTGCTTCTTTGCAGGTCTGACATGCTCTCCACTGTGACCTGATGAGCACAACATCAGGTCATAGTCCGTGTCTCCACGTACTACGTTCTCAGACTGTGTGCATCAGGACGTAGTGGAGAGTAAGCTGGAGCTGCAAAGTAGCAACAGTGCCCGATCAGAAAAAGAGATCTGAGCATGGGGTGGAGAGTGAGCCCCCTGACTGCTTCCCGGCTCCACAGCTAGAGCCGCACTTGAAGAAGCAAAGAGCCGCATGCGGCTCAAGAGCCACGGGTTGGCCACCCCTGTCCTAGATAAAGACCAACACCATATACCAAGAATGACTACACCCTGCAGCTATATACTGTATTACAAGTACACCCGGCAGCTATATATTACAGCTACAACCTCTTACTATATATTACATCTATACCCTGCAACTATATATATTATATCTACACCATGTAGCTTTATATTACATCTACAACCTGCAACTATATATATTACATCTACACCCTGCAACTACCTGTATTTTTCGCCCTATAAGACACACTTTTTCCCCCAAAAAAGTGGGGGAAAAATAGCAGTGCATCTTATGGGGTGAATGCTGCGACCGTCGGGTGTAGAGGGAGGAGGGGCTGGGGGCCGGCATCTGGTTCTGTAGTGGCAGCGGGGCCCGGTGCAGTCACTGTATTCTACTACACTGGGCCCCGCTCACTGTAGAATAATCATATCTAACCTGTAGGTATTGTTAAACTATTCAAATCATCTGAAATCCAGCGCTTGTAGTACTTACTAGTGTTGATCACGAATATTCGAATTTTTATCGCGAATATTTAGAATATAGTTATATATTCGTAATTTCGAATATTCAATTTTTGTAATTTTTTTTTATATATATTTTTTTTAAATCAGTACATATGATCCCTCCCTGCTTCTAGCTTGTGGGCCAATAAGAAGGCTGCAATATACTTGACTTTAGGAGTAGTAGTGTTTGCGAATTTTGCTCTATATATTTTTTTTCGAGTTTTCGCTATATTGCTATATATTCTTGTTCTAGAATATTCGAAAAAACTAAGTTATAGCAATATAGCGAATATTCGAAAAAAACAAATATAGAGCAATTTAGCTAATATAGTGCTATAATCTTTTTTTTTATAGTCGTAATTTTTTTCCAATCTGAACTTCAGATGAGAAAAAAATTACAACTATTAGACAAAGATTATAGCACTATATTAGCTAAATTGCTCTATATTCGTTTTTTTTTTAAATATTTGCTGTATTGCTATAACTTAGTTTTTTCGAATATTCGCAATATTCTAAAACAAGAATATATAGCAATATAGCGAATATTCGAAAAAATGTAGTCTAATAGTTGTAATTTTTTTCTCATCTGAAGTTCAGATTGGAAAAAAATGACAACTATAAAAAAAAAGATTATAGCACTATATTAGCTAAATTGCTCTGTATTTGTTTTTTTCGAATATTCGCTATATTGCTATATATTCTTGTTTTAGAATATTCCGAATATAGCGAATATTCAAAAAAATCGAATATAGCGCAATTTAGCTAATATAGTGCTATAATCTTCTTTGTCTAATAGTTGTAAGTTGAAAAATTTGCAATAAAAAATTTGAATACGAAAATTCGAATTACGAAAATTCGCATATTACACAATCATTACCTTGCCGATTCTTCGAGTAAAAAAAATCATAGATTATAATGAATATTCGAATTTGCGAATATTTGACGAATGTTCGCAAAATATTGCGAATTCGAATATGACCCCTGCCGCTCATCACTAGTACGGTACTTACTACTCACTTCACAGCAGCCAGAAAGCCGAGCGGGCGGCAGCGTAACTCACTACGTCACGTGCCTGCTCCTCCCACTTTGTGAATGAAGCAGGTGGTGCAGGTGCGTGATGTAGTGAGTCACGCTGCCAGCGCCCGTCCGGCCTCCTGCCTGCTACAAAGTTACTAGTAAGTAGTACATGCGCTGGATTTCAGATGATTTAAATAGTTTAACAATAGCTACAAGTTACATATGATTATACTACTGTGAGCGGGGCCCGGTGTAGTAGAATACAGTGACTGCACCGGGCCCCGCTGCCATTACAGAACCAGATGCCGGCCCCCATTCACTACACAGGGACACTGTTATAGGGGATCTGTGGATTACACATTAGATAAGATGCTATATATGTGTCATCCACAGATCCCCCCATAACATTGCCATCCACAGAGGCCCCGATAACAGTGTAATCCACATATACCCCATAACAGTGCCATCCACAGATGCCCCCATAACAGTACCATCCACAGATGCCCCCATAACAGTGCCATCCACAGATGCCCCCATAACAGTGCCATCCACAGATGCCCTATAATAGTGTCATCCACAGACCACCATTAGTTCAAAACCCACCAAAAGCACACCTTTTGGTTCAAAATATTTTTTTTCTTATTTTCCTCCTCAAAAACCTAGGTGTGTCTTATGGGCGAAAAATATGGTATATATTACATCTACACCATGTAACTATATATTACATCTACAACCTGCAACTACCATAAATATATATTACATCTATAACCTGTAACTATATATTATATTTACACCCTGTAACTCTACTGTAAATCTACACCCTGTAACTTTATATTATATCTACACCATGTAAATATATATTACCTCGACAACCTCTTACTATATATATTACATCTATACCCTGTAACTATATATTATATTTACACCCTGTAACTCTATATTACATCTACACCCTGTAACTACCGTATATATCACATCTACACCATGTAACTATATATTACATCTACAACCTGCAACTATATATTACATCTACAACCTCTTACAATATATTATACTATATATATGTAACTATATATTAGAGAGAGACTTGTTTTGTCTAAAGAACACAAGGAATGGACATTAGACCAGTGGAAATCTGTGCTTTAGTCTGATGAGTCCAAATTTGAGATCTTTGGTTCCAACCACCGTGTCTTTGTGCGACGCAGAAAAGGTGAACGGATGGACTCTACATGCCTGGTTCCCACCGTGAAGCATGGAGGAGGAGGTGTGATGGTGTGGGGGTGCTTTGCTGGTGACACTGTTGTTGTTTTTTTCAAAATTGAAGGCATACTGAACCAGCATGGCTTCCACAGCATCTTGCAGCGGCATGCTATTCCATCCGGTTTGCGTTTAGTTGGACCATCATTTATTTTTCAACAGGACAATGACCCCAAACACACCTCCAGGCTGTGTAAGGGCTATTTGACCATGAAGGAGAGTGATGGGGTGCTGAGCCAGATGACCTGGCCTCCACAGTCACCGGACCTGAACCCAATCTAGATGGTTTGAGGTGAGCTGGACTGCAGAGTGAAGGCAAAAGGGCCAACAAGTGCTAGGCATCTCTGGGAACTCCTTCAAGACTGTTGGAAGACCATTTCAAGTGACTACCTCTTGAAGCTCATCAAGAGAATGCCAAGAGTGTGCAAAGCAGTAATCAAAGCAAAAGGTGGCTACTTTGAAGAACCTAGAATTTGACATATTTTCAGTTGTTTCACACTTTTTTGTTATATATATAATTCCACATGTGTTAATTCATAATTTTGATGCCTTCAGTGTGAATCTACAATTTTCATAGTCATGAAAATAAAGAAAATTCTTTGAATGAGAAGGTGTGTCCAAACTTTTGGTCTGTACTGTATATACAGAGGTCTCCAATCTTCTGTAGATCCAAATCCAAATACAACAGATAGTGTTGAATTATATTGAATATTACAAAGATAAAAAGCCAATTAAAGACGTGTCCTAGTGATATGGCTTTTACCCATTTTAACTGCTAGTGATATGGTTTTCACTCCAGCGTCACATTCTAGTAATGCTAGGAGCCTGGTGCCGCTAGTGCACAATACTATCTGAAATTGCCAACAGCCTGAGAACCACATGCAGGAGGCCAGAGAGTTGACATGGACAATGGCCTAAAAGTACAACCTAAAACTGTACAACTAAACCTTACAACCTTATCCCTCAAGTATGCTGTACAACTACAATCCTGCCCTACCACCATACCATACAGCTTACAACCCTAAACTACTACTGCACCTTAAAACCCTCCCCTACACCTAATATCCTATCTTTAATCTACCTTCCAAAGCTACAATCCTACCCTGCAGCTACACCCTACAAGTACAAAACCCTGTACTCTACAACTATATACCTAGAACTCCACTTTACTAGCCTACAACAGGCTACAAAACTGGTCTTCAACCACACCTTACCCACACACACCTGTATATTGTCTGATAGTGTGGATTTAGGAATTAGGTTTAATAAATGGCTTCTAGCCTAGAGCTGCTCTGCTAATTAGCCGGCCTCAGTCTGTATTAGTGCATCTGCTGTAGTGCTCTAGCTGAAATGAGGTTTACATAACACACGGTAATATAATTACCTGGCCATGGCTGTGCATGAACATAGGACATTATTTGCTGCACTTGCAAAATGTTAAGGTAAAGTCACATTAACACATAGCGCTCCCCTTATTAGCTTCACCCTTTCCTGCTGTTTGTGAATATGTTGTTCATTTACCTCTTAATTAACAGGAAAAAAAGATATATTTGGCCTTGTTTATATCTTGTTAGCAATTACATATAGTTATTAGCTACATGTATCTATGTACTGATAGCTGATCCACCTAGAAAGAGCAACCAACCTTCTATCTATCTATCTATCTATCTATCTATCTATCTATCTATCTATCTCCTATCTATCTCCTATTTATTATCTATCTATTATCTATCTCCTATCTATTATCTATCTATCTATTATCTATCTCCTAACTATTATCTATATATCTATCTATCATTCATTCATTATCTAGCTATCTATTATCTATCTCCTATTATCTAATATATACAGTATATATATATATATATATATATATATCTATCTATATCTATCCATCAATCATTATCTATCTATCTATCTATCTATCTATCTATCTATCTATCTATCTATCTATCTATTATCTATCTATTATCTATATCTATCTATCTATCAATCAATCATTATCTATCTATCAATCATTATCTATCTATCTATCTATCTATCTATCTATCTATCAATCATTATCTATCTCATATCTATCATCAGTACAGAGAAGTGAATGGAAAAAGACAGAGGCAGCGCCTCTAGCGTAATACCGTAATTATAATTGAGTATTACTCAGATTACACCTTATACCGCTATGAACAAGTCACAGCTGCTTGAGATTCCATTGAATTGGCAGATTTTGTCCACCGCTTGTTCTCCATGCTGCTTGGCTGCCATGTCCTCGCCCAGTGCTCCACTCACGGTGTCTGGTCCAAACTTGTGAATAGAGATAAAGGAGAAGAAAAGGACTTCAATTTTACATGTAGGGTTGTTTCGATACCAAAATTTTGATTCGGTTTTGATACCATAAAAAAGTATTGTGATACTCGATACCATTCGAGAAAATAAAACACCAAAAAAAGCTGTGTGCATTCCACATTTATATGTAAAATTGGGATACTTAATATTTTTTTTTACTTTTTATTTAATAACTATTTCACCCCTTAGGGGCTAGAACCTGGTATCTTTTCATCCCTTGTCCTATTCACCCTAATAGAGATCTATCAGGGTGAATAGGAGCTCACACTCTCCCTGCTGCTCTGGGCTCTGTGCACACAGTAGCAGGGAGATTACCATGGCAGTCAAGGCTTCAGTAGCGTCCTGGCTGCCATGGTAACCGATCAGAGCCCCAGGATTAGACACTGCTGGGGCTCCGATCAGAAGCTGACACTTAGCCACCAATGATGATGAGGGGAGCGGACCCTGTGGCCACTGCCACCAATGATTTTAATACTGGGGGGAGGGGGCACACTGTGCCACCAATGATTTTAATACTGGGGGGTTGAGGGGAGGGGGTGCACTGCTCCACCAATGATTTTAATACTGGGGAGGGGGGGAGGGCGCACTGCACCACCAATGATAATTAACATGTAATACAGGAGGCAGGTGCGGCACCTGAGGGGTTAACTGCCGCTGATGGCAGCTCCCTGCCAGCACCCGCCTCCTGGATTTGTATTAAGCATTTACTTTCATTGGTGGCGCAGTGTGCCCGCCCCTCTCTCCTCATTGGTGGCAGCGGCAGCAGTGACACGGGGGGAGGGAGAGAGTGCATCCTTCTCCTCTGTGCTGCTGAGGAGATTGGAGCGTGCTGAGAGTCTTCTTCTCCTCTATCTCTAACTATCAGTACTAAAGAGCCATAGATTGGGTCTGATCAAGCCGTAGGAAAAAAAATAAAAACCAATGCTGTTGACAGCACTAAGCGCTGCTGGGTCTGTAAGAGGAAGGTGAGGTCTCAAACATAAAATACAATAAAAAGTCAGATCCACGTTGCTAAAAGTGCTATAATCACTTATATACTGATGTGTGACCCCCACCACTGTATACTGTATATACTGATGCGTGACCCCCCACCACTGTACACTGTATATACTGATGTATGACCCCCCACCACTGTACACTGTATATAGTGATGATAGTGATGTGTGACCCCCACCACTGTATACTATATATACTGATGCGTGACCCCCACCACTGTATATTGTATATAGTGATGTGTGACCCCCACCACTGTACGCTGTATATACTGATGTGTGACTCCCACTACTGTATATAGAGATCCGTGACCCTGCGCACACTGTATATACAGATGTGTGACCACCTGTACATTGTATATAGAGATGTCTGACTACACTCGTTCCCCCTTTTTCCCCAGGTGAAGGGTAGTCATATATTCATAGATGATTTCTAGGCTGTCAGCTGGGAGTAAGTTATGTGATGATAGACAGGAGGCTCCTCTCTATGTGAGCAGATCGATTTGTACAAATTTATTCATCAGAGTTCTTGTGCAACAAAGGGCTGTCCCCCACTCAAAACATCCTCCTCCTCCGGCAGTCCGTGCACCTAAACAAAAAGCTTCATTTGAGTCAGAGAAAACTGGCGAAAATGAACATAAATTTGTTGGGGTGACTGGTCACGCGCCCTCCTTGCTATTGTCATGCACCCTTTTTTTATTTTTTTTTAAGGCACAGTTAAAAAGTCGCAAACACATAGTTTGTACGTTTTTAACGCCACTTTTAAGAAACAAGGGAAATTATAACTCTCCCCCTCTATTCATAGCTTGCATCCAGTGGCACAACTAGAAATGACTGAGCCCCACAGCAAATTTATGAACAGGGGAACCCACCCCCTCCCGAAACATGTGTGGGACGGGTAGTGACCTCTATTTAGGCCACTTTCATACGAGCGAGTTTTCTGCATGGGTGCAATGCGTGAGGTGAAAGCATACCACCCGCACTGAATCCGGACCTATTCATTTCAATGGGGCTGTGTACATCAGCGATGTTTTTCACACATTACTTCTGCGTTGCGTGACAATCAGAGCATGTTCTATATTCTGCGTTTTTCACGCAGCCCTGGCCCCATATTAGGGAATAGGGCTTCAGTGAAAAATGCATTGCATCCGGTAGCAAGTGCGGGTGCGATGCGTTTTTTACTGATGGTTACTAGGAGATGATGTTTGTAAACCTTCAGTTTTTTTTCACGCATTGCACTCACGCGGAAAAAAACTAACAACTGAACGCAATTGCAGACAAAACTGACTGAAATTGCTTTCAAAATAGTGTGTGTTTCACTGAACGCATCCTGAACACATCCGGACCTAATCCGCCACGCTCGTGTGAAAGAGGCCTTACTTCTGGGACTGGGGCGTTCCTTCTATTGCTATGTCTGTACAGCTTACTTCTGGGACTGGGGCGTTCCTTCTATTGCTATGTCTGTACAGCTTACTTCTGGGACTGGGGCGTTCCTTCTATTGCTATGTCTGTACAGCTTACTGCTGGGACTGGGGCGTTCCTTCTATTGCTATGTCTGTACAGCTTACTGCTGGGACTGGAGCGTTCCTTCTATTGCTATGTCTGCACAGCTTTCTGCTGGGACTGGGGCGTTCCTTCTATTACTATGTCTGTACAGCTTACTGCTGGGACTGGATCGTTCCCTCTATTACTATGTCTGTACAGCTTACTGCTGGGACTGGAGCGTTCCTTCTATTACTATGTCTGCACAGCTGTCACGGAAGGTGTACAGAAAACTAGAAGACACAAATGAAGATCCGACTGACTACCTGAACACCCTATAATAGTGAGGGGACACGACCACCAGCTCCCTACACTTAATACAGAGGGAGTCAGGGTCACCTATGATCAAGCCCACAGGCAAACAGAAATAATGAAAACAGACTTATCTTGTGGATGCAGTAGTAACAGCTTCTAGCATCAGCACACTCCAGGAAGTTGTATAAACCGCAAAGTGATGCAGTATGGGAAGGGATTTAAAGGGATGCAATCAGTGCAACTACATGACAGCTGAGAGAGGCTAACGAGATGAGAAAACGAAAGCAAAACAAAAGGAACCTCAAGTAGGAGGTTCTGAAGAACATCTGTCAGAGCTTCTCAGATGTCTGGTGGTGACAGTACCCCTCCTTCTACGAGTGGACTCCGGACACTCAGAGCCCACCTTCTCAGGATGGGACCTATGGAAAGCCCTGATGAGACGAGTGGCCTTAATGTCCGTCACTGGGAACCCACATCCTCTCCTCAGGACCATAACCCTCCCAATGAACGAGGTACTGGAGAGAACCGCGGACAACACGAGAATCCACAATCCTAGAGACCTGAAATTCAAGATTACCATCAACCACAATCGGAGGAGGAGGCAAAGACGAGGGTACAATGGGTTGGACATAAGGTTTTAATAAGGACTTATGAAAAACATTATGGATCTTCCAAGTCTGAGGAAGATCAAGACGGTAGGCAACAGGATTGATGACGGACAAGATTTTGTAAGGCCCAATAAACTTACGACCCAACTTCCAGGAGGGAACCTTCAATTTGATATTCTTAGTAGACAACCACACCAGATCACCAACATTCAGGTCCGGACCAGGCACACGTCTCTTATCCGCCACACGCTTATATCTCTCACTCATGCTCTTTAAATTATCCTGAATCTTTTGCCAAATAGATGACAAAGACGAGGAGAATCTGTCCTCATCAGGTAAACCAGTAGACCCCTCTCCAGAGAATGTCCCAAACTGCGGATGAAACCCATATGCACCAAAAAATGGTGACTTATCAGAGGACTCCTGACAACGGTTATTTAAAGCAAACTCAGCAAGGGACAAAAAAGAACACCAATCCTCCTGATTCTCCGCCACAAAGCAGCGCAGATATGTCTCCAGAATCTCTGATTGACGCGCTCTGTCTGGCCATTCGACTGCGGGTGGAAAGCAGAAGAGAATGACAACCGAACCCCCAAGCGAGAACAGAAAGCCTTCCAGAATCTGGAAACAAACTGCGTGCCCCTATCAGAGACTATGTCTGAAGGAATACCATGCAATTTGACAATGTGATCAATAAATGCCTGCGCCAGCGTCTTAGCATTGGGCAAGCCAGGAAAAGGAATGAAATGCACCATTTTGCTAAAACGGTCCACCACCACCAGAATCACAGTCTTCCCCGAGGAACGAGGCAGGTCCGTAATGAAGTCCATGGACAGATGTGTCCAAGGACGGGAAAGAATGGGTAACGGAAGAAGAGGACCTGATGGCCGTGAATGAGGGACTTTGGCACAAAACCCTCAACCGACTTACGAAGCGCTGGCCACCAGAATCTCCGAGCGATGAGATCCACTGTGGCTCTTGCCCCCGGGTGCCCAGCAAGGACAGTATCGTGGTGCTCCTTAAAAATCTTGTGTCTTAAAGCGAGAGGCACAAACAACCTCCCAAGAGGACAAAGATCAGGAGCCTCTGACTGGGCTACCTGAACCTCTGCCTCCAATTCAGGATAAAGAGCAGAGACCACCACACCTTCAGCCAAAATGGGACCCGGGTCTTCAAAATTCCCACCTCCCGGAAAACAAAGTAACAGGGCATCCACCTTCACATTCTTAACCCCCGGGCGGAACGTGACAACAAAATTAAACCTTGAAAAGAACAAAGACCTTCTGGCATGTCTCCGGTTCAGACGCTTGGCTGACTCCAAGTAGGCCAGATTCTTATGGTCAGTAAACACGGTAATAGGGTGTCTGGCTCCCTCTAGCCAATGGCACCATTCCTCAAAAGCTAACTTGATGGCCAACAACTCCCTATCTCCCACATCATAATTTCTCTCTGCGGAGGAGAGTTTCTTCGAGAAAAAGGCACACGGTCGCCATTTGGCAGGAGAGGGACCCTGAGACAAGACCACACCCACACCCACCTCAGAAGCGTCCACCTCAACTATGAAGGGCAGAGAGATATCAGGTTGTACCAAGATGGGAGCGGAAGCAAAACTCTCCTTGATACTAGAAAAGGCCTTACGCGCCTCTACCAACCAGGAGGAAAAATCTACCCCCTTTCTAGTCATATCAGTGAGTGGTTTAACAACAGAGGAATAATTCAAAATAAACTTCCTGTAATAATTGGCAAAAACCAAAAAACGCATCAGCGCCTTCTGATTCTCAGGAAGCTCCCACTCAAGCACAGAGCGGACCTTCTCGGGGTCCATGCGAAAACCAGAAGCGGAGAGAAGAAACCCCAGAAATTGAATTTCTGGAACCGCAAACACACATTTTTCCAGTTTAGCGTACAATTTATTCTCCCACAGAATGAGCAAGACCTGACGTAGGTGGTCCTTATGAGTTTTGAAATCAGGAGAAAAAAATCTAAATGTCATCTAGATACACTAATACAAATTTCCCCATTAAATGATAAAAAATGCTGTTCACAAAATGCTGAAAGACGGCTGGAGCATTCATCAAACCAAAAGGCATAACCAAATTTTCAAAATGGCCCTCAGGGGTATTGAAGGCCGTCTTCCATTCGTCTCCTTCTCTGACCCTGACCAGGTTGTATGCCCCTCTTAGATCCAACTTGGAAAAAACTTTTGCCCCAACAATCTGGTTAAACAGGTCCGGGATCAGAGGAAGCGGATAAGGGTCACGAATTGTGATACTGTTCAGCTCCCTGAAATCCAGACATGGTCTTAAAGAACCATCTTTTTTCTTAACAAAGAAAAAAACAGCGGCGACAGGTGACTTCGAGGGTCGTATGTGTCCCTTTCTCAGACTCTCAGAGATATAAGCACGCATAGCGACCCTTTCAGGTTGGGAGAGATTGTATAAATGAGATTTAGGCAGCTTGGCGCCTGGGGTGAGATTAATAGGGCAATTGTACTCCCTGTGAGGGGGCAAGTCCTGAACACCACTCTCAGAAAACACATCCGAAAATTCAGAGAGAAAAGATGGTACAGTCTTAGTAGAAACCTCAGAAACAGATGTCATGAGGCAATTCTCTCTGCAAAAGTCACTCCAACCATTTATTTGCCTCGCTTGCCAATCAATGGTGGGGTTATGTTTAGTGAGCCAGGGTAACCCCAACACTAGAGGAATAGGCAACCCACTTAGGACGAAACATGACACATCCTCAACATGAGTATCACTCACAATCAAACGGATATTGTGAACTATGCCCTTTAACGATTTCTGAGAAAGTGGAACAGAATCAATAGCAAAAACAGGTATATCCTTTCCCAAAGTGCATACCTGGAAACCATCAGTTATAGCAAATTGATTAGCAATGAGATTGACAGCTGCTCCACTATCTACAAAAATCTCACAAAAAATGTTCTTGCTCTCTAGCGCCACCCTGGCAGGTAGGACAAAACGGGAACTACAAGCAAACGGAAAAGCTTCAATTTCCACATCAACCTTGCCAATAGTAACAGATGGAATGTTTTTAGAGGATTTTTTTCTTTTTGTTTCTTTATTACTCTCAAAAAACTGCCTGAATCTCCTAGAGGGACAAACATTTGCCAAATGATTTATACCTCCACAACAGAAACAAACCTTCCTATGAGAGCTGAATCCTCTATTGTCAGAGGCAAGCAAACCCAGCTGCATGGGCTCCTGCTCAGAAGGGATTGAGAGTGTCTGAGACCCCTGTGCACTGAATGAGACCGCCGCACTGTCCTTGGACTGAGTATGACAGGAAGGAGTGATCTCTCCTCTCTCTCTAAGACGCCTGTCAATATGAACGGCCCGAGACATGGCAGAGTCCAAGGAGGTAGGTCTCTCATGAAAGGCAAATGCATCTTTCAATCCCTCTGAAAGACCATGGCAAAATTGACTTCGAAGTGCAGCATCATTCCAACCAGTATCAGCTACCCATCTCCGAAATTCTGAACAGTATATCTCTGCGGACTGTTTACCCTGGCATAAAAGACGTAGTCTAGACTCAGCCAGAGCAATACGATCCGGATCATCATATATCTGACCCAGGGCTAAAAAAAAATTATCCACTGAACAGAGGGGCCGTGCCCCCACCGGCAGCGAAAAGGCCCAGGACTTAGCGTTATCCCTGAGCAGCGAGATGATGATCCCCACCCTCTGCTCCTCATCACTAGAGGAATGGGGAAGTAGGCGAAAATGGAGTTTGCAAGCCTCTCTAAAACAAACAAAATTCTCACTGCCCCCGGAGAACGTATCCGGGAGCGAGATCTTAGGCTCAGAACAAACTCCATGAACGCAAGCTGAACCGGTCACCTGAAACTGAGAAACAGTTTTACGGAGATCTGCTACCTCCAATGAAAGACCCTGCATGTGTTCAGTCAAAAGTGAAAACGGATCCATGCTTGAGACGGTTTTGGCAGTTTATAATGTCACGGAAGGTGTACAGAAAACTAGAAGACACAAATGAAGATCCGACTGACTACCTGAACACCCTATAATAGTGAGGGGACACGACCACCGGCTCCATACACTTAATACGGAGGGAGTCAGGGTCACCTAGGATCAAGCCCACAGGCAAACAGAAATAAAGAAAACAGACTTATCTTGTGGATGCAGTAGTAACAGCTTCTAGCATCAGCACACTCCAGGAAGTTGTATAAACCGCAAAGTGATGCAGTATGGGAAGGGATTTAAAGGGATGCAATCAGTGCAACTACATGACAGCTGAGAGAGGCTAACGAGATGAGAAAACGAAAGCAAAACAAAAGGAACCTCAAGTAGGAGGTTCTGAAGAACATCTGTCAGAGCTTCTCAGATGTCTGGTGGTGACAACAGCTTACTGCTGGGACTGGGGCGTTCCTTCTATTACTATGTCTATATATTTTACTGCTGGGACTGGGGCGTTCCTTCTATTACTATGTCTGTACAGCTTACTGCTGAGACTGGGGCGTTCCTTCTATTACTTTGTCTATACAGCAGTTATTTACTAATGACTGAGTTTTTGATAATGTCTGAGGGGCTCGTCTCTATGGGAACACAGGTGGGGATATCATGTGACTGCTCCTCTGAAGATGCTTGCTGCAGTGCATGCTGGAATTTTTACTTTCACTTTACAGCCGCTCTGAGGAGCTCTTCCAGGGAAGTGTATCATGGTGAACAGGTTAGAAAAATTATATAAAGCCAGTACATCTAGCTTTAGATATTAATACTTCATAGTTTTGGGACTGTTTTAGGCGTATAAAATAGAATAAATGTAAGACAGCTCAGAAGCTTAAATTTAGAACTGGTGCTGGATGCGCCGAAGTTATTGAGAGGGTGAAGTGTAACTGATGATTTGTGGGCACCTGCGCACTCAAGAGTAGGGAGATCTGATGCAACACTTTAAAAATCTCTATACCCCGGTGCGCGAAGTACTTCTATGGAGGCGCAGCAATGATTCTTTGTTAGACAGTGGAAGTGCGCTTGCGCCGCACACACCATCCACCAGCTGATTGATGCGCGGCCGCGTCGCTTCCGATGCGGCTGCGTCATTTCCGGTATAGACTTTTCTCCGGGTATAGAAAAGTGGCAGAACACCGGCACCTCTTCATATTAAGACCAGTGTCTAAAACAAACAGTAAGGCATTGTCTGATGACACATTGCCTTTAAGTTCATATGAAATGACACATACATATGGTTATGGTCCCTGTGATCTTAGCTCTGAGGATGATTTCCAAAATAAAGCATATTACTAAGTGCTGTTGATATTAGAGTTTAGTGAACTGAAGGCAATTTCAATGAATGCTACTGGTGTTCTGCCCAGCTTGGTTAGAGAATCATTACAGATCACGTCTGCTTCAGTCTTGGTATTTCTGAAGTGTTTAGTGTGGTTATAGCACCATCTAGCGGTGTTAAGTTGCAATACACTATGTTTTTCCTGTTACAAAGACTACTGCATTGTGGGTGGTGCAGTGCATTGTGGAAGTGCAAAGCATTCTGGGAAAGAGAAGTCTCCATGGCACAGTTCAGAGCTGTTCCATGCATGTGTCCTTCTCAAGCTCCACGATCCTTGTAAATGTATATCTGGTGAGAGACCTACCTTTGTTTCAGGGACATCATATTATGCAGAGCTGTTCTGTTAATTATAATTGTTATTCAGGTTACTGATCTGTTTTGAACCACTTGTGAGATCCCTAAACGAATATCACAAACATAAACCAAAACGCCAGTGTGAAAGTAGCCTAATTAGCTAGCCATGCAATCTTATGTACCGGCAGCCATTTTACCATGTGCCTTCACTGATGACTGTAAATTTTATAGTCAGTGACAGCCAGTTCGCAGTGTTTGCCCGCGAACACATGCGGGCTGCCATCTTAACTCACAAGTCCAGAGAGGCACAAGTAAGCCCTTACCTGTGCCTGTGCTGCGAGCCGGTCTGAAACAAATGCGGTCACCGGGAGCAGGCAGTTTCGAGAACAGCTGCCGGGGGCCTTCTTTGGGCTGTTCTCGAACTGCCTGCTACCGGTGATCACATTTGTTTCAGACCGGCTCCCAGCACAGGCACAGGTAAGGGCTTACCTGTGCCTCGCTGGACTTGTGAGTTAAGATGGCAGCCCGCATGTGTTCGCGGACGAACACTGCGAACTGGCCATCACTGGTTATAGTACATGCTATGCTTTACACTTATACATGCTATTTGTATTTTTGTAGTTTTACCACACTTGTGCAATCTCTCACTCACACGCATCGCACAGAGAGTTCTACCTGTTGACCAATAAACAAGTTAGACTACAAAGAACAGTCCTCTTATTTGGAAGACAGGAATGGTTTATGCTGAATGTCAGACTGCACACTGTGTGAACAGTGTATGAAGACAGAACAACTGGCATTACTAGATTATTATTTCTCCTACTAAATTCAAAGTCTGATTCTTAGTTAAGCCCTCAGTTGCTTACGCTCTGTAGGTGGCAGGAGCTCTTTAAAAGGAACTGTATTCATGAGCTGCAGCTCCTGCAGATGATTGACAGCTTTCTTTATATCCTGTGACAATCAGCAATGGGGACGGGGGGGGCAGGAGCTCATGGATACGAGGACTCAAGGACTTGCATTACATTGAGTGGACTCCAGTGATTAACTGCACAATAACAGTAAGTTCCCCTGTGTTTGCATCAGGCAGCACAACATAAACTTGGACAGATTTCCTTTTAATATAGTAAAATTGTTTTAATTTGACTTTAAATGTAACCAGAACAAGGAAAGCTGGTTCCTGGGGGAAGACAACTTGTGGGAGCTTGAAAGGGGTGTGTGGGGACTATGCGAGAGCGTGAGTGTGAAGGTGCTGTGTGGAGCGGAGAAGTGTGTGGTGTACAGCACCCATAACATGTCCTAGAGACAACCAAGTGGTACAGATTGGTGAGTGTGAGCATTGTCAACAGGAAGGCGGTGGCAGTCTCCTGGTCTTGTGTTGGGCCCACATGAGAGTGGCAGAGCCCCTTTGGCAGGATTTTTTTTTCCAATCTAAAATAATGGAAATGGCTAAAACGGAAGCAAAATGTGGATAACTCAGCATAATGAATGCTTAAATTACAGAAATTGTTTTTTTATTTCTCTGTTCTGACAGATCAGAGGAATCGAAAAGTAAATGGTGATGTGTGAGCCTAATGAGGGTGAGGGACGATTTTTACACAGATATGCAATATGTAGGTGTTTGCAAGGATGAGTGCCAGGGTGGGTATCTGTGTGGAAGAGTGAGTGCTGGCTTGGGCATCTGTATGAGTATTTGTGTAGAAGAGTGGGCATCTGAGTGGATGCTTATGTGTATAAGTGTTTGCAGGTTTGCACATGGAAATGAGTACCAAGATGGGTCTCTGTGTAGACAAATTGTTCATGAAGAAGAGTGAGCACTAGGGGTAAGTGTTTGTGAAGTACCCAAGAATAGGGTACTTGAAAATAGAGTTGAGCGAACACCTGGATGTTCGGGTTCGAGAAGTTCGGCCGAACATCCCGGAAATGTTCGGGTTCGGGATCCGAACCCGATCCGAACTTCGTCCCGAACCCGAACCCCATTGAAGTCAATGGGGACCCGAACTTTTCGGCACTAAAAAGGCTGTAAAACAGCCCAGGAAAGAGCTAGAGGGCTGCAAAAGGCAGCAACATGTAGGTAAATCCCCTGCAAACAAATGTGGATAGGGAAATGAATTAAAATAAAAATTAAATAAATAAAAATTAACCAAAATCAATTGGAGAGAGGTTCCATAGCAGAGAATCTGGCTTCCCGTCACCCACCACTGGAACAGTCCATTCTCAGATATTTAGGCCCCGGCACCCAGGCAGAGGAGAGAGGTCCCGTAACAGAGAATCTGTCTTCATGTCAGCAGAGAATTAGTCTGCATGTCATAGCAGAGAATGAGGCTTCACGTCAGCCACCACTGCAACAGTCCATTGGCATATATTTAGGCCCAGCACCCAGGCAGAGGAGGGAGGTCCCGTAACAGAGAATCTGTCTTCATGTCAGCAGAGAATTAGTCTGCATGTCATAGCAGAGAATGAGGCTTCACGTCACCCACCACTGCAACAGTCCATTGGCATATATTTAGGCCTAGCACACAGGCAGAGCAGAGAGGTCCCGTAACAGACGATCTGGCTTCATGTCAGCAGAGAATCAGTCTGCATGTCATAGCAGAGAATGAGGCTTCACGTCACCCACCACTGCAACAGTCCATTGGCATATATTTAGGCCTAGCACACAGGCAGAGGAGAGAGGTCCCGTAACAGACAATCTGGCTTCATGTCAGCAGAGAATCAGTCTGCATGTCATAGCAGAGAATGAGGCTTCACGTCACCCACCACTGCAACAGTCCATTGGCATATATTTAGGCCTAGCACACAGGCAGAGCAGAGAGGTCCCGTAACAGACAATCTGGCTTCATGACAGCAGAGAATCAGTCTGCATGTCATAGCAGAAAATGAGGCTTCACGTCACCCACCACTGCAACAGTCCATTGGCATATATTTAGGCCTAGCACACAGGCAGAGCAGAGAGGTCCCGTAACAGACGATCTGGCTTCATGTCAGCAGAGAATCAGTCTGCATGTCATAGCAGAGAATGAGGCTTCACGTCACCCACCACTGCAACAGTCCATTGGCATATATTTAGGCCTAGCACACAGGCAGAGCAGAGAGGTCCCGTAACAGACAATCTGGCTTCATGTCAGCAGAGAATCAGTCTGCATGTCATAGCAGAGAATCAGGCTTCACGTCAGCCACCACTGCAACAGTCCATTGTCATAAATTTAGGCCCAGCACCCAGGCAGAGGAGAGAGGTCCCGTAACAGACAATCTGGCTTCATGTCAGCAGAGAATTAGTCTGCATGTCATAGCAGAGAATCAGGCTTCATGTCAGCCACCACTGCAACAGTCCATTGGCATATATTTAGGCCTAGCACACAGGCAGAGGAGAGGTTCATTCAACTTTGGGTAGCCTCGCAATATAATGGTAAAATGAAAA
The DNA here is from genome assembly GCF_014858855.1 of Bufo gargarizans. NCBI lineage: Eukaryota > Metazoa > Chordata > Amphibia > Anura > Bufonidae > Bufo > Bufo gargarizans. The sequence goes on from NC_058083.1 coordinate 83,624,230, forward strand.
TAAAAATAGGATTGAATGAGGAAGTGCCCTGGAGTCCAATAATATATGGTTATGGGGAGGTAGTTAATGTCTAATCTGGACAAGGGACGGACAGGTCCTGTGGGATCCATGCCTGGTTCATTTTTATGAACGTCAGCTTGTCCACATTGGCTGTAGACAGGCGGCTGCGTTTGTCTGTAATGACGCCCCCTGCCGTGCTGAATACACGTTCAGACAAAACGCTGGCTGCCGGGCAGGCCAGCACCTCCAAGGCATAAAAGGCTAGCTCTGGCCACGTGGACAATTTAGAGACCCAGAAGTTGAATGGGGCCGAACCATCAGTCAGTACGTGGAGGGGTGTGCACACGTACTGTTCCACCATGTTAGTGAAATGTTGCCTCCTGCTAACACGTTGCGTATCAGGTGGTGGTGCAGTTAGCTGTGGCGTGTTGACAAAAGTTTTCCACATCTCTGCCATGCTAACCCTGCCCTCAGAGGAGCTGGCCGTGACACAGCTGCCTTGGCGACCTCTTGCTCCTCCTCTGCCTTGGCCTTGGGCTTCCACTTGTTCCCCTGTGACATTTGGGAATGCTCTCAGTAGCGCGTCTACCAACGTGCGCTTGTACTCGCGCATCTTCCTATCACGCTCCAGTGCAGGAAGTAAGGTGGGCACATTGTCTTTGTAGCGTGGATCCAGCAGGGTGGCAACCCAGTAGTCCGCACAGGTTAAAATGTGGGCAACTCTGCTGTCGTTGCGCAGGCACTGCAGCATGTAGTCGCTCATGTGTGCCAGGCTGCCCAGGGGTAAGGACAAGCTGTCCTCTGTGGGAGGCGTATCGTCATCGTCCTGCCTTTCCCCCCAGCCACGCACCAGTGATGGACCCGAGCTGCGTTGGGTGCCACCCCGCTGTGACCATGCTTCATCCTCATCCTCCTCCACCTCCTCCTCATCCTCGTCCTCCTCGTCCTCCAGTAGTGGGCCCTGGCTGGCCACATTTGTACCTGGCCTCTGCTGTTGCCAAAAACCTCCCTCTGAGTCACTTCGAAGAGACTGGCCTGAAAGTGCTAAAAATGACCCCTCTTCCTCCTCCTCCTCCTCCTCCTGGGCCACCTCCTCTTCCATCATCGCCCTAAGTGTTTTCTCAAGGAGACATAGAAGTGGTATTGTAACGCTGATAACGGTGTCATCGCCACTGGCCATGTTGGTGGAGTACTCGAAACAGCGCAACAGGGCACACAGGTCTCGCATGGAGGCCCAGTCATTGGTGGTGAAGTGGTGCTGTTCTGTAGTGCGACTGACCCGTGCGTGCTGCAGCTGAAACTCCACTATGGCCTGCTGCTGCTCGCACAGTCTGTCCAGCATGTGCAAGGTGGAGTTCCACCTGGTGGGCACGTCGCATATGAGGCGGTGAGCGGGAAGGCCGAAGTTACGCTGTAGCGCAGACAGGCGAGCAGCAGCAGGATGTGAACGCCGGAAGCGCGAACAGACGGCCCGCACTTTATGCAGCAGCTCTGACATGTCGGGGTAGTTGTGAATGAACTTCTGCACCACCAAATTCAGCACATGCGCCAAGCAAGGGATGTGCGTCAAATTGGCTAGTCCCAGAGCTGCAACGAGATTTCGCCCATTATCACACACCACCAGGCCGGGCTTGAGGCTCACCGGCAGCAACCACTCGTCGGTCTGTTGTTCAATACCCCGCCACAACTCCTGTGCGGTGTGGGGCCTGTCCCCCAAACATATGAGTTTCAGAATGGCCTGCTGACGTTTACCCCGGGCTGTGCTGAAGTTGGTGGTGAAGGTGTGTGGCTGACTGGATGAGCAGGTGGAAGAAGAGGAGGAGGAAGCCGAGAAGGAGGAGGTGGCAACAGGAGGCAAAGAATGTTGCCCTGCGATCCTTGGCGGCGGAAGGACGTGCGCCAAACAGCTCTCCGCCTGGGGCCCAGCTGCCACTACATTTACCCAGTGTGCAGTTAGGGAGATATAGCGTCCCTGGCCGTGCTTACTGGTCCACGTATCTGTGGTTAGGTGGACCTTGCTACAGATGGCGTTGCGCAGTGCACACTTGATTTTATCGGATACTTGGTTGTGCAGGGAAGGCACGGCTCTCTTGGAGAAGTAGTGCCGGCTGGGAACAACATACTGTGGGACAGCAAGCGACATGAGCTGTTTGAAGCTGTCTGTGTCCACCAGCCTAAATGACAGCATTTCATAGGCCAGTAGTTTAGAAATGCTGGCATTCAGGGCCAGGGATCGAGGGTGGCTAGGTGGGAATTTACGCTTTCTATCAAATGTTTGTGAGATGGAGAGCTGAACGCTGGCGTGTGACATGGTTGAGACGCTTGGTGACGGAGGTGGTGGTGGTGGTGTTGGTGGTACATCCCCTGTTTGCTGGGCGGCAGGTGCCAACGTTCCTCCAGAGGCGGAGGAAGAGGCCGAGGCGGCAGCAGCAGAATAGGCCGAGGCGGCAGCAGCAGAAGAGGTAGCAGGGGGAGCCTGAGTGACTTCCTTGGTTTTAAGGTGTTTACTCCACTGCAGTTCATGCTTTGCATGCAGGTGCCTGGTCATGCAGGTTGTGCTCAGGTTCAGAACGTTAATGCCTCGCTTCAGGCTCTGATGGCACAGCGTGCAAACCACTCGGGTCTTGTCGTCAGCACATTGTTTGAAGAAGTGCCATGCCAGGGAACTCCTTGAAGCTGCCTTTGGGGTGCTCGGTCCCAGATGGCGGCGGTCAGTAGCAGGCGGAGTCTCTTGGCGGCGGGTGTTCTGCTTTTGCCCACTGCTCCCTCTTTTGCTACGCTGTTGGCTCGGTCTCACCACTGCCTCTTCCTCCGAACTGTGAAAGTCAGTGGCACGACCTTCATTCCATGTGGGGTCTAGGACCTCATCGTCCCCTGCATCGTCTTCCACCCAGTCTTGATCCCTGACCTCCTGTTCAGTCTGCACACTGCAGAAAGACGCAGCAGTTGGCACCTGTGTTTCGTCATCATCAGAGACATGCTGAGGTGGTATTCCCATGTCCTCATCATCAGGAAACATAAGTGGTTGTGCGTCAGTGCATTCTATGTCTTTCACCGCTGGGGAAGGGCTAGGTGGATGCCCTTGGGAAACCCTGCCAGCGGAGTCTTCAAACAGCATAAGAGACTGCTGCATAACTTGAGGCTGAGACAGTTTCCCTGGTATGCATGGGGGTGATGTGACAGACTGATGGGGTTGGTTTTCAGGCGCCATCTGTGCGCTTTCTGCAGAAGACTGGGTGGGAGATAATGTGAACGTGCTGGATCCACTGTCGGCCACCCAATTGACTAATGCCTGTACCTGCTCAGGCCTTACCATCCTTAGAACGGCATTGGGCCCCACCATATATCGCTGTAAATTCTGGCGGCTACTGGGACCTGAGGTAGTTGGTACACTAGGACGTGTGGATGTGGCAGAACGGCCACGTCCTCTCCCAGCACCAGAGGGTCCACTAACACCACCACGACCATGTCCACGTCCGCGTCCCTTACTAGATGTTTTTCTCATTGTTATGGTTCACCACAACAACAAATATATTATTTGGCCCAATGTATTGTATTCAAATTCAGCGGGATATAAATTTGAGGCCTAGTATTTAGGCGCTGGGTGACCGGTATGGATTTAGTGACAGAATTAGACTTGGAAATGCACAGAAGCGTGTGTGTGTGAAGTTATTCTGAATGACCCAATGTGCACCTTGAATATTATATACCCTTTTAGGGATAGATTTCAAATAGCTCTGATATAGCAGAAACCACTAAATTATGAAATTGCTAAATTGGGAATTGTATTTCAACCCAGAACAAAAAATGTGCTTTGACGGACACTAAATAACTTTCCCAGCCACAACAGGACAGCGTTAACGAGAGATTTAGCAGGATATAAATTTGAGGCCTAGTATTTAGGCGCTGGGTGACCGGTATGGATTTAGTGACAGAATTAGACTTGGAAATGCACAGAAGCGTGTGTGTGTGAAGTTATTCTGAATGACCCAATGTGCACCTTGAATATTATATACCCTTTTAGGGATAGATTTCAAATAGCTCTGATATAGCAGAAACCACTAAATTATGAAATTGCTAAATTGGGAATTGTATTTCAACCCAGAACAAAAAATGTGCTTTGACGGACACTAAATAACTTTCCCAGCCACAACAGGACAGCGTTAACGAGAGATTTAGCAGGATATAAATTTGAGGCCTAGTATTTAGGCGCTGGGTGACAGGTATGGGTTTAGTGACAGAATTAGACTTGGAAATACACAGTAGCGGGTGTGTGTGAAGTTATTCTGAATGACCCAATGTGCACCTTGAATATTATATACCCTTTTAGGGATAGATTTCAAATAGCTCTGATATAGCAGAAACCACTAAATTATGAAATTGCTAAATTGGGAATTGTATTTCAACCCAGAACAAGAAATGTGCTTGAACGGACACTAAATAACTCGCCCAGCTACAGCACTAAGGACAGATTTAGCTGGATATAAATTTGAGGCCTAGTATTTAGGCGCTGGGTGACAGGTATGGGTTTAGTGACAGAATTAGACTTGGAAATGCACAGTAGCGGGTGTGTGAAGTTATTCTGAATGTCCCTATGTGCACCTTCAATATGATCTACCCTTTTAGGGATAGATTTCAAATAGCTCTGATATAGCAGAAACCACTAAATTATGAAATTGCTAAATTGGGAATTGTATTTCAACCCAGAACAAGAAATGTGCTTGAACGGACACTAAATAACTCGCCCAGCTACAGCACTAACGACAGATTTAGCTGGATATGAATTTGAGGCCTAGTATTTAGGCGCTGGGTGACAGGTATGGGTTTAGTGACAGAATTAGACTTGGAAATACACAGTAGCGGGTGTGTGTGAAGTTATTCTGAATGACCCAATGTGCACCTTGAATATTATATACCCTTTTAGGGATAGATTTCAAATAGCTCTGATATAGCAGAAACCACTAAATTATGAAATTGCTAAATTGGGAATTGTATTTCAACCCAGAACAAGAAATGTGCTTGAACGGACACTAAATAACTCGCCCAGCTACAGCACTAACGACAGATTTAGCTGGATATGAATTTGAGGCCTAGTATTTAGGCGCTGGGTGACAGGTATGGGTTTAGTGACAGAATTAGACTTGGAAATGCACAGTAGCGGGTGTGTGAAGTTATTCTGAATGACCCTATGTGCACCTTGAATATTATATACCCTTTTAGGGATAGATTTCAAATAGCTCTGATACAGCAGAAACCACTAAATTTTTAAATTGCTAAATTGGGAATTGTATTTCAACCCAGAACAAAAAATGTGCTTTGACGGACACTAAATAACTTTCCCAGCCACAACAGGACAGCGGTAAGGAGAGATTTAGCGGGATATAAATTTGAGGCCTAGTATTTAGGCGCTGGGTGACCGGTATGGATTTAGTGACAGAATTAGACTGGGATATGGCCAAAAAATAACCACACTATTGCTGGTTAAATGCACTTGGTGATGGGCGCAGCTTGCCCCTGATGTAGTATATGGCCAAAAAATGAACAGACTATTGCTGGTTAAATGCACTTGGTGTCACAGCTTGACCAACCACACTACTGAGGGTTAAATGCACTTGGTGACGGGCGCAGCTTGCCCCTGATGTAGTATATGGCCAAAAAATGAACAGACTATTGCTGGTTAAATGCACTTGGTGTGACAGCTTCACCCTGATGTAGGCTTTAGCCAAAAAACAACCACACCATTGAGGGTTAAATGCACTTGGTCGCAGCTTGTGCTGGCGCACCACAAGACACAAAATGGCCGCCGATCACCCCAGAAAAATGTGACTGACAAACGGTCTGGGCAGCCTAAAAACAGTGAGCAATTGAGGATCAGCAGCTCAATGATCCACAGCTGCAGATCGATCAGTTAATCAAGTCCTTTGGAGGAGTTAATCTGCCTAATCTCGCCCTACTGTCGCAGCCGCAACCTCTCCCTACGCTAATCAGAGCAGAGTGACGGGCGGCGCTATGTGACTCCAGCTTAAATAGAGGCTGGGTCACATGGTGCTCTGGCCAATCACAGCCATGCCAATAGTAGGCATGGCTGTGATGGCCTCTTGGGGCAAGTAGTATGACGCTTGTTGATTGGCTGCTTTGCAGCCTTTCAAAAAGCGCCAAGAAAGCGTCACAAAAGCGCGAAGAAAGCGACGAACACCGAACCCGAACCCGGACTTTTACGAAAATGTCCGGGTTCGGGTCCGTGTCACGGACACCCCAAAATTCGGTACGAACCCGAACTATACAGTTCGAGTTCGCTCATCCCTACTTGAAAACTGTTCTCGTTATGTAAAGTTATTTAATATAGTAATGCCTTGTAATGTACCAGCATATGTCTGTATGGATCAGTCAGGGTTAATGACCCTGAATTTGCCTCTGTAGGAAGTTAGGTTTTGTATTCAGATCTCCCCCTAGCTCAGTTAGTTGTGTACTAGTGGAGGAAGTGAGAGAAGCTCCATGTGCTCACTCCTCAGAGAACTAGGCCTTCATCCCAGAAAATGACAATTTCTGAGAAGTTTACAAAGAAAAACAAAACATCTCAACTACACAGTACTCCAGGAAAAGAGAAAAGAAACAACTAGAAGGTCCAGAACCTGCATGGCTGAGCATTGGAGTCAGTCGATAAAGTATTTGTAGTTTAAAGCTGATAGAAACTTTACTGCAGTGAGAGGGACATTGCCAATATAACCTTCACACTTAGACATGGTCCTGGCCATACGTCTCTTAATCCTGTACCCCTCAGTTGGGAACTCAATTCACCATTGCAAGAATAATATTGCCAGCCTTAGATTCTGCAGAGAGAGACTTTACTACAACACCCATCCTGGCGTACATCAATATATTGCTATCTGGGAAGATTTGCACTGAGAATTGTTTGGAACTGTGACTTAAAATCTTTGTAAGTAAAACAACTCCCATTCTGCACTTTAATAAAGAGAGACATTTATTTTCTACAACTAGCCTGGTTACTGACTCCAGCATCATTCGCCGGCTACTGCACCTACATCTCCTGATTTTCACCCGAACCAAACCCACAACACCAAGGACACCACAACTACTATCATCCCTCCTATTACTGCCCTGGCCCTAGAGAACATTGGTGTGAGGATTGCCACTGTGAATAATTATTGAAGCCAGAGCCACTCCCATCCACCACTCCGCTCTTCCCGTGGCATTTCCATGTGTGAGTGACTGCCTGTGTAATTGTCTGTTTAGGAGACAGGGAGAGACATCGGGTGATTGTCTAGGTGAGTGAGTGCCTGTATGGATGTTTGTGTAGAAGAGTGTGAGCTAGGGTAAATGTATGCGTATCATAAATACTAATCCCGTAGGACAGATGGATAAAACTTAACATTTATTATTGGTCAATCTAAAATTATAGACACCAGAGGAGAAGCCTCTACACCAAACAAAAATTAACAAGACAGCCCGGCGGGCAAAGTAGTACATATATATATAGACAGTGTGACCAGAATGTTGTAAATAGCAGGAACGTTCTCACCCAATTGTGGATCAGGATGTCTCATGAGGAAGACTGGAGGTGGAAACGGTCCTTTGGTGCTTCTTGTTCACACAGGAAGGATAGGTGTGCCCCTTCAGATTGGGTGGGTGACGGGGTGGTTGACCCTAGGCAACCCTAAGAGGGGGGGCAGGGGCTAATATGCCCTACCTATCTATACGGGGACTTACCCCGCAAGGAGCGTCCCCGTCCGGATACCTGGCCCTGTGGGGACAGAATCCCTAGTAGTCCCTAAAAAATGCGTAGGTGGATATAGGTGAGTACCTGTGTTTTTGTTTTTTTTGTACAATAGTAAATCTTGAGGTAGTTGTCTGAGTTGTCCTGAGGTGGATACCTGTGTAAGTCACTACTAAAGATGACCAAAGTTTTCAAAAATTAGATTTGGAAGATTTGCCAAATTTTTCCCAAAAATTCGATCCAAATTAATTTGTCATGAATCACGTTATAAATCAGCTATTTACTGGCTGCAGGGAATCTGTTGTGGTAGTGAAACAGATACTGTGCGTCAGTATGACAGGAAGGTGACGGGCGTCGCTCTTAGACTCAGTTCACACTTCATTTATTTGGTCAGTTATGGGTCAAAAACTGACCAAATAACTGAAGTGTGAACACAGCCTTACTGGTCATTGTTAGCATCAGGTACTTAATCATGCAGAGGCCCAAGTTTCTATTATAGAGTCAAAGAGCACACTTCTATTACACCGTCGGCAGCTAATTCCACATACAGTATTTTCCGGCGTATAAGACGACCCCCAACTTTTCCATTTAAAATAAAGGTTTTGGGCTATAATCGCCGTATAAGACTACCCCTGAATGCCCAGCCCTCCCTGTCTTCAAGACGATCTTCTCCATTCCAGGGAACTGACTGGGATCTGTGGATGGCACTGTTATGAGGAGGGGGATCAGTGGATGACACTGCTATGGGGGGATCTATGGATGACACTATATAGCATATTATGCTATATGTGTCATCCACAGATCCACCCCATGACAGTGTCATCCACAGATCCCCCTCCCCTAAACAGTGCAATCCACAGATCCCCCTCTCCTAAACAGTGCCATCCACAGATCCCCCTCTCCTAAACAGTGCCATCCACAGATCCCCCTCTCCTAAACAGTGCCATCCACAGATCCACCTCTCCTAAACAGTGCCATCCACAGATCCCCCTCCCCTAAACAGTGCTTCCACAGATCCCCCTCCCTGACGCTCACAGGAGTACATTTATAAACTGTAATCGGTAACTTGAACTTTAATCATCGCTCATCTGTTTACTAGGATACCTTACTCTCAGCTCCGGTAACAGCAGGCAGTGCGGGCGGCGCTCACTCACTGACGTCACGCGCTGCCTAGTGGGAGGAGCAGGCACGTGACATCAGTGAGTGAGCGCCGCCCGCATTGCCTGCTGTTACCAGAGCTGAGAGTAAGGTATCCTAGTAAACAGATGAGCGATGATTAAAGTTAAAGTTACCGATTACAGTTTATAAATGTACTCCTGTGATCGGCGTGGCCCTGTATATTCTAACCCCCAGGCAAGCATCCCCGTCACCATGGGGACGCCTGGGGGTTAGAATATACCATCAGATCTGAGTATACCTGGTGTATAAGACGACCCCTGACTTTTGAAAATAATTTCTAGTGTTAGAAAGTCGTCTTATACGCCGGAAAATACGATTTTTGCAAACCCTGTTCTGTTAGACGCCAATACAAGTAGTGCCCCCCTGATAGAGTGGAGTGGGTGTCAGCAGTAAGTGTGTTGACGTCACTGTTTATTTTTCCCTTCTTCTGATCCGTCACAAGAACAACTGCAAAAAAACGGATCCTGTCTTTTGAACATCTGCCTGGACACAGTCAGAGGTTGGTCAGTAATTGATCAGTATTGATAAGGCCAAAAAAACAGGAGTGGGTTCAAAACAGAGATGACACGTGACTGTAAAAATAGAGCACTATTTCACCCCAAATACATAATCAAAGCCTATTGGTATTACTTATGTATACAACAATGTGAATACCCCAAATCAGTAGTATTAGAACGCAATTTCACCCCAATGACAGAATCAAGGCCTAGTGCAATTACTTATGTATAAAACAATGTAGGCACCCTAATAGCAGTAGTATCAGACAGCTATTTCACCCCAATTACAGAATTTAAGCCTAATGGATTTACATTTGTAAAAAAAAATAGAGCACTATTTCAAGGCCTAATGAAATTACTTATCTATAACACAAGGTGCAAAACCAAATACATGAAACAATATTCAGAGTGCTATTTCACTCCAATTACAGAAACAAGGCCTAATGGAATTACTTATGCATATAACAATGTGAACAGCCTAAAATCAGGAGTATTAGACAGATTTCTAACCCCAATTACAAAATCAAGGTGTTAGAGAATTACGTATGTATAAAACAATGTGGATACCTATACTGTCCCTAAGGCTTTCTTAATCACTCTCCCTAGCACATGTCACATCTCTCCCTGCACTAATTTCACAGTAAAATGGTGGAGGCAGGGCAGGAGGAGGCTTTTTATAGGGCTGTGACATCACAGGGGCTGTCTATCTGCTGATTGGCTGGCTACACGGCATTATGGGTGATCCCTCATTCCAGGGCTTCTTACTTCTTTTTGTAACATGTGCAGCAGCCATTTTAGAAAGCATCCGATTCGTCAACACGATTCGCCAAGAAACTCGGATTTGTGACTATTAAAATTTGTCCTCAAATTCAGTTTGAATTCCACTTCGTAAACTTCGATTCACTCAACAGTAGTGACTACCAGTGTGGTTGTTTGTGTAGGGCTAAATGTTGAGGTGAGTTTCAATGTGAGTGCCCATGTGGGTCTAGGGGTAGGATAGTAAATGTTGGAGGTGGATAGCTATGTAAGTGTCTGTCAGGGCGCTTGTGTTAGAGAGTGATTATTGTGGTTAATGCTTGCGTATCTGGGTATCTGGATTAGCAAATGTCTGCATGGGGACCTGTGAAGGTGAATGAATGGGGGCGGGTATAAGTATTTCTTAAGTGTTGGTAAATAGTAAATTGTCCTCTGTTATCATTACATAGGATCAGCTATGAATGTGTTTAGCTTGCAATAGAATTGTAATGTCTCATAAAGCATTTATTGCTTTACTGTAAGTAGTGAAGATGTAAGTCTATATGGAAATACAGAATACTCCAAAGCTGAATATTCCACCACTTATTCCTTGCAAAATAAACCGGTGCAAAATTTACGGTCAGAGGAAAGAAACCTATTTATAAAAGAAGTGGAAATTGCCTTTATGGATGCAGCAGACCAGGAGGGAGAACTCCAACAGCAATTATTGGAAAGGAAATGTATATAGATTAAGAGGCACGGATACAACTAATGAGTATTAAAGGAAATCACAAAACATATTAGCCTCCTATTAATGAATTCCTGAAACACTGTTTATTTAGTAATGTGCATAAGCCTTAATGCAAAAACCCAGGCGATACAGCTTGCAGGGCACTGTCTTGGTTTAACTCTTCCTACATTGAGCGGTTGTGTCTGTACTCTATAATTTGTTATTCCAGTCCCCAGTACTGAGAGAAAAAACCCATTAAAAACATAAAAGAATCTTAAAATGGCTATGTGATCATAGTAAAGAGTCATAACTAAAACACATAAATCATAAGACTAGTTTAAAGATACTCTGTCATCAGGATCAACCCTATTAAACCAGACATATTGGCTGGTAGGGCTTATAATGATGATTAAAACTATACCTTTCTTTTGTCTGTATGGTAAACATCTGCAGAGAAATATGTGTTTTATTTATATGCATATGAGAATTTTGAGCACCAGGGAACGGGGCTGAATTGTTTGAGCACTGCTATGTTACACCTGTGCTCTGTACACTCAGCCCTCCCCTTGATTGACAGGGCCAGACATCAGCATACTGAGGGGAGATCCCTGTCCAAGAGCTGTGTGCTAGCAATATCAAATCACTATGTACTATAGCTGCACCACACTGACATTCCTCAGAAAGCTAATCTACATATTACTGCTTTATTCCCACACAATATATGATTATAAAGATACCAGTAATATGTATTAGCTTATAAGCATGGCAAAAACATATATCTTTATGTGGTAATGTTATAGCTTGGAGGTTTGATATTGCATATAGAGATCCCAGGTTTAATGTCACATTTTTTTCTTCTTCAACATTTATCCCATAAGAAAAGTCTATATTCTTATCATATTGGGAAAAAAATAATAATAATAATAAAATATATATATATATATATATTTTTTTTTTTTAGAAAGCTAATAAATATTACTGGTATCTTTAAAATCATATATTGTCTCTGTGAACCAGTAATAGGTTCTAAAAAAATAAATAAATCTCAATATAGTAAGGCCTTTTTATTATTATTATTATTATTATTATTATTATTATTATTATTATTAATATTATTATATGATTATTTATTATAGAATAGCCTTTTAATATTGTTTTAAATAAGAGAGAAAAAAAATAACAGACAGATAGTTATTTCCTGGTACTTGAACATGGGATCTCTACATACATAGTAAACTACTATAGCACCAAGCTATAGCATTAACACATTGATATATCAGTTTTTTTCTATGCTTAGAAGCTATAAGCTATCACATATTACTGGTAGCTTTCTAATCATACATTGTGTTTGTGAATAAAGCAGTAATATGTAGATTAGCTTTCTGAACAGATCTCAGTGTGGTGAAGCTATATTACATAGTGATATGATATTTAAATGCTAGCACACAGCTCTTGGACACAGCTTTGCCCTCGGCCTGATGTCTAGCCCTGTCAATCAAGGAGAGAGGGGAGTGTACAAAGCATATAGAGTCCCACAAAGCTGTGCTTAAACTATTCAGCCCTGCTTCCTGGTGCTCCAATTACTCATTTGCATATTAATAAAAACACAGATATCTCTACAGCTATTTATCGTACACACAAAAGAAAGGTATCATTTTAATCAGCATGATGATCCATACCAGGCAGTACTGGTTTAATAGGGTTGGTTCTGGTGACAGAGCCTCTTGAAAAAATGAATAGTCCACCCCCCTACAGAAGAATATCAAACCTTCAGGCATGCCTATCATTTACAAAAAATACCTAAACTATCTAAAGCTCATATAGAGTGGTGCTTGAAAGTTTGTGAGCCCTTTATTTTCTATATTTCTGCATAAATTTAACCTAAAACTACATCAGCTTTTCACACAAGTCCTAAAAGTAGATAAAGATAACCAAATCAAACAAATGAGTAAAAAATATTAGACATTTATTTACTGAGGAAAATGATCCAATGTCATGTCTGGGAGCGGCAAAAGTATATGAACCATTAGGATTAGCAGATTTTTCGAAGATGAAAAGTAATTCAATTAAGGAGATAACAATCAGATGTGAGTGGGTGACTTGTTTTATTTAAAGAACAGGGATCTATCAAAGTCTGTTCTTCACAACATATGTTTGTGGAAGTATCATTGCACAAACTAAGAAGATGTTTGAAGACCTCCAAAAAAGAGTTGTTGATGCTCATCAGGATGGAAAAGATTACAAAACTATAAATAGTTTGGAATATGCCAGTCCACAGTCATGCTGATTGTGTACAAATGGAGGAAATTCAAGACCATTTTTACCCTCCCCAGAAATGGTCAACCAACAAAGATCAGGGCAAGAGCAAAGGGTGTCATAATCTATGAGGAAAGAAACCTCAAGGTAAATTTTAAGCAACTAAAAGCCCTTTTCACATTAGCTAATGTTAATATTCATGAATCCACCATCAGACCATCAGGAGGACACTAACCAACAGTGGCCTAATGATTCTAAATGGAGAGAATTCCATTCAGGATGCATTAGTTCAGTCCCTCTTACGTTTTTTGGCCGGAGAAAATACTGCAGCATGCTGCAGTTTTCTCTCCAGCCAAAAATCCTGAACACTTGCCGGAATCCCGGATTCGGCATTAATTTCCATTGAAATGTATTAATGCCAGATCCGTTTTTCCAGAACACTTAGTACCGGATCCGGCATTAATAAATTTCAATGGAAATGAATGCCGCATGCGCAGACCTTTAAACATGAGAAAAAAAAAAATACTGGATCCTTTTTTCTGGATGACAACCGGAAAGAAGGATCAGGTATTGCAATGCATTTGTCAGACAGATCCGCATCCAGATCCGTCTCACAAATGCATCCATTTGCGTCCGGATTGCCGGATCTGGCAGGCAGTTCCGGCGACGGCACTGCCTGCTGGAATCCTCTGCCACGAGAGTTAAAGTACCCTGAGATTGCAAAAAGAACACTGCTACCCATCTGCAGTTTGCTAAAGATCAGCTAAACAAGTTAGGGTACTTTCACACTTGCGGCAGGACGGATCCGACAGGCTGTTCACCATGTCGGATCCGTCCTGCGGCTATTTCGCCGTGCCGCCGGACCGCCGCTCCGTCCCCATTGACTATAATGGGGACGGAGGCGGAGCTCCGGCGCAGCATGGCGGTGCACGGAGAAAGGGCGCCGGACTAAAATTACTGCATGTCAGACTTTTTAGTCCGGCGGCTTTCTCCGTGCACCGCCGTGCTGCGCCGGAGCTCCGCCCTGTCCCCATTATAGTCAATGGGGACGGAGCGGCGGTCCGTGGGCACGGCGAATTAGCCGCAGGACGGATCCGACATGGTGAACAGCCTGCCGGATCCGTCCTGCCGCAAGTGTGAAAGCCTTATAAGGCTATTGGAACAATGTTTTGTCAATAGATGTGACCAAAATATAACTTATTGGTTGAAATGACAAGCATTATGTTTGGAGAAAGAAGACACTGCATTCTAGCATTAAAACCTCATCCAATCTGTGAAATATTGTGGTGGTAGTACCATGTTTTGGGCCTGTTTAGCTGCATCTGGGCGAAGATGTATTGCCATCATTGATGAAACAATGAATTTTAAATTATACCAGCAAATTTCAAAGGAAAAATTCAGGACATTTGTCCATGAGAAAACTCCCAAGAGAAAGGTGTTCATGCAGCAAGACAATGACCCTAAGTGCACAAGGTGTTCTAACATAGCGTGGTAAAAAAGAATAAAGTTAAGGTTTTGGAATTGCCAAGTCAAAGTCCTGACCTTCATCCATTAAAAATGTTGTGGAAGGACCTGAAACAAGATTTTCATGGGAGTAAAGTAACCAACATAACAGAGTTGAAGCTGTTTTGTATGAAGGATTTGACTAAGCTCACTCCAAACTGATGTACAGGACTAATGAACAATTACCAGGAATAGTTTTGGTCACGGTTCCAATCTGCCAGCCACGCACCGGACAAAGGCCAGAGTCCAGGTAGGACTGAACGTGCGTGTTCAGTAGGTATGTCTCCATTTTCTGATTTGTGTCAGCCTGGCAGGGCACTGACAGCTGCTGCTGCAGCTTCTGCTGCTCGTGCGAGAGCTGGTTGACTCTATAGTGAGCGGAGAGGGGCCTCCTGGTCAGACACGCGGATGTAGGCATTTGATTGCCAAAATCAGCAGCAAGCTGCGTACACAGTGTATCCTGGTAGTAAAGCAATTTGGCCTCCCTTTTGGCAACAAGAAAACATTTTGCTTTGATAGCGAGGGTCTAAAAGCATGAGTATCCAGTGTAAAATGTCTTTGAACTATGCATTCACTAACATGAGTATAAGAATGTAATTTTTTATGGTTAAATGTCTTTGAGCTACACAGTCTGATGCAATAAAACGTTCGCTAACCCAGGTATAACAAGGCAATCTTTTAAGTACACTGTTTTTGAACTACCCAGTCTGATGCAGTAATGTATTCACTAACATGGGTATAGCAATGCAATATTTGCAGTAAAATATCTTTGAACTATGCGTTTCCTAACGTGGATTTAATAATCCAATTTTTACAGTGAAATGTCTTTGACCTACACAGTCTGATGCAGTCATACAAACTTTTTTTGCTGTATAAATAAAATGAGTTTAATGACACGGGTATAAAAAATTGTGTTACTGTCAAGGAACCATGAACCAGACGTACAACAAGAGATAAGTGGAAATAAGAAGGCTTTATTGAAAATTAAGCTGTAAGGCAAAAGTCCAAACGGATGGCTAAACCGAAGCAGGGTCTTGCGAAGCCAGAGGTCAGGAACCAGGAGGGTAATCAGACGAAGTCTGGATTAGGAACCAGCAGGGTAGTCAGACGAAGCCTGGATCAGGAACCAGCAGGGTAGTCAGACGAAGCCAGGATCAGGAACCAGAAGCAGCAGCAGTCTTAGAAGCATGTGAACACAGGAGGACCAAGCAAGGAACTGAAGCCACAGACCTCCTATATATATGAGCTAGGCATCCAGCTCCTCCCAGTGGGAAGGAGAAGCCGCCGGGTGGGAGGCTACAAGAAACCCAGAAACCAAGATGGCCGCCAGCACATGTCAAACGAAGGAGAACAGCAAGAAGGTAAGACCATGACAGTACCTCCCCCTCAAGGACCCCTCCTCCGCGGAGTAAAGAACGGTTTCTGAGGGAAGCGTGCGTGGAAGGCTCGGAGCAAGGCAGGAGCATGGACATCTGCGGAGGGAACCCAGGAACGCTCCTCTGGACCATAACCACGCCAATAGACCAAAAACTGCACCTGACCGCGGACCAGGCGTGAGTCCAGGATATTGCTCACCTCATACTCCTCACGATTGCCCACTTGGACCGGACGAGGCCGAGGAACCGAGGAAGTGAAACGATTACACACCAGTGGCTTCAAGAGGGAGACATGAAACACGTTGGAGATCCGCATGCCAGGAGGAAGCGCAAGGGCATAGGCTACCGGGTTTACCCTGCGAAGCACTCGGAAGGGACCAACAAAGCGAGGCGCCAGCTTGGGAGTGGGCACTCGAAGGTTGAGGTTGCGGGTGGACAACCATACGCGGTCTCCGACCTGGTAGGAAGGAGCGGGTGACTCGTCTGCGATCAGCCTGGAGTCTCTGGCGCTGCGCAGAGACCTCAAGGGACCTCTGGATCTGTACCCAAGAAGCACGTAGGACGGAAAGGTGATCCTCCACAGCCGGAATATCCTGGGGAGAGAATACCTCCGGTAACACGGCAGGTTGGAACCCATAATTGGCCATGAAGGGAGACGTCCCAGAGGAAGAGTTCACCGCCGTGTTCCTGGCAAACTCAGCCCAAGGCAGGAGGTCAACCCAATTGTCTTGGTGATCGGAGACATAGCAACGAAGGAATTGCTCCAAGGCCTGATTGGATCGTTCTGCGGCCCCATTGGACTGAGGGTGGTAGGCCGAGGAGAAAGAGAGATGAATCCCCAACTGGGAGCAAAAGGAGCGCCAGAACCTGGACACAAACTGACTCCCCCGATCCGACACAATCTCCTTGGGCAAACCGTGCAACCGGAAGACCTCGCTGGCAAAAATCGTGGCCAACTCTTGTGCAGAGGGTAACTTCTTGAGAGGAACACAGTGGCACATTTTGGAAAACCGATCCACAATCATGAGAATGACCGTATGGCCTCGGGATGCAGGGAGGTCCACAATGAAATCCATCCCCAGGTGTGACCATGGACGCTCCCCGGTGGCTATGGGTTGCAAAAGGCCCAACGGACGGTGCCGAGGGGACTTACTCTGGGCACAAACGGAGCATGCCGCTACATATGCGGCGATGTCGGAACGTAGAGAAGGCCACCAGAACAGACGTGAAACAGCCCAGGACAGCTGATTCTTTCCAGGATGCCCCGCGGCCTTGGAGTTATGGTAGGTTCGCAACAACCGAGTGCGCAACTCCTCAGGCACAAAACATCTGCCGTTGGGTCTCCCAGAGGGAGCACCAGATTGAGCCGCCAAAATCTGCTCACCCAGGGGAGAGGTCAGGCTGGTGCGAATGGCGGCCAGGATCTGATTCGGAGGTATGACCGAAGTCGGAATCGACTCCTCCCCGGACAGCTCGGAGTACTGCCGTGATAAGGCATCCGCTCTGATGTTCTTGGAACCGGGTAGGTAGGAGACCACGTAATTAAAACGTGACAAGAACAGAGCCCATCTGGCCTGACGTGGTGTCAATCTCTTGGCCTCAGAGAGGTAGGTCAGATTCTTGTGGTCCGTCAGGATGAGAACCGGAACCACCGAGCCCTCGAGCAAGTGCCTCCATTCTTTAAGGGCCTGCACGATGGCCAATAACTCCCTGTCACCAATCTGATAGTTGCACTCCGCGGAAGACAGTTTCCGG